>NC_069660.1:38197333-38814833 GCF_027244095.1 Hemicordylus capensis | reverse complement strand
CTCACACACACACACAAATACAGAGTCTTAATTCCCTCAGAAGATTGTTGCTGAAACTGAGGTAAAAACAAGGCAAATTCAAAGAAGTGTCCTAAGGATTTGTATCCCACAAAATGGATAACAAAGCAGATCCTGCTTCACCTGAAGGTTCAGGCTGTAGTCTTCTAGTGCATGACCTGCAGCTATTTGATAGTAGAAAGCTGCCACTCTCTTCTTCCAGTCTCCTAGTATCTGTCCCTTTTCACATCTCTATGCCTCAGTCAGCACACAAAGGGCTTTCATCCAGAATCCAGTTTCTCTTCAATATCTTCTTCTGCTCCACGAAACCTACTTTTGGGGGGCTTCCTTCAGCGCCGAGCCTCCATTTTTAAAAATTTCAGCCGCTGCACTTCTGTTCACCTCTGGTTTAGCTACCCAAATGTTTGAACCCAGGGAACTGTCATTAATAGGGGAAATGGATCCACGGTTTCCATCCCCTAATTGGAATTGTTACCTTTGGTTTGTAGTGAATTACGCCACTGATAACTGCATTTTGGCAGCACCTCCATTACATCCAATCCAGAACTTGAAGTTAGGCTTTCCTCAAACTGGAGCTGAGGGAGGAAGCTCCTCCCTTGGTCCAGCTCCTATTGGCTACATGTGCTGTACTTCAGCCAGACTGCCATAGGTCTGAACTCAGACTGGAGAGAGCGGGCAGGGGGCCGTTCCATAGGTCATCTGAACAGGCCCACAGCGTTACATCTGCAGTCTCTCAATGATAGCCCTAGGCTTGAAGTATTGAAGTTTAAAGGCTTGATAGTAATTCATATAAAACAGTTGACAGTTGCTCATCATTTCTTTGAGCTACTGGTCAACATACTGCACAATGGTCTGAACATTTTTTCACAGAATGTCTCCATAGTTGAGCAAGAGCGCTCTTGCACAAAACACAAAATTGTGTAAATTCAGTTGCATTATGGACAGCCACTGGAAATAATGTCAGTCCATTGTTTAACTGCATGGATGTAATTTACGAATTCTGTGCAAGAGCTCCTGTGCAATTACATGCACATTCCAGTATTATTATTAATAATAATAATAATAATAATAAATAAATAAATAAATTAAATAAATTTGATTTCTATACTGCCCTTCCAAAAATGGCTCAGGGCGGTTTACACAGAGGAATAATAAATAAATAAGATGGCTCCCTGTCCCCAAAGGGCTCACAGTCTAAAAGAAACTTAAGATAGACACCAGCAACAGTCACTGGAGGTACTGTGCTGGGGGTGGATAGGGCCCCACCACACATTAACATGTGCATGGAACATCACACAGTGAGGCTGTGCAAACGAGCAGAGGCACTGGAGTCTGGGCTGAAGTCCAGGGCCTCCACAACCCCTCCCCCCACCTCATGATTATGCTTAATTTGCTGGGGATGGGGGGCATACAAAAGGCCTTTAGGTCCAGGCTCCAAAATCACCCAGGTGCCCCTCTGCACACAAGCAGCCCTTCCCCAGGTTAGGGCAGCCCAATCCTGGCACTGCCCAATCCTGGCGAGGCTGATCCTGGCGCTCCCTCCCCTAATAGCCCAAGTTCTTTACCTAGGCTTTTACCTGGGTTAAAGGGCGCAGGCATGCCCTTTACCTCAGGTCTGGGGTCATGGGTATGCTCAGGCTCCAGGCAGCCAAAGCATACACAGAAACAAACACCAAGAGTGTCCAGTTTGAGGGGGAATCCCTGAATGCACTGTGCTGCTTGTGCAGTTCATTCAGGCATATCTGGAGACTAGGGCACATTTTTCCAGCCTCCGGAGATCCACACTGCTCAGAACAACTCTGATCATGTGGGCATGCGGTCATGCACACAAAGGGAGAGTAAAGATTGTCCAGGGAGAAGCTAGGTTCAACCCTGCCTCCTCCCACCTGCCCACCCCTCTCAAGGTTGTGAGAATGACCTTAGTATGTCAGCCACTGAAATCGGGCAATAATGGCAGAATTTGTGCACTTATACATCTAATTTAGATGCACCTATAGCCTGATTCAGACATTATGCTGTACAAGTATACAGATGTCTCTGCACACTCAATCACATGTTTGTGTGAATGACTGTACATTTTAATAATGAACTTGGATACAGGCCCTTCAAATGCATGGGGCAGATTAGGAAGTGTACTTCTGTATCTGTGTTCAGTAGAACATGTGAATGACTGTACCTTTGTACAGATCTATACCTGTACACACATTTGAGTGTTGAACATAAAGTGTGAATGGGCTATATGTCAGCATAATTATGGGCATAAGTGATCTTGGGGAAAACTGTAGTTAGGGAATTTGCAGGAACACTGGATTGGTGAGCTGAACCTAATTAGTAGGTAAATGTATATTTCTCGAGTAGATATATCGAGTAGACCCCATAGAAGCAGTTTCTGCATGGTACTTGCTCTTTTCCCTGGTTTGCTACAATCTCACATATCATAAAGAAAATGTACTTATTTTTTATTTCACATATGTTGGATGTTATCCAGAGCTCAGCAGGCTAAATTCCTAGTACCAACAGTCAGTTCCAACATTACTGGCAATTCAGATAGTATCTTTTAAAAAGAACTGAATACACAAAAGTTATATTACTTATAAGCATCTTGGCTTTAAAATAAAATAAGCTAACAGAGCTGAATGGAAAATGTCAGAGACATTTCCCTAAACATGAACCTACAGACATTAGCAATAAATGGATGATCTCCAAGTTCATTTTTTCTGAAACATTAAACACACACACACACACACACACACACACACACCCTATAAACATGCATCAGAATTTATATTACTAATTAATTATCAGGGACACAATGGAAGAATATAAGATAAGATGTTTAAATCAGTAGTCTCAGGCTGGAAAATAATTAGAGGTAAAGGGAGATGGATTTGTGACCCATATGTAGATCTCACAGTGACTTGCCTGCCTAGTGTGAAGGTTGTGGAAGTCACACAGTGTTTAGATAGCAGGGGTATGCACAACGGGTTCTATTAGAACCTGGTTCAAATAGAAATGGCCCAGTTCAACCAGTTTGAACGTCAACTGAAATGGACCCCAAATAAGGGGTGCTAGTCTGGGTTTGAGCCAAACCAACCCCAAGTCTAACAAACCGGTTCAGAACTGGTTTTGCAGTTCAGGGGCATGCTTGTAAAGGGGAATTTGTTGAAGATTCCCCTTTACAAACAAGGGAGGAAGCTGCCTACTTTACAAAACATCCTAATGGTCTGGGCAAGAGGGCACCTGTAGTCTGAGGGTATCATGGCAGTGCATTTCCTCCCCCAGGGATTGGTATTGGAACCAATACTCTTTAACTTGTTCATAAATAATCTAGAAGCTGGGGTAAGCAGTGAAGTGGCCAAATTTGCAGATGACACTAAACTATTTAAGGTAGTGAAATCCACAACAGATTGCGAGGAGCTCCAAAAAGATCTCACCAAACGGGGGGAGTGGGTGACAAAATGGCAAATGAGGTTCAATGTAAGCAAATGAAAAGTGATGCATACTGGGGCAAAGAACCCCAACTTCACATATACATTGACGGGATCTGAGCTGTTGGTGACTGACCAGGAAAGAGATCTTGGGGTTGTGATGGACAAGATTGAATGTCGACTCAGTGTGCAGCAGCTCTGAAAAATGCCAGTTCCATGCTAGGGATCATTAGGAAGGGGACTGAAAATAAGAATGCTAATATTATAATGCCCTTATACAAATCTATGATGCGGCCACATCTGTTGCGTACAGTTTGGGTCACTGTATCTCAAGGAGGATATTCTAGAACTGGTAGCAGAGGGCAACCAAATGATCAGACACCTAGAGCACCTTCAATATGAGCCAAGGCTACAGCATCTGGGGTGCTTTACTTCGGAAAAGAGGCGACTAAGGGGAGACATGATCAAGGTGTATAAAATTATGCTTGGAGTGGAAAGAGTGGAGAAGGAAACAATTTTCTCCCTCTCTCACAACCAGAGGTCATCCTATGAAACTGAAGATCAGGAAATTTAGGACCGACCCAGGCCATGCAGAGTAGGGGTGTGCACGAATTGATTTTTTGGTTTTGATTTGTACCCAAATTGAAACACCCCCAATTTATTTTGGGTCCAAATCTGAACCCCTCCCCCCGAATCACCCCAAATTCAATTTCTACCTGTATTTTCTGAATCTGAATAGATTTGGATCAAAAAAGGCCCCAGGACCAAAAAGAGTGGGGTGGGTGGTAGTTCCCAATGGGTGGAAGCTACCACCCAAATTTCAAAGAAATTGGGCAAAGGTGCAATTTTTAAAGAATTTTTGAAGTTGGTGCATCTTTAAGCTTTTCCCCATAGGGAATAATGGGGATTTCAGCAACCTTATAGCTCCACATGGAGGGCACTAGGGTGGCCCAGAGTGGGTCGTGGTAGGTGGTAGTGCCCAAAGGGTGCAAAGAAGCTACTACCCAGATATCAAAGAAATTGGTCAAAGGGGTGATATTTAAAGAATTTTTGAAGTTGGCATGTGTTTGGGGCAGATTCAGGGCACAAAAGTGGATTTGGGGGCAGAAGAGTGATTCAGGTGGTAGTGCCCCAATGGATGCCCACTACCACCCAGATTTCAAATAAATTGGTGAAAGGAGTGAATCCCCCCACCCAAGGTTTGTGTGTCTTTAAGCTTTTCCCCCATTGGGAATAATGGGGAACATCAGCAGTCACATAACTTCACTTTTGGGGGGCACCAGGGTAGTCCAGAGTGAGTGGTGTGATGGGATCTGAGCTGTCGGTGATGGACCAGGAAAGGGATCTTGGGGTTGTGGTTGACAGCTCGTTGAAAGTGTCTATTCAATATGCGGCAGCTGTGAAAAAGGCAAATTCCATGCTAGGGATCATTAGGAAGGGGATTGAAAATAAAACGGCTAACATTATAATGCCCTTATACAAAACTATGGTGTGACCACACTTGGAGTACTGCGTACAATTCTGGTCACCACATCTTAAAAAGGACATTGTTGAACTGGAGAAGGTACAGAAGAGGGCAATCAAGATGATCAGGGGCCTAGAGCACCTTTCTTACGAGGCAAGACTACAACACCTGGGGCTTTTTAGTTTAGAAAAAAGACGACTGCGGGGAGACATGATAGAGGTCTATAAAATCATGCATGGCATGGAGAAAGTGGAGAGAGAGAGATTCTTTTCCCTCTCACACAACACTAGAACCAGGGGTCACTCCATGAAATTGATTGCCAGGAGGTCTAGGACCAACAAACGGAAGTACTTTTTCACACAACGTGTGATCCACTTGTGGAACTCTCTGCCACAGGATGTGGTAATGGCCAACAACCTGGATGGCTTTAAGAGGGGTTTGGATGACTTCATGGAGGAGAGGTCTATCAATGGCTACTAGTCAGAGGGCTGTGGGCCACCTCCAGCCTCAAAGGTGTGCCTCTGAGTACCAGTTGCAGGGGAGCAATGGCAGGAGAGAGGGCACGCCTTCAACTCTTGCCTGTGGCTTCCAGCGGCATCTGGTGGGCCACTGTGCGAAACAGGATGCTGGATTAGATGGGCCTTGAGCCTGATCCAGCAGGGCTGTTCTTATGTTCTTATGTACTGCACATAGGGTGCCAAAAAAAACCCCAAACACCCCTAACTTTCCATATACACTGTTGGGTTCTGAGCTGTCAGTGACTGAACAGAAGAGAGCCTGGGGTCATGGACAGCTCATTGAAAATGTCAATTCAGTGCTCAGCAGCTGTGAAAAAGGCAAAATTCATGTTAGGTATCATTAGGATGGGGAGCAAAATGTGTGGTCACTATTTTTCCAGTGTTTGGATTCTTTGGTGTATAACAACCATTTCTCATCATGAATTCTTATGAGGATTCATTATACACCTTCATTTCTTGTGTTCATTTTGATTGCAATCGGACAGTGCCAACTGTAAACTGCCATGTGTCAACTATACACACACACACACACACACACACACACACACACACACACACTGGGGTACTCAGTTTATTTTTTTTTAGGAATTATTGAAGTGTTTAGATTCTTTGATGTCTTCATTACACATCTTCATTTCTTCTGTTCATTTTGACCCCACCGCTTTGCAGGTGGGACTGGGGAATTAGTGGCATTCCATGTGCCAACTAGCCCCCGACCCACAAGCCACTGGGTACTTATTGTACTAGGAATCTTTGAGGTGTTTAGACTCTTTGATGTGTAATGAATTCTCATAGGGATTCATTATGAGGAAAGGTTGTTAGACTCCAAAGAGTCCAAACACTTGAAAAAATGCCTAGAGCATAAACTGAGTAGTACCCTACTGCCTTGCGGGCAGGAGCGGAGTGTTGTTGGCACATGGTAGTTGACAGTGGCACTGTCCAAAGACAGTCAAAATAAATAGAAGAAATGAAGGTGCATAATGAATCCTCATAGGGATTCATTGAGGAACAGTTATACACCAAAGAATCCATATGCTTGAAAAATAGTGACCACACATTTTGCTCCATAACTCCACTTCTACAAGGGCTAGAACTTAGCTTTTTTTTTTTTTTAAAGAAAGCTGGGAATCTGGGGAAAATAATAGGAGGAATCTGAATCTCAAATCGATTTGAATAGAATCTGGCACGATTTGATTTGGATTCAAATCTAGCAAATGGACTACAGGGGTGATTTGTTCTGTCTTCAAATTGCCCAAATCAGGTAGATTTGGATACAAATAGATTTGTACATGAATTGATTCACACATCCCTACTCATAACACTAGAACCAGGGGTCACAACATGAAACTGAGGACAAGGAAATTTATGACCGACAAAAGGAAATACTTTTTCACACAGTGCATAATTAATTTATGGAATTCTCTGCCATTGGATATGGTGGTGGCCACTAGCTTGATTGGCTTTAAAAGGGGCTTAGACAAATTCTAAGGGTCTATCAATGGCTACTAGTCTATTGACTACAGGCCACCTCCAGCCTCAAGGCAAGATGCCTCTAAAGACCAGTTGCAGGGGAGCAACAGCAAGAGAGAGGGCTTGCCTTCCCCTCTTGTCTGTGGACTTCTTAGAAGCATCTGGTGGGCCACTGTGTGAAACAGGATGCTGAGCTAGATAGGCCTTTAGCCTGATCCAGTAGGTCTGTTCTTATGTTATGTAACCTTTCCTGCTGCACAGCATGTATTGAAACTTTCTTCAGTGGGGATTTTCCCCCCTCACAGCAGCCCCTCTGCAAAGGAAATGTACAGTATATACTTTTGACATTAGTCATAATTGCAGAAAAGGGTTTGTACTTCTGGTGAACTGCAGTCACAGTTTACTGTTAAGTATTAATTTAAAGAAAACAACATCCCGCAAGAGTTGGCTTACATCTGTACTGACTTTTTAAAAAAAATGAAAAATCCCCCTTGGCTTTCTTTATTTATGAACATAGTGTAGAGCTATGTGTGCATGGAAATTTGGATTGAAAGGCTGCCTTGTACATTTGTCTAAACGTATCTTTCGATGATAGTTCTTGTTTCCTAATAGAATAGAATGCTGTGCTCTAAACTCTGTATTGTAAGCACTTTCCTCTATAGCTGCTGAGAATGTAGTACAGAACCACAGTGTGAATCAGTTGTATCAGTCTGCAATCTGGATTCCCCAAACTGGTTGCAACAGGCTCACGGATTATCCCCCTTGAAGCTGAAGTTGGTTGTTCATCAGTCAAACTAAGTAGTACACGAGTGGTTGGATCTTCAAAGTTCATTTAATCCAGTATTCTGTATGCTTCTGGGATTGCATCTGACTGGCCATATAAGAAATAATACTATAGATCTACTATATTTGTTAAAATATAGTAGATTTTGAAAGGATTGGAATTATATTGACAGGAGGGATGGTAGCTCAGTGATAGAGCACCTGCTTTGTATGCAGAAGGTCCCTGCTTCAGAAGGTGGTAGACATCTCCTCTGTTTTGTTTAGTAACAAAACAGTATGCTAATACCCACAGTCCAAATATGAGAACAGAATAGGGATGGCCTTAAAGAAAGCAAGGGGAAACATGACAGACCTGTGACTATGTTCAGAATTCCATTGTGCTTTGCTCCTTCATATTCATTGGGGAGTGTTGCAGCAGAGCAGGCACTTTCAACTTTGGGTCCCCATGTGCTGTTGGAGAACAACTTCCACCTCTAGACACAATGGCCTTTGCTGGCGGTGATGAGAATTGTAGTCCAACAACATCTGGAGACCCAAGATTTGGGACCCTGCACTAGAGGAGCGGCATAGTACCTCGACCGGCATGCCCTGGCAACCGTAACTCATGCCCTCGTCAGCTCTCGGTTGGACTACTGCAATGTGCTCTACCTGGGGTTGCCTTTGAAGACAACTCGGAAGCTTCAGCTGGCCCAAAATGCCACGGCCCACTGCTTATGGGTAGCAGAAAATATGATAATGTTTCACTTTTGCTGAGGTCGCTCCATTGGCAGCCAGTTCGCTTCTGGGTCCTATTCAAGGTGCTGCTGGTTATCACCTATAAAGCCCTTCAGGGTTTGGTGCCTATGTACCTTCAGGATCTTCTCTCCCGTCCAACTTCGACCCACCCTGTGAGGTCATCTCCAGTGAACCTTCTCAGAGTTCTGGCCCCGGGGGAGGTACGTGGGGCCCGGACTCATGGGGGGCCCTTCTCTGTTGCAGCCCACTCCTAATGGAACACTCTGCCTCCTGAGATTTGGAATGCCTCCTCCCTTTCTATCCTTTAAGAAGCTCCTGAAAACATATCTATTTTGCCAGGCTTTTGTGTTTTAACGTGTATGTGTCGGGGGGTGGTGGTTCTTTTTCTTTTTTCCTTTCCTTTCCTTTTGTCTTCATTGTTGCTGTTTTAGTTTATGTAAACCACCTTGAGTCTAAGGAAATCAGGCAGTCAATAAATTTGCTAAATAACTAACTAAATCAATAGTAGTTCACACTGTTTCAAGTTTTGAAGAGCTAGCATCCATCTTTCAGAATAACGAAGTTGTACTTGCAGAGCGGTTTGAAGGAGAGGTGTTACTGCTTGTCGGGGGCACAGCTACTGGTGTCAAAGGTGTTCCAAGGACACAGGCCCGCCAGTGTGTGTAGTGTTGTGAGCAGGCTCTATTCGCAACCTGCAATGGGGTGGGAGCGGGCAAAGCCTGTCCCAACTAGCCAAACCATGGGTTCTTTTACATTTGGGGTCATGGGCAATCTGGGTTCAGGAAGGAATTCTTCCACCACTTGCCACCACGGTGACTGCCACCCCTCACCACGGCTTCTTGCCATATGCAGGCACCCTCGCTGTGGCCCACCACCAGTATCCACTGCTACCAAAAAAAGAAAAGAGGGTCTGTTTTTTTCTCCCTGGAGAAAAACTATGCCAGTACTGCTTGTCATACAGTACTCCAGTGTTTCCTCAAACAGTTATGCTTCATATTATAGCAGTACATGATTGTATGAAGAAAACATGCCAGAGTCTCACAGCAGCAGTGTGTCTGTATAACATGGCATGGTCCTCTCTGGATTGGATAAAATGCTCCAGCTCTTGAAAGCAATTCAAATTCTAATCCTGCACAATCAGAAGTGTGGGGCTAGAGCTCGCCTACATTATGTCGTATACCATTCCTTTGTAACGATTCATTCTTCCCCTTGTAAAACTAAAATCAGCTCTTTCCTCTGTCCAGGAGCTGACATCATTCTGATGTTATATCCTGTGCTGACAGTGCAAGGCCTGGAAAAACATTCAGATCCAGCCTTGTGGTGAATTCCGTTTGCAAAGCCTCCTGATCCTCTTCTTGTGCTAACTGGTACTGCTGGGAATGCAAAACTCCCGTAGTTATTCAATGGTGTTTGGAAAGAGCTAGTTTTCAGCACACCATTCTTTGGTTAAGTTTTCAGGTAGACGGTTGGTGGGGGTAGTGGTGGGGTGGGTGGGGGAGGTGGGTGGAGAGAGGCACCTTTAGAATTAAATTAGCAGTGCTTACCAGCATTACCACAGCACCTGCAGTCTCAAGCAGCTGCGCTTCACCCAGCATCCCATGCGGGGTAGTGGCACTGTACCCAGCATCCCACTGTACCCGGCACTCCAGCTGGTATCCCGTGTGCGGCAGCAGCACTGCCCTGGGCTCTGCATGTGTGCAGAGGCCATTTGCGTGGCCAGCAACACATGCTGGCCATACAAATGGCCGCTGTGCCCCACCCGCCCCACGTGGGATGCTGGGAGGAGCGCTGCCGCCCTACATTGGATGCCGGGCAGAGCGCCGCTGCTTGAGACCGTTTGCAGGTACTGTGGTAATGTTGGTAAGCACCTGCTGATTTGTTTTTAAATGTGCCTCTCATCGTCGTATCCCCGCCCTCGCCAGCTCCCTCACCAGCCAGTATATTGTGAACCAGTATGCTGAGCGCAGCCTACCAGCTCTATAGTGAAGCCTGCCAGGTGCTTGGCAAACCGATCCAGTCCATGCAACCAGTGGTGGTGTGAGATGGGTCCCTGCTGTGCTCATCACTGGGGGGTTGACAGAGTCTGTTTTGGCTTAGAACCCTGATCTGAACACACCAAGCCATTTTGAGTTGGCAGGAAAATAGTATAGTTTGTTGTGAGGATCCAATGGGGAAGTGACTGTTGAGGATGTCTACCTTGTATTTTCTTTACATGGCGAGCCCTTTGGGGACAAGGAACCATCTTCTTATGTTCATATGTAAACAACTCTGAGGTGTGGAAAAGCAGGACGGAAGTGCTGAAATTCGGTTTTGGAAGCCAAATCGTGGGGCACATCCCTTTAAAAATGAGGGCTTAAATAGCCCCTTTAAAGTGGAGGAGAGCAGTTCCATACCTTCTCCTCCTTCGATCACCACCATTGTTGTATTCCCAGTGCTCTCCCCAGCTATGCCTGCATGCCGACAGGGTGTCTCCTAGCTGCCACTGCGTAACACCAGCATGCACATGGCCACTGTGCATGTGTGGCGGCCATTTGCGTGTTCAGCATGGTTGCTGTAGTTGGTTGTTAAGCCCAGTTCTGTGCCTCACTGGAGGAGTCTCTAGTTCTTCCTCTTCTTCCCATAAAGCTTAGATATACTTATTTAGCTCATGATGTCATGAAATCATGCATTTTCCTACCCTTGTGCCACATATTTACTGGAAGGAAAACACAATGTCATAGTATCATGACATGGATACAGGTGCTTAAATGTTACAGGACAGTTGTGGGGCTGAGGTGGTGATTTGACCTAGGGAGCATTTTGGGAGCAGGCCTGATGACAAGTGTAACAAAAATTCCACACCAAGTTGTAAATATTTCTGGTATAAATTGCTATACTTGGTGGACTACAGCTATTTTGCATAACTTGGCCATACTTCCTCCCTCAGGGTTTTTAAAAAAGAAGTTTTTAAATGTTTTATCTGCAGCTTTTATCTGGTAGGTTTAACTTTTAATTGGCAACTTTTAAATTTGGAGTCTATTAATTTTATATTGCTTTTACATTTGGTTTCTATTAGTTTTATAAAGTTTTAAAAATTAGTTTCTGTTAATTTTATATTGTTTTTATAGTGTTTTATCTGTTTTACTAATTTTGTGAGTCTCCCTGAGCAGTAGTGAACTGGAGAGGGGCAGAGTATTATAATAATAATGTTTTAAATAATATATTTAAGAATGATCAAATTTAATAATGTAAGATATTAAATAATATATTTTATTATTATTCTATTTAATAATTACATATTTTAAAATTATATTTTAAATAAATAACTGACGTTTTGCTACATTTATGTACTCTTCTGAGAGTTATCAGGTTCCCTGGACAATCAACCCAAAATATTCAAATATGATCACTCAAGCTTAACAATCATGATAAGTTCTAACTTTAATATAATCATATTTCAAAACATATGTTATGCATTCTAAAGCTGAATTCAGAGCCTTTGGGGTCTAATGCAACCAGGCTTACAATGCTTTCTTTTCTACCAGGAAAATGCAAACAATAACTAAGGTTTGCTCTATCCATGCAAGAGAATGAGCTGATAACCCTGAGATGGTAGACTATGTCCAGAGACTTTGGTAGTGGGTGGAGTCTCTGTGTCCAGAGATTCTGCATAGAGACTTCAATAGTAGTGGGTGGTATACAAATATTTTAAATAAAAATAAAATATCTGCTCTTGTAGTGCACTGCAGACCATTATCCCTGGCTATAAAATCTCAATGAATAAATGGTGCAGCGGAGAAATGACTTGCCTAGCAAGCATGAGGTTGGTGGTTTGAATCCCCACTGGTATGTTTCCCAGACTATGGGAAACACCTATATTGGGAAGCGGCAATATAGGAAGATGCAGAAAGGCATCATCTCATACTGCACAGGAGATGGCAATGGTAAACCCCTCCTGTATTCTACCAAAGAAAAACCACAGGGCTCTGTGGTCGCTAGGAGTCGACACCGACTCGACGGCACATTTTACCTTTACTTCAGAAAAAATGGTTTTACATCAACCTTCTCAGTATTACAGTTTTCTATTTGCAGAGAATTTCTTAGGCGATGGAACATTCAAACAATGGGATTTCCTTCCTTCATCATTTAATGGCACACTCCAGTCTACCTCCTCAGTACTCTGCTACCGCATTTTAAATTAATTCTGTTGCATGTGTAGACCAGGCCTTATTCTCTGGCATGACAACTTTGTAAAATCATCTCATGGTTGTTGAAAACCATGAAGAATTTGGTCTTAAATGAATTATTTCAACATATAGACATTAAAATACATTTAGCTGCCCACTTGCATGCCAAGAAAGGCTCGATCCAGGAACTTAATAGCTGTGTTTGTTTGCCTTCCAAATCTGGGAGCATATTAGAGCAAGTAATTGAATAAAAACTAGGAATGAGCACATTCCTCCATTCCATTTCATTATCGTTCCATGGATTGGCTCTGCCTCATTCTCCACTCCATGTACCTCCTCATTTAGCTTGGAGAATTTATACAAATAATTTCAGGACTGGTACAGCTTGTCACTCTTTTTAGTTGGCATGTTTTTTTTCTTCTGAACAGGTCACTGATGGGCAGAGGTGAACTGATGAAATAGTGCAAAGAGGGATGCTGATGTGATAGGGATGAGAAAGCATCGACATTCCTTTTTTGCCCTGCAATTTATTAAATGTGCACATGCTCTCATAGTGCATTTATAACCTGTATGGAGGAAAACATGTAAACTGAAAAGTGCAGCAATCTGCACAGTGCAGTGGTCAAAGCAAGGCCTGAAAATTAGAAAGGAAAAATGGCAGCTCACTTAAAAAAAAAAAATTAAGAATCAGATGCAAGAAGTGGGATAGCTAGATGCTTACATTGCCAAGAAAGATGTGGGAACTGACGATGAGTTAGCACTATATTAATGTCACACAAAGGGCTAATGCCAGTGTAGATATCAGCTAGAACAGTGGTTCTCAACGTGTGGGTCCCCAGATGTTGCTGAACTACAACTCCCAGCATCCCTAGCCCCATTAGCCTTTGGTTAGGGATGCTGGGAGTTGTAGTTCAGCAACATCTGGGGACCCACACGTTGAGAACCACTGAGCTAGAACATTGCTAGGAAGTAATCAAGTGATGTGTGTGAGTGGGTGTGGTGTGTGCACACACATATGCATGCACATGTGCATGCACATTCACACACACACATTTGTGTTTTAGGAAGGGTCTCTTCAGCCATTCATCTCCTTCATATGCATGTGCTGCCACATTTTGGGGAGCTGCTCTTATTGCTTGGATACTTTTGCTATTATACAAAAGTATGAATACAGTGAGCCCTTTCTCATGATCCATGCGAAGGGCTTGAAGGGGTGGGGGGAGGAAGCCTTGAAAAGCTTACCTCCCTCGCAGATGATTGATGGCTTCTGCCAGCAGCAGGGAGGTTTGGAAGCTAGGAGGCCCCTGGAATTCCTATAATGCACCGTGAGAATGTGCAGTGCATTATGGGGAGTCTGTTGATGCTGGCCAGGAGGCTGCCGGTGTGTGAGTGCTGTGCAGAGCTGCACAGCACTGACACACAATCAGTTAGCCCAGGCTAACAGCATGTTTGCGCCCTTAACCCAGGCTAACAGCCGGGGCTCCTTTGCAGGTTTGCCACCATGCTGTCTCCCTAGCGCAGTCTGGCCGGCATGTGAGAACACTCTCTATGCCTTTATCTGTGTCCTCATTCTTCCTTTAGGATGCCATTATATGCCTTAACTTTGCATTCTTATTGGTAGGAGAAAGGGAGATATATTTGAAATAGGTTACAGCATAAAATTAGGATATAGATTGAATTATTGTGATTGCCATTGCAAAAATACTATTTGGATTATTGTATTCAATAGGCATATTGTAACTAGAAAGAGGTACCAGGGGACCTAATGTAGCTCTAGGTTAGTGTAAGTGAGGGGATAAGAGCAACAATTCCGGAGTAAAAAGAATGCACCCTTGGATAAATTTTTGAAATGTCATATCATGTTTGTATACTCTCAGTCTCCCATCTAAATATTGACAGAAAAGACATTATTATAAATGAAAAACAGAGTTTAACTCATAACAATATGACTTCTATGCCACACTATTCATGCATTCTGTGTTTGCCTCATAAATTTTGGGAGAAAATATTTCAGGAATTTCTTGGGAGCATTTAAAGATTTTATGTACCCCTTTGCTTAAAACACCAAGTATCTCAGTTACTTTGCAGTCAAATGTACTGGGCTCAAAGGGACAATTAAAAACTCAAAAAGGATCTAACATGGTTAATGTTTATGTACTGAAAAGCATAACTGTAAAGTCTAATGTACTGGAATTTCCAAGGTCACTAGTCTAATGGTGTACCCCCTTGTTCTTGAAATTTGATTATTGGTTCCTTGCTAGTTTTAAAACTCTCAAGTCACAAGAATTCAGTCTTAAAACATCTTCTGATTCAGCATTGATCTTTGACCTTTTCCTGAACATTAGACCAGGCTGCTGGTTATGGACAGCAACTTTCTTTGGCTAACGTGGGTCAGGGGAGAGCACAATAGAACATTTTCACAAGTGATGCTATAGAATATCCTGCCGTCTAGAATGCCAGTGGTGTGTGATGAAGAAAGACACGAAGAGAGACATTTTAAAGTTGAATATGCATTCTAATCCATGTAAGTAGGAAGCACTGGTTTCCCAAAGTCTCATCTAAGCAGTAGGAACCCACAATGAAGGGCTTACAGAAGGATAAACTAAACAGAAACTTGAATTCATGTCTTCTTTAAGAATGTGGCATCTTGAGCAGTTGCCAGGGACCCAGAACCCTGGCAAGGTCCACTACACAGATTCCTGCCATATAAAATGCCATATTTTGTTACATGTATAACAAAAATATATTTGTCTCTCATCAAAAGGTGAGCAATACAATAAACAAGTTGTTCTAGTAAGAACTAATCTGTCTACTTTCCTTCCATTACCCCTACAACTGGACTAAATTTGGTCCAAATCAGTTAGGCAGTTCACAAGTTAGCCCACTTGCACTTCAAACATTTATGCATCCACCATCTTGAATCGGGTTGGATGACATCATCACAAACTATGCCTTGAGGTATTCCTATGTGTCACTCACTACAGCTGTAGCAAATTTGGTTCAGATTGGTTAGACGGCCCACAAGTTAGCCCACTTGCATCTCAAATGTTCTTACATCTGCCATCTTGAATTGGGGTGGATGACATCATCACAAATGATGCCATTGAGATGTCCCTATGTATCTCTATAACTGTACCCAATTTGGTTCATATTGGTCTAAGCACTGCGAAGTTGGGGTGTGTGTGGGTGGAGGGACACACGGACACACACACAGAATGCCAGGTGATCTTATAAGCCTCCTGGGAAGTAGGCTAATAAAAGGAAATTAAAACATTTAAAAAGTACAAAGTAAGGAAACAGACCAAGGAAATATTAAAAATGTTAATATACTTGGTGCTGTAAAAAATAATATTCAAATGAATTTTACAACTCCTTAAACGAGAAAAGATAAACTAGAAATCCAAACACACAACCATAGCTGGATGGCGAAATAAAACAAATGCTGAGCCCCTTTTAAAACTGTCCAAATGAAAAGCAAAGGGGTTCATTTAAAACAAAACACTGCAGACATTGCCTTGAACATTCTCAAGAAACAATTACTGGGGTTCGGACAAGAAACAATAGTACAGTATTCCTGGCCCAATGTCAAACAATGCTATGGATACAAGATTACACTTTTATACCTCATATGTATCAATCAACCTGTAATAGCCATCGGCCATGATCCCACAACTAAACTACAGTATGTAAGGGTTAAAAAAAAAACACCTAGCATTCTCTAATAGTCTTTAATCACTGATTATTAATATAACAGGGTATTTCATGCATGTTTAAGTGTGTTAACTATTCTGTAAGGATTAAACTGTCCACATATTTTGACTATTAGATAAAGTTGCAAGCCATTTTTAAAGCGTACTTTTTTCTGTTCTGCTTTCAAAAAATGAGACATGCAAACCACATTAATTAGAGCCTACAAAATTACCTGGCTGGCTCTCAGGGCCAGTGCAGAAGGGGCAACCTGAAACCTCATGTGAGGCAGTCATTTGCTAAGACAAGATGCTTCTTTTGAGCTTTTATTTGTTGCTTCTAATGGCCGAATGCTGCCCAGGCCACTCAGCTTAGAGCTGATGACAGGAGGGAAAGGGAGGGGATGATAAAGTGTCTGCTGAAGTCTTACATGGCTGTGGGTCATTGCCTCTAAATGTGAGAACAAAATGGGTCCAAGCACTAACGACTTTCAGGTGTGCACTCCAAGGCCTGTCGGGGCAGTCAAGGAATTAGTGCTTGGCACACGGTCCAAGCCGCTTGGCTGCCAAGTTAAACATAAGCGGGGCCCGTGTAAATAAGCAAAGGGAAAGTGAGCTTTTACTTCACACTAGATTGTATATCACCCCTGTACACAGTTGCTTGTGAACACACATAGACACAAACACAACCATCCAGGCAATAGGCTCAGCCAGGGAAATTTTAAAAAGCATGTTGAAAGTTATAAAATTATACAAACGGGTGTGGGTGTTAGACGTCACTGACTTCATTTTGCATTTAAATACATCCCCATAAAAGACGGTTAAATGGCCTGCTCTATTACAGTAGCCATGCTTAATGGTTCCTCATGCTGATTAGTGAGTGTTGCCTTTCATGAGATCACCTTGATATTTTATGTTGAAAATAGCCTTTAAATGATAGAGATTTTTCTGTGGCAAATGTTACGGTCCCCCCCCACCCCCTTTTAGCTGACTTCATCATCTCTTTAAACCTACCAAAGACACCTGGACAACACCAAGATTAAATTGCCACTTTGGATTTGATTATATTTTGCTAACCACTTCAGAAAGCCCATCTTATTCTCCTCCTCTTGCCCCCACCATGCTACCGTCCTACCCCCAATAAATATTATTAATATCACCAGTTACCAAAGAATTTATTACCAGGGGCCAAAACGATGCCATTTCACATTTTAGTTAGAGCACTGGAAATAATCCTGGAGAGATCGCCCAGCTATAAAAAGGTACTTAAGCTGTCATAGCCACAGTCTCAAACATGTACCACTTGATGGTCTCAAAAGTGCTGTTTAATTTGATTTTATGAGTTCTAATTAATTATACTATGTAAAAAATCACTTGTCCCATTACAGCTTTCCGTGGTTTGCTCTGAATAACAATGCAGTTTGGAAGTTATGGTCTTCTGCTCATCCAAGCCAGATGCTACTGGGTTAAATTCTTCTGCACAGACTTCCATTTCCTCCTTGCCTTACTATTATCATTTGCGGGGGGTGGGGGTGGTATTCCACCTTTGAGGTCATATGGCCTCATGCAGTGGCTTACAAAATATATATCAGAAATATCTCTGGAGTTATGACACATGACCTTTTATTTACTGGATTTACTTCTTCTGAATAATCACTCCCTCTAATAGGGAACTCAGGTGGTTGATTTGGAAGGAAAACACAAAGCCACCCAAAAGCAAGGCGGTGGTTTCTACATATTCTGATAACTCCCTAGATATACAAAAGGGTATGCATTTGTAAATTATAAGGAAAACTCATTAGGCTGGTTCATGCAAACACTGGCCCAAATATGTGAAGATGGCAGGAAGCGAAAGCATGCCCGCCCTGATGTCACTGAAAGACATCGCAACACACCCCAAACCCTTTTTAAAACAGGGATTGGGCATATGTATTTAGGGGCTATTTGGATGAACAGCCCCCACATGCCATTGAAGGATGTCCTCACACTGACACCAGAGCAGGCACACTCTCAGCCTGTCCCTGTCCTCTTTGTGTGTTTGGGCTGGTGTTTATGCAAACCAGCCCCATTTTAAGCCCCACCCTCAAATACGATCTTGTGAGTTTCCAGGACCTGCACTTCTAGAACCTTACATAAAGTTGAGGTCATAGAGCAGATACAGAACTACAGTGGGCCACTTCGGATCACTCTTTTATGGCACACACAAGTGGAAGGGGAATGCGTCAAGAGAATGCCCATCCTGGTGTCTTTCATATAAAGTGTGCCATTGAGTTGGTGTCGACCACAAAACCCTGGTGACCACAAAACCCTGTGGTTTTTCTTTGGCTCCCAGAGCATTTTCTTATCACATAGAAATGGCTGGTTTGTCCAAATCAGTGCTCTGCGAGGGACTGAAATACGTGTTAAAACTGATATTTGAGTTGTATGTGGACTGGTGATTTGCACAACCCACCCCTGCTGCCCGCCACCACATTCACTTCAATGTGCAATAAAGGAATGTGCCCGGTGGATGTTAGGACATACACAAAAGGCATTAGGAGGGGTGCAGTTTCAGCATGCCCCCTTTAATTGTACAGGCCTGAAAACTATTCTCTGAATCAGTTGTTTAAAACGGAGGACTGAGAAGAGCAAGGGGAGAGAGTGAAGAAATTGGTCAGTCAAGCCCCTTGCAACAACTTGAGGCTTTATTAAAATGACCTTTTTTAGGTTGGTTAGAGTCCTGAACTCATGGTGCAAGGGATGCACTGCAACTTGTTGTTGCAGGTCCTACTTGGTTTCTCCCCTCAAAATTGGTCTGTAGCTACAAAACAAGATTATTTGGACTCAAGGTTTAAATCCTGCAAAAATCATTGGATATAACGTATAATTAGTCACTCCTAAATGTTTACCTTGACCTTGAATAAATTGCCAGTAATTCTTTTTCTTCTCTGCATTCCAGTTTCACAGTAAAATTGTGAACAGCAGGACTATCTACAGCATCAGACCTCATTGTTTGGGGCTGAAACATAACAAACTTGCCAAGGACGCTGACTAACTACAAGGTACGTACATTTCCCACCACACGGAAAAACAATTATATTACTGCTCAGGATTATATTGTTGAAATACAATCCTTTCATCCCGTCAATGTATTAAAAGAAATCTCTTACACATATTTCTGCTCTGCTTACACAGTTGAGTTAGTTACTATAATCGTTCTAGAAAGCGTTTATAGAGAGGGCTGGAAGAGACACCAGCCAAACCTCCTATCAAGGTTGATGGGGCATGTAGTTTAGCAAATGATGCACTGCACTCTCCTTTACCTGCTAACCACTCTCCCTTCCCCCATGGTGACTTTTCCCCCCCTAGGGAGAGGGAGAGAGGGTAGCATGGAGAAGAGAGCTGGCATTATGCCCTTCAAACATTACAGTTGAATGCTCAGAGAACCCGTTCAAGGGTTTACGACGAGCATTCAACTGGAATGCTCAAGGTTTGCAACTGATTTGTGGGCCAAGGACTTTGGTTCTCATGCATCCCTAGAACAGACTTTCTGGCTTGTAACCATGATTAATGATGATGGGCAATGACATATGCTAAAAACTTACCTGATAGCTAATTCAAAGAACAAACTTCCCCCGACAGCATGCCAGCATGGCCTATAATGTTCCCTCCAACTGTTTGGCTGACTATCTATCTATCTATCTATCTATCTATCTATCTATCTATCTATCTATCTATCTATCTATCTATCTATCCATCCATCCATCCATCTATCTATCTATCTATCTATCTATCTATCTATCACATTTTTATACCGCCCTAACCCAAGGTCTCAGGGCGGTTCACAACAAATACTAAAAACAGTTTAAAACAAATAATAAACAATCAAAAGTTAAAAGCTAAAAAATTAAAAAGCTAAAAGGCCTGGGTAAAAAGATAAGTCTTTAGACACTTTTTAAAAGCCGCTAGAGATGGGGAGACTCTTATTCCCAGGGGAAGCGCATTCCAAAGTCTCGGGGCGACAACAGAGAAGGCCCATCTCGGGGTGGCCACCAAACGACATGAAGGTAGCCACAGATGAGCCTCTCCTGATATACGTAGTGGACGATGGGGATCATGCAGAAGAAGACGCTCTCTTAAATACCATGGGCCTAAACTGTTTAGGGCTTTATAGATTATAACCAGCACTTTGTATTTTGCCTGGAAACTTACCGGCAGCCAGTGCAACTCCTGTAATATAGGAGTAATATGGTCTCTTCGAGATGACCCAGAGACCAACCTGGCTGCCGCATTTTGTACTAATTGTAGTTTCTGGACTACGTACAAAGGCAGCCCCACATAGAGCACATTGCAGTAATCAAGTCTGGAGGTTACCAGCAAGTGCACTACTGTTTTGAGATCATGAACCTCAAGAAATGGATGCAGCTGGCGTATCAGCTGAAGCTGATAGGAAGTGCTTCTGGCCACGGCCTCAACCTGGGGAACCAGGGAAAGGCGTGGATCCAGAAGCACTCCCAGACTGCGTACCTGTTCCTTATGAGGAAGTGCGACCCCATCCAGAACAGGTAGATCAGTATTGCTTCCTGAGTGATGACCACGCACAATAAGTAGCTCCGTCTTGTCTGGATTCAGTCTCAGTTTGTTATCCCTCATCTACCCCATTACTGCTTCCAAGCAGGCATTCAGGGAGGATATGCCTTCTCCTGATGATGCTGACATGGAGAAATGGATTTAGGTGTCATCAGCATACTGATAACACCCAGCACCAAATCTCCGGATGATCTCTCCCAACGGTTTCATGTACATATTAAAAAACATTGGAGACAGTATGGAGCCCTGAGGGACCCCATATAAAAGCTCAGATTTTGAAGAGCAACAGTCTCCAAGTGACACCATCTGGAATCTGCCAGAAAGGTAGTAACAGAACCACTGCAAAGCAGTGCCTCCCACCCCCAACACTCTCAGATGTTCCAGAAGGATACTATGGTTGATAGTATCGAAAGCCACCGAGAGATCCAAAAGGACCAACAGAGTCACACTTCCTCTGTCCATACCCAATTGGAGATCATCCATCAGGCCGACCAAGGCAGTCTCTACCCCATAGCCTGCCTGAAAACCAGTTTGAAATGGGTCTAGATAGTCAGTTTCCTCCAAGGCAGGCTTCTTAAGAATATGTCTAATAATTGCCTCCTTTAAACACAGAGGCATCCTGCCCTCCCTCAGAGAGGTATTTATAATTGCCACCAGGCTCTCCACAACAACCCCCTTGCCAGATAGTTTAAGCCACGTTGGGCAAGGATCAAGCAGACAGGTGGTGGGACACACCGTTCCAAGCAGCTTGTCCACATCCTCAGGAGTCACAAACTGATATTGATCCAGTCTAACCACACAAGAGGAGTTGCTGGATACCTCTGCATCTGACACTGCGATAACTGTGAAGTCTGAATCTAGACCAACCCGAATACAAGAGACTTTGTCCACAAAAAACTCATTAAAAGCGTCACAGCTGGCAACTGATGATTCCAAATTCGGATTCAGTGGAGCGGGGGGCCCTACTAGCCCCCTCACAACTCTGAATAGCTCCGCTGGACAAGAGCCTGCAGAAGCAATATGGGCAGAAAAGAAACACTTATTTGCTGCACGTATAGCCAGAGCATAGATCTTTAAATGTGCTCTATGCCGTAATCTGTCAGATTTGAGTTGAGTCCTCCACTTGTGCTCCAGTTGTCTACCTTGCCGCTTCAGCTCCCGTAGATCTTCCTTATACCAAGGAGCCATTTTCAAAGAGGGTCAGAGAGGACACTTAAGAGTGATCATGTCTACTGCCATGGTGAGCTGATTATTCCAATTCTCCACCAGGGCATCAACCGGATCACCGGCAGGGCCAACATTAAATCCTTCCAAGACTTCTTGGAATCCTATTGGATCCAATAACCTTTTTGGACGGACCATTCTAATAGGTCCCTCACCCCTGCAGAGGTGGGACACAACTGTGAGTCCAACCTTAACCAGATGGTGGTCCATCCATGACAATGGGGAGATCACAAGAGTCCCCACTCATGGAACACCACCCTGATCAGAATGATCAGATCAAGAGTATGACCAGAAACATGTGTCGGTCCAGAGACCACTTGGGATAGGCCCATAGTTGTCATGGCCTCTATGAACTCCTGCACCAGACAACCCGGTCCCAAAGTGGATATTGAAGTCCCCCAGCACCATAAGCCTGGGGGACTCCAACACTGAACCTGAGACCAAGTCCGCGAGCTCAGTTAGGGACCCTGTTGGACAGCGGGGTGATCGGTACACCAAAAGAAGTCCCAATCTATCCCTGGTCCCCAAACATATGTACACACATTCAATATGATCAGACACTCTGATAGGGATCCTGGTAAGGGAGATATTATCCTTAAAGACCACAGCTACTCCACCTCTCCGCCCACACTCCCTTACCTGCTCCTCTACAGAGTACCCTGGAGGGAGAAGCTGGTCCCCAACTGGGCCCCCAGCCTCCCCTAACCAAGTCTCTGTGATACACACCAGGTCAGCCCCTTCATTCCTGATCAAGTCATGGATTACTTCAGATTTGTTTTGGACTGACCTGGCGTTACAAAGGAGCAAGGCAAGGTTCTGCGGGTTGTTGGCACTTATCCCCAAGGTCAAAGAGCTGGCAGGGCAGCTGGAAGGGGAAACAGCTATTAAGTTTCTGATTTCCCTTCCCCTGCAACAGCCTGATCTTGACTAAATTTACTAGAGGAGAAGTTACAGAAGTTACTCCTTTAGAGTAACTCCTATTGAGTAACTTAGTCTGGATGTCAGCCTATGATTCTATTATCCAATGGCTGCACTGCATGTAAGGTGGCTGCATTCCAATGGACCTGTGCCCCCTCCCTCCACTCTCCCATTTGAGTTCATACATACAGGAGAGCAGTCTCTCTGCAGTTAGACTGCAGAGAAAAGAGGGGGCTGTGCTGGCTTTCTTCTTGACTGAAGGACAGCCTGCACAGCCATTCACACTGGAGTTAAGGTAGGAACTTTCTTCCTCCCTCAACTCCAGTTCCTGGTGAAGCAGCCTGTGGTTCTGAATTTGGATGTACCACAGGCTACCTGGAACCTCGGGTTGCGGCGATGAAACTCATTACAACCCAAGTGTTCAGATTGGATTCCAAATCTTAATTCTTGGTTTCGTCGCCACACCTAAGCCCATTTGCCCACATTCAGATATACCATCAACAGAACCACTGGCCCATTCAACTGTGGTTCCGTGTTATGTGCGAATGTGGCCAGTATACACAAATGGTGGATCTTTCTTGGTCTTATGGATGCTTACCATCCCATGGGGTAGGAAACTGTGAACTCTGTAAGAAAAGCTGCGAAAAGCTATTTATGCAATTGGGGCAGTGCTTTGTCCAGCTGCCATGATTGCTGTACTGTAATCTGTAAGTATTACTGTGGCTATATGCATCCCATTTCTGGGTTCATATTTCCCTTTCTCCATGCGATGAGTGATTAAGGACTGAGACTGCACACTAGGAAAGGGAAGTGTTTATTTGGAACCTGAGCCCTGGCTGCAAGGTCATTATAAGTTTTCAAAAGGAGAATTCTCACCCCATCATTCTCAGTAGCAATGGTTGTTATCTGTAAGATAAAGGCAGATGTGAGGAATACTCAGCTATCCAGTGTTTATCTAACCAATACAGGTCTGCTTACCTTATCATCCTTATCTTTTAAAGGCTATGGACAAAATGACTCAACATTTTAATACTGGTCACTACACAAAAGCAAATTATCGATTAAATAGTATGGCATTCACTCATTTTTTCACTATTATCATTATTAATATGGCTGAATGCACCAATCCATTAATCAGAAACAATTTGCCAATTTAGAGTTCTGCCTATTATGGGTTTGTGATGGATAAAACTAAAACTAATTCCATAGCCATCAATTTTAGAATATCTCTAAATACAGCACAGTGGCCTGGCTATGCAGAACCAAAATTGCTTGCTATTTAATGATACTTCTTAGCTAAAACTCAGATCTCTCCAACTCTGCAGGTATGAAAATTTTATCATTCAAAAAAGACCAATTTGTGTTCCATGGGGGCATGCCTATACTGCAAACATACATCAGCTATATACCCTACTCCTTCAAACATCTTGGGAATTGTACTTTGGTGAAAATTCTGTTAGTGATTCCTAGACCCTTCAAAGTTCTATTTTTCCTTGTTTGGGCAAGATAATTGACTATTATGTCTGTGATGAAGAAATGTTCAAGGTCACCTCTGGCATCTGGATCTTCCCCTGCTTTGTACCTTATTTTGCTGCCTTCTCCATCAGTCATTCCTGCTGCAGCCAGTTGCTCCTGCTCAAACATTGTTTATTGTTTCCTTGCAACAGCAGGGAAATGACTTGACTACCAAGCCAGAGATTGCCAGTTCGAATCCCCGCTGGTATGTTTCCCAGACTATAGGAAACATCTATATAGGGCAGCAGCGATACAGGAAGATGCTGAAAGGCATCATCTCATACTGCGTGGGAGGAGGCAATGGTAAACCCCTCCTGTATTCTACCAAAGAAAACCACAGGGCTCTGTGGTCGCCAGGAGTTGACACTGACTCGACGGCACACTTTACCTTTAAGAGAGATACCACCAGCCAAAACAGGTGTATTAGAGAAGTCCTAGTAGTCCTTCCCTCCAGAGTTCTGCTTTACCACATATTAATACAAGAACCTGTGGTTCTTCTGGAGGTGGGTTACTGACATTTTGATATAGATATATAGATTTTTAAAAATCCTGAGTGGGTTCTAGCAATTAAAAATTAATTTGGGCTAGTTTTTATATGTTAAAAGTGGTAATCCAAGGCTCTTCCTTTTTCTTTTTAGTGCAATTCTTCCCCTTTTGCTTCTTTTTGACCCATAATGGAGTTCATACAGATTCTGTATATTTTGCCCCATGGGGCAAACAGCAGTATGTGGGAAGCTGGTTAAAAAAAACACCTGTGATCAGGACAGACTGGAATAAGGACTGTGATTCCAATCAGATTTCCCTCCACTAATTAACTTTTAAGAAACAGAAGGAAATCCAGTCACAGGCTTTCCAATCTCAAATCTAGTTGTGCCCTCAAAGGCTGGGGACCACATTGAAGAAGTCCATCCTTTTCCTTGACCTCTTGACTGCAAGAAGGCAAGGAAGGTTTACAGTATAGTTTCTGCATCACCTTTGAACAGAAATCCTGCACTTTCTAAAAGGAAGAGGCTTTCCAAAATCCTGGAAAAGGGAGTTGTAGAGAAAAGACAGATTTCATCAGGGTTGATTTTTTGGTAGTGGTTTTTTTGTTTTTTGTTTTTTTGGGGGGGTTTTGCTATATAACAAGCATGTTTATCACTTCTTGGCACAAATTGTGAATTATCCTGTATGAATGGAAAGACAGTTTTGTTGCAACTCACTTTATTATCATTTCTTCTTAAGCTTACCAGAGTAAAAAGGAAGTGCTAATTCTATGTGCTTTCAATCAACAACAGCCTCTGAATGAAGGAAATTATCATTTGTTATCTTCCCCTTATACAAAGAAAGGACAATTCAATCCTCAGTTAAGCAGGCACAGGTGTGACGAAAAAGAAGACTTGATCATTCCACCAGGAGAAGCTCTAGAGCTACCCGATAGTCAGCAGCATTTAGAGAAGAGAGCTCATGGCAAGCTGTGGATATGAAACCCCCCATTATTGTGAAGACCCTCTGAACTGCAGCTTCTCATCTTCCATGAGATCAAATAGAGAAATGCTTTCAGTGGGCAGCATCCAGACTAATGTAGGAGAAGAATGGCAGTTCAGTCCCCAAATAGCAGGATAAAACTGGTTTGGTGAGAAAGCAGCAAAGCAAGAGGTCTTGAGACGGTTCTTTAGTATTGAAGAACTACAAAGTTACAAAAGGATAGGAAAGTTGAGCTTAAGGCTGAAAGGGAAGAGAGCCCAAAGAAACAGCCTTCTCTGGAGAGATGAGACTATCACTGGAAGAACAAAAAGAGGAGGAGTCCAGAACTTTTATCCATGTCCCTAAACCCCAGTGGTCACTATGGGACATTGCAGCTGAGAGCTGATGCTGCCAAGTCCTAGCTCCAACAACTAACACTGCCCTCATGTTAGAATGTTTCATGCACACTGTGGGTTTGTTCTTACAACTGGCAGCTGGATGGGAGGAAGGGGCGGAGCCACCATTGCATGAACAGGTTCAAAGAACCCAGGCCACCACACTCAGGGGCCATGGCCTGCACCCCAGCCATACCCCCTCCATCTGATGTCAGACGCAGGGGGTGTGGTGTGTTTGGAAATGGAGCCACGCCTCCTGCTTTCAAGCATATTCTGCCTTTTAAAGCAGGGAGAGCCACTCCTGGCTTCACTTCAAATGCACCACTGGGCAGAATTTGCTTTAAAATGGGGTGCATGGCTCTATTTCAGTTCAAAATGCAGCAGCCAGGCTGGTCTCCAGGGCAGCTCGGAGAGACCATATTATGCCTGTTTTGAAACAGCTGCACTGGCTGCCGATATGTTTCCAGGCAAAATACAAAGTGCTGATTATTACCTTTAAAGTCCTAAACGGCTCAGGTCCAGGTTACCTTAGAGAGCGCCTTCTTGGGTCTGATCCCCACCTCACGCTAAGATCATCGGAGGAGGTCCAGCTCCAGTTGCCACTGGCTCGCTTGGTGGCAACCCAGAGGCGGGCCTTCTCTGTAGCTGCTCCTAGATTGTGGAATGCACTCCATGAAGAAATCCGTAATTTGAATTCTTTATTGGCATTTAGGAGAGCCCTAAAGACCTACCTGTTCATCCTGGCCTTCCAGGGTTTTTAAAATGTTTTAAAGGGTTTTCAATGTATTGGGTTTTTATAAGGTTTTGAATTGTTTTATTTTCTAGCTGTTTTATTGTATTTTAACATTTTTATTCACGACTATTGATTGATTTTAACTGTATTATGATATTTGTGAACTGCCCTGAGCTATTCTGTAAGGGCGGTCTAGAAATAGAATGAATGAATAAATAAATAAATATTTGTGAGCACCTTTGTCTGATGTCAGACGCAGGGGGTCTGGCTGGCGGGGGCTAGCCACCAGTGAACTGAACCAGGGCTGCAAGCAGCTTTCCTACACTCCTGATAGGAGGATTGTCCAGCCAGGCTCCAAGCCCCACGTATGCTCACAAGAAACGGTTGTGTGTCAGCAAAAATTGAGATAGGAGGAGAGGGAAGTGATTGTGCACTAGCCACAATCTAGGTAGGACAGCACGGGACATGTTTTTCCTCCAGCCTCAATACAATGCTGGAGACATGAGATGGGTTAACTGCTGTTATCCTGCCCCGATCGGAGCTAGCAGATGATCACTTCCCCCTTCTCCTACCTCAATTTTTGCTAACACATGAGCATTTCTTGGGAGCGTGCATGGGGCTTGGATCCTGGCTGGATGCTTCTCCTACCCATCCGTCAGTCATGATAAAAATCCCCGATATTTTTGGCTGATCAGCTATTCCCTCTGCTGCTCTGTGTTTGGTTGGCTTATAATGGATGGAATTAAGCAGGTATCGATGTATTTTGGATGACCTAGGAACATAGGAAGCTGCCATATACTGAGTCAGACCATAGGTCCATCTTAGCTCAGTATTGTCTTCACAGACTTGCAGCAGCTTCTCCAAGGTTGCAGGCAGGAATCTCTCTCAGCCCTATCTTGGAGAAGCCAGGGAGAGAACTACCTTCTGCTCTTCCCAGAGCAGCAGCTTCATCCCCGGAAGGGAATATCTTACAGGGCTGTTCACATGTGGTCTCTCATTCATATGCAACCAGGGCAGACCCTGCTTAGCTAAGGGTACAAGTCATGCTTGCTACCACAAGACCAGCTCTCCTCTCCTGGATGTCACCCCATCCAAACTTCCCAGAACTGTTTGGATGGTATATAAATGTAATAAATAGATAGAAATAAATAATAAATAAAATGGATTTTAGTACAGTACAGTGTTTTAATTGGTATGTCATTTTCTGGTTTCGATAGATAGTGGCCATGCTTACCACTCCCAATTCCTGAGCATGGGCAACTTATAAATTCAAGAAGCCAGTCAGGTAACTGTAATTCATCATTTAATTTTGGGGAAATGAGATCTTCCACTTGATGGAGCTGAGTGCTTTTTAGAAGAAATATACACCAGTGCACCACTCCGTATCTCCACTTTTCCTGGTAATGTCCCACTCTTTACTCCTACCTCATATCTTTGGGAACTACACATTGCGATAACATCATGTTGTGTTCTGCTGGATGTTTCAAGAAAGAATGGAAGATTAAAACCAGCACCTTTTATTAGGCCTGGAAGCAAACTAGCAATCCATGCAAATGGAGCAAAATGGGGTGAATATTTGTCTGTTTCCCAGCACTTTAAGAAGTATGCATCAATGTTCTGCATGAACTGAAGCTTCCAAAACATCTTCAAGGGCAGCCTACAGTAATAAGTGCATTGATCTGATCGGCCTAGAAGAAGGGAAATGGTCTGTGATCTGCTTTGGAAGAAGCAGTGCTTCTTCCAAAGTCCAAGAGCACCTCCAGGCTTTTTAACTGATCTGATAGACTCACTGAGATCCCATCAGTGACAGGCAAGTGTATCCCCTCCAAACTACAGGTATTTCCTACCAGTATCAACCTTCATTTTGTGTGGATTCAATTTTAACTTATCCCTCTTCCATCCACTTGGCAGCAGCCTGCAAATGCTGGTTCAGTGTTACTGCCCCTGCTTAGAGGCAGTCTCCAGACAGCCTACAGAACAAAGAAAAACAGACAGAACACAGAACTATTGTATGAGATATTTAGATTTGGAGATCTGGTATCAGTGAAGCTGTCATATGAACAAAGAAACACCTCTTAACACTTCCAGTGTGATCTATATGGAATTGCTCTGCTTCTGCTACCAGAAATCTATGGCAATATATAAAGAAACTGAGCTTTCAGATGTAGAAAAGAGCGTATGGAGTGATACTCTGTGCCTTTGATCTCTGTGATAATCCACCAAATACTTTTTTTTTAAGGCATGCACAACATGATTGTTAGCAAGTAAGATAATTCTCTTTGCAAAAAAGAAAAGGAAAAAAGAAATAGAGGTCATTCACACAACGAGGCAGGCGGGCAGGTGGAAGGCTGTGCTCTACTCACCTTCCCCCCAGACGATGGGCAAAACGTTGGTGGGAGTGCCATCTGCGCTCCCACGTGATCCCATTTTGGAGAGCCAGGATGACATGCTCTGGTCTCTGGAAATCCTACAATGTGCCACGCACCGAGCACAGTGCATTGGGGTAATCCCATAGGAGATGGGCTCTCTAGGTACATGTCTCTGTGTGCAGCCAGGCTGGAAGTAGCCCAAGCTCACACATGAGCAGCAACTCCGGGTTAAGAGAGTGCTCACTCCCTTAACCTCGGCTAATGGCCAGGTTCAAAAACTGGGCTAGGCAGTGCTGCGATGTCAGGATCAGGCCCCATCCCAGTGGTTCTGACACAAGGCTGAACCCAGGCTGGACTTCCCTAGCTTGGTTTGGGCTGTGCATAAGAACAGCCTCATAGTTTGGTTAAGTATGACCCAACATAGTACCACAGAAGAAACAGTGAGGCTTTACACACGATTTGTGCGTAGAGCCTAACCGGGCTCTGTGGGGAGAGTGGTAGCCTATTTTCCCTGCAGAGAAGCAGGCAGCTCACCCTGGGCAGCTGCATCGGCCACCCATAGGACTACTAGCTTCATCACGGAGCTGGTAAGGGCAGCAGGGATCAAGGGCTTCCCGGCCCCCACAAGTCCTAGAATGGCTCACGTGAGTGTGCAGGGCATTCTGGGGACACTCCTGAGGCCGGGAGCCTTATTGGACCCTCCCGGTTGGGGGTCTCCTTGTGAGTCGCTAGGGTGCAGAGCCGCACCGTGGCGACATATGATCATCAAAACAGGGTTAGTGGAGTGCTCACTCCATTAACCTTGTTTAAGGGAGGGGTTAAGCGGGCTAACCGCCAGGAGACGTGCAGCTCCCAGGGGTTCTCACAACTGCTTGGAAGCGGGCTGGGCTCCCTTGGCCCGTAAATGCTGCCTGAATCAATGTGAAAATGATTAATAAAAGAATTCAGGTCTAAAAGCCAAAGCCCTAATAAGTGGTCATAAGCAGGTCTTTTGATCGCGGTAACCCAAATTCAGGTATGTGAAAAAATACCATATGCAGTCCAGTGAACAAGGGATAACTTGAATTTATGTTATGTAATAATTCCTGCATGGATGTGTCTATGTTAAAATTACTTTGCATCTTTCTTTCTTATTTATGTATCTATTCAATTTATATACTGCCCTTCCAAAAGTGCTCATTGCAGTTTACATTAAAATAAAAATATATATATAATAAATCAATTAAAACCAGAAAGTACTTAAACCAGATTAAAATTAAAATTGGATCTCATGAAAAGCCAGGCTAAAAAGATGGTCTTTAAGGCTCTCCTGAAGGCCTCTGAGGTAGATAATCCTCTTATATCCATGGGGAGCATACATATTGTCAGCCCTTTGGGGACAGGGAACCACCTTATGTATTATTTTTTTATCTATGTAAACTGCTTTGAGAAATTTGTTGGGGGAAAATATAAATAATTGTGGTGTTAGTTGTATCAGTATTAAGAAACACAAATGTAGCTCTCCTTTTATGGAATACTTCTTCCTTTTGCAGTGGGGCAAAGTGCATGTAGAATTACAGTCCTTGAATAGCATAATTAGTTATTTCCCCCCTAGCGCTGAATAAAATAGAGAAGATGTTCCCCAACCTTATAAAAAGCATTGTCCTATTGTCTAGAGTGATGATTAATAACTACAGTTCCACAAGCCACTCTGGAGTGTCAGTCCTAACCTATATTCACACTAGAGTTGGATAGTTCTCTTTCTGCCTCTCCCAAAATAAAATGCTGAAAGAGCATGATCTCAGGAAATCCGTTCAAACAATGTAAATAGCCTGTGAGTAAAGCCCAGCAGGATTCATTCATACACGTCCAGCCCAAACTGGCTGGTTTGATTCCAGTTGGAGCGCTCTCTTCATTACGGAGCCCCCGGGGAATGTTAATCTGTATAGTATAAACATTTATAAACATCTCCTAAATCATTACACTTCAACTGGCCCATAAACACTCCCAAATGCTTTCCCTAGGCAGTGCATGGCTTTTGGAGAATGACTATACATCGATTTGGCACCAATGAGAAGGTGGGGAAAGAGTGCAGGGGGTTAAAAAAAGATTGCTATCAAAACTCAGGAGTGAGCCAGGGCAAAGCCATAGCCTATGGATAACTTCGGGAAACAAATACAATGTTGCTTAGCAGCATCTGTAAGCTTTAGCAAGGTCCTAACATTTAATTTACACAAAGCCTCTCATGTTCTACATGCAGATTTTTAATTTTGTACACAGAACAGTCACTTCCTGCCAATTACTGGGGACAGCACACAGGTCTTTGAGCTTGAAAGAACCTTCCTGCAGACACCTGAAAGCCTGGACACTTTGTTACGACAAGGTGACCCAACTCAGGCTGCAATCCCAAGCATATTTCATGGAAAACAATGCCCATTGAATGAACAAAGCCCATTTCTATGTTTGCTGTGTGGGGGAGGGTGGACAGGATACCGTCTGACCGAGTAGAAGGCCCACATGAGTTCTCATGTCCAGATAATCAAAGTAGAAGGGTTCTCCTTTCTAATATGCTTCTCTGCCCCCAAAGGGCTAAAAATCTAAAAGAACACATACATAGTAGACACCAGCAACAGCCACTAGAAGGACACTGTGCTGGGTTGTGCTCTCCTGGGCTTGAGGCCCTTGTTTCATAGGGGCCTCTGGAGGAAGAACATTTGCAGATGCAGAAGGTGGGAGAATGCAGCAGCAACAGAGCAACTTGCTCAGCCGAACAAGTCACACCACCATTGTAAGCGGTGGGCAGGGGGTCTGTAGGGGTCAGCTGTAGGCTCTTGGATGGCTCTTGGGCCTCCAGTCAGTGCCCAAGTTGACAAAATCCTGATGTTGGGTTCCTGATTATCTCAGGGATCTTGACAGCAAACCTATATGGCAGAAGAGTTTTACGACTCCCATGATGAAAGACTGCCTCCGTTCTTATGAACCGGCTGGAGTGTTAAGATCGGTTAATGAGAATCTGCTCCATGTTCCACGAACATCTGAGGTGAAGTTGTTGGGGACATGGGGGTGGCGGGTGGGGTGGGGGTGGCCTTCTTTGTGCAGAATTCCCTCCTGATGGAGTCCTGATCATGACTCCCACCTTATGATCACTTAGAGACTTCTCAACTCACACTCTTGGATAGTACACCATACCAGCAGACCACTGGAGCTAAAGAAATGATGAGTGGTAATAGTTACAGTAGCATTAATCTCAAGACAACAGCAACAAAACAATGGAGTTATTCTTGTAACATGTGTAAAGGGTAGCATCAAAGGTTATGATTGCTGGAGAAAATATCAATACCTCTCCAGCATGCATATCATCTTTATGATATACATATTTATCCACATCTTTAAATGCTCATGTACATGTGACTTGGAACCAGATGCATGAACATAGGCTGTTCAAGATGGAGGGTGTAATTTACCCATGATGGGTTTTGTGATTAATTAGCAGAGCACTAAGGAAGCTAGCCACTCCGATTACAGAGTAGAATGCAGAGTTTAGTTGTTGCAGCTATTTAGAGAAGACACATGAAGATTCTTGTAGAATCAAAATACTAAGTTGATTTATTGGTGAAGAACACTTTTGATAGGAAAGACCTAATCCTATCTAAAGTCTACATAATGAATAGGTAGGGAGAGAGAGAGAGAGATTCCATCTACTCTCTAAGAGGAAAGGAAGGGACTCATCACAGGAAATAGCTGAGGAGTCAAGGCAGGAGTCAGAGTAGAGGTAAAGCAGGGACAGGTAAGGAGACCCTCACTAGCTACTTCTACTCCCAATGTCCCTAGTGGTCATTAGGATAGTTGGTGCAAAAGGTCAATGCACTGGAACTCTTATCTCCAACATTTTTGACATCCACACATTAAGTTCATTCACAATACCAGCCCTCTGGGGGTAGGACAGGGCTAACCCAGGTAGGGCTGGTCATGTGCAACACCAGGATCGTTCCCGATCCCTCCGCTCCTCCCCTGGATAACCCTGCTTTTGGACCCAGGGTAAAAGTGAGCTAGGAGGACAAGTGCATGCTTCATACCTCACTGCCTGGTCGTGTAGGCTGTTTTGCTCCCAGCAGTTGCTCCCAGTCTGCCAGCAGCCATTATAATGATAGAGGTTGAGGGAAAGAGTGGCCCGGAAGCAGGGAGATTTCCCGGTGCACTTCGCTGCTCACATGATGCATTGTGGAATTCCTGGTGGCCTGTCTTCCTCCCCGCCCCCACTTCCCAATTGCCATGCTGATTGGGCAGAGGACCCCCCCCCATTCAGGTTCTGGTCATGTGGGGGAAGCTCCTGCCTCCCCCCAGGTTCCCACCCATTTGGTCGTGTGAACAACCTCATTAAGTTTTGCTATGAGAAACAACATCATGGCAATTCTAAAATGTGTGCACGGCCGTGTTACCCTATGATGGCACAGATTCAGAACTGTGGCCATACCATTATCAAGGCATCATTAAAGACACAGCAGCGATTAAGAAGCTGCTAAATCCAACAAGATTTTCTGGGCTAAGTTCGTTGTAAGTTTGTTGGGCCTCCGGCGTATCATTTATGGGCTGCTATCCACGTTTCCCTCAACTCACGAAGAATACATAGGAACATAGGAAGCTGCCATATACTGAGTCAGACCATGGTCTATCTAGCTCAGTACTGTCTTCACAGACTGGCAGCGGCTTCTCCAAGGTTGGATACTCCATGCTCCAGAATTCCTTCCCACGCTGTGAAGAACTATTTCCACCCTCAGCCCAGATTGGCTGCCTGCCTGCTCTCTCTTTGTCCCTCACCTCCCCACTCCCTTCTCCCGCCGTGTCCACTTCCTCTGCTCCAGCTTCCTGCCTTTCCTTTAGAAAGGCTCACTGGAATGCATGTTTATTCAGGCCAGTAGAGTGCTAACCATGTGCTAACCAGTAGAGAGCCCAAGACCAGCATTCCACTGGTTTCTTTGCAGCAGTGAAGGCAAGGAGGAGGGCTGGAAGTGGGCAGGCAGGAAGGTGTAGCAGATGGGGGTGTGCCTCCTGGACTGGGTCCCCTGTGGCCTCCAGAACAATTACGGGAGGTTCTGTCTTTCCCCAATGTCAGCAGGCCTGACCTGAATATAGCAGACTGAGATGGGCTTTCAGCAGGTAATTGTGGAAGGGAAGGTAGCTATACTTTTTCAAGCATTCACTAATGTACTCAGGGACAAAAGTGTCATGAGCACACCAGCTTGATTTGCCCCCTTACCAGTGTTTCCAGTCATGGGAACAATTCTCCCCAAATACAGCATTGGCTTCCACACACACAGTCCTATTCCTCTATTATATTAATTCTCATTAATTATATTAATTATCATCAATGCCTCTGTGGGGATGCGTCCTGGCAACCCAGCGGATTGGCTGGGCGGTGGAGGCACCTGATTGGCTGGCACACCGAGGAGGAGGAGAATTGGCCGGCCCATGCTGGCGGGCCTGGCCTGGCGACCGGTGGTGGCCACAGACTCTAGCGAGCGAGAGAGGCAGGTGGGGGGGGAGACTGAGCGAGCGAGAGAGGCGCCGGGGGAAGGGGGGAGACAGAGCGAGTGAGGCGCACAGGGGGAGAGACAGCGAGTGAGAGAGGCGTGGGGGGAGAGACAGGGTGGGGGGGAGAGGCACGCGGGGAGGGGGAGACAGAACGAGCGAGAGGCACGGGGGGAGAGACAGATCGAGTGAGAGAGGCACGGGGGAGAGACAGATTGAGTGAGAGAGGCACGGGGGAGAGAGAGCGTGAGCGAGAGAGGCACGGGGGAGAGACAGAGCGAGCAAGAGAGGCGCGGGGGGAGAGACAGAGCGAGCGAGAGAGGCGCCGGGGGAGGGGGGAGACAGAGCGAGCGAGGCGCGCAGGGGGAGAGACAGTGAACGAGAGAGGCGCAGGGGGAGAGACAGAGTGGGGGGGAGAGGCGCACGGGGAGGGGGAGACAGAACGAGCGAGAGAGGCGCGGGGGGAGAGAGACAGATCAAGTGAGAGAGGCGCGGGGGGAGAGAGAGCGCGAGCGAGAGAGGCGCGGGGGAGAGAGAGCGCGAGCGAGAGAGGCGCGGGGGAGAGACAGAGCGAGCGAGAGAGGCGCGGAAGGGAGAGAGACAGAGCGAGTGAGAGAGGTGGTGTGGGGGGGCAGAGCGAGCAAGAGAGCTGTTGGGGGGGCAGAGCGAGTGAGAGAGCTGTTGGGGGGGCATAGTGAGTGAGAGAGCTGTCGGAGGACCAGCCAAACAAATTATCCCAACTAACCCCCAAAAGGAATTGAACTACCGCACAGATGCTCTGTGAGGGTTCAGCTAGTATGTTATATTCAACCCTTGTGCCCCATTCACACATTATGTTCAACACTCATACTACAGTATTGCATGGTAGAGTTCTGTTCACAGGTACAGTCAGTCATGTTATGCTGAGCACAGATACAGCTCTATACTTCCTATTTGTATCATGCATTTCAGGGGCTTGGATCCAGGTTCACTTTTAACATGATTGCAGGTACGGCCATTCTCACAAAAATTTTTGCAAGTGTACAGACATCTGTACACTTGCACAACATAATGTCTGAATGGTGCATTGTACAGTCTCTGCATGGTATACACAGGTACAAATCAATACGCAGGAACAGTTATTCACAGGTTATGTTGAATGCAGGTACAGCCGTACACTTCCTATCTGTATCCTGCATCCAGATTTCAGGGGCCTCCATCCAGATTTACTTTGAAGATGAACTCAGGTATAGTCTTTCACAAAATATGCACATGTGTATAGAAATCCGCACGCTGATACAACATAATCTCATGCCCTCCAGATGTTTCTGGACTACAACTCCTGTCATTCCCAGCCACAATAACCGGTAACAACATCTGGTTTTTCAACAACATCTGGAGGCCCACAGGTGAACCTCTGGTGTACTCTGATTTCTTCAAGATTTCAGGCAGGTGTCTCTCCCAGGCCTACCTGGAGATGTCAGGGTCTGAGCCTTGGACCTTTTGCAGGCAGAACAGATGCTCCACCCCTGGGTTATGGCACCATCACTGAGAAGAGCAAGTATGCTGTTGGTGATGGGACAAAATGTAAACACAGTGCAGAGTCCTCAAGTAAAAACACTTAAATAACTTGAAGAGTTTGTTCTGAAGCTTTTGAGACAGAGCAGTTCAAGAAGTGGGTTTCACCGACAAAGACAAAGCCAGTGTTCATTTCTGTTCTTTTCAGCTTGTGGGCCTCTTGGAGCTGTCATTGCCAAATTAACTGCTGGAGTGAGAATTTGCAAATGGAAGTATTCCAAGCTCCTTCGTGTAATCTAATGTCCTTGGGGAGCAACAGTCTGCTTAGTATCAAAACTTTTTTTACTTCCCTGCTGCTCTGTCACATGGAATCCAATATATGAATATGGAATTGAACCTTTTTGCACAGATTGCTTTCTCTTGTTTAGTTGCAATAGAAAAATCCTACAGAAATGGTTGGGTTTATTATTCATTAACCAGATGCCTGTCATTATGATGGACTATGTGTGAGTGTGTGGAGGGGATATAAATCGCAATCACCCCTGAGATAGTGCTGTATTGTGCAATACAGTGCATAGAAATACATTTTGGTATCCCTAGCAGGGATCAGGCTACCCAAAGTTAGGGGTGCTGGGCAGAGATGTTGCTAAGTTTGTAATTACAAGTTCCAGAATATGAATTTGCTCATCTTATCATGCTCAGATGTATTAATGTACCCAACACTATTTCTCAAAGAAGTTGCTCTTTAATTTATTCATAAATGATCTAGAAGTTGCGGTAAGCAGCAAAGTGGCCAAATCTGCACATGACACTAAACTATTTAGAGTAGTGTAATCATTCATTCATTCATTTAATTTCCAAAACAGATTGCAAGGATCTCTCCGAACTGGTGGGCGACAAAATGGCAGATGTGGTTCATTGTTAGCAAGTGTAAAGTGATGCATACTGGGGCAAAAAAACCCAACTTCACATATATGTTGATGAGATCTGAGCTGTTGGTGACTGATCAGGAGAGAGATCTTGGGGTCATAGTGGACACCTTGTTGAAAATGTCGACCCACTGTGTAGCATCTGTGGAAAAGCCAAGAGGCACTCATACCCCTGGACTTTGGGGCCAAGGTCCAGGGCCTCACACCCCATGGGGGCCCCCAAATCCTCTTTAGAGACAGAGGGAGGAGTGAGGAAAGATATATGTGCAATGGGAATATGTTAAGTTGCATGTTGAAATATTTATGCTTATATATATTTGCATAAATATACCTCTTTTATATTCTTACATTCTTGTGAGTTCAGTTGCTGTTGACCCATGTGTTAAAAATACTGCATTTGTCTTGGTGTGTGTAGGTGGATGATGCTTAATTTGCCAGGGGGCAGGGGCTCCAGCATGGGGAGGGGACTCCCAAGGCCTTTAGGTCCAGGCTCCAAAATTACCTAGGTGCACCTTTGGAAAAGGCCAATTCCATGCTTCAAATCATTACAAAGGGGGTTGAAAATAAATCTGCTAATGCCGTGGTGTCCTTACACAAATCTATGGTGCGGCCACATTTTGCGTACTGTGTACAGTTCTGGTCACCATACCTCATAAAGGACATTATAGAGCTGGAGAAAGCGCAGAAGAAGGCAACCAAGATGATCAGGGGCCTAGAGCACCTTCCTTACAAGGTAAGTCTAGAACACCTGGGGTATTTTCGTTTAGAAAAAAGATGGCTGTGGGTGACATAATAGAGGTCTATAAATTTATGCATGGTGTGGAGAGAGTGAAGAGATTGAAATTTTCCCCCTCTCACATAACACTAGAACCAGAGCTCATCCCATGAAACTGATTACCAAGAAGTTTAGGACTGACAAAAGGAAGTACTTTTTCACACAGTGCTTAATTAACCTATGGAATTTACTGTCACAAGATGTGGTGACAGCCTGGATGGCTTTAAGAAGGGCTTAGATAAATTCATGGAGGACAAGTCTATCAATGGCTATAGTCTGAGTGCTATAGGCCACCTCCAGCCCAAGAGGCAAGATGCCTCTAAATACTAGTTTGGCCGGGAGAGTAGCAGTAGGAGAGAGGGCATGCCCTCAGCTCTTGCCTACGGGCTTCCCAGAGGCATTTGGTGGGCCACTGTGTGAAACACGATGTGGGACTTGATAGGCCTTGGACCTGATCCAGCAGAGCTGTTCTTATGTAAGTTCTTCTAGAGCCTGGAATAAAAAATGAGATTTTGCACATGGAGAGAATGTGATTTTAGTTTTCTTCCCCCCTCCCCCGGCCGCAAGTCCTAGACACTAATCATAGCTCAGACAGAATTAAGCAAACACCCCTTAAGAGTAGAAACATAGGAAGCTACGTTTTACTGTGTATACCATTGGCCTATCTAGCTCAGTGTTGTCTATGACTAAGACTACAATTATTTATATGTCACTTTTCAAAAAAAGTGGCATATAGTGCCACAATTTAAAAGTGGTTTAGATAGAAAAATAACTTTTATGCTTCCCTATCCCCAAGGGGCTCACAATCTTTAAAAAAGCACAAGGTAGATACCATCAACAACCACTGATGCTGTGCTGGAACTGGATAGGGACAGTTGCTCTCCCCCTGATAAAAACAAGACAATTACCATTTTTAAAAGTGCATTTTTGCTTAGTTAGCAGTTCTGACAGGCAGGAACTTATCCAAGGTTCCAGGCAGAAGTCTTTCCCAGCCCTAACCGGAGATGCCATGGATGGAACCTGGAACCTTCTGCATGCAAAGCAGATGCTCTACCTCTGAGCTACAGGTCCAGCCCCAAAGGTGGCACTGATGACACTGAGACCTCCTTAGCTTCAGCAAGTTGGCTGTATTGCATGCTCTGGGACCCAAGAACATGTTTGCTAAGGTCTAGAGAACAGGGCATGCCAGGTTTTCCCTTCATTGCTGTGTTGACCCTATGTGCCCCTTGCTAACTGAGCGAAGGGGAAGGTTTTTAAAGTGGTAATTCTCTTTATTTAGCAGGAGGAAAGCAACTGGCCCTATCCATCCCCAGCACAGCATCCCTCCAGTGGCTGTTGCTGGTGTCTGTCTTACTTTTCTTTTTATTTATTTATTTATTTATTCATTTAATTAATTTATATACCGCCCTTCCAAAATGGCTCAGGGCGGTTTACAATTAAAACAACTCATAAAACAATGAAAAGCTAAAACAAATTAAAACAATAAAACAACTAACAATTTAAAAACATTTTAAAACAAAAATTAAACATTGTCCCCAGACCCCAGCTCAAGAAAACACATAGACTTAGTATAGACGAAAAGGGCCACAACTTTGTTAACTATTACACAAGGCATGGCAGACTGGAACACCAGGAGATTAATCACCCTTAGAGAACAGTGCGGGCCAATAGAAGCAGGTCAGAACTCTGAAATCCTACCCAGCGCCCTACTGGGCGACACACCCTGGCTCGGGAATGGGCAGGTACTCTCCACCCAATTCCTTCAAAGCCGACCCCCCCTTCTGTAAGAGAGGATCTGGATACTTCTAGGCATTTGTCCACCCCGGACCACACAGCCCAAAGGTTGGAGAAGTCCTGAAGCAGGGTTCATGGCAATCATTCTCCCCGTGCCGCACAGGCTACAAAGGAGCGATTAACCAATCACCCCTTTTACATATCCAAGGGTGCTCACCGATGTTCTAACCCTCAAATTACCACCCCACCCGCACTGTTCCTGCCATTGTGGCTGACCTAACTCTAACTACGCACCCAGGACACAGAACGGAGTAGGCGAAAAAACCCCCGACAGTGGCCAATGCGTTGGGAGCAAAAAATTCCTACTCGGCCCCTTCAGGCGGCCAGTCGCTAGACCCGCTCTGTACCCTGGGGGAGGGAGGGGAGAGCTCCTTCTCCTGTGGTTGCCTGGTCCCAACTGAAAAGAGAATGAAGAATGAATGAAGAATGGGGCGGGGATCGGCCAATCCTGGCCGAAACCCCACCCCTTGACCAAAAGGGTCAAACGGAACCCTTCCTGGTCTTCGTGCAGGACAGGCTGGGACAAACTCCCTCCCATCTGCACAAGGCCGGGGGGGGGGGTGGTGTTAAGTAATTAAAACCCTAAATCAAATTAAAAATTTTTAAAAAATATTTATTTATTTATTCTTAAAAGCCCTGAAAGGCCAGGCCAAACAAATGTGTTTTAAGGGCCCTCCTGAAGGCCAACAGAGAACTCGAATTACGGATTTCTGCAGGGAGCGCATTCCACAGCCCTGGAGCAGCCACAGAGAAGGCCCGCCTCCGAGTCGCCACCAGACAAGCCGGTGGCAACTGGAGATGAACCTCCCCAGATGACCTTAATGTGCGGTAGGAATCGTGCAGAAGAAGGCGCTCTCCAAGGTAACTTGGACCTAAGCCGTTCAGGGCTTTAAAGGTAATCACCAGCACTTTGTATTTTGCCCAGAAACATATCGGCAGCCAGTGTAATTGTTTCAAAATAGGCGTAATATGGTCTCTCCGGGTTACCCCAGAGACCAATCTGGCTGCCGCATTCTGAACTAATTGAAGTTTCCGAACTACGTACAAAGGCAGCCCCACGTAGAGCGCATTGCAATAGTCAAGCCGGGAGGTTACCAGCTGGTGCACCACTGTTTTGAGGTCATCCTCCTCAAGGAATGGACGCAGCTGTCGAATCAGCCGAAGCTGATAGAAAGCACTCCTGGCCATGGCCTCCACGTGAGAGACCAGGGTGAGGCCTGGGTCCAGGAGTACTCCCAAGCTGCGCACCTGCTCCTTCCGGGGGAGTGTAACCCCATCCAGCACAGGGAGATCTAACTCACTCCTTCTTCTTCTTCTTCTTCTTGTTACATTTCTATCCCACTCTTCCTCCAAGGAGCCCAGAGTGGTGTACTACATACTTAAGTTTCTCTTCCACAACAACCCTGTGAAGTAGGTTAGGCTGAGAGAAGAGTGACTGGCCCAGAGTCACCCAGCTAGTTTTATGGCTGAATGGGGATTTGAACTTGGGTCTCCCCGGTCCTAGTCCAGCACCACCCTTTGAGGACAGGGAGCCATTCTATTTTTATATATCTATAATCTATATCTATCTGTAAACCGCTTTGGGATTTTTTGGTGAAAAGCAGTATAGACATATTCATTGCATTCGTATCCATGTGCAACTCTTTACTTTTTCCTTTGGGAGTTAAGGCCTCAGATTCCTTTCTGCCAGAGGGCTGGTTTACCTCCCCTGGGAGTTATTCACACATGGCTGCATGCTTAGGGGTAAATGTTGAGTGAAGGTACTTCGAACTGCACTCATGGCATTGAGGAATGCAGCCCCTCCCCTCTGCTCTCATGTTTTGTTTTGAAACAAGTTCACATGGCATGCGTCCTTGTTTTCCTTCTAGCCAATGGGGCGGGGGGGGAGAGAGAGAGAGCTTCCTAAAGAATAATATCTGCATTTCTAAAGAGAGAATCCCTCTTATCATGCTAATGATTCTACATCAGTGCCTCTCCCTATTTGCTCCAGCGTTTTCAGAAAAAGTAGCTTAAAACCAGCATTTAAAAAATCTGGAAATACATCTAGATAAGATAGAATTCGCATCACAAAGCCCGATTTGTGTGTGGGGTGTGTCCAAGAATCTCGAAGGGACTTTGGGGTAAGTTTAGCTGGTGTGTGTGTTCACACACACACACTCTCCTCTGAAGGAGATTTGGGGTTGAAGCCCTGTGTGTAAAGCCTCCTGGTCATCCCAATACTTGGTGGTGTCAGGCTGTATTCACTTGGAGGTGCTGTCTGTGTAAACTAGCACCTCTTTACAAGAGGTGTATCTATGTGGCCCGTGTGGTTTTCCCAGTTGCAACAGCTACAAAAGTGCCTCTCCAACGTCATAAAATGCAGTGTCTGTATATACAACTCCCAAACAAACAACTGGTGCTTCCACATGACCCCAAGCCACAAACCTGGCACCTCCAAGGGGCTTGTGGTGATGTTGGTGGGGTGCTGCTGTGATGTCGCTCAGCATTTGAAACATACAGGTAATTAGTTGACTAGCTGGCCAGGTTTTAGCCTGGTAGGTTTTTATTTTTTATTTTTTTATGTGACCATTTTGATATCTGTCCTGAAATCCGGTAAGCCAGTTGACAAGGAAAAATTATGTTAGTGGCTTCCCACAAGCCCCTGGATCTAGTGGACATTATTTATTCACTTCGAAAGATCACCTCATAATTCAACACCAAGAACACTGAGTGCAAAGACAGGCTGAGATTTTTCCTGAGTTTGGGTGGCAGGAATATTCAAAAATAGCATTTGAGATGGCTGGTTGAAGGACATGGACAAAATACTTGTTTGGAAGTCTCAAAGGAGAGCTAGTTTAGACACTATTTCAGTAAACAAGGAAGAAGCTTCTGTGGAAAGGTGACTGAACTTCCATGAACAGAGTGTGACTTTCTTGTTTACGGACTTACTTGCTTACTAAGAAAGATCTTAGGAACATAGGGGCATAAGAAACTGCCTTATACTGAATCAGACCATTGGTCCATCTAGCTCAGTATTGTCTATACCAGGGCTGCTCAACTTTGGCCCTCCTGCAGATGTTGGCCTACAACTCCCATAATCCCTGGCTATTGACCACTGCGGCTGGGGATTATGGGAGTTGTAGTCCATAATGTGAACCAGCTGACATATTATTTATTTTGAACCAAATCTTAGAGAAGAATATTATTACATCTCTGCTCACAGTTGCTTGGTGATCCCCTACAGCTAGAAAAAACGGGTGTGTAAGGGAAGGTTCCCCATTCTCTTTTCTACATGTTCAGTTAGTGTGGGAAGGGGCATGGGATTGCACTGCCTGGCTCCCCCCTGATCAGCATGCTGTTGTTGCCCCCCACCCCAGCCAATGCATTGGGCAGAATGTAAGAACGGACCATATGCATGTACAACTTCACACCCATTGGACTTTTATGATCAGAAACCCTGGCATGAATATAGTTCCTGATCATGCATGCTGGTGCTTTGCACACTGTAAGGTTGTTCACATGATCTAAGCTTACCCAGCCTGGGGAGGGCTGGAGGAGGAGGAGGCAGGAGCCATCCTGCCTTCCCCCACATGATGGAAGCCACTCTTGGGCTTACTAACGCCATGCACCCAGATGACCGGTGCATAGCAGTTCCAAGAGTGGTGAGGGATTGGTGGGGGGGGGGGGAGAAGCAGGCTGCAGTCTCCTGTATCCCATAATGCACTGTACAAGCAGCACAGTGCATTGGGGGATTTGCTTGCAAGCCAGGCACTCTAGGTGCCTGGCTCTGTGTCTGCTTGCGTTGCAGGCAGCCTGAGCAGAGACATGGCCAGGATCCCAGGTAATAGGAGGCACTCATGCCCTTCTACCCGGCACGGCAGCACCAGGATTGGGCTCTATCCTGGCACTCTATATGTGAACTGTGCAGGGCTGCTCATGTGAACAGCTCCAGTGTGCTATGTCTTTTATTTGGATAAACAGCTGTTTTAAAATTACGAGATTTCAAACTTCAAAATCAGCGGCAGCATATGAAGTGGTTCACTAGTGGTTGCCTACAGCAGGGCCCTAGAGAGTAGGGCCAACTCTTGCACTTACTGGCAGCAATTAGAAAGTAGCCATGGAGGCAGGAGGTCAGCACTCTGCATTAGGGGTGTGCAATTCAGATTTTTGGTGATTTGGTTCAGAACCCGAACCGAATCACCCCTGTTCTGTTTTGTGCCCGAATATGGGCCACCCGGATCACCCTTGATTCGGTTCGGATTTGGATTTAACCTGAATCTGAATCCGAATTCATTTGGGGGAAAGGGCCCAGGGGCAATATTTTGGGGTGGGGTGGTAGTGCCCAATGGGTGGAAGCTACCACCCCAATTTCAGGGGGATTGGGCAAAGGGCTGATTTTGGGGGAATATTTGAGGTTTTAGTGACTTTGGGGCAGTTCGGGGGCATAGCATGGTATCTGGGCAAAAAGAGTGGGGTGGGGTGGTAGTGCCTAATGGGTGCAGACTACCACCCCAATTTCAGGGGGATTGGGCAAAGGGGTGATTTTTGGAGAATTTCTGAAGTTTCCATGTCTTTGGGGCAGTTTGGGGCAGATTGGGGCAGAAAGTGGGGCCTGGGGCATAAGAGTGGGGTGGAGTGGTAGTGCCTAATGGGTGGAGGCTACCACCCCAATTTAAGGGGGATTGGACAAAGGGGTGATTTTTTGGGAATTTTTGAAGTTTTTATGTCTTTGGGGCAGTTTGGGGGCAGAAAGTGTATCTGCCCCAAAAGGGTAGGGTGGAGTGGTAGTGCCTAATGGGTGGAGGCTAACACCCCAATTTCAGGGTGATTGGGCAGAGGGCTGATTTTTTGGGAATTTTTGAAGTTTTGGTGTCTTTGGTGCAGATTGGTTGCAGCAAGTGGATCTGCCCCAAAAGAGTGGGCTGGGCTGGTAGATAGTGCCTAATGGGTGGAGGCTACCACCCATCCCCAATTTCAGAGTGATTGGCCAGAGGGCTGGATTTTGTTGTTTTCTGAGGTTTTTCTTCATAAAGTGCAGTGTGGTAGATTGATTCATTCAATATTCATAGTAAGTGAGAGTGTGAAAAAAGTGAAAGTGGGGTCATGAGAATTCTTTACTTGGAAAAAATCTCATTTGCTATCATTGAATGAGAATTCACACCTCAGAAGTTTTTCTGAAGGGATGTTATTCCCTTATTTTCTGAGGTGTGAATTCTCATTCAATGATAGCAAATGAGATTTTTTTCAATTAAAGAACTCTCATGACCCCACTTTCACTTTTTCACACTTGCATTTACTATGAATATGATGAATGAATCAATCTACCACAAAGCACTTTATGAAGAAAAATCTCAGAAAACAACAAAATCCAGCCCTCTGGCCAATCACTCTGAAATTGGAGACGGGTGGTAGCCTCCACCCATTAGGCACTATCTACCAGCCCACCCCACTCTTTTGGGGCAGATCCACTTTCTGCCCCCAATCTGCCCCAAAGACACCAAAACTTCAACAATTCCCAAAATATCAGCCCTCTGCCCAATCCCCCTTAAATTGGGGTGGTAGCCTCCACCCATTAGGCACTACCACCCCACCCCACTCTTCTGCCCCAGGCCCCACTTTCTGCCCCAATCTGCCCCAAAGACACGAAAACTTCAGAAATTCCCCCAAAATCACCCCTTTGCCCAATCCCCCTGAAATTGGGGTGGTAGTCTGCACCCATTAGGCACTACCACCCCACCCCACTCTTTTTGCCCAGATCCCATTCTATGCCCCTGAACTGCCCCAAAGTCACTAAAACGTCAAACCCCCCCCCCCCAAAAACCCAAAATCGGCCATGAGCCGAATCACCTAAATTTTTCGGCCCTGAAATTCGGGTGATTCGGCTTGGCCCCGAAAAATATCGGGGGACATCGGGGTGATTCGGTTCAGCCCCGAATCACCCGAAATTGCTCATTTCGGGCACAGATCGATCTGTGCCTGAAATTTTTTGCACATCCCTACTCTGCATAGAGTGAGTGACTGGCTAGCTCAATGTCCAGCTAGGCAAAGCTATTGTCAGCAGAAAGAATGGCTAGCTAGTCCCTACAAAGTAAGGCTATTCTCACAACCGCTCGAAAGCGAAGAGCCCAGCTCACTTTCGAATGGTTGTGAGAACCACCAGGCTTGTGGGCGAGCTCGGTGCTTCAGCAGCATCTAGCCCGCCTAAATACCCCTCCCATATGCTTCTGTGATTGTGAGTCACCACGGTGCAGCTCCATGCCACGGTGACTCACAAGAGACCCCCGACTGGGAGGCTAAAGCAAGCCTCTCATCGTTGGGGGTCTCCCCAGAATGCCCCACACATTTGCACTGGGTATTCTGGGACTTCCGAGGGCCAGGGGGCCCCTGATCTCTGCAGCCCCAACTGGCTCTGTGACGGAGTACCTCTAATTGTGTGGGCGGCTGATCTGGCCTCCCAGGGCTAGCCCCCTGATCGTCTGTGGGGAGAGTGGACTTGATCCACTCAAAAAGACTTTTGAAAGTCTTTAGGGACTTTCAAAAAGTTGTCATAGATGGGGAGGCTCTTATTTAAGCAGGGATCACATCCTATAGTCTCGGAGCAGCAACAGAGAAGGCTCATCCCTGTGTGGCCAGCAGATGAGCTGGTGGCAATTGTAGAGGAACCTCTCTGGATGATCTCAAAAGGTGGTGGGGCGGTGGGTGAAGAACACTTTAAATACCCAGGGCCTAAGCTGTTTAGGAGTTTATAGATTATAAGCAGTACTTTGTATTCTGCCTGGAAACTTATTGGCAGCCAGTGTAGCTCTTTTAATATAGGAGTAATATGGCATCTTCTATATGTTTCTGTAATGCTGACTGAGGTACCCACCTGTTCCCTTTACTACCTCTTGATGGGTACCTGGATGAGAATTCACCTTCTCCCTTGATTGCACACAATGATGGCTGACAGTAGACCTATTCAAGTTATCTTCAACACACATAAAGTCTGTGTACAGGATGCACACATACAGAGCTGTACACTTTGTACAGTCTTTCACACATTACGTTCAACCCATCAACAATAGTAATCTTCTTATCTACAGCAAACATTTGAGAAGGCCTGCACCCAGCTTCACTTTTCAAATGAACACACGAATACATGTACATTCAGACATAATGCCACACAAATTTGCGTGCATGCATTTGTTTAAAAGTGAACTACTGTATGTGGGTTGAACATGTATGAATGATTGTACATTTGTACAGATCTGTAGATGTGTGCACTGTACACAGATGGTACATGTGTTGAACATAATGGCCACATTCACACCTCACATGGAATCCCAGGTCCAATGGACCTGCGGTTCCACTTCTTCCTCACCCTCCGCACTCCTCCATGCATTTGGATGACAGGGAGAGCATCCTCTCTGCAGTCAGCAACTGCAGAGAGGAGGGGGAACTGGCTGTGCGGGCTTCCTTCTGGCTTGAAGGACAGCCCATACAGCCAATGATGGAGGGAGAGAGGGAGGATCTTCCAACCTCAACTCCAGTCCAGCCAAATGCAGCTTCCAGTTATGCATTCAGATGGACCCTTGGTTTTGAGCTGCAAAACTCACTACAAACCAAGGGTTCAAATTGGAGTCTCCGACATGAAACCTTGGGTCGCAGAAGGGATGGTACCAGAGTTGCACATGTTCTGATGTAACGGTAAGGAAACCTCATGGCCCTGCATCTCTGATTCTCTGTTACATATGAATGTGGCCAATATCTGAATAGAGCTACCAACACATGTACACACATACTGTATTTGCCCAAATCAAATATGACACTGAATTTAAGATGACCGCTTTAAAAAGAAGCAGTTGCATTTAATACTAACTCCTGATTTCGAATATTAAAAACCTGGAGGGGAGGGGAACCTAATCTTGGATTTAGGTGAATACAGGATGACATAGTAGTGTCTGATTAGAGTTTCTTCCCACTAGCAAACTGCTTCACCAGCTAATACTGCATAAAGTTTTCTACTTTGTCAGGCATGAATGAAAAGAGGTGAATAAGAAAAAGACAGTCCAGTCTGAATCTGAAAAGTATGCTTGTTTCTGTAACAGCACCAAAGCTGCAAAGAGTATGTTGGAGCAACTTCACCATCCCTGTCCTCCCTCAGATCTTTCACCAACCTTTGTTCCTGCCTGAGCAAATTTAGCTGCAGAATAAAATAGATTCAGTCCCACAGATTAAGCTAGTTCAGTCAATTCAGTTAGCAATAGTCTGGTCCAAGATAAGAGATTTCCAATCATTTTGTATTTGTCATTCTGTAGATTCAACACAAAAGCAGCACTTTATTCTGATCCATTTGTGTTTGGCAAGTGAGACGCAAAGATTCAGAGGATGCTGCAAGGGTGAAAAGGGTTAGTGTCTGTCTGCTGTCTCCTCAGGGTAGGCATCTGCTCTTCTCAGTAAGGACAGAACAGCTGCTGCTTAGGAACAGTTTGAGGCGACAGGTACAGAACTCAACAGCTGCCTGCTGCATATGTTCCTGTGTGTGCACCGGAGACTGGAAAGTGTGATGACTTTCTTTGAGTGTGGCTCAAAGTGACTCTGATAGCAATAATGTCCATGGTCAATAAGGGTTGGGTGCCTTTTGGAGTAAATGTCCTGCTGGCTAATGTTTAGATCCTCTGTTTCAGTGTGGTTCTAAGTTCTCAGCTGGGATCTAAATGCAAACGGAGAAACATTTCTCACATATTACATTGAACACATGGACGGGATGTACAGAACCCCCTGAGAAATGTCACGTGTCTTATCAAAGCCCATTTGTCTTCCTTTGAACATGCTCAGATGTTTCTCCTTGAGAGAAACTCTGACACTCCTTTTGAAAATCACTTTTTCAAAATGGTGAAGCCATAAAGACTCACTTTTTCAGCTTGGTTTTTAATAATATTTAAGTGGTTTTAATGGTTTTAAAATGAGTTTTATGTTAATATTTTAAATGGTTTTATCTTTTATGGTGAACTTGAAACGAACAACCAGGCAGGTAGACCAGGCTTCCGCCCCAGACTTAGCATGTCAGCCCGCCTTGGAGGACTGGTCTGCGCACCTAACCCACTTGGTAGACCAGCTCTCCCCAGAAAAACAGGCCTCAAAATGGCACACAAAACATTTCGAGTCGAAACAGGGCTTTTTCATTTTAAGCTCCAAACAGGCCGTTGACTTTAAGGGTGTTTTGTTTCGAGCTCGAAACACTCAAAGCAGCCCATTTCAAGCTCAAATTGATTCAAGCTCAAAAATAGATTTGCACTTCTCTAGTAGGGATAGCATGTGCAAACCCTCCCACTTGCATGCATCCAGGGTAACACATCATATGCATCATGCTCATGATGTGCCTGCAAATAATTTGCACACAAAAGTACCAATGCAGACATTCCCTCATTTACTGCTTTGACTTATGAAAATGGGTGGCTGCCCAGTGAATGTCTGCTTACATGCTTCACAACCACATGATGGCCACATGTTCATGACTACAAGTTCATGCTTGCTAACATGCTTCACAGCCACCTGATGACCCAAATCACATGGGAAACTAGCTGCATATCCCCTGGCTGGCAGAATCCCTATGGCAAGGACTCTGCTGTACAGTGCCCCTTGTGGTTATTTGCTGTACTGAAGCACCCTTTGAGCTTCTAAGCCTGGGTGCAGTACAGCAAATAACCACAAGGGGCACTGTACAGCAGAGTCCTTGCCATAGGGATTCTGCCAGCCGTGGGATATGCAGCCAGTTCCCCATGTGAAGCATCATCCTGGACTCCAGAGCTCCCCTCTGCAGGCAAGCAGCATGGATCATCAGGGATCACGGTCCACGTTCCCAGCAACATGGGATCGGTCATCTGGGGAGGTGAGTTTGACAAAATCTGCTTTGCTGTTTGGACTGCTCTTTCTACTTCCCCATTGGCTTGTGGATAGTGAGGACTGGTTGTGATGTGAAAAAAGTTGTATTTTTCTGCAAAGTGAGTGAGCTCTTGCCCAGTGAATTGTAGTGCATTATCTGTTACAAGTTCATCAGGACACCCCCCATCTGGGCATTATATTCTTTAAACAATTGATGGTAGTGAATCTTGTAAGATCTGGCAAATGTGCAATTTCTAGGTACCTAGAGAAATAGTCTATAACAACTAGAGATCTTGCTCACTGTATTTGACAGTTATCTTCCCCAATCCATTTCCAAGGTGTATCTGGCAATGGAGTAACTAGTAGTAGTTATTTCATTTGGGTGGACTTGTGCTGTTGGCAAAAGTCACAGCTTGCCACCAATGTTTTAAGGTCTTGACCCAGCACTGGCCACCAAACCGACAACTGTGCATGTTGTCTGCATTTAGTGATGCCCTGGTGGCCCTCGTGAAGTTTTCTCAGAATCTCTTGTCTCAGTTTGTCTGGAATGACAATTCTGTCACCATAGAGAACTAGTCCATTTGACCCTGTAAGAGCCCCCCAATTCTCAATGAAAGATTTGGTTTGTTGCTTGTGCATGATGGCCAACCATTTTGCACAAACTTCAATACTGCCCATAACACTGCATCAACAGAAGTTAGACAGTGCATGTGCTACAATAACATGTCTAAAATAGTCTTTGCAGTTTGTAGGGTTGCTTCATAGGTATCAACTTCCTCTATAAGTTGGACTGATTCAGGATCATCAAGTTTGAGTGGATGTCTTGACAAAATATCTGCTACTACAAGTGTCTCTTGCCTTGCTTGTACTCAGTGAGAGGGTTATACCACATCATTCTGAGGAAAAGTCCTTGGCATCAGATTGGCACCTGATCCAAATCCTTGCAATTTATCTTGCAATGGCACCAAAGGTTTGTGATCTGTATAGAGCGTAAAGGATTCCAGCCCAAAAAGATACTTTGAGAACCTCTCAAACTAGGGGTATGCACGGAACCGGCTGGTCTGGTTCAGTTCGAGTCTGAACTGGACCTGAATGTCACGCCCTCGATCTCAGACAGCGAGGAGGAAGGGGAAGTTGTCAACTTTTCAGCCAATGCCGGGGTGTCTGAGGAGCAGAGCCCGGCTGTCAGTTTCCAAGAAACGGCTGAGGCAGATGATTCAGAGCAGGCACAACAACCTGAGACAGCAGAAACCATGACGGACCAATCAGAAGAGGAGCTATGCAAGCAACCTCCACTGACTCCACAACAGAGGCGTATTACAAAGCGAAGAACTCAGCTTGAAACTATCAGGAGGAGTAAACGCCTCTTGCAGAGGGCTGATAAGCCTTGAATTCCTGCCAGCTGGGAGCTCTCGGCTTGTGCTATAAATTGCATCACCAGCTTTCTATTCACTGCTGGAAAGCAACGTTTGTCAACTTCCATGTCGACAGCTTGCAGCCAAGCCCGATAAAGAAGAACTGTGTCCGAGCCGTATCTTGTTTCTGCAGCTCCGTTTGATACTGTGAACTTCCCTGCCAGGTGGCCAGATACTGACACTGTACCAGACTGGGCCAGTTCAGTCCAGCACCCCCTCGAACCCCTGGTTCGGTCGGGGGACGGGGTTCGTGAGCTTTTTAAAAATCTATCTTTTTCAAATTTACCCCCTCTGGGGGAGTTGTTCGAGGTGGCAGGGGGACTCCCTTAGAAAAAAAAAATCGGCCGTTCAGCCATTCTTCAGCCATTTTCCAGCCTTCCTCTTCAGCGTGGTGGCCATTTTGGAGGCTGCAGCACCTGCGCAATGGGCCTCTGCGTGGCCTGGGTCAAGCCAGATTGATTAGAATCAACTACAAACAATAACAAGGCACTAAGTGCTTTCAACAGAAGACAGCACACACTTCTGGCAGGATATAAACTAACATACATGCAAATTAACCTCTCAGATAATCTCACCTTTGTAGGATTACATATACGCTTTTGCAGATAAATATCCAGATCATACACATTCTCCTTTTGCCAGTGCAGGCATGTATCCCTTCTCATTATTACATATTTGTCTTCTTTGATTAGCAACACAGGGAGTCCTAGCCAATCACATGACTAATCCTAGCCAGTCAGGGATCATGTAGTAGATAGAATAATGCTACAATGCTACGTAATCAATCAGGTTTGTCTACGTGATGATGTCACCCAGGGCAAACAAAGCACATTCAGAAAGCATTGCTCAATCTGAATAGGAAAACGCTTTGAACTCCTTTTGATATGATCACCAGAAATTTGCAAAAAGGTGTGTGTGTGTGTGTGTGTGTGTGTGTGTGTGTGTGTGTGTGTATGTTTCTGATACTTCTGAAACTAGAAGTTTCTGATGCTGCTGAAACTGAAACTGGTCTTGTAGCAAGCCTGGTTTGCATTTGAATGGGGGACTACATGTATGGGCACTGTAAGGTATTCCCCTCAGGGGATGGGGCCGCTCTGGGAAGAGCATCTGCATGCTTGTATGCAGAAGGTTCCAAGTTCCCTCCCTGGCAGCTCCAAGATAGGGCAGAGAGAGATTCCTGCCTGCAACAGTGGAGAAGCTACTGCCAGTCTGGGTAGACAATACTGAGCTAGATGGACCAATAAGGCAGTTTCCTGTGTTGCACCCTAGTCCCTAGATCCAGGCTGCACAACTTTGGCCCTCCAGCTGCTATTGGATTACAGCTTTCATCATCCCTATCCACAGTAGCCAATGGTCAGGAGCAATGGGAATTGTAGTCCAACATCTGCAGGAGAACTGAAGTTGTGCAGATCTGCCTGCGCCTGAAAGGAAATGCCTGGAAAAACTTGCTACTTCTTTCCTTTTTGCCATCTATGATGACAATCTAAGCCTTTCTCCACTCAGGACCAAAACATATATCCAAATACAGGCCTCATTGTAGTCAAACTTCACATCCACTGACCTTGCTGCCCTGCTTCCATGACTGAATTTAACAGAGTTTGAGTCAAGCTCTAAATGCCCCTCCTTAAAACAATCATTAATAATTTATCCATCAAAATTCCAACCCAAAGTTTCTGGCAACTTGTAAACAAACTGATTTCTACATGATGTGCAGATCATGGAGTCCTAGAGCATCGGTCTCCTGGGCAAATCTATTAATCTCTGCAGTCTCCTGCTGTCCTTAATGGCCACAGCCTGAGGGGATTGGTTTTAACTGCAGAGGAGGCCGTGTTTTATCCGCCTTGTGTGGAGAGGCATAAATTGGCATTCCATATCATAATACAAAAAAAAAAAAATTCCTAGCAATTATTAAAAGATTCTTATCTCTTGCTCCCTGCATGGATAATGAGATCCTTCTCTGCTGGACTGAGACAGCCCGTCTCTCTGCTCACTTAATGAAATGGACCCGAGTTTGCAAATTAGCATAGTCTTGACTCCAAACGTAACCTCTTGTTGTCTAGTTGTACATCAAGGCTCCAGGCTTATGTCTTTCCTTATTAACACCCCGTAATCATGACAGGGCCCCTTTCATTTTCATTTCCTGGTTCCTTTAAACAAATTCACTTGTGAGTTATTGCCTCTTTTTCGCTCTCCTTGCCCGATTGATTTAAACTTGGAGGGGGTATGTTTAAAGGATGGAGGTTGTGTAGGGGTCTCCCCCGCCACCAGGTTTGAGTCAAGAGGTTATTTGGGTGTCATTGATACCTTTGTTTTTTAAAATAATTATTTAGAAGGTTTGATCAATAGATCACTGAACTGGCACTCAGTTGCTGGTGCCCAGCTATAGGGCATTCAGACATAGCTTTCTTCTCCTACTCTCACATTGGCATTCTAGCACAAAAATTGGAAAAAGAGATACATTCCCCTAGGAAAAAACATTAACACAGTGGGAGTGGAGAATCCCATGCCAACCTTTTAACACTAGCCATATCAGTTGGACCCACTTTGATGCCCTGATGACCATCCCTGTCCACCATGCAATCAGGCATAGGAATATCAGGGACTGAATATTTCTTTTATCTGAAATATTTGTATCCCACCTGTCCAAAGTTTGAGGTCATTTCTATAAATATAAACTAAACAAAAACCATGAAGTACATGATCACGTAACAAACAATAAGACCGTTCACACAGCCAAAGCTAGGTGCTCTGGCGGGAAGGCAGGATCATACCTACCTTCTTCCAGATGATCGGAGGCACTTTGGGGCTCTGCCACTTGCATGCCCACACAACTGATGTGGCAGTAGACTCCTGAAGTGGGATCAGGAGGATCCCCGTATCCCACAATACACCAAGGGAGCAGCAAAGAGGCAGCCTGCAGCAGTGCAGCAGCTCTCCTCTCCCTGGCCATGCTGACCAGCAGACTCTATGGCCACTACTCCCAGCAGCCATTTTGAGAGCCGCGATGCTCAGGATGAGCACAAAGTGAGGTAGAACAAGCTCAGTATTCCTCCAACCTCACTTTGTGCCTGGGTAGTGGTGGATATGGACTGCCCAGGTCTGGAGCAGCTAGGTTAGGCCACCTCCCAGTGGCCCAGATGGCACAAGCTGCTTGGGTTAACTCTCTCCTACCCAAGCGGCTCATGTCATGAGAATGGATTCAACAAACACTATAGCCTCATTCAGTTGCTATGTACCTGGCTATATACCCAGGTACAAAGGGAATGGGAACATGTCACCTAGACCCACCCCTATGCATACTTCTAGCATTCCTGGGTTCATTGCTTATCTGAGGAAGAAGGCAGCAGTGAATCCTGGGGGAAATTTAGTCTTCTGATCTGAAATCCTGGTAAATTAGTGTTCCAAGTCATGGGGAGAAAATGTCCACCGATTCAGTGTTGCCTCCCTCAGACAAATGCTGAACTTGGGGTATCTAAGGGTACATGGCCAAAGAGACAAGGGGGTATCTAAGGATATAGAGCCAAAAGAATACCCCAAATGCCGAACCTGGGGTATCTAAGGGTACATGGCCAAAGAGGGTGCATAGGATATGAGATTAGCTGGTACACTCCTGATTAACATACAGTAAGGCTCTACACACAAAGCAGGGTTTGCAGGGAGAGTGGACTTGACCCACTCTCCCCATAGATGATTACCAGCTCCGTCATGGAGACAGTTGGGGCGGTGGGGTTTGGGGGCCTCCCAGCCCCCGGAAGTCCCATAAGGCACCACATGAGCACGCTGTGCCTTTTGGGGAGCCTCCTGATGCCAGGAGGCTTCTCGTAGCCTCCCGCTCAGGAGGCTACTCATGAGTCGGTGTGGCGTGGAGTTGTGCCGCAATGACACATGATCAAGGAACCCGCTTTTCGGATGCTCCTGTGCCTGAAACCCAGGTTAAGCAGCGGGTTCTGTAAGCGGGCATGCTACCGACTCACTGCCGGGAGCTGCATGGCTCCCATTGCTGCACACGAGCAACAGGAACCGGGCTGAGCTCCCTTAGCCCGGTTCCTGCTGCTCATGAGAATAGCTTCAGTAATTAAAATATCGTATTAACATATTAATATTATTATTAATTATTATTAACATATTAGCAAATTAGAGTGGATTCATGGTGTCTCATTGAAAATCTTATTTGCTATCATAGAATCCACACTCAGAATACCTCAGAAACAACAGAACCCTGTACGCCATGGGTTAACAACCCATGGGAGTTGTTGGCAACCTATGTGCACTGCACCACCACTCGCTCTGGGCCACCCCAGCACCCCCCAAGTGCACTTATGGGGCTGCTGAAAGCTCCATAATACTTTATGAGGAAAAACCTTAAAGACACGTAAACTTCAACAATTCACCAAAAATCAGCCCTCTGCCCAAATCCTTTGAAAAATTTCAGGTAGCTTCCTTGCCCCTACCCAGCACTACCACCAACCCCACGCTGCTCTAGGCCACCCCTTTCCCCCTGACGTGAAGCGATACACCCTCCATTACACCTAATGGGGAAAAACCTTAAAAACGCGTAAACTTCAGAAATTCACCAAAAATCAGCCCTCTGCCCAATCACTCTGCAATTGGGGTGGTAGACTCCACCCATAAGGCACTACCACCCCACCCCACTCTTTTGGACCAGATCCCACTTTTAGCCCCCAATCTGCCCCAAAGACACTAAAACTTCAAAAATTCCCCAAAAATCAGCCCTTTGGCCAATCCCCCTGAAATTTGGGTGGTAGCCTCCACCCATTGGGAACTACCTCCCCACCCCACTATTTTGCCCCTGGGACCTGTTTTTAATCCAAATCAATTCGGATTCAGTTTAATTCGGATCCAAATCAAATCAGGGGTGATTCGGATGGGCCATATTCGGATACAAAACAGAACAGGGGTGTTTCGGTTTGGATCCGAATCGAAACACCGAAAATCCGAATTGCACACCCCTATTATCTATAATATATTTTGAAGAATTTGTTTCTGAGAAATAAAAGCATACTTCCCGATGACCTACAGATTCCAAATTTTGCATATACAATCCTGGCACTGAAATTAGTTGAATACACTTCTCTTTACACCAAAATATGCTTGAGGGGAATGTAAATAATTTTTTTGGTAGTTTTTTGAAGAAATTCTGAATATCATACTTCCCAATGATCTACAGGTACCAAATTTTGCATTTATTTATTTTATTTATTGTTGAATTTATATACCGCCTTTCATTAAAAACAATCTCAAGGCAGTTTACAAAAGCTAAAAAACATACAATAAAATGACAAGTGGCATGGACACTCCTGCCACTTAAATTAGCTGCACACTCTATGTTTTACACTGGGATATGCTTGGGGACGTGTTTAAAAAAATTTTTCCTGTATTTTTTAAAGCAAAAATTCTGAACTGACTATATTTTACTAATAAATTCTGAATTAACCATAAACTTCTGAATTAACCACATTTTAGCTGTAATTGTTCTCAACAGATTTTTAACACTCAGTAATCAGATCAGTAATTCCAAAATAACATCATGCCCAAGAAAACAGAAGGTTTTTCTAAGATTCAAATTTACTATGATTCAAACTTGCTATATATGATCATTAATTATACAGTAAAATGAATAATGCTTGAATTTCAAACTGTTCTTTTACTTGCTTTTGCATTAAAAACAAGCTGACCTGGTGCAGAGCATCTGCGCCTCTAGTTCCCCTTGGCAGCCGCTTCTCCTTGGTTGGCCTGCCAGTGGCTGCTTCTCCTCGGCTGGCCCATCGGCAGCCGCTTCTTCTAGGCCCACCGGCCGGCCTGGTGGCAGCCGCTTCTCCTCCGTGACCAACCAGCCTGGCAGCAGCCACTTCTCCTCCACAACCAGCCGGGCGGAGCCACCCATCCCCGTTGCTAATTGGCAGCTTGCTTGGAAACTCTCGTGAGAGTTGCCACATATGGGATTAACGATGGGTAAGTTTAGGATAATTATATATATAGATTCTATTACCTATATTTAATTTATTGAACTTTCCTAGAAGTATAGTTTACAGAAGAGGAGTTTGCCTCTTCACCTACTAATCTTTTATAAACACCAAATAACTTGGCTCAAGTAAGTTAAATACACGTATATCAAAATCAGAGGGCATTATAATATGGTTTTCTGTGTCTGTCTGATTAGGGACATGTTGGCAAATATTTTTTCTTTCACTGCTGCAGGGTTTTTCCTTCTTTCCCTGCCACATTCTTCACTTGTCACCGTGACAAAATGACCCACTGCTGATCTTTGGAGTGACCAGCCCCAGCTACAGTACACCTTTGTGTGATGGTGGAAGCACAACTCTCGCAACCAAGCAAGTCCTTCTGTCATCTCTATCTTCCCTCCCCGTCCATGAATGGGCTTCTTCTTTCAGAGACCCTGCATTACTGGGCTGTAGGGAGAATGCTCCAGTTCACAGGTGGAGAAGACATGCTATAGGACAGAAAGGGAAAGTGGCCAGTGGGGAAAATCACCAGCATTCTAAGATAAGCCAAGGCCCACACACATAAGAGGGGACCTATGTAACGCACTTTGCCAAGGGCCCCCTCAGACCTGGAGTTGGCCCTCAGCATGGAGCAGAATGCTTTTGGTGATGATGTTCTGAGAAGTCTGCTAATTTCCAATGGGCAAAAAATACAAGGTTAAATTTGGGGAAATATGGCCACACTAGATAAGGGTAAAGGTAAAGTGTGCCATCAAGTCAATTTCGACTCCTGGCACCCACAGAGCCCTACAGCTTTCTTTGGTAGAATACTGTACAGTAGGGGTTTAACATTGCCTTTTCCCACACAGTATGAGATGATGCCTTTCAGCATCTACCTATATTGCTGCTGCCTGATATAGTACCAGCGGGGATTCGAACACTAGATAGGGCAGTTAATTGTCTTTTAAAAAATGTTTTCACATTGCTTTATTTTTTAAAAAATTGTCTTGTTACATGTAAGCTACCCTGAGATGTCTTTAACCTGAAGAATAGGTTATACACAAATAATAAATATCATTGCACTTCTGCCACTCTGTAAGAATTTTAGTACACATTCATTAAAAAGAAAATAAAGAAGAGTAGGGAAACAGAGTCATACACATAGATGAAATTTTCACATGCTGACATTGAAGTAGGATACTGACCTAGAGTCATTGACCTGATCCAGAAAGATAATTCTTAATTGTTTTCTTAGTTGGGTGTTAATGTATTTTTAAAAAAGATTATCATTACATGTTTCTTTGCTTTATAATCATAGCAATACACATTATTTACAGTTTATAAGACTAGGTTTTGCAATGCAAAGCTTTAGACTATACTAGTAAAAGATTTATGTCTTTATCAAGTATTAATTTAGGAAGGGGAGCCTTGTAGGTAGGGCCATGACATTAATTTAAAGTTTATCTCTTTTATGACTCAGATAATCATATTTCATCAAACTGGTACACAAGGAGGTTTCAGGCCATCTGACAGTTTTATTTGTCTTGTGTAAGTTAATCTGCACATTTTGTAACTTGTGAATTACAGTAGTAACAGAGATGGTTTGTTGCACTAAAAAAGTGGGTATACTGATTTTAGAGAACATCATGACAAACATTTCAGTCTTAGTTATTATGCAAAGAGAATGAGCAAAAAACTGTATCTGTTTATAACTTTTTAAAAAAACAGCATTTGTGCATTATTGCAAATGGGAAATCACCACTACAGATGTTGTATCTGGTTGCTTTCAGTGACTTTCTTCACTTACATGAATTCTACTTTTCCAAGCAGTGTCACATACAGAAGAGTTGCAGAAGTGGATGGCCAAAATTATCAGGGGACCAGAGCATTTTCTTTACAAGTAAAAAACAATGTGTTTGGGGCTTTTTAGTTGAGAAAGAAAAGCAACTAAGGGGGAACATGCTTGGGTCTTATAAAATTATGCATGGTGCAAAGAAAGTGGATGGAGTACGTTTCATCTTTCACAACATTAAAGCTACAAGTCATCCAATGAAACTGACTGGAAAGATTTTTAGGGCAATTCTTCACACAATGCCTGTTAACATGACCATTTGGGGGTGTATTTTATTTTATTTTTAATTTTATTTATTTATATACTGCCTGACTCCAGAGGCTCCAGGCAGTTCACAAAAACAAAGACAAACAAGACCAGCTATAAAAACGGAATTTTTTTAAAAAAACACATTCAGAAATTACAGCAATTAAAAACAATCTGAACAGCAATTAAAAATTAAAAACTCAGAAATTATGAAAAGCCTAAAAAATATGTCTTAAAGGCTCTTTTGAAGGCTGGTAAAGATGTTAAAACATGAATGTCTATAGGGAACACATTCCACAACCTAGGAGTAACTACAGAAAAGGCCAGTTGAGCTGGCGATATATGGAGATGGACCTCTCTTGATGATCTTAATATGCGGTGGGAATCATGCAGAAGGAGGCACTATCCCAGGTAAACCGTTCCTAAGCTGTTTAGGGCTTTAAAGATAATTACCAACACTTTGTATTTTGCCCAGAAACCTATTGGTAACCAATGCAATTGCTTTGAAACAGGCATAATAAGGTCTCTCTGAGACACCCCAGAGACCAGTCTAGCTGCTGCATTTTGAACCAACTGAAGCTTCCGAACCACATACAGAGGCAGCCCCACATAGAGCGCATTTCAGTAATCAAGCCTAGAGGTTACCAGAGTGTACCACAGTTCTGAGATCATTATCCTCAAGAAATAGATGCAGCTGTCGTATCAAACAAAGTTGATAGAAAGTGCTCCTGGCCATAGCCTCAACCTGATTTATTTAAAGAAAAGTGTACAAAAAATGTGGAAAAGCCTGCAGCTTAATTACAGTTGTGTCTCATGGCTGAGGAGTGAGAACAAAACTAACAGCTATCTCTGGAGAGACAAAATGGTGACTAACACTGGAAGAACAAAGAGGGGAGGAGTCCCTATCCTCCCCCCCCCCCCGCCATGGTCATTATATTGCAGCTGATGCTGACAGGGTCCTAGCTCCAACAGATCTATCATATCCCTCAAAGTATGGCCCCTCATCATGAGTACCTCCATCCTGTTGCATTCAGCTTCAATTTATTATCCCTCATCCAGTCCATTACTACCTGTAGGCAGGCATTTAGGGAGGCTATGCCATTTTCTGTTGATGATGTCATGGACACCAAGATGTAGCCCTGAGGGATACCACTCAATAGCTCTCATTTCAGAGAACAATTATCTCCAAGTGACACCATCTGAAATTTACCAGAGAGATAGGAACAGAACCACTGCAAAGCAGTGCCACCTATTCAGAAGGATACCATGTTCAATAGTATCAAAAGCCATAGATAAGTCCAAAAGAACCAACAGAGTCACATCTGTCCATTTCTTGGTCAAGATCATCCATCAGGCCAAGGCTGTCTCTACTCCATAGCCTGCTCTTAAAGCCAGTTTGAAATGGATCTAGATAAGTAGTATCATCCAAAACTACCTGGAGTTGATCAGCCACCACCTTCTCAATTAACTTGCCCACTCAAGGGAGGTTGGAGACTGGCCTATAATTATCCATTACTGAGGACTCTAGGCCAGGCTTCTTAAGGAAAGGTCACACAATTGCCTCTTTAAAAAATGGAGGCATCCTGCCCTCCCTCATGAGGCACTTATGATGTCAACTAAGCCATCTCTAAGAACCTGTCTGCTAGATGTTATAAGCCATGATGGGCATGGATCCAAAGGACAAGTGGTAGGATGAACACCTCCAACAAGTTGTTCACATTATCATGAGTCACAAATTGAAATGGATCCATTCTACTTGAACCAGAGAAGATACTGGATACTTCTGCAGTTGACCCTCCATAACTGTGGAGTTCACGTTGGCTCAAATGAGAGAGATTTTATCCGCAAAAAAGTTGTCAAAAGCATCACAGTGCGATAATGAAAAATCCAGATCTCCATTCAGAGAAGATGGAACCTGAGTCAATCTCCTCACAACTCTGAACAACTCTGCTGGATGCCAACTTGTGGATGAAATACGTGCAGAATAGAATCACTTCTTCATTGCATGCATTGCCACAGAATAAGCCTTCAATGGGCTTTGTGCAGTGTCTTATCGGATTCAAGTCACTATTTACACTCTAGCCTTCTCCCTTGCTGCTTCAGCTCCCGTAGTTGTTCAGTATACCATGCAGCATGTTTCGAAGCAGAATGGAGGAGACGCTTATGGGCAATAGTGTCTACTGCCCTGGTAAGCTCCCTATTCCAGGTCTCCACCAGGGCATTAACAGAATCATCAGCAGAACCAACCCTAAAACCTTCCAAGGCCTCTTGGGATCCTAAAGGATCCAACAGCCTTCTTGGGAGGACCATCCTAATAGATCCTGCACCCCTGAAGAGGTGGGTTATGGCCATGAGACCAACCTTAACCAGATGGTGGTCCATCCATGACAATGGAGACACTCTAAGAGTCTCCACCCATGGAACACCATCTTGATCTCAGCAAAAGACCAAATCGAGAGTGTAGTGAAGGGTTAGACAGCTCCTGCCCAGTAGCAGCACACAATTAGTATCTCTGTTTTGGTCAGTAAACCCAGGGGACACAAAAATAAGCCAGGAGCTTTTTCACACCTGGCTTTTAGTTCCACCCCATAGTCTGCCTGAAAGCCAGTTTGAAATGGGTCTAGATCAGGGATGCTCAACATTGGCCCTCCTGCAGATGTTGGCCTAAAACTTCCATAATCCCTGGCTATTGGCCACTGTGGCTGGGGATTATAGGAGTTGTAGTCCAAAAACAGCTGGGTTGAGGGTTAAGTTGAATAGGCCTGCTTTGAGAGTGACTGTTAATCCTACTGGCCTACATGATATACAAGGTGATGCTGGCATTATTGATCTTCCAGGGCTTCTGCACACATAGGAGCACACCCAGAACCCAAGCAGCAGAGACCCTGGGAAATATAGTTTTTCTAGGGCACTTGAATTCTTAGTATGGCTGCCAGATGCCTTAAAAATCATATGTCTTAGAGCTCATTGCAGCTGGTACACTGTTGTGAGTATGCTCTTCAGCATCTCAGGCTCAAGGTGTTCTGGAAAATATCATTTCCAGGGGATCTGGTTACATACTAAAGGCACAGAGTCCCTGGAAAACTACTTTCCTGGGCTTCCTGGCCCAGGAAATGCCAGTGACATTGCTGTCATACCTTTCTGGGTGCCAAGGTTGGAGGCAGTGACATATGCAGGCCTCTTACAAAGGGATCCGATAAATGAGAAGAGAAGGGAATGGAATAGTAGGTCATGATACAAGGGAATAAGGATTACTGAGGAGTTTAGGAGTTCTGCAAAGCCACAGTGTATTCTGGAGTTCATTATCAGGTATATGAAGTGAAGCATGCTGGAATCTACAAAAGATAACAGGGCTGTGCTACCAGTATGATGGGTACCCTGGTGGTGCAGTGGTAAAACTGCCCTGGTGGTGAAGAGCCCCTGGTGGTGCAGTGGTAAAACTGCCACCCTGTAACCAGAAGGTTACAAGTTCAATCCTGACCAGGGGCTCAAGGTTGACTCAGCCTTCCATCCTTCCGAGGTCGGTAAAATGAGTACCCAGAATGTTGGGGGCAATATGCTAAATCATTGTAAACCGCTTAGAGAGCTTCGGCTATAGAGCGGTATATAAATGTAAGTGCTATTGCTATTGCTATTGCTATTGCTACCCTTTGAATAATGCTGCCCCAGGTGGTGCCTTTTCTGCTTGTTTGACCCGGGTAATCCTGGCCATACAGCAGTACTGCCCCCAAATAGCTAGAAACATCATACCACCAAGCTGCTCCTCTGTAGCAACTTCTTTCTCCTCTCATTCCTTTTAAGCTGGGCAGGTCTTGCTCCGAAGCAATCTCTCCCATCAAAAGTATACTTTATGGCTAGTTAGAGGCATGCTAACAGGATGGCAAGCCTCATTACTATCACTTTGCAGATTGCCTTAGTAAGACTTCTAAAGAGTGATTGATCTTAATCAAAAAAATTAATCACCTATCAACCCAAGCAATTAACATTAGCAAATCTATTTGCATATATCTGATAATTTATACCACTGCTGAAAGAAGGGTCCTTTTTGCGATAGTATTGATTAAAGGAGGACAGCCAGAAGCTTCTATCACTGGGATATTAAACAGGGCAACTAAAGTGTACACGTATGAAGGACACTCCTGTAGTCAGATTTTATGCATTAGCCCAACATCTTTTCAGACATAGATATGATCTCATGTTCATACTCATTGGCCACAAATATTCTCCAGTATTTCCTCTGTTGGCCTAGAATATTTTGGAATGGGATGGAGCACACTCCTCTAGGGCTTATAAATTATAGATTTTGAAGAAATGTGGACATTTTGGAGTTGGAATTGACATGCTCTTTTGGGTGGAAGAAATATCAGAAGTGGCATGGTTTGAGCTTTCTTGGTTTTCTTATGAGGGAAAATTGGAATATGGGGGAAAATGGAAGAATAATGGGTAGTGAACTGTTGAGACAGAAAAGTTAGATTTTTTTAAAATGCAAAAATTACCAATACTTTCATTAAACTGTCATTTTTATCTATTAGATACTAGCCCAATTGAATTAGGCTGCTGGATCTCAGGATTTAAATGAAGACAGAAACTTGGCCTGACAATGTTCACCATTGCCCAATTTGTAAGATCATCCATTTTCAAGGAAAGTAGTTAACAGCTGTAGCTCTTCCTGGAGAAGAGTTGTGGTTCTTGCTGGCCACATGCTTTGGTCAAATCCAGCTGGGATTATTGCAATACACTCTGTAGCTGTTCTCATGAGCAGCCACGACTGGGCTAGGGCAGTTAAGCCTGGGCTTAGCTGCCCGTGGGAACGCACAGGAGCCAACTGGCTCCCGGCAGCACCTCAGTGACAAACCTGCCTAGGGAGCTTGCCTCTAGTGGGCTTCCTATATGCAGTGCTGGCTGCTTTTAGCCAACCCTGTAACACTGACAGGTGCCCATCCATCACTATAAGGATCCCCACAATGCACCATGCATTTGTGTGGTGCATTGTGGGATTTCTGGGGGCTGGGATGACATGTCTCAGCGCCCAAACCTCTGCGCTGGCTGGGGCAGCCATTGACTGGCTGATCAGCATGCCCAGCAAGGACTCAGGAATCGTCTGCGGGGAAGATAAACTTATATTCCAAACCAGGGATTCTCAAACTTGGGTCCTCAGGTGTTATTGGACTTCAACTCCCATAATCCCCAGCCTCAGTGGCCTTTGGTTGGGGATTATGGGAGTTGAAGTCCAATAACACCTGAGGACCCAAGTTTGAGAATCACTGTTCCAAACTATGCACTTAAGCAGCCTTCCCCGCTGCCCTCCCACTGCCTCACCCACTGGTAGTGAGAATAACTTATCTATGTGGGGCTTATTTTGAAGGTGCTCAGAAGGACCAGCAGATACACAATGCTGCTGCTAGGTCACCTTTGAGGGTCTATCATATTCCTTTAGTGTTATCCAACCTGTACTGGCTCTGATTTGTCTCCAAACCCAATTCAAGCCATTGGTTATAACCTTTACAGCCCTAAAGAATTTGGGTCCAGGATACCTGAAGAACCTCCTTCCCTCACAGCTCTGCTCTGTGTCCCACTTTGTCTGAGAAGTGGTTTATGATACTAAACTCCTGGTAATTGGGCAAAGAGGCAGATTTTCAAGTGCTGGCTGTCTTATTCGTAGCAAGGGAGAGCAACTATCCTCCTTCAGTCAAGCATAGCATCCCTCCCAGTGGTGGCTGTTGGTGTTTCCCTATATAATAATCTCTATAGAAAACCCTACATCCAGTCCCAATTACATTCAGTTGATGTAACTGAAGAAGACATGGGACATCTCTTGAAACAGCTCGGCTCTCTTTTGAGGGGAACTTTTTTGAGGCCTCCCAATTATTTTTACGCTTGAGCTTTAAGAGCTATGGCAATATCTCTGCAACTACAAAATTTGGATTAGGGGAATTTTGGAAGCTTCATTAAAATGTATGTTGAGTAACTAGTAAGTAATTTTTATGTCACTTTGAGGGCCCATTGGGGGCTGAAAAGTGGTATATAAATTTTAATGTTAAAAATGCAAATAAATAATAGTTTAAGAACAATAATATTGTATGAATGAACTGACCTAACTGGGGCCAATATAACTTCAAGTCCACGCTTTGGTGTTTCTCACTTGTGAATGGAGATACTTAATTGTTTTTGCCTTTGGCTGCCTCTTTACACAGCTCTCTTGGTGCATGTTTAGGGTTTGATGTCAGAATTCCTGATCTGTGCCTCCCCTAAACCCAGTTCCATTTCCCCAGATAAATGCATCATAGGTGACATGCAGACAGCCTCATTTGTGTGTGCAACTGCTTTTGTGCTTCCTCCCCCCCCCTCTTAATGCAGTTGCTTAGTTTTGTGAATAGCTTCATAGGAAGCAGAAAGGACTATAGTTAACATATGGCCGCTTAAAAGTCCGTTTGAAAGCACCAGGTTTGTGTGTGTGTGTGTGCGTGCATGCGTGCATGCACGCATCTTGAAATTCATGTCCCTAATTATATTATAAACAAGACAAGGAATTGACTTTTGCAGCATTCCCACTATTTAAAATCATATTTATGATTGTCCTACCTGAAAGCATGGTGTCCTGTCACTAGATTGCCTTCCAGAGTCTGTTCAGGATTATCCAGTTTGAAAAATGTCTAGTTATATGTGTTTGATCTGACAGTGATGGGTAGCCGTCAGATTCTGTCACTGGAAAAGTCAAAGGTTAATTGAAATCAGAGGAGCAAAACCTATTCAATTGTCCAATTAATTATGCTCAACTCCCTTCCACCTCTTCCATTACCCCATACACATCAGCAACTGGTCAATCACTGGTGAATAAGGGGCAAAGCTGACACTGCCCTGTTGTCGCTTATCTTGATGGCTTGCACTTGCTTAACTGTCAAGTTGCTGAAGCTAATAAAAGTGCATGTGTTAGGGGAAAGCAGTGCGCATGTGTGATGGGGGAGATGGCAGCATCTCCATACTTACATCACCCTCTGCATCACCTTCCCAGCTGTAATATTAGGAGATGTTGTGGAAGGCTGATAATGCTTTGAGATTTATTACACCTTCCATTCTACTGCCTGTGTTGCTTCATTTGAGCAAACTGTAGCCAGCTGAAATAGGAACAGGGATGTTTTCAAATTCTCTTAATTCTACCTGAGTTTCTGTTTTTGTTTCTAAACATCCCACTGAAACCACTAGTTTCCACAGAACATTTCCAGTGCAACCTACTTAGAGAATAGTTTTTCTTCTCATCTCTGCAGGCACTTTGCACCACGACAGTAGAATTTGGAATACTATGAACAGCTTCTCATGATCTCCCCCGGCCCTGAAGTGTATCTGAATGGTTTTTGAAGGCATGAACAGGGCTATTAAAACTGGTAAAGCTCAGTTCCCCATATGTGTTTAGGGCAGAGTATACAAAGACTTTGGGGAAGAGGGGGGAGTAACTAATATTCCCATTGAGAAGCCCTTGGTTTTGACAGATTAGAATTCACAATATATATGAGCATCATGTGTTGTTAAAGCTCAATTTTAGTGGAAATCAGTGATATAAATTAATTTATATCGGTGTACCTCAGTTTAATTTATATCAGAGTCCTGAAGCACCTCAATGTGCGGACACGAAGGGCTATGACAAGCACATACTCTTACATTGAGTATGTAATGTATTGGCCTGTTCATGTATTGGCATGTTACATGATGCCAATACCCCAATGTATTGGCATGTAATATTGGGTGTGTGTACTGACATGTTCAGAGCCGTGTTCTTTGTAGTGAAAAGAGGCAGAAGTTACTGCTCAGTGCTAGCTCTTTCTCTGCTCCTTCTGTTCCTTCCTCCTTCCCATAGTCGCATCTCCTAGCTGCCTGCACTAGAAATAGATATTTCTCTAGTGTAATGAGTGGGGCTTTATATTTGCACAGGTGTCATTGCCCAACAGCTCTGCAGATCTCACGATCCTAAAGACCACAGACTGGATTGCTGTAGGGAGAGAATGTACCCCTCCCATGATCCACAAATGTAGCTCTTTCTTTTTTGAAGGATCAGCCTGTTTGTAATTAAATCTGCAGCGATTAGCTCAGGAAACATGATTTGCTGCAGATTCCAGGTGGAAAAATAAATAAGGATTATATACATGCACTTGTTCTGTGTTTCATTAAAGCTAGCCAAATTCTCTCTGCCAAGCTCTGCATCCTCAGATTGGTCACACATGTTCCTGAATGCTGCACATATAGCACTAGCAGCTGCATTTGAGGGGTGGAGGGAGAAGCCAAATAATTCAAACACACCCTTTCTGCACCAAAATGTGCTCCCTAGAAAAGTCAAACAATGTCCCATACACACGAATATGGACTCAATTAATCCAAAGTATCATTTTACAGTTGTGCTTCCCCATCTTGTATATTGATGTTAAACATTCAATTCCACATGCAGTTGCTTGGGAAAGACATTTTTGTCCACCGATTATTGTTATTATCCTCAGCATCTTCCACTTGGAGTGGCTTTTTCCTTGACTTCTAAAATGTAAGCCCTCTGCTTGACTTCAAATATGAGTTTGTTGGTAGCAGCCCTTTTTCAAGTTGCCTCAAAAGTAGAATTGTACATAATGAATATTGGTGAATTTAGTATGTAGATAATAGTCCAAGTGAACGAATGGGTGGGGGAGAGTGACTTGTCAAATAAGAGCTCCTAAAAATGAGTGCTAATATAGAGTATTTGTTAAGATAATAAGCTGTGAACTGAGAAGCTGTTAGTTCAAACACCATCCCATTAATTCTCCTGTCTCAGATGTTATTTCCACATGCAGCAGTTTGAGGTGGGAAGGAGCTGGTAAGATCTATGGTGGTGAGTTCCATGGTGGTAGAATGGACAGATCCTCTTATGACTTCAAGAGAGCAAATGTTTTTTTAATGCTCCTTACATGAAGTTTTTCATATGGGAGATAATTCAAAAATACCATCCCTGCAGGACTACAGGACTACAGTCCATTCTACTACTTGTGTCACAGATTGTATCATCTAGGCCAACACACAGCAATGGAAAGGAAAGGAAAGGAAAGGAAAGGAAAGGAAAGGCTGTGCCATTGAGTCGGGGTCAACTCTTGGTGACTACAGAGCCATGTGGTTTTCTTGGTAGAATACAGGAGGGGTTTACCATTGCCTTCTCCCACACAGTATGAGATGATGCCTTTCAGCATCTTCCTATATCGCTGCTGCCCGATATAGGTGTTTCCAGTAGTCTGGGATACGTACCAGTGGGGATTCGAACTGACAGCCTCCTGCTCTCCAGGCAGGTTGCTTCCCCATTGCGCCATTAGGTGGCTTCAGAGCAATGGATCAAGGATGCAATGGGAGCTGTATCCTTGCAGCCAGAGGCTTCCCCATTGTCCCTGCACCAGCTTGCACAAGAGGAATTATTTTTGATCTTCTCTGCCTCCAGAAGTGCCCTGTGCCTTCCACAACTGTGTCCCCGAGAGATGCCAGAAAAGTTCTCTTGAGCTAGGCTTGGAAACAAACTTCAGAGGGCTGTTAAAAGCCACTTCAATGGAGAAGCAAGTGTTAAAAGTCCCTAAATATTTATCTGGCTTGGATTTAAATCGAGTGGGAAAGAACTGTCAGCTCCCCTTGCTCATATTTAATATAATAGAGTTCTATGGCTCCGTTGTATTAAAGACGGGGTCAAATTGGGACCCTGTAGGGGCAAATACCAAGGGGGCTAAAATCAGCATCTTCAGGGACAAAAGTGGGTGAGGGAAAGTCAAATCCTCTGGAGGACTCAAGCAGTGTGGGATTCAGCTTCCTTAGAGTATCTGAATTCACCCCTGCCACCCCATTCAATATAATGGAACAACTTTCCTGCATTAGATTGAATAGGAGATAGTCACTTTTCTCAGTATCAAAATGACTTGATAAAAGCATCAGAGATCTTCTAATTTCTCAGAAGTTCTCAGACCATTTCTGAATTAATCTGAGGCAAGCTTGAGGGAGCTTGCCCATCTAGTATTGACTCCATGCTAGATAAAGTTCTATAAATAAATAAGTCAAGTAAGAAAATAAGAAAATAAATCCAGATTACAAACGCCTGCCTTCCCACATTTAACTATGCCAGTAATAATTTATAAATGTCAACAGTTGTAGAATTTGGCTGCCTGAAATTTGGCTTTTAGGAGGAGGGCGGTGACTCTGGCATGCCTGTACTCCGAAGACAGATAAATTCAGTACAATATTTTAGCTCTTGTATACCCATTAGCAACTTGGCACTGAGATTGTAGATCCCTTATTTTAAATGACAGCCTTTATTGAAAGGGATTGGATGTCATTCCAGAAAACTTGAGAGAGGCCCCACATATCATGGCCTCAAATTCAGGTGAAACTAGGACTTGTATCTCAAGGAGGAGGAATAGCAAATTATCATAACCAACAATGACCCAGGCCCCAGCAGTGTGGATGAGTTGGGTAATAAGGAGCCCCAAGAACCCCAGCCTGGACCCACAGAGATGATCCTCTCACCCTGAGCTGGACTCACCCATGGAGTCAGACCCTGATCAGTCAGTATCTTCTTTCCCTTCAGTGTCCACAGGCTAGAACATTCAGGCTAAAGATGGCTTAGCAATGGCAGACTGTTCAACTCCAGGCTTGGGACTGTATCTTCAAAGACACAGACCCAGGAAGAGCGAGGTGGAGCCTGCAAGAGGTAATCAAGTCCAAGGGACATAAAAGACTCAGAGCTGGGACTCTGACAGAGCCCTCTGAAGGGCAGTAGACTGATCCTGCCTTGCCTTGCCTTGCCTTGACCCAGGATGAGACACCATAAGGTCGTTCTCATGACCTCTTACCTGGACTGCAGGGAGGGTGGTCGGGGAGGGCAGCTCCTCCCTGCCTCCCTGCAGATGACCAACTACAGAATAAAATGTTGCCAGTTGCATGCTCACAAGCATGCTGGGGCAGTGATGGGCACTCTGCTGGTGGAGGGGGAAAGCACGCAGTGGGTCCTTCATGGACCCAGAATGCAGTCAGCTCGCACGGGTTCCCACGGGCAGCCAAGCCCGGGCTTAACTGCCCTAGACCAGTCGTGGCTGTTCTTGAGAACAGCCTCATTACTTCATGAAGTGTTGTTCATGTGCAGTGGCTCATGTGGATTGCACAATTTCCTTAATGCCACTATAAATCTTTCTTTTTGGATGTTTGCTGTGGCAAGGAGAAAATCATCCAAGCAATTGGCAGGCAGGCAGATATGTACTAACATACATATATCCACCCATCTGGCTTATTTTACTACAACATAAATTGGGTCATAGGGTTGCCAGTGTATCCATGTGTCCAGAAGAGGTAAAACTAGAAGGGTGCTGGAAATCTGTGATCAGATCCTGTCTCTTTACATTGATTTTAAAAGCAGTTGTGAGGTAATGAGATCCTGTTTCTTTACATTTATCTTAAAAGCAGTCGTGAGGGTGAGGTGAATTGCATTGGTATTATGGTGCTGGTGAAGGGATGTGTGTGCCAAGTTTCTGAAGTAACCCCCTCCCCCAGCTGCTATGTTATTTGACTGATAAGAAGACCTACAAGGACATGCATGTTTTCTCTAATGGTGGTGGGGGATACACTGGCCACATTTGCACATAATGCAGAACCGTAGTTGAATGGACCAGAGGTTCTGCGAGCATTATATCTGAAGTCATGGAAATGCTGTTTGACATGGTGATGAACCCGAGGTTTCAGATCTGTAGCTCCAATCTGAACCCTGGGATTGCAGTGACTTTCATTGCCACAACTCAAGGTTGGACACAGCCTGCAGTACATCCAAATTTGGGTCTGCAGGCTGCATCCCCTTCAACTGGAGTTGAAGGAGAAAGCTCCTTCCTCAATTCTGGCTGTGATTGGCTGTGCTGGCTGTCCTTCAGTCAAGAAGGAAGCCCACAAAGTCAGTTCTGCCTCCTCCCTGAAGTCTTGCATAAGTCTTGCTTTCCATTACATCTTAATTCGGACAGGAGAGCAGGTTCCGTGTTATGTGCGAATGCGGCCATTGTGCAGGTGGAAATGGTTCATCTTCCAGTCCCCCAAACTATGGTCCTGATCCAATTCTTCTTCTCCCCAGCTGGTTTTAAAAGAAAATCTAAAGAGACAGGAGATTGGATCAACGATCTCTAATGTTATGTCTAGTTTAGTTCTTGCTAGGAAAGCAACTGCATAGCTGATGCATGCTAAGGAACCTGACAGAAGCAAAGCCCTGAGAAAGTCTTCTCCCTTTTCAGACAGAGTGCACACTGAATTTTATTTGAGACCTTTATAGGCCTGTCAAAAAGGAATGAAAACAGGCTCTTATTATAATGGAAAGGCGTTGGACTCCTAAAGTAGTGCTACCGGATGTTAGTTTTACACTGTACACAGCTGGTAAGAGGCTTCCAGGGCCTGTGGGTGGTGGGAGAGGAGGTGTTGCAAGTCCACACACTATTTCCCATAAGAAATGAAGGGATATAGTCTCACCTCAGACCTTGTTTTTCCACATATGTTGAGACGAGAACATATTTATATAACCCTTTGAAAGGGGACCGCTCGGTAGCAAGCGTGCTCTTTAAATAGCTACCAGTCTGCTCTGTAGCCTCCAGGATCCAATCTCCTCAATTCCAGCTCACACCCACTTACATTCTTTTGCAAGAACTCTCATCCCTGCCCCCCACTTCTTATTCTGCCCCCCCACCACCATTCAAAGCCTACAAGAAGCAAAAGGAAGCACTCTCCCACTAATTTCAGTGGACTTTGGATCTAGTCTCTGCAGATCAAATATTGCAGAGCAAATAATAAACAGATAATCAGATGAACAGAAGTGTGCGGTCCAAGTCCAGTTCTGCTGGCACGGAGGTCAATGGGAATTTTATGACAGCTTTGGTGTAAACAATATCTGGATTCTATAAACTTTATAGGACTGACATGCTTACAGATGGAGCTGGATTTTCATAACAGATCGTACTTTTGGCTTGCTGGTAAAGAACTGGAGGGGAGACGCAGTATGCCATTAATTCTGGGGAATGTATGAAGGGGAGGCTGCCCTTCATAGGGGAAGTGTGTGGGGAGATTGAGCATCCTCATAAGTAGATGCAGAGGTACTGTTTCTTTTACCACCACCACCCTTCCTATGCTATAGAAATAATTAGGGCAGGAGAAGAGGAAATACCAGCCTTAGAAATATTGGGAGCCAAGTTACCGCAATCTCACTAAGCATACTTGTGGTAGTGGGGGGGGGGGGGAGAATGTTTTTTTGAGGGACCTTTGGCTTCCAGAAGCTTTCTCCACTTTAAAATAACTACTGGGTGACTTAACAACAAAATCCATCCCAACATACACAATAATAGCCAGCTATTTGTTTGTATGTTTTTTTCTTTTTTAAAATTTTTTGTGGGGTAGTACCAGTTGTTTGGCATGGGGGCTTTTTTTCATGATGTGCCACTTGAGAAGCCTGGTTTCTATAGGCAAGAATGTAGAGCCAACACCCCCTCCCTCCCAGCTCCCGCAATCACATCACATTTTAAAGTAAAATTACAGCATTTATCCCTCTGGATCATCATCTGAATGTCCTGAAACTTCATGGAAGAGGCTGAACAGCATGTCTTGCTACTTCCCATTAACATATTAATCAGAAGGGAAAGGAAGGGAGAAAGGAGACCAACTTTGGTCCACACACTAGAGCTTAGTCAGAGCTTCCTAGCAAGCAGTTTTTCTTTCTTTTTTTCATAACAGAGATTCTTTGCGTAAGAATTCAACAAGTGAAGCTTTCCTAATCATTGCATATCCATGTCAGGAAAAGCAGCTGTACCAGCTGAGTAACTGCCTGTATGAAACTGTAAAGACACAGCACATAATTTGCCTGGATAAAAATAGTTTGGCAAATGAAACCCTGCACATTCAGTTGTACAGATGCAGCCTACAGGTATACAATTTGAGTATACATAGTAGGGATTTATTATGGAGCAATTCCACAGCCACAAATCCCAGGAGTACCTGCACCATTCCCAGGTCTTCAAGGAAAGGGTGGGTGGGCAGGAATTTTAGAAATCAAGCCGTGGAAGATGGTTGCCTGTACCCTTGTGGCCAAGAGCAATGCTAGAGGGAAGCAGTTTCTCTCCTGCCTTCTGACTATTCTTGCAAGTAATTTTAGGGATGAGGGGGTGAGGTGTGTGTGGGCAAAGGCAAAGCTTCAAGGAGGTCAAAGAGCTTGGCCCAGTTTGCTTTATTTCTGTTCTATAAGAAGTGGTTACCCCAGGCAACTTGTGTCATCTGGAGCAGGGATTCTCAGTGTTGGGTCCCTGGAATTTTTTTAAAAATGTACGTATGATTGTATGTATGTATGTATGTATGTATGTATGTATGTATGTATTTAAAATATTTATGCCCCGCCCCTCCAGTACACTACTGCTCAGGGCAGCTCACATCAATAAAATAGATACAATGGACTTCAACTCCCATAATCTCCAACCAAAGGCCACTGGGGCTAGGGATTATGGGAGTTGCAGTCCAATAACATCTGGGGACCCAATATTGAGAATCCCTGGACTGGAGCACAGAGAGTAGAGGGCTCTTCGCTGTTCTAGTAGCTCACCTTTGGCACCTAGGGTTTTACTGAGGTAAAATCAGTAGGTGATTGTGTGAATGATCATCCCCAGATAACTGGGCTTCCCCCAGGCCCATCGCCATTTCTGGGTGGTGATTGGGGGAGGGGGGAATGAGCGATCATGTGGAGCAGAGTAGCTGCTATACCATAAGCAGCCACTCTGCTGCATGTGCACCATAGTCTGTAAGTCTGGGTCCATGGAGGACCCAGAGCATGCTTTGTTCCTCCTGGCCACACCCTGCCAATCGCCGCCCAAGTGCCCATGGGCATGCATGATCAGCAACCTTTATTTGTTTTCTCTGATCATCTGAGGGGAGGTAGGTAGGAGCCTCCCTCTCTGCTCACCCAGGTAAGAGGTTGTGTGAATGATCTTAGTGCTTCACTTCAGGCTAAAGTGGGCCCAAGTCGAATATACCTGCAAAGCTTTGCGCAGTCCTGGAGCAGAAGATATTTCAGGCATTGTATTGAACTATCATAGGGTGTGATGGCATCTGCTGAAACCCTGCTCCCTACTCTATGTACTTTCAGGAAAGGTCTGAATGGTGCTTTTTAAAGTGTGTTCATTGGTTAGCTTTCAGAAATGTTTAATTCTCTTACATTATACTTCTTGTTCCTGCTCTTTTGGTTCCATTTAGCTATTGTTTTCACTGCATTTACCTCAACAAACATACGTGTTTCTTGTTTTAACCTAAACAACCATTAGGCTGATTCACACAATCCTCCAGAGGATAGGACAAGTATCCTACCCACCACTTTGGGATAATTTTATAAAAGGCAGTATATACATCTATAAATAAAATAAAATAAAATAAGTTTGGGAGCTGTGTGTGCTCCTGTTTTGTGATTGTGTGCTCATAAAAAGCAAGATAGGAGGTTGGGAAGTAATTGGGAGTGAGGGTCCCCCTGGGACGGAGACCTTTTCCTCCTCCCTCATTAAACAGCTGAATACAGCCACTGTGTAGAATAGAACCTTCCTAACCAGTGGGAGCCTCACAGACAATCATGTTCCCCACCTTCTACCATGCTTTTATAGAACACAATCACCAAATGGGAGTATGCACAGCTCCCTAATTTGGGTAGAACACTTGTCTTACCCTATTGCTGATTGTGAGAACCAGCCTGCTATTTCTTCTCTTCATCACTATCTCTATATATAATTCTTTAGGAGTACCCGTTGCTAATCCCGTGCATGGCAGATCTCATGAGAGTTTGTGAGCAGAATAACCATGGTTATTGGGCACTGGGGATTCTATATGCAGATATGGAGGTGGAGCCTGTGATGGTTAAGGTCAGTTGGAATGCAACTGTCCGTTTCTGGTCGGAAGATGTTCTTGATTGTAGAGAGGAATCTCTATATATAAAAGGACAGTGGGCAGGGGCCCGCGAAGAGAGAGAGGAAGGAGCCTCTTCCGAAGGAGGAGGTTGCTGTTGTGTGAATTAGATGAGGAAACAAGATGAACAAGATTTGTTAACTCAGGAGGGGAGAGAGAAAGAAAGAGAGAAAGAAAGAAAAAAGAAGGGAGGGGAAGAAAGACAGAGAAGAAGAGCGAGTGGAGGAGAGAGAAAGAGATAAAAAGAAGGGAAGGGAAGAGAGAAAGAAGGAAGGGTGAGGGATGGGACTGGAAGGGCCCAGACAACTGCTGCTGCTGTTTGGAGCTACTGAGGCCCTACCGAGGCAGGGAGGCAAGGGCCCATCAGTGGCCTGAGGGGAACAAGCAGCCATGGCAGTGACAGCAGTGAGGAAGGGCCTGGTCAACTCCTTCGGGGAAGAGGAGGTTCAGGGATTGGGTGAGGAGGTCTCTCGGGATAGGGGGCTGCAGCTTGGCCAATAGGCACCAGCAACGCTCCAGCTGTGACCAAGAGGGGTGAGGGGGATGGAAGCAACCGGATGGAGGAGGAGGAGGAGCAGGTGAGGGTGGAGAGATATCTGAGGTGAGGGGAGCAATCAAGTACTAGTGAGCAGATGCTCTGTGTGGTTTAAGCTAGTTATTACTATTTTATTACTACTATTATTTATATATTGCTTTTCAACAAAAAAAAGTGGTTTGCATAGAAAAATAATAATGAGAGGGCTGAGAACCCAAATGGCTCACAGTCTAAAAAGAAACCAGCAACAGCTGCTGGAGTAGGGATGGGCACGAATCATGAATCACAGCACAATTTGAAACACATCCCTGGAACCTTTAAAACAGAGGTGAGAAGGTGCATACCTGCTCCTCCGCCACTTGCTGCTGCTTCCTTAATCATGGTGACCACACAAATATACATGCGTGGAGGCCATGTGTGTGCTGGCATCACGCGTGGGCAGATGGGAGAGAGAGCTACTGGCACGTGAAGATAGCTGGGAGGAGCACCATCGATTCAGGAAGTGCTAGTGAGCAGCGGAGTAGCAGGTATGCATCTGCTCTCCTCTGTTTTAAAGGTGCTGGGGATGTGTTTCTGATTGCACTGTGATTCGTGATTCATGCACATATCTACACTGCAGGGATGATGTGCTGGGATTGAATAGGGCCGGCACCTCCTGCTTAACTTAATGAGGATCACCCTCTTTGCCCAGTTAGTTGGGGTCATCATAAACCTGTGCTTTATGATGATCCATTGAAAGATCTTTCAGCAGCATTACTTGGGTTTCTTTGTTGCTTGTTTTAAGGAATTCTAATCAAAAAATTATTTTTGAAAAATGTTGCAGTTAAGGAAGAAGTGGAAGGGGGCAGCTGCACAATGAATCAAGATCCGAATTTGAAAAATGAAACTGGGCAAAACGAGTGACCAGTAATTGAAAACTAGAAACAAAAACAAACTGCACTGTTGTTGAAGCAAGAAGGGAGAGTAGGGTGTTCCCTTCCACATGTTTGAGCTTTGCTTCTGCAGCTCTTTTTATTTTGTTTTATGATACTCCCCTTGCTTTCCCTCCTTCAGTCTGATGCTTTTGGAGCCCATTTCTTTTGAAAACAAAGTTGCACATTGCAACAAGTGGTCTGAGATTCCAGAGCAGATATGCCAAAGATGATGGCAGCTGTATGGAAATGATGAACACCACCAAGGCTTCAACACTTCTTTATGGAATAGGAGCCAATGCTAGCTTAGCTCCGGTTTCCAAGAGCTGAGGTCAGATTAGGTCTTCATCATGGATTACTAGAGCTTTGCAACTTGGTCCACAAGGGGGCCAGTAGTATGAGATCCAAACACTTGAATAATTCTGTGAACAATTACTATGTTACATTTACAGGAGGCCTTCTGTCACCTGCTCTAGGAAAATATCTGGCATTTTTATCCTATAACAAAAGGGATTTGTATGAGTAGAGATGTGATGACCAAGAAGTTTGAGCTTCTTGAGTGTATATAGAGCTGCCTTATCTGAACTCAGCATTGCTCTCCTGATTCTCAGACAAAGATCTTTCTAAGCATGTAAACACAGAGCTTTTAACTAGAGTTGCCTGGGATTGAGCCTGAGTTGTTATGTAAAAAAACGAAAACAAAAACCCCCAACCTGCTCTACTACTGAACTATGACTCCTTTCCCAAAGAACGCTTTGGGTCTTATATGGGATATTCACTTTCAGCTTTCTAAGGATTTGGATTTGATCCAGCAGGCTCATGATACACACAACTCCATATGAAGCAAAGGCATGAATTTCTTGACTGTTTTGTGGCATAACATTGCAATTGGTGTACAGGGGTGACTGATACCACCAAAAAGAGGGGACGCTGCAAGGCTCTCCTACCCTACCTGATTGTGTGACTCCACTCCTCCAAATCTTCTCTTGTTTTCTCCTCTTCAGCTCTGCCAGTGATACCCCTACTTTCAGCCATGATAGCCATGATAGCTAGATGGACCTTCCACATTCAGAGATTTTATGTGTGCATAAAATCTGACATAATGGCACAGTGGGGAATTGACTTGATTAGCAAGCCAGAGGTTGCCAGTTCGAATCCCCGCGGGTATGCTTCCCAGATGATGCACCTATACTGCACCTATATCGGGCAGCAGCAATATAGGAAACATCTCATACTGCATGGGAGATGGAAATGGCAAATCCCTCCTGTATTCTTCCAGAGACAACCACAGGGCTCTGTGGGTGCCAGGTGTCGACACCGACTCAATGGCACACTTTATTTTATATGTGTGCATACCAAATGCTGGGAGTGAACAGCAAGGAAGCAGAGTGCTAGACTAGATGGAGATAAGTGATTTGCCCAAGACCAAAGGGCAGTGCAAGGAAGAGGCACTGTTCGAGTTGCAAATACCAAGCACTCCTTTGTCTCTGCATTTGCTGCTGCAATATCAATTTCATAAAAGGCAGATGATGGAGGCTGAGAGACTAAGTGACTTGTCTAAGGCCACAACCTGAGACAAGGTGGAGGCAGGGCCTAAGACTCCAAAACCAAACCTCTCAAATTATTTATGCTTCCAAAAATTTCCCATCAGTTCCTCTGAAAGAATTTGTTTCCCATTTCCTACTCTGTCCACCTATGAAAGAAAATAAAATCTGACTTTTGCTCACTTGTGCCACCAGCTTTCCTTTAGCTGTGAGGTGTGTGCATGTGCGTGCATGTGTGTGAGAGAGAATTGTAAACAAATTTGGCAATCTGGGAGAGGGAGGGGAGAATCCCTTTCCCTAAATAGATAATTTACCCACACATGTACACACATGTATGCAAAATGTATAGATTTATCAATTCATTGCCACCTTGAGAGAAAAGCAAATTTATGAATCAAAAGGGGACCAAGAGAGAGTCCCCATACATCTGCACAAAGGGTGTAAACATAAGCATACATACACTTGTCATTGTCTTTAAGCATGAAACAACAGAATTACAAACCAAAGAGGGTATCGTGGGTGGTTGAAAGAAACAGAGAAAGATGGGAAGATTGTTCTCATTGTCTCTCCAAGGAGTTCTCTCACAAATACACACACACACACACACACACACACCTCAAGGGAATGACCAAAATAAAAATCACAAAAAGAAATAAGATCAGGGAAGGTGAGGAACTATTTCTCAAAATAGCTGGGCTAAATCTGCCTATGCAAATTCTGCCCACAAACCCACACATGCCATGAGTGATGTTGCCTTGTATGGCAAAGAGCAAGGTATTAATGGAGTCTCGTGTGAGACAGGAGGCCAATTCTACTGCTGCACTGAAAATCCTACCAAGAAGAGGCAAAGGAGAGGGCTGAGTGCCTGCCATACTGGAAGAGGCATGGCATGGAACTCCACAGGTTACCTGGCACTCTGCTGCTGCTGCTGCTGCTACTGCTGCTGGACTGGCTCCTCATCCAGCCTTGATGGGTGGCTTCTGGTTCATGGTTGAGGATGGATGGAAACTGTCCAGTAAGTTGCTAGCCTGCCTCTACAACCCACCATTCTCCACTGATCTGAGCTGCAAGAGTGCAGATGCCTGAGTGGCATCCACAGTCCTCTTTAGGGACTGGCAGAGTTTGACCCCTGTGAGGCTCTTTAGTACTTCTGCAGAAGTACACTGGCACTGGAGTGGAAGCCGCAGAAGTCTTTAGTCCTAACTACTTTCTTAAAGGTAAAGAAGCCATTAAAAAATAAATGCACCTTGATATGTCCTTGAAAGGGTGCCTTAAAATGGTGGTTGGCATGCTGATCATTCCACATGAGCAACAGAAATGGGGTGTGTGCTGGAAAAGAAAATTTTGACAGAAAGGATTGAAATATAATGTTGCCCAGCATTTGTGGTCAATTTCTCTGAAAAGGGAACTTGATGTTTCTTCTTCAAAAGATATAATTTTGGCAGAACCTCAGGAAAACATTGTAAACAAATAGGAAATAACAGGGCTGCACAACTTTAGCTCTCCAGCTGCTTTTAGGCTACGGTTCCCATAATCCCCAGCCACAATGGCCAATAGTCAGGTATGATGAGAATTCATCACTGGAGGGCCGAAGTTGTGCAGCCCTGACTAGAAGTACATGATGGTAACTGAAGTGCTGAATGATCTCCTCTATATAATCATGCATTTCCATATTATCACCATACAACCCAGCCTCATGTTGAGGGGTGGCTTTGCCCCACGTTTAACATCATTGGCAAGCTGGAGACCTTGGATGAAGATGCAGATCACCTGCTGCAGGTTCTCAAGGTGGACCATCTTCTCTGCTTTCCTCCCAGCTACCAGAACAGGACAGCCAGCAGCTGGGAGGAAGACTGCTTTGCCAAAATCCCCATGGCATGGAGGTCGCAGCTGTACAAACGATATGAAGCAGATTTTGTACTCTTTGGCTATCCCAAACCAGAACATGCTTAAAATATGAGCAAGACAGATCTGGGCAGATTGAGAGCCCTTCTACCTATGTTAACACAATCAAGTGTGCCAATGCTTGTAATGAGGCATTAGGCAGTGGGTGGGGTTAGAACATAGGGACATAGGAAGCTGTCATATTATTGGTCTATCAGACTATTGGTCTATCTAGTTCAGTATTGTCTTCAGAGACTGGCAGCAGCTTCTCCAAGGTTGCAGGCAGGAATCTCTCTCAGCCCTATCTTGGACATCCTGCCAGGGAGGGAACTTGGAACCTTCTGCTCTTCCCAGAGCGGCTCCATCCCCTGAGGGGAATATCTTGCAGTGCTCACACTTCTAGTCTTCCTTTCATATGCAACCAGGATGGACCCTGCTTAGCTAAGGGGACAAGTCATGCTTGCTACTACAAGACCAGCTCTCCGGTGGGGGCATGGCTTAGCAGTTAGTACACTTCCCCACTTAGTGCCTTTTTCAACGTGATCTCTGGCTTCCCTCCCTTCCTCAGGACTCTTGGGGACACATTTTATTGGCACACACTAGGCTTAAGAGGAAAGGGGAGATTGTCTAAGATTGTCCCTTCCCTTGCACAACTGACAGCACAGCAGTAGTCTGGAAGAACTCACACTGCTGCATACATGCAGTGCTAGTCTGGATGGCAGCCAGTACTGCAATTCAAATACAAAAAGCAAAAACGAATACACCAATAAAACAACCTAGAGCTCTAGAAAATCAATCAAAGCAACAAGGATAGCAAAAATTGTAGTCTATCTTCTAGACCACAACCCACACATCCACCCTGAAATCTAACCTATGGCTTAATTACAAACAGTAGGCATCCTGGTTACCTCTGTTTAAAAAACAAAACAACACACACACACACACACACACACACACACACACACACACACACCCTTTTCAACAATGTACGAACCGAGAGTCAGATATACCTTCCAGGGCAGGATGAGGCTGCCTAGGAATATGTCCCACCGTGGGACGTGTAAGTATGTCACACTGGACATATTGGGGCTCACACACAGGATTGAACAGTGTCTGTTAAAAGTATTTGTAACCCCTAGGTCTTCTTTAATCATAGGGTACTTGCAGATAACTGAATTACTGACCACCAGGCGTGTTATTTTAGTGGGGCCAAGCCTCACAGTCTGGCCATGTTAATGTCCTACAAGACTGTTCTCATTAACAACCAATATTGCTGTTTCAGTCTACATGGCTTCCTCCCTGTGGTGAGCAGAGAGGTGCCTTCACCTTAGAAGAAAGGGACTTGCCTTTCCAAAGGCACTTCCTAAATTCCTGAAAATGTGCAGCTGTCCAGCTGCAGCCATGGAAACAGTCTTCTGAGTGGGCCCTCACTTGTCACAGTAGTTTTCTTTTGAAATTTTGGCTATATGTATGGATATGTGTATTTAATGTCTCTGTGTGTATATATGCATTAGAATTGCTTGAATAATGTATACAGCAAATTTCACAATATTTTCCCGAATAAATTATTCTGTTTATATATATTTAAATTATTCACCCAGCTCTCATGGGCATATGTTGCTTTTAGTGTTTATAGCAAACTAGTAAACATGAATAAATATAGCTCACTACATAATAATAAGGCCAATATTTGCCTTTTTCTTGTTTTAAATGCCAACTTTTTCATAACACTGTAATGCACCGCTATTCTCTCTCCTTATTTTTAGGACTGCTAAAGTATTAACTCTAGATTTTCCAGTTTCCTTCCACGAACGTCAACCGGCTGAACATGTTTAAAATGTATGGCAATTGTGTATATATTATAGTTTAGTTTGGGATGTGGATAACTTTATTACCCTCCAAAAGAAGATCCATTTGTGAGGGAAAACATCTGATTTTTTTTTTATTTAAATATTTTTGGGTTGTTTGAATGGGTTGTCTTCTGCCTCAGTTAATGTACTTTCCCTCGAAATCCAAAATGCCACAAAGACTTATTTTGCTATCATTCATTATGTATTCATTGCATACCCATTATAGCCCTTGAAATGGGCAGCTCTACATCAATGGAGTCTACATCTTTCTATTGACCAGGTGGGAAACAGGGAGTATTGTAGGTGAATATAATTCTTTACTCCATACAATTATAGAAGACTCAGTAATTGTCTTCACCCCGAATCCCTTCCCAAAGTCTTTGTGCCTCATGTTCTTCTTAGATCGCATGGAATTACCTCACCGCAAGGTCTTCAGACACCATATGGACAGAATTACCTCACCCCAAGGCCTTCAGCCCCCTTTATCTCACCTGCCCATCAGTGATGATGTCCCTCTGGAGCAGGGACCACAACAGATTGTCCAAAATGGCATGAGCTTCTGCCAGTGACTCTCCACACATTGTCCTCAGGTGAGATTATTCCTAGGTAACAACAACCATGTCCAAGCCACCTACCATTCCCAGCAAAATAGAGCCTGGGAAGGTCCCTTGTAGCTGTCCCTTTCTCCTCACAACCGCTTGTTTGGGGATGGGGGTGGATAGATTTATTTCCCACTTCTGAATACTTAGCTGAACAGAGAATTGCATACATGAACAGGAGCTGTAGGTTTGGATTCTCCTGTCCAATCCATCAGTTGGGGCTGCAAATGCATGACACTGTACACAAAGCTGAAATCCTGATTATTGTATATGAAGGACAGAGGTCAGGAGGCTGTATCCAGCTCCCCCCCCCGCTCAGCCCCTGTTCTTCCTTGCCAAATAGCTGATCAGAGCACTTTGGGTTTGTTTAAGGCAGTGTGTGTTCAGCTCTGGCAGCTCTGCATGCACACTGTTGGAACCTTTGCCTCTAGCCGAAGTAAGAAATCTATGTTCACTAATTATTAAGATTTTAAAAGCAGTTGCAAAGTTGCTGTGAGGATGGGGGTGTGGTTGCAGTGATGTCAGTGGCACTAACCAGTAGATGCCCACAACAGCTGTACATGTCCCAACAGAATTGGTTTTCATCTCCTTATCTGAGAAGCAGAATTGAGTTTTCCAATGTTCCGTTTCAACTGCAGCAAAAATCTGAAGCAACAGCGAACAGAGCTTGGAATGGGACAGAAAACAAATACTGTATTGTGAACAGTAACACTGCTAGCAAACCGCATAAACAATATTTAAAACTATATGTATGTATGTCACTTCCCAGTCCCCATTCTCCAAAAAGCACAGCTTAAACAGAGAAACAAATGCAGAACTGAAACAAGAAGTTCTGGTAAGAACTAATCTGCCTACTTTCCTTTCACTATAATGTTAATTGATCATTACCATCTTCACAAGTTAGCCCACTTCTGCCTCAAGTATGCATGCATCTGCCAGCTTGAATTGGGATGGATGACATCATCACAAATGATGCCATTGAGGTACCCCTATGCGTCCCTACAACTGTACCGAATTTAGTCCAAATCGATCCAGGCATTGTGAAGTTGATTGTCACACACACACACACAGACACCACATGGACACACGGACAGAAACACACAGAGAGGCTCTACACATGATCCCTGTGTAGGGCTTAACTGAGCTCTGTGGGGAGAGCGGGCCCGCTCTCCCCACAGACTAGCAGGGAGCTTGCCCTGGGCGCCTGGATCAGCTGCCCACACAATTACTGGCTCCCTCATGGAGCCGGTAGGGGCAGCGGGGATCGGGTGCTGCCCAGCCCCTGGAAGTCCCAGGATGCCCCACATGAGTGAGCGAGACATTCTGGGGAGATCCCCTCCCCAGGCCAGGAGGCTTGCTGCAGCCTCCCAGGCAGGGGTCTCCTTGCGCATCACCATGGCACAGAGCCACTCTGTGGTGACGCACAATCGGAAGAATGGGGTTGCTTCGCTAACCGTTTAAGGGGAGGGGTATGTTGGGAGGTTTGCTGCTGGGAGCCATGTAGCTCCCCTTGCAGCACACGACCTCCCCAAAGCGGGCTGGGCTCCACGCTTTTGGAAGGTCATGAGAATAGCCTCAGAGAGAGCTGGATGGTCTCGTATGCTTATTTTGCTTAAGGGTAGTAGTCTAAAAAGGCCACATGGAAAAGTGATAGCAGCTTCCATGCCTCAGCCAGCAACACTTTTTATTCATAAACAGAAAGTCCCCTTTGAGCAACATTTCTTCAGTTTGTGCAGCCCTGAAGTCAGTAAGCTCTTGAACTGACTTTACTTAAATTAGCAGGCTCAATTTCTATTTCAGTGGTTTGTACCTTGCAGCATTTAACTGCATTGTTGTTACTGTTATGGTTATTGGTAAAAAGACTTGATCCCTTGGAGTGCCACTAAACTTCTAGCACTAGATTTTCCAGGCTTCCTAAGGATCAACAGTTGGGTTTCTAAATATCATTGCGATTTTACATAACTGAAGGCATCTAAATGTCATTTATGTCTTTGAAAAAAAATCTTCCTGCTATTTGGATCACTTTTCTAGGACTCCTAGAAAAAGTGAAGTTGAAAAGTGAAGATCACTTTTCTGGACTCCTAGAAAAGTGAAGTTGAAACAACATATTGTAAGGAGGAGAAAATATTTCACCTGTTGGTTGTTAAAACCACATCAAAAAATGAGACTGGAATGCCAAATTCCACAGTTTTATTTATATAATTCTATGGAACCCACTCTCCTGCATGCATATATATGCTTTTGAATTCCAGAGTTAAAGTACAGATGCCAAATTAGTTGCCAAGAAGCAAGAACATTCAAAATGAAGCACATCTTGGCTTCCCAATTAACATTGATTAATGGAGTATTTTACTACTGTGTTTGTTGTCTGTGCTTTTGAAGACTCTCACTATAGGAAAGTGTTTTCAAGGTATTAAAATAATTTTTTTTGACCTGCACTGGAACATATTGTCAACGGAAAATTTATTTTCCCTTTCCTCTCCCATGAAATGCCAGGAATTGCTCAGTTTTGCATTTCCTTCTTTTATGGCATTTGAAATGTCCTAAAGGCTGCTTGTGTGAAGAGCTGGGATCGAGCCTGATCCTGGCACTGCCTTGCTGGGTAGCCCTGGAATTTTCCCTAGGATTTACTGAGATAAGAGGGAGTGTGCAGGCCCTCTTTCCTTAGTCCCCGCCGGTCATCTGGCAGTACAGACCACTTTCAGCCCTGTTTGGGCTGCCGGAAGCCCGAGCAACCATAGAGGCTGGGGGAAGGAGTTCCTTTAGAAAGCCTTCAATGCATGGTGTGAGCAGCATGGTACTTTGTGGGCTTTCTGGAGGCTGTGCATCCCTCGCCCAGTCTCTCTGCTGCCATACTGCTTGCCACAGCAGTGCTCATCTGAAGACATGAGCTGTGGGCCACTGTGTAAAACAGGATGCTGGACTAGATGGGCCTTGGGCCTGATCCAGCATGGCTGTCCTTACATGGTGCAGCAAGCAGGGCTTCAGGCACAATTGTTGGGGGGAGGGGAGGCAGGAGTGATCCTGCCTCCCCCCCGTCCCTCCCCACCTCTGAGAAAACAGATCATGTGTATGAGCTCCTAATCCATTTAGTTCTACATTGAACATGGGCGCGGGGCAGGGGCGGTTAGGTTTATTGGCTGGCGTAGAGAAACTCATGTTTTCTGCCAGGGGGAGGGAGTATATGACTGAAACAGCAATCGCAGCATTTTAAAAAAGCATTCTTGCATTAATTTGTATTTATTTTTCAAGTCATTGCTTTTAAAAATCCAACTTCCCAGCCAATTGTTCACAGAGTGGTTTGCAAATGGAAATAGCTAGGGATCTGCCCGAATCGTTTCAACGCCTTTTTGAAGACATGCCAAAATGATTCAGCTCCCTCTTACTGAAACATTTCGGCACAGGGGAGGGGTTTCATTAAGAGGAGGCAGGCGGGTCCTACCTGCCCATCCCCCAAGCCTTCGCCGCCCCACACAGCGCCATTGCAGCATTGTTCCTCTCCAAGCTTCTCCATGAAAGCAGCAGCCTGTGCCGCTTGTGCTGCAGCGATGGGATGCTTCCCCTCTCATGTGGAATCGGTACGCAGATGCATCAAGGCATGCACCAATGCCATTTGTGTGCCGACACTGCGCGAGGGATGCTGGGGGAAGCATCCTGTCGCTGCAGCTTGGTGCTTTAAAGGGGCAAGCAGCACAGGCTGCTGCTTTCAAGGAGAACTTTGGATGGGAACAGCACCACAATGTGGGGCACTGGAGGCTTGGGGAATGGGAAAGTAGGACCTGCCTGCCTCCTTCTAAGGAAACCCTTTGGCACCCTTGGGATGGTGCTGGAGCAATTCAGTCCACATCGTTAGAAACAGTGCCACGAAAAAACAACAACAATCTATTACAAAAGTGTGCAGGTAAGCCCAAATCATTTAAAAAAACCCAACAGTAATTAGAAAAGCTAAATGACAGAAAGAGACCCAAAATGCAGTGGGGGTGGTGGTCATTTTGGCTCCACCCCTTAACAGGGACGGAGTGTGAGAAAGAAGCTGATCCAGCTGCACTGACTCATGCAGCTGAACCAGTCCAGTAGCAAGTCTGGTGTGGGCCCTGGGACAAAAGTGAAGATGGGCTTCCACTCCCATCTTCTTCTCCACCCCTCCATCTATGTCTTTGCTGGAAAAGAAATGTAAAATATGTACACTCAGACACTTTCAAACGTATGCATTTGCAAATGTGCATTCCCCAGCTTAGGGGATACACACACACATACATATAAATACACCTATTACCGGCATATATCTCTCCTGGAGAGGACTCATCTTTTTTGAATCTGAGATGAGTCTTCCAGTGAGGAGTCAACAACATACCAGTGAGTCGAGGAGGTAGGAAATGGGAGGGGAAAGCTGTTGCCCATCCAGTAGGACCCCACTCTCTCAGGGGCCCAGGGACATTTGCCCCACCCCCCATTAAATCATAGCTATGCTCCTGGATAAAGATGTGCCTCTAGAAGGTAAGGATGTGCACAAAACTGGTTTCCCCGGTTTGGTTCCAGTCTGAACTCGATTTGAACCAAACCAGCACAATCTCTACAAGTTGTTGCCTCCTTGCCGGTGGGGATATGTGCAGGGGCGTAGGAAGCTTGCTGGCAGCCGGGGGACAAGCTCTCATCAGTGGCCTCCACCCCATTTCAAATAGGTGCACACACACCCTGACCACACTCCCTGTGTCAATGTCAGCTGCGGAGGGCATGGCCAGTATCAGGAAAGAGGCCACTCAGCCCCACTCTCAAGTCTCGCCAGTCAGCACTCTGTTCCAGTGCTCTGGGCAATGTTCCTGGCACTGTTCCTGTCCCCTGCATCTGGCATTAATTCAGGGGATATAGCCACTACCAGGAAGAGGAGCTGCTCAACCCTTCTCCTGATCCTCACCAGTCAATGTTTCATAGCAATGCTGACTGACTGGGGGTTTCTCTCTGTGTTTCTCTGGGAGTGGGGCAGAGAAAGAAGCCCCCAGCCAGCCAATGTTTGAATGAAGCACTGGCTGGGGAGGAGAGTGGCGTGCCTCACTCTCTCTGCTGGCACATGCTTTGTTCATTGGCTGGGTGTGGGAGGGAGCATGGTGTGCCCTGTGGGAGGGGTGAGATGGTGCCTTGGTTGACCCCCAGTCCCCAGTAGCCTAGGAACACACATTCCCCTTTGCTCCATCACCCCTACAACCCTGGATATGTGCTGTGGGGTGCCCTTCTCACAGAGTGCCAGGAGATGAGAGTAGATCTGTGGATGCATATGAAATGGCAGAAATGAAAAGTAGGAATGTGCAAATTGATTTGAATTTGAATTGATTCGACTCAAATCTGGGTGATCTGAATGATTTTAATTTGAATCAAATCACCTCTTAAAAGGGCAATTTTATTCGAATTTGAATCAAATTTTCAAAATTCGATTTGAATTTTTGATTTGAGAGCCATTTGGCTTTAAAAAACAACAACAATTCAGACCCCATGATTGTGGGTTTTTAAAAAAAAATGCCAAAGCAAGGTCAAATCAATTTGAATTCAATTTGAATTCAATTCAAATTCTCGGACCAGATCTGAATTTGATTTGATTTTAAAATGAATTGAAAAATGTGTTTCGTGCACATCTCTTGTGATAAGCAACCCTTTAAAATGAGATTTGTGGTAAATGTTTCAGAAGCAATTGTCCTACCTCTCAATTGATACTGTTTGCCCTGAGTTGACATTTGCCTGCCTGCTGAATTAACAACAGGAGGTAGCCAAACTTAATTGGCTACATAGCATCATGGCATCACATTCACAACATGCACAATGAATTGTTAGGATTACCCATGAGACATCAGGAAGTATTGCCCTCAGTCTGTTGAATTAACTCTGTCCTCAGTGATGCCAAATGTGATTGGTTATGTAGCATTGTAATATCATCACATTCACTATATGTTCCTTGGTTGGCCAGGATCCCTGAATGCTAGGGGTTCCTTGGTAATGTAAGATGTATAGAAATTGTTTCCTGATGATAGAAAGCTTGAAGTCACTGTTCTAGAGTAATCATGAGCAACTAAGAGTAGGTAAACAAGGCTAAGCAAACAATATTAGTTAGTGTTCTATGGGTGTTTTCATATAACAGATAATAAAGAGCTATTTTGATCAACTGGGAAGTGACAGAAGTTCACAGGCAATGTAATATTTTCAGTAACATTCACTCTGCCCATATGTTCACTTAGGACAAGGTGTTTTTCTCCACCAAAGCACATGGAAAGGAAATGAGTCTTCAGGAAATGTTTATTGTATCAAGAGATTCATAGTAATAAGGATGCACAATACCTGGAAAATAAAAGCACAAAATTCATATTTTTATGTTATAAAAATTACTGGCAAGGTCTCTTGCATTCATATTTTTATGGGTTGGTCAGAATAAAATGTTCAGTCGTTTTCTACACTTTCACCTGTGGCTTCAGTGTACCAGCTGATGCATGACCTGAAGACCTCTTTCAGCCTGAGAACTATGAGAGCCAAAGAAACTAGCGTCTTCTCCTAATGTGCTCTTCCTGTGCTAAATTTCTCTGCATCTTTGATATCTCCTATTTTGTGACAAAGGGTGACACATATTCCAGATTAGGCCTGCACATTTCTTAGAGGCAACCTCTGAATTTCTGTAATATACAGACTTTCCTTCTACACATATTCCACACAATTCTGTGATTATAGACCGAGCATAGACTGTGCAGTTTGTATTCTGCTATGAGTCCCCCAAACCAAAGGAAATGCTTTCTCGACTTCTGACACCTGATGTATAGTACAAGTACCCAAACGCACTTCATATATTTGAATAAAGAAAAAAAGGGCTGGCATCTTGAATAATCCTAAAATGACACTCAGTGACATTCTGACTAACACAGCACCAGTGCAATGGGAAAAATGCCAGTGCTGAAGAATTCCAGATGGACATAGCACCACTGATGATGTGTGTAAGGAAGAGGGAATTTCAATTACTAGCTGATCCCGCACAGAGCATCTGTGCGGCAGTACACTCCCCCCACCTTCTGCCCTACTCCCCTCCCCCCAAGCCCTCTGCCCCATTCCCTTTCCCCTCCAAGCCTTCTGCCCCAGCTTTCTCCCTCCTCCGTTTTCCCCTCTCTCTCTCTCTCTCATTTGTGCTCCACCCACCCCTGCCTCCACTTTTTAGCCTGCTTGTGTTTTCCCTGCTGGCCGTTGCTGCCTCCTTCCTCCAGTCCCTGGTGTCGGGTGGCCAAGCATTCAGCTGGCTCCTTCCTGCACGGCCCTCCTTCTAGAGAGCATCTTCCGAAGCGGCCAGCCGTTTTGTCTCTGCCCAGCCAGGCTCCAACGCTTTCTCTCCCCTCAGCTTCCCCACTCCGTTCTGCCCCAGACCGTTCAGTTCTCCTCTCCACTTGCCCGCTTTCCTTCCTTCCCTTCCCTCCCCAAGCGGCCACTTCCCTACGCGGCCAACCACTGCCCAGCCAATCCGGCACCTCCACCACCCAGCCAATCCGCTGGGTTGCCGGGACGCATCCCCACAGAGGCACGTCTACGAGAATTAATATAATAGATTTCCCCTTCCCCCAAAAGCCCTCTTGTCATCCAGGAATATGTTCCTGAGTGCTTCCTGAAGAAGGGGATATCATCAAAATTTGCCCCCACTGCTGAGCCAGCAGTGGAGTTGAGTTAGTTGAACTTTTTTGAAGCACCAGTGCTTCTCCCATTGCACTGGTGGTTTATCAGTGAGGATGTCAGCCACTGTCTGCAAGATCAAGTGTCGGCTTGCATGTATGGAAGTGATCAGATCAGAGGCAGAACTTACATATCACCTGCCATCACCTTAAACACAATATGTGTCAACAGAGCTCTCACATCTAGCTAGAGATGATGTGATCAAATGATGTACATGGATGTGTGAAAAAGCTCCAAGTCTTAAAAAGAGGTGATATCTAGTTGCATTTGGAGCGGGGGAGCGGGGGTCTCCAATAACTCCCAGCTACTGCATAATCTAGCCTATGTAAGAGCATAATATTTGCCTTGTTGTAGCAGATGAAGGTCCATCTAATCCAGCATTCTGGACATGTCTCACATGTCTCTGTATTTAGCTTCACCCCTAAATAACCCCTTGTCCCTGGAAGCTGGCTCCAGTGCCATAGGCAAACTGACTCAAAGAAGCACAGACCAAGATATCCACAGAAACCTCTAAATGGGTTTTAATGTTTCCCCACTGTAAGATTCCGGGAATTAATTTATGTCTGGTTTTTCAAACCTAGGGGACTATGTTAAAGAAGATGGATGCTCCCTGCTGAAAGAATATTGAGAACAATGAGATCAGTAGTAGTAGATAGCTCAATAAACCTGAAGGTACTAGTTTTGGAAAAATCAGTATTTTTGTTGTGACAATAATTAGTCTATTTATCTGGCCATTTTATAGAGCTGAGAATTGAGCTAATTGGCTGCAAACCAGGGGGACTCTATCACTTTAACCCAAGGGCTCTCTCTTGCCTTTGAGGATCAGTCTGACTGTAGGGGACAGGAGAGTTTGTGTGTTGCTATTAAACTAGTGATTACGAGTATGCCTTCTCCATATTAGACAATGAGTTTTGGCCACCAGTTCCAATTTGTCCAAAGCGTGGGGCAGATGGGTTCAGCTTTCGGTTCATATTCACATTGGGATGTAGGCAGAGAGTAAGGATGTGCACGGAACCAGTTCGGAGGCCCTTTATGGGCCGGGCACTTCCTTTTACTTCTGGCTGAGGAGGACACTGGGGCAGCAGGGAGGTACACTGCTGCCCCGATGGCGACTTTTTAAATGGAGCGCCGGCAGCAGAAACATGGCAGGAGGGGTAAGGGCACTCTCCCCCACCCTTAAAGGTATGCCCTCCCTTTGGACCATCCCCGCCAGTTCTGTGCACATCCCTAGCAAAGAGAGGTCTGCATGTAAAGTCCTAAGGGACCCACAAGACATCCAGTCATGATGTCCCTTTCCAGCCATTCCCTTTCTTGACTCCACCAGCTGGCCTGAGTTACATATAAACTTGCTTAAAACCAACCTAAAATTGGATCCACTCAACCAAGCTCAATTTCTCAGACAGCAAAAGTTGAGCCATCTAGCCCACCCACCTTCTCACCTCCTCCTGATGTGTGTCTGGCTTCCAGAAAGATGGGGGTTTTGGAACAACTATAAGGGGAGCAAATGTCAAAAGAAAGCAGCCCCAAGCAGCTGTGGCTTGTAAAGTGGTGTGCATTACAGTGTGGACCACGAGGAAAGGAGGACACTTATCCATTGCCAGATGGACAGTAATTGAGGACACTACAAGGACTACAAACAAACACAGTCACACATTGTTCTTGTTATGTTAATACAGACTTTTTAAAAAGAAAAATTCAGAACTGCACAATGGTATGTGAATGTAGTTCATGCACATAGTGTGTACTGCCACAACACAGGAACATAGGAAGCTGACTTCTACCAAGTCAGACCATTGGCCCATCTAGCTCAGTATTGTCTACACAAACTGGCAGCAGCTTCTTCAAGGTTACAGGCAGGAGTCTCTCTCAGCCCTATCTTGGAGATGCCAGGGAGGGAACTTGGAACTGTTTGCCTGCAAGCATGCAGGTGCTCTTCCCAGAGTGGCCCCATCCCCTAAGGGGAATATCTTACAGTGCTGTCTCCCATTCAAATGCAACCGGGTGGACTCTGCTTACAAAGGGGACAATTCATGCTTGCTGTAGAATCCAAGGGAAAGGGTTGTGGTATGCAAGGACAAGGCAGTGGAGTGGAATCAGAAATATTAGTAGTTTAATGAAATAGATATTATGTACAGAGAGGCAAGTGCAGACTGCTTTTCAGTGCTCTTGCAGCTGGCTGTTTGTTAGCCCCACCTCTACTCCAGGACTGGAATACAAGTAACTAAGTCCCATTCAAAAGCTGGCCTGGATCAAGGAAAGGGTTAATTACATACACCACAAATGGCTTACATACATTTTATGACATTTTAGAAGCCTACAGAGAGAGGGAGAAAATCCTCAGAACTGCGAAAATCAGAGGGTAGCTGTGATGCAATGAGATTTTCCCTACCGCTGGCAATACAGTGCATTGTGCTAGGTCTCTCTCGATATCCGGAAGACCTTTCCTCATCCTCAGAGAATGTGCGTTTTGGGCGGTATATAAATGTATTAAATAAATAAATGAATAAATAATAAAATCCTAGCTCTTGGCAGAAACGAATGTCTGGGTGGCGTGTGAGGAGAGCTGAACAGAGGTTCTGGTAATCTGTTGGCATCAGGGTTAGGGCTCTTCTCTACCCCACACCACCCCCAGATGATCGTGTGCAAGGCCACATTATGTTACACATGCGCTCAGGTGTTTGTACACATGCACATGCTTTTGAGTGAATAATTGTACATGTGTTCATTTTAAAAGTGAACCTGGGTACAGCCCTCATACGCATGGTGCAGATATGAAGAGTACTGCTTTACATGCATAATAAGTAAGGGTGTGCACAAATTGATTTTTTTGTTTTGATTTGTACCCAAATTGCAACACCCCCAATTTCTTTTGGGTTCAAATCTGACACCCCCCCAAGTCACCCCAAATTCAATTTGTACACAAATTTTCAAAATCTGAATACAAATTGATTTGGCTCAAAAAGGGTCCTGGGGCCAAAAGAGTGGGTTGGGTGGTAGTGCCCAATGGGTGAAAGCTACCACCCAAATTTCAAAGAAATTGGGCAAAGGGGTGATTTTTAAAGAATTTTTGAAATTTACGCATCTTTAAGTTTCCCCCATAGGGAATAATGGGGATTTCAGAAACCTCATAGCTCCATGTGGAGGGCATCAGGGTGGCCCAGAGCGGGGTTGTGGTGGGTGGTAGTGTCCAATGGGTGCAAGGATGCTACCACCCATATTTCAAAGAAATTGGGCAAACGGGTGGTTTTAAAATGATTTTTGAAGTTTATGTATCTTTAAGCTTTAAAGGGGGTGATTTAAAAATGATTTTTGAAGTTGGCATGTCCTTGGGGCAGATTTGGGGCAGAAAGAGGGTTTTGGGGGCAGAGGAGTGGGTTAGGTGGTACTGCCCCAATGGATGACTGCTACCATCCAGATTTCAAATAAATTGGTGAAGGGGATGATTTTTAAAGAATTACACCTTTACATCTGGTGCATCTTTAAACTTTCCCCCCATAGGGAATGATGGGGATTTCAGCAGCCCCATAACTCCACTTGGGGGGCACCCGGGTGGCCCAGAGAGAGTGGTTCCCCCACTAACACCAACCACAACCCACTCTGGGCCGCCCTGGTGCCCCCCACATGTAGCTATAAGGTTGCTGAAATCCCCATCATTCTCTATGGGGAAAAACGTATGGATGCGTAAAATTCAAAAATTCTTTAAATATCAACCCTTTGCCCAATTTCTTTGAAATTTGGGCAGTAGCTTCCACCCATTGGGCACTACCACCCAACCCACTTTGGCCACAAAATGGAGGTCCAAATCTCTGGATTTTTCAGATTCAAATAGGGGGTGATTTGTTTTTTACCCCAATCTGGGCAACTGAGGACAAGGGTGATTTGTTTTGTCTACAAATCACCTGAATCGGCCAGATTTGGGTACAAATCATTTTGTACCCAAATCGTTTAACACATTCCTAATAACAAGGCTATTCTCACAAGCAGCCTAACCTAGACTGGAGCAGCCCAGTCTGGGTTAGGCTGGTGCTGTGGAGTGTTAGGATTGCTTCTGATCACACCCAGCCTGACCTGACTTGCAACTCCAGCCTTTAGCAAGTGCACCCTTAACCCTTGCATAGGAACATAGGAAGAACATGGGAAGCTGCCATATACCGAGTCAGACCATAGGTTGATCTAGCTCAGTATTGTCTACACAGACTGGCAGCGGCTTCTCCAAGGTTGCAGTCAGGAATCTATCTCAGCCCTATCTTGGAGATACCAGGGACCTTCTTGGAACCTTCTGCTCTTCCCAGAGCAGCAGCTCCATCCCCTGAGGGGAATATCTTACAGTGCTCAGACATCAAGTCTCCCATTCTTATGCAACCAGGGCAGACACTGCTTATCTATGGGGACAAGTCATGTTTGCTACGACAAGAACAGCGCTCTTCTACTGTGCTGGGGTCATGTGTATGCGTGGGCTGCACACATTCTGAACACCTGGCTGAAAGAGGATCCCTCAATGCATCACCCTCCTGGCACTGAATTCTGGTCACCACATCTAAAAAAGGACATTGTGGAACTGGAAAAGGTGCAGAAGAGGGCAACCAAGATCAGGGGCCTAGAGCACCTTTCTCATGAGCAGAGGCGTAACTAGGGAAAACGGCGCCCGGGGCAAGCACTGAAATTGCGCCCCCCGCCCCCCCAACATACATCTGACTGGCACACATGTGTTTTTTTACTCACAACAACCCTGTGAAGTTGGCTTGTATCTCAAACGTCAGAATTATGATGCAATGAATGATGATACATACTACATTACACTTATGTTTTTCCTCACAACAACCCTGTGAGTGACTGTATGTATTTTAACAAAATGAAAACCAAGGACTCCAGAGTAATTCGAGGGACTAAGGTGATAGTGCTAAAGACTCCTTATTCTCCCACTGTTAAAGAAAGACTCCCCTTTTCCAAAACCACGCGCTATTTACACCAGAATAGGTTTCAAATGGAGGGGGAAGCAGCAAGATTGAAGTGGGGGGGGCAGCCGCAAGTTTCACCAAGGGGTTGGCGTTGGGCTGCTCGTAGATGATGGGGAAGCAGTGAGATTGAAGTGAGGGGGGGTGGCCGCAAGTTTCAACAAGGGGTTGGGCTGCTCGTAGATGATGGGGAAGCAGCGAGATTGAAGTGGGGGGGGCGCAAGTTTCAGCAAGGGGTTGGGCTACTGCTGCTTGTAGATCATGTAAGGCTGAGATGCAGAAGGAAGGAAGTGGCAGAACGGGCGGGGAATCGGGGATTGATAAGAAAAAGAAGACTACACGACACGACAGAAGAGAAAACACACACCTTGTTGTGACCACCCGCCCGCCGAATCCGCCCGCCCACCGAATCCTTTCTTGTCCGTGCCGCTGGGTGTCCGTGTCCTCCTGCCTGCGCCTGCAGCCCCAGCCCCAGCAACAACGCTCTCCTCCGCGACCGCGCCACGTGCAGGCGAGCCGAGCTGGGAGGACGGACGCACGCATGCGTAGCGTGACTCGGCACGCCGGCCGAGTTGCGCGTGCGTGCGTGCGTGACTAGAGACCCTCCCTCACCCTGGCTGGCAAGCCACTAGAGAGCCTCTTTGTGCCTGTATATAAGTTCCGTCGCGAGCCAAGGCAAGGCAAGAGCATGGAACTAGGCGCCCGCTGCGGCACCCGCCGGAAAGCCAGGCCAGCAAAGCAATGGGGGGGCGCGGGCGCGGAAGGGACCGCTTGTGGGGGAGGGGGCGCCGGAGAAATTTGTATTAAAATTTTTAAAAAAAAATTTGGGGGGGGATCTGGCGGCGCCCCCACGTGACCCCAAAAGATGGCGCCCGGGGCACGAGCCCCCCCTGCCCCCCTATAGTTACGCCTCTGCTTATGAGGCATGGCAGCTACAACACCTGGGGCTATTTAGTTTTTAAAAAGATGACTGTAGGGACACATGATAGAGGTCTATAAAATCATGCTTGGTGTGGAGAAAGTGGACAGAGAGAAATTCTTCTCCCTCTCACATAACACTAGAACCAGGGATCATCCCATGAAATTGATTGCCAGGAAATTTAGGACCAGCAAATGGAGGTACTTTTTCACACAATCCATAATCGACTTGTGGAATTCTCTGCCACGAGATGTGGTAACAGCCAACAACCTGGATGGCTTTAAGAGGGGTTTGGATAACTTCATGGAGGAGAGGTCTATCAATGGCTACTAGTTGGAGGGCTGTGGGCCACCTCCAGCCTCAAAGGCAGGATGCCTCTGAGTACCAGTTGCAGGGGAGTGATAGCAGGAGGGAGGGCATGCCCTCAACTCCTGCCTGTAGGCTTCCAGCAGCATCTGGTGGGCCACTGTGTGAAACAGGATGCTGGACTAGATGGGCCTTGGGCCTGATCCAGCAGGGCTGTTCTTATGTACTTATGTAGAGTGCATTTAGGCATGCAGGAGGACTTCCTCCTTCAGCTCCCTCCTCTGCCGCTTTCTACAGCACTGTACATGTGTCGCGGCGAGCAGCAGAGCAAAATGGGGAGGGAGATCATTTGTGGGGAGGGAGGCAAGAGCCTGCTTCCTCACCAGCCCTGCCTCCCACCATGTTCATGTGCATGACCTCAATCTGTGAATAACTGTGCACATGCCGATCTGCACATGTGTGCACTGCATATAGATTGTTCATGTGTTTGTATGTGAATAAGGCTCCAATCCTGTTGGTACCTGTTGCTTGGGAGCCCACATTTTTTCCAGCTTATGTCCCTCAAAGGGAAGCAATGCCATCAAGTAGTGTCATTCCCAGAGGCACTGCAGGGCGGGCAGCGGGGAGGGTGGATGGCCAGCTGAGAGGAGCGTGGCTGCGAACTTAGTTATATTCCCAGCTCCTTAAAAATCTCCCAACCCACCAAAAATGTTGAAATGGCCTCCCAAAGTTTGGAAGGGTTATTTCAGCTCAGTCCTGGACTCGTAATAACCAGAGGTGCCTGATTATGCAGCATAAGAATTTTGAAAACAAGTTAGCAAACCTCATTCAAGTGCATACAATTTTAGAAGATTTGCATTGTCATACTTCTGTTACCCACTGCTGTTCTGAGCTATGTCTAGACTTATGGAGAAGAATAGAATACATGTTCCGTAAGCGGTAGCTTATCAGAAAGTAGACTATTTTTTTCCTCCCCTCAGACAGATGTGTTGATAAATGTATCATTTTTGCAAACAGATAAATCATTCACCTTTCCTGGAATCAGTGAACACTGATGTAACTCTGGGAAACAAACAGCTGATCAACCGCAGTTCTCTGGAAGCTTGGCTATGGTCAAAAATGCTAAATATGGCACCTTGTTACAGTACGTGCAGGAACTGTGGTCTGTGTGTTAAGGACTGAGTCATCAGTCCAGTTTACTAAAACATGTTTTACTTCTACCACAGTTTAGAAGGTGACATGTTCTACAGAAAACAAATGTCACATAAATATAGAAACCTCTGGTGAAATGTTTCTTCTTTCCCACAATTTTGCCATCCATGGGTGAATCTCAAGATGTGAACCGAAGAACTGAGCAATCAAACAGATCAGGGGTAGACAACATAGGCCTCATGAAATACATCAACAAACCTTTCTCCCTTTCCAGCTGTTGCTGTTTCCATTGGGTATCTAATCAAAGGGTTGGTAGTTCTGGGGGAAAGGTACTTCTGGGAACATGGTGGGCTAGATGCTGCTTTTGTCCTTCAAGCTGCTCGCCTTAAATTAAATTGAAGTCATGGAGGACAGGTCTATCAAGGGCTACTAGTATTGATGGCTAGGCTATCTCCAGGTTCAGAGGCAGGAAACCTCCAAGTATCAGTTTCAGAGGAGCAACAGCAAGAGAGAGGCCATGCATTCCATTTCTTGCTGTGGACTTCTCAGAGGCATCTAGCTGGTCACCCTGGGAAATCGGATGCTGAACTAGATAGTCTTGGGCTGGATCTAACAAAGCTCTTCTTATGTTCTTATGTAGACATGGTAGCTGAGTAAAGATATGTTCCTCCTCTAGCTTTCTTTGTGAAATTATATTTCTACATGCACTGGATATGTTATGAATATATAAAAAGTGTCAGGGGTCTACATCGAGATGCCCAATGTTATTGCGAACTATCTTGTCTCCACTTCTCAGTTCTTAGGCTGTCAGAACCCTATTTTCATGACATATCCAGGATGAATGGATGCATGTAGAGGGACATATGTGCAATCAGTTAGATAACTACACATGTACACATATAGGGTTATCTACCTGTGACTGGAAACTCTGCATCTCAGGGGATGTTTTTAAGGGGGATAGTCCTTAAAAACCAAGTCAGGAGCTGGCTTGGAGGCACCTTGTCTCCAAGCCAGCTTCAGACCTGATTTTTAAGCACTGAATCTGTGAAATTGGGGAGTGGGGTGGGGTGGGGTGGGGGAGGTAACCCCTCCCTAACAAACACTCACTGGCAGTGTTGCCTCTTACAGGGATTCCCAGATGCTGTTGACTACAACTCTCATAATCCCCATTCAAAAGCCATTGCAGCTGGGGATTCTTGGCATTATAGGCAACAACATCTGGGAATCCCTGTTAGAAGGAACACTGCTCACTGCTCCAGAAGATGTTTGCTGGTGGTGGTGGGGAGTTCCTAGGCTCCCCAACCCCAGCCCTGATTTCGCAGGTGCAGTCGTAGTAGGCACCTGACTGCAGGATAGTTCAGAGTCTGAAACTGGAATGATAGAGGCTGGACAAAGAAATGAGAACAAGGAGGTAAGCCAGTATTCAAGATCAATGAGCAAGCCAGGAGCGAGAGACCATGCCAAAGGTAACAGATAGACAACCAGAAGTCAGACAACCAGGAGTCAGGATCAATAAGTAAGCTGAGAGTCAGAGCTGAAGCCAGAGGACAAAGCCAACAGGACAACTAGGATCCAGGAACAGGAAGCACACCCAGAATCACAGTTAAAGTCAAGGGTCAAGCCAAGCAGATCACAACATACCAGAAACTAAGGATACCTTGTTCCTGAGGCAAAGCCTTATTCCAAACAGGAAGCCTTTATAGTCTGTCCTGTTCTGGAAGGGTCTAATGGATCGCTTGGCCAGGTAGGGTCAGTCCAGAGCCTAAGAACCCTATATTCTGGCAAGATTGCTGCAGTTCAGTTGTCTGTCATATGGGCAAGGGTGTAGGGGGGGGGGCATGCAGGGACAGAGAGCACTTCTTGGCTTCTCTGGCTGTTGGGGTGGGCAGAGCCATGGGGGCTCGCTCTTCTGAATTTGCAACTACATCACTGCTGTGTACTGAGGCTATGACTCAACACACACATTTTTTTACAGTGACTCAGGCAAAACATGCCCCAAAAGTCAACTGTGGGGGTCTTGAAGAGGTAGGTGCAGTCAGTGATTGCCTGAGAAGAGGAAAAACAAACATTGCTTTCCTGAAAATGCTTCAGCCTGCTTCAGTTTGTACCTGCTGTATGATCTGATTGCATATCCATGATTAAAACCAAATTAATAAAGGTGTGGCCTGAGTATAACTGATATCACAATTATACCATATTTGTACCATATTTGGGATGTGGATGCAATTGTGATTCAATGTTTTTTTAACCACCTTCGCACATTCAATTTATCTATTAGTATTATTTGAGGAATAGGCCAATGTAAAGCTTCAGCTCTGGATACCCACAGATGAATATTTGTATAGCACCCCAGCACTGTGCAGAGGAAACCATTCCCGCTGCTCACTTCTGTGCATAGCTGTACTTTTCCTGCTCCACTAAGGTTCCTAAAAGAAAAATGGTACCCTGCCAGCTCCAGTGATATCTGGGAAGGCATGAGGGGAATGCTGTGAAGTCTAGTCCTTTCCAGTGCTTGCCAGGGTCTTTTTCCTTGCAAGGGGCCTCACCAGCACAAGGAAAAAGCACAGCAGTGCATGGAGGTGAGTGTGGGGAATGGTCACCTCTGCGCAGTGCTGGAAGGTTGTGCCGGATATCCCACTTTGGGTATTCCAAGCTGAAGTTCTGCATAGGCCTAATGAGGAGTTCAGAAACAAAGATGGGCAAATTCACTGTGTATGAAAAGAGGGAAACAAGAAGATCATTAATGTCTTAATATCCTGTCCTCCTGACATCTCACAAATTATCTTACACTTCATAGCCAATGTAAACAGGGTTGTTTTTAACTCCCTTAATTGCTTGCTAATTGACAGCAGATGCAGGCTGTGACTTTCTTCCTCAGATAAAAACCAGCCTCTTTTCCTGGGACTAGCATATTACATATTAGATGCCTGTGCATGTCCCCTGCTAATAGATGTGGAGAGGAAAATGGGGCTTTTTACCCATCAGATAACTGAAACTTGACATAGGCAGAAGTGAAAGAGAAGGAGTCAGAGAAGTCTTTAGTCATTTTTCCAGGCTCATTCCTGCATATGGCCTGAACATTTCAGAGGCCTGTTAGTTTCTTTTTTTTATTTTTTGCTGAGGCTTCTAATTGCAATAAAAGTTGTCACATTTTTGAAAAATGCATCCCCAATAATTCATAAGCTAGTTCCTCCCTGTGGGCAGTTCAGTGGCTTGCTGTTTTCTTCCATCCTTCTTCGAACCCATCCTAGCCAGCTGGATGACTCTAAGCATGTTTGTCACTGCTGTTGATTTTAGCTTCTTGGGACACTTCAAGATGTCAGCTTTCTTTATGGGTAAAGGTTGCAATGTTATGCATGCTTACCAGAGAAGAACTTCCAGTGGGACTTACTTCTGAGTAGACATACCACACACGTACTGCATGATTCTTTTTTTTTTTAAATCCTCGAACTCAGATTTCAGAATCAAAATATGAAAAGTTTACAATTGTATAAAATAAATGCATTCACTCAAACTGTCATTTGCCCGAGTCAGTCACTCTTTTATACCAGTCACCTGTCCCTGGTAAACCTATCCCTAGATATCTCTATTGTTTTATCCTGTATTATAATGTTTGTTGGAGTTCTTATAGCAGTAATTCTTTAAAGTGCAACTCCTTCTCCATGGTCTCCTAGAAGCTGCATTTCTGCATGTGTGGGTGGAGTGGTCAATGTTTCTGGACTCCTGTGTGTAGGAATAAAACCACATGTGCATGGAGATCAAGGCACCACCTTAACTTTCAAATCCTGCTATTTCACATACTGGCAAGGTGCATTCAGAGCCAGCTCTAGGTTCCCTGGTGCCTTGTGCAAAAACTGAAATTGGTACTCTGAAATTGGTACTCCATCCCCACCCCCACCCCGGGTGAAAAATACAAGTATTATCAGTTTTGCCCCAAGCAGCACCCCTCTGAAATGTGATGTCCTGTTCTCAGCATCTCTACATGATGTCCCCTAAAATATGGTGCCCTCTTATGTTGTATGGGTCACACACCCCTATATTCAGCCCTGCGCATTTTGAACATTTGGAAGCAGATTGTGGGACAATTCTTCAACCATATCATTAAATTACTGAATAAAACACCTTATTGACTTCTAAAATAGAGCCGGATAATGTATTTCAAAGTACATTAACACAGCAGACAGAGTAAATCCTTCAGCAATGTGTTATATGGGGTATGCACTGCAGTAATTCCTCGTTTGAAAATATGAGTGTTAGAAGAGTGTGCCTGTTCACATCTGTTTAAAGAGGAGGTTATGTGAATGATGGAGAAGTACAATGAAAAAGAAAGATGACATTCTGTCAAATGAATTTGCATGAAAGTCAATTTCAGCTCTACAATCAAGACTTAATGTAAGAATACACATACTTGGCAAAGCTAAAGTTCACCAAGCCTATAGTATTTGACCAGAGCGAGTATTTAGTACATTTGTACTGGCCTTCTAGCTCAACAAGAGATCTCTGAATCTGCAGAAGGCTAACGATGAAATGACACAGGTTCATAAAGGATCTCCCTTCCAGTGTATTTTTCCTTTCACTAAGAGTGGCAACCCCGTTCCCATGTGGCCACTCATCACAAGGTGGATCACTTCCTTTGCTCCACCAGGGAATGTGGAAGAAAAACAATCAGGACATGCTGGCCAAGTCAGCAGCAGAAGAAGCAGGGGTGGAGCAGAAACAGGAGATCTGACCTCAGCCAGGATCATAAGATGTTGGGCTCACATGAGATGTGGACCCAGCCCTTTGTGAGACCTGTGTTGACAGCTGGCAAGTATCTAAACTGGCTGATGATGGCCAAGGAGGACACAGAGGGCTAGAAGAATAATGTGAAGAATAATGGGACTATTTTTACTACTACTATGAATATTTATATGGTGCTTTCCAAAAACTGTTCTCAAAGTGGTTTACATAGAAGAATTACTGAATAAGATGGTTTCCTGTCCATAATCCTTTTTTTTTTTTTTTGGAAGGTTGTTACAACCACCCCTGAACAGCAACAGCCATTGAAGGGGTTGAATAGGGACAGTTGCTATCTGCCTGCTAACTATAAGAGAAACACCACTTTATAAGGCACCTCTTTGCTCAGTTAGCAGGGGTATTATGCTATTGTAGTGAAGAGCAGCAGAAAGCCAAGTAGGTGGCCATAACCTCATGTTCCTCCCAAACTCCTCCCCAAATCAGTGATTGAGGCCATTAGGCAGTGATCGTCATTATTTTTCAGGTGAGAGCCACTTTGGGTGGAGGGGGCCCCTCAAACAAGCAAGCAAGCAAGCAAACAAACAAACAAACAAACAAACAAACAAACCACCCTTCAATGTGAGAGCCATTTCTCACACTGCTGACCTCCACACAGGATTGCATTTCCCTCAGTGCTGGGATGGTACTTTAAGAGAGAAAGAGAGGCTCTTCTAACAATTGGTGAGAAGAGCCTGGGGAGGGTTAGCGGGGAGGGTTAGCTGGAAGCATCGGGGGCCGCATGGCCCCCAGAAGCTCCAGCATGCCCTGTGCGAGTGTGTAGGGCATGCTGGAGAGACCCCCGAGCCGGGAGGCTGCTTTTCAGCTTCCCAGTTGGGGATCTGCCCGTGAGCTGCCATGGCGTGGAGCCATGCCACGGCAACTCACAATTGAAAAGCCTGGGTTAGTGGAGTGCTTGCTCTGCTAACCTTGGCTTAGGGGAGGGTTGTTTTAGCGGGTGACCCACTTTTGTGAGACCGGGCTTGGCTGAGAGCCCGGTGGTTCTCACGGGCATACAAAATCAGACTAGGGGGCCTTAGCCTTAGTCCAGTTTTGTATGACCATGAGAATAACCTCAGAGACTTCTCTTAAGAGTTCTGTAAGGAAAGTGCTGGGATGAACGACATGTCCCCACTCTTTGTGTATGCCTTCCATGATGGCACAGGGGCTCAAGAAGGTTCTGTTTCAAATAAAAACAGTGCTAGCACTGGACAAAGCACTGCATAAGGGAAGTGCAAATGGCATGACCGAGGCCACGAAGAGGCCATTGCACAGGCACGGCGGACTCCAAAATGGCCACCACACCGAGGGGGAAAGGCCAAAGAGTGGCCGAACAGCTGGTTTCTTAAATAAGGGAGGCTGGCAGGGGGAGGGGGGAACCTCCACAGACCCACCACCACCTTGGACAACTCCCCCAGAGGGGGTAAGTGTAAAACAAAAAACGCTTTTAAAAAACAGCAACTAGCGAACCCCACAGGACAGAACCAAACCAGGGGTGGGTGGGTTCGAGGGGTGCTGGACCAAACTGGCCCGATCTGGTTCGGTTCCTGTTCGGACTTGAACCGAACCAGACCAGCTGGTTCTGTGCACACCCCTACACTGCATTGCATGGTGAGAATGCTTGTCTCTGCATGATGCACAAGGGATTGTGCAGAGTATTCAGCTTTGCCTGGAGCTTCACACATAAATAATTAGGGAGCCACACTTAGGGTTCATGGCAGCCACCACTGGCCCCTGGGCCTTAAAATGAAGAACAATGCATTGGGGGATAGGAGGCAGCTGTCTAGCTGCACAGGGAACGGGGGTCAATGGAAGACCCAGATTAAGATTCTAGCTCTTTGGTACTTGGGGAGACTCAAAGCTTGAGTATGCATCTCATCTTTACTTTGACTGATAGGCTGCTCATATTCCTGCTTGTTATGAATTCACTGTAACCATTGTCTAGCTTTGAACCCCCTGGTACCACTGCACTTCCCCACTCTGAACAGAACAAACATTATGCTATTCAGAAAATACTTGGCAGCAGCATGAACAGGTTCTATCATTACTGATACATGCTCAGGAAGTGAGAAGATTTCAGAATTTATACTGCCTCAGTTATGCTTAAAAATATCATCCTTGCAGTATCTGGAATTCAGTGAAGAGTGTTCATTCACAGTAGTGTTCATTCTCCCACTATAGCTGTCTTTCATTCCTTCTCAAAGCCCCATCTGACAATCTGAATTTGTGTGTGGAAGTCATTTTGTTCCTGCTCCCAAGGTCAGCTCTAGGTCTCTTCAGGAACAGAGCTTCAATGCTTGCTGACACTATAACTCCTTGGAAAGCTGCCAAGGGCTATGGCAAACAATGTTCTGACCTAACATAGGAGATGCTTACTGTTTAATAAGAGGGCAGAGATGGTTTCAAATTGGTAGCACAGGGTATAACCAACTATTGTAACAGCCCATTAAATCAGCATGCTGAGGCCTGGGCATTTACAGTCACAAAGTCTGATATTTCCAGTAATTATTTTCCCATAGCATTTTTAATTGGATCTACCATAAATAATATTCATCGCCATTCTTTTCTCCAAGTCCTTTTAAAAGCAAGAGAAAGAGAGAGAAATTGAAAAAGAATGTTAAAAAGCAAATTTTCTGAGTGGATATGAGCCGCTTTACACATGCACATTGGGGATGTGCACAAAATGGATTTTGCATTTTGTTTCAAGCTCTAAACAAAACGCAGATGGCCAAAACATTTCATCAAAACAGCGGTCGACCAGGCTGTTTCAACGGAACAAAACTCAAAAAGTTGTGAGTGTTTTGGCCATAGAGAACAATGGAGAAACTCAAAACACCCCATTGCTCCCCATGGGTAGCTTCTAGGGACACTAACGTGGATTGGGTGGTAGGGCATGTTGGGTGCTACCTACCACCTAACCCACAAAAGAAATGGTCAAGGAGACAATTCTAAACACATTTTTAACTTTTCCCCCAAACCCTCATAGGATCGCAAGCCAGAGCCAGAAAACCAATCAGCAAGGGAAAAACAGGCCTCCAAAATGGTGCTCAAAACATCAAAACATTTTGAATTGAAATAGGATTCCAAGGACTTAATAAAAGGGTGTTTTGTTTCGAGCGTGAAACACTCAAAATGGCCTGTTTCAAGACAAAAAGTTTCGATATCAAAACATTTTGTACATATGCCACAACCCTTGGTTATTCACCACTGAATGTGTGAACTAACTCAGCTGAAAAGCATTGGCTTACATTCTGTGCAGTGAGCTGCTGATCCAAGAGAGAGGTGCACTCACTGCTTCTGCACTGCACTGCTTCCAGAAGTGTGGAGGCTCCATGGCTACTAAGGAGTGCATCATCCTAGCTGTGATGCTTTTGCTATCATTCCCAATGGGAGTACTGGTCCAAGTGTGATGATACACTCCTTAGTAGGCACAGAGGCTCCTGGCCTTTGGAAGCAGCACAGGCAGGATGTAGAATGCCATGGAAGCAGTGAAAGCAACTCTGCCTTGGATCAGCAGCTCACTGCACAGAATGTAAGCCAATGCTTTTCAGCTGAGCCAGTTCACATATTCTGCTATGAATAATCAAGTGTTGTGGCCAGGGGCATATCTAGGGTAGGGCAGGCAGGGCATGTGCCCCGGGTGCCACTTGAAGGGGGGCGCCATTTTTTAAAAATAAAATAAAAATTAAATGGCTGCCGGAAACAAAAAGGCCACCACGCATGCTCAAATGGCCTCTGTGAGGCCCTAGGCCATGTCAGGCCTCACAGAGCCATTTTGTTTTCAGTGGCCTTTAAAAAATATATATTATAAAAAATGGCCATCGCACATGCTCAAATGGTTCCTGTGAAGCCCTAGAGGCCAGTGGGGGGAGGGGGAACCTTTGCAGACCCCCCCAGCCTTTAGGAAGCCCCCCAAAGGGGCTACAGGTATTTTTTAAAAAATATATTATAATATAAGTCACTGTACACATATTCAGATATGTGCTTTGTATGTGACCTTCAGACTTGTATTTTTCAGCTGATATTTTGGTAAAGTTACCTGAAAGATGGGTGTTAGATGTTCAGACAGAGGGCACAATTTCAGTGCTTGCCCTAGGTGCTGTTTTCCATAGATATGCCTCTGGTTGTGGCAACTACACTGGCTGCCGACACGTTTCTGGGCAAAATACAAGGTGTTGATTACTACCTATAAAGCCCTAAACAGCTTATGACCTGGGTATTTAAGAGAACATCTTCTTCATCATGAGCCCCGTTGCCAGTTAAGATCGTCTGGAGAGGTTTGTCTGCAGTTGCTGCCAACTCATTTGTTGACTATTCAGGAACGGGCCATCACCATTGCTGCCCTTGGACTTTGGAATGCGCTCCCTGTTGAAATAAGAGCCTCCCTATCTCTGGCATCTTTTAAAAAGGCACCGCAAGGCACATTTGTACACCGAGGCTTTTAATTAGGTGTATGCTTTTAAATTCTTAATGTTGGTTTTCAATGATTTTAATCTTTAAATGATTTTAATTGTTAATTGATTTTAATTGTTTTTATTTTGATGTAAACTGCCCTGAACCATTTTTTGAAGGGTGGCAAATAAACAAACAAACAAACAAACAAACAAACAAACAAACGAAAATATGTGCTTTAGGGATGTGCAGGAGCCTGTCTCCCTCCACACAATCTCCCTCCCCAGTTCACTCTGTCACTTACCAGGGCACACAAGTGCTGCAGCAAGTGGAACATCAGGGAGGTGGAGAGGAAGTCCTCCAGCATCACTCAGTGCACCGCGCCAGGAGCATGGTGCATTGAGGGAACGATCCTCCCTCAGCTGGGCACTCTTGCTGCCTAGCTCAGTGTATGCTCAGGCTATGTGCAACCTGAGCATACACACAACCCTGGTGCCAGGGTTATGGGTGAACTCGCAGCCTTAACCCTGGCTAAAGGCTGGGGTAAAAAGTAGGGTTAGGTTGGGCAGGAGCACGGGGATTGGGAGCAATCCTAGCACTCCACAGAAGGACCCTATAACCAGGCTGCCCTAGCCTGGGTTAGGCTGCTTGTACGAATTGCCTCACTATCTGCTAAGCAGCAGCTGAGTTGGAGGACTTTTTTGTCCTACCTCTTCTATGAGCAGGATGCAGCTTCTGTGTCGGAGGGAACCCTATAATCCAACTGCTGCTTGGCAGACGATCACTTCCCCTCGCCACCTTGCTTTTTTACACAGATGATGGGAAAACAGGAGTGTGCACAGCTCCCGAACATGGGTAGGATGCATTTCATGATCATGTGAACTGCCCTATTGTGCTTAAGGTGGCATGAGAACAGGCCGTGCTCTAATAGGACAAGTCATGAGCAAGGATGGTATGTGTCTCTTGGGGGGGGGGGATGGCTTTGATAAATCACATCTTTAAAATCTGCACGTGTTCACAGAAAGAAGAAATACATCTACACCAGATCATTTCAGTTAAGTCACCATGATTCTAGGGACAATCATTTTAGTAAAAATGGCTGTGTTCCTTGCTACATACCAATCAACAAAATGTCACACTTGGGGGCTATTCCCATGATCAGGCAAAATCGGGCTAGGGAAAACTACCTATGTCACCAAACTACCCCTCCTCTTAAACTGTGTTTGTGCAGCGAGTGCTCCGCAAACCCAGTTTTTCTAATAATGAGTTGCCATGGCGCGGCTCCACACCGCAGAAACTCATGAGTAGATGCCCGACCGGGAGGCTTAAAAGCAGCCTCCTGGCTCGGGGGTCTCTCCAGTATGCCCTGCATGCTCGCGCAGGGCATACTGGAGCTTCTGGGGGCTGTGTGGCCCCCGATCTTCCCTGATCTCCCCAATTCCCATTGGCTCCGTAACAGAGCCAACAGTCATGTGGGCGGCCAATTCGGCCGCCCAGGGCTACCACCCTGCTCGTCTGCAAGGAGAGCGGGCTTAACCCACTCTCCCTGCAAACCCTAAGGAGTCAGGTCTCCTTGTTCGTGAGACCCACCTCTTGGGGGTTTTTAAGGTGTTTTTTTTGGGGGGGGGGATTGTGAAACAGCCTCTAGACTTAGAAGGATAAGATCATTATTTTAGAATCAAGGATAAGATACACTTGGAATATGAAAGCAAAGTTCAGGGTGGGATTAATTGTTTGTTAAGTACTCTGCTGCAATAATTGAAGTGAATTTGGGCATTTCTCCCTATGCAAAACATCTGTGGAATGTTGAGAAGAGCCAAAAGAGTTTAAATAAGAATAGAAGGGGGGAAACACCCAGATAGGTTCTCCCATCACTACCTTTCTCCCCTCTCCCCCTGCCGCAAGAGGAAATAGATATCTCCCACTATTCTGTTTGGTTTTTGTGCTAATCATTTTGGGGAGAAGCTGCAATCTGAAATTAAATGTAAGCTTGTTAAAAGTAAACATGTATATTTTAATAACACTCTTGGAAGACACAGTTCAGTGAACCCAGAACATTTATTTCCCACTTTGCTGTTTCTCCAAATTGTAATGGAATAACCTTCTGTTATTCTTCTTTCAAGAAGTGGAGAGAAATAGACCATCTATATCGCTTTTGATTTAAAAACACCCACGCATACTGAAAGAAATATTTTATTAGAACCATAAGTTTTTTGTTTGAGAGAATTTGAAATCCGGAGTTTATTTTCCTTCAGCGCCTCTGCAAAAAGGAAAAAGGGGAAGAAGAAGAAAAAACTAACAGGAATTAAGATTTTTTTCCCCCATTGTGTTTGTTCCTACTTATTAAACACATATGTAGCCAGGATTCCTTACCTAGGTGCAAAGAGGGTTTTTTTTGTTTTTGGTTTTTTTTAAAGATGCAGCCAGACCACTGACCTGTCTCTTTGCCCTCAGGACTCTTTTGAACAGCTGTGAGAAAAAGAGAGAAAAAAGAGGTAATTTAACAACCCCAATCCAGATGTTCATATCATACACACACCCTGAACGGCTTTAGCATGGTTTATTTCATTTTCTGAAACCATTTTTCACCAGCCTGTTTTCTCAGCTGGGAAACTTCTGGTGTAGTGTTTTCAAAAAAATATTGCATTTGGCATTACAAGAAAACAGAGCCTTTAAGACATTAAAAGGACAATATCCTTGTTTGACTTGGCCCAGAAAAGCAGGGCTATAGGAATTTTACATTTTTGTACCACCCAAAGAATAGGTAAAGGAAAATTTTCCACTCTTAAATCCCAGTTTACATGGGAATTTGAGAGTTGATTTAGCTTGATTTTCTTTTTCCTTTCAAAAGTGCTCCACGATCTTACTGTCACTATAAAAGGACTTTATTGGTCTTATGTACAAGCAAGATTTTCAAGACATCAAAATGGATACCAGTTGGACTCCCATATGGCCCATGAAGTTGATCTGAAGCTTCTGTTTAATTAGAACAAGACTGTGGGCTGGTTATAGTATTATTATTTTTAACATTTTTTTAAATATCCCGCTCTTCCTCCAAGGATCCCAGAACGGTGTACTACATACTTAAGTTTCTCCTCACATCAACCCTGTGAAGTAGGTTAGGCTGAGAGAGAAGTGACTGGCCCAGAGTCACCCAGAAAATATCATGGCTGAATGGGGATTTGAACTTGGGTCTCTCTGGTCCTAGTCCAGCAGCCTAACCACTACGTCATGCTGTCCTTAGGCTGACATAGATCATAAGTCTATCTAGGCCTATATTGACAGGAGCCAAACCAGACATTATATAGCAGCTCTATGTTGGGAGATCCCAATATATATTTTGTGTTTAAACAAAGCTGCTATCGGGCCCCCCGATCTGAACAACACCATGCTGTGGAAAGGGGCATTCATCCTTTCCTCTGTGCTGTGTTCCCAGTAGCCGACATCCAGAAAATATACAAGGTTACTAGTGCAAGATGGTCACATAGCTCCTTGACAGGGGCTGACACCATTGGGCAAATGGGTTCAAAGAACCCGGGCTGCCACCAATCAGGGGCCGCATGTGCAGCCTCAGACATGAACCCACATCTGACATCAGACGTGGGGATGTTACTTTAGTCCCAAACTGGGCTGTGCAGCCTCGTTTGGAGCCTAAATTGGCCCACGCTGTGTTGGGCAGCACTGTTGGAGTGACTCTTCCTGCCTTAAAGGCAGAGAGAGCTCCTCCTGGTCTTGCTGCCAATGCGAGCCCAGTTTTGGAGGAAGAACACGTCCCCCACTTCTGATGTCAGACAAGGGGGCGTGGCTAGCCAGGCCCCTGCATCTGACATAAGGCGTGGGGGGCGGGGCCAGGGGGCTGCGGTGGTGGCCGCACATGGGCTGCTGCTGCCAGCCTCCTTACGCTCCTGCTCCTTGAAGCTGTGCACATGCATAATTGTGCAAAAGCTCCCTGCAAAACATATGAGGAAGGAGTTTCACAGCAGGAAACATACCACCTGTTGAGCAAGCACAAGCAGTTTTGTGCAAACATAACACTAGTCTGAAACTCAAACTCTTGATGTAGTGCATCTGGATCGTGCAACATTCTTGCACAACAGCAATGTTACCATGGATGTTGGCCACTGAAAATTGCTCCTCTGAAGCTCCAAATTGTCCCATCTGCTGGTAAGTTATTTCATTTCATTTTCATTTTCATGTATTTACTCAAAATATTTTTATACTGCCCCAAACTTATGTCTCTGGGTGGTTTACAATTAAAAAACTATACAAATTCAAACAAAATTAAAACATGAAAACAATTTAAAATTTAACACAATGTTAAAAGCTGTATATCTCATTAAAAGTCTGGGTGAACAAATGTGTCTTAACTGCCTCTTAAAAAGTTGTCAGAGATGGAGAGGCTCTTATAATGGCAAGGAGTATATTCCAAAGCCTCGGGGCAGCAAGAGAGAAGGCCCATCCCTGAGAAGCCTCCAGATGAGCCGGCAGCAACTGCAGAAGAACCTCACCAGATAATCTCAATGGGCGGTGGGGCTCATGGCAAAGACGTTGTTATCTTAAACACTCTTTTCCAGTTAGGACAAACAGTAATGTTGGGGAGGAGTGGATTTCTGCAGGAAAATGACACAAGGAAAAGAGTTGAACCCTCCCCTATGCCACAGTCCCAATCTGGATGGGGGGGGTGAGAGTTCCCCCATCTATCTGCATTTGTAACCCCTTTTAACTGAGCAAAGAGGCAACTCCTTCCAATGGCTGTTGCTGGTGTCTACATTATGTTTCTTTTTAGACTGTGTGCCCTTTTGGGACCCCGAACCATCTTTCTTATTTATTTATTTATATTTATATGTAGAGTGCGTTGAGAACTTTTGTTGAAAAGTGGTATATAAATATTCTTCATAGCAGTGGTGGCAGTGGTTGTAGTAGTAATAGAAACAGACAGCAGGTGGTCATGTTTCATTTGTCACTGGCAGAATCCAACGCTGCCACCTCGGACCATTTTAATAATAATAAATAAGAATAAACTCTATTTGCTTGGTGCCCCCATAACAAATTGTTCTCTGTTCCCACGTAATGAGAAATGTCAAGGATTAGACCTGGGCTCTGCCAGCTATAGTCCTTCACACTGTCCAATTCACAGTGTTTCAATTTCAGAATTCTTCATTGTGGGCAGGTGGGGAAAAGTAAATTTGGCTCATGCTGCACATACCTGAAGATGAATTGGCAGGTATTTCAATGAACATGGGTGTACAGGGGCACCAATACCCAAGGTTATGACCTTGTGTCATGTTCCCCCCACCCCCATCGAATAACTGAGCATGATTTCAAGGCAGTTGATGAGAAGTCAGACGCCAGCTTGCTCGGATACCAATGAGCTAGGCAGAATGGCAGCTTTTAATTGACCCTCTGCCTGAAACCTAACACAGTACAGTATTTAGTCACTGAATATTTCTGATTGGGCAGGACAAAAATAGAGACACGTGACACTGTACAGCAGCAGCCAGGAAGTATTCTGCACAATAACGTGTGACCATTAAACACTTGAATTTTCAGTATCTGTGTCCTAAAAGTTCCACATCTATTTTTAAATTGCCCCAGTGCTGGTTCTTGGGTAAACCCAGTGTCTGAAAAGGGCTCCTGAATGTATAAAAAGACTAAATACAGCTCCACACGGAGTGGGTGGTTGGCTTTTCAGGAGTACAAGTTAGTTGACAGAAGCCCTTTCCCACTGAGTCAAGTACATGATCACATGAAAGAATTAGACAGTTTTGTTTAGTGATGTCAACAAGACTTATATTTCCGGACTTGGAGTCTCATCATGCTTACCTTAAATTTTACATGTGCATTATGGCCCCTGGGTTCTTTTCTGGCTTGGATCTGACTCAGTTGAGGCAATAAGCCAAGACATTTCTGAATTTTGGAGGAGCAGTTCAGATTATTTCTGAGCCAATTGTATGTGAGCTAGAGAGAGCTTGCCCATCCCTAAATTAATTTATACCCACTTTGCACTGTGACCCAACAAAATGCACATAGCCCATCAGCCATATATTATGGTGTGCAAGGACCTTGACAACCTCTCTGTCTTTGTTGTGCCATGCTGGCAGAAATAAAAATCAAGTGTATTGAGCCCCTAGTGAGCCACTGTACATTGCTGTTAGGCTGCATTCAGCAGCTCCATTCAGCATGGCAGGTCACTCATTGTGCAGTCCTGATTTATACACCATTCAGCTCATGTGTAGCAAGAGAAAATGCATTTAAAACTGCAATAGGGCTGGAGAAGAATATGGTAAGGGGATATCACAATGCAGCAATCAAGTGAAAGGAAGCCCTCATAGTATCTGTATAGGTGAGCTAGGCTGGATTCTGGCCCACTCTTTAATCAGAAAATAGTAAATTTAGAAAAGAAGTTAGCTTGCTCTTATTCGACACTTCGTCTTCAAATAATCTGATGACTTGTGCCACCACATGGCCTCCAAAAATATGCACTCTCAGTTTAGCCAAGAATTACACCCTGTAAACATTCCAAATCACTTTATTGCAACAGTGGTACTTATTATGACAGTAAAGTACTATTTAGGTCAAAATGTTTCAGGCAGTGGTGGGGGCAGGCTATCAGGTAATCCTAGTACAAGTTCTATATATTTTTCATTTGATGCTATGCAAAACTTGAAGGACTATAGAAATAGAAGGAAGGATTGGAGATGAGTTACTGGGTGGGAAAAACATTCTGTCGGGTTGGCTACTAGGCCTCCATATCATGGTAGAAAGGTTAAAGAATCTATGTGCCTGGGTATCCGAATGGGGGAGGGAGAGAGACATATTTACAGATATGTAAAGAAAACCACAGACACACACATGTAAATTATGAGGATGCGAGTTGCAGCTCATAAATGAAATTTATAACTAATGTGAGTTTAATTGCATCTATGGTTCTCTTTATTATGAACCATCTAATTTCTTTGCTGATCTTGGATTCTTTCCATGTCTCTTAGAAACAGCTATAGTCAAATGGCTACCATTCAAATTCAGGAAACATTGAGGTGCATCTGTCCAACTAATGAAAAACATGTTTCCTGAACTCATTGTACCTGCCAGTACATCCTGTATCATAATTGTTCATGATGTTAGAAAGGTACTTTGGGCCTTTGCCCCCTATTGACTTGCCCTATCATTCATCCTTGAGCTGGTAGATTTCTTCTTTTAACTCTCCTCTTTATGGTGATTTCAAAGGGAACAAGAGAGAATTATTATTGTTATAATCATTGTCTTGATTATTATTATTGCAGGCAAAATGCTTACTATTTTTATCTCATTCATTGCACCAACAACTTTTTACAGGAAGGGCCAAATTAGATGAAACACAAAATGTGTGAACATTTTTTAAAAAGAGGTAGCAGGGAAAGGGACTACGTTCCCTGTATCTGTTGTTTGTCAGTCAAAATCACTCTCCCAGCTGCTTTCCTAACTAAAGTCTCCCCCTGTCCTTCCACTGTGGCAAGAAAAGCAGTTAGGTAATAATTCTGAACAACAACAACAACAAAAATAGCCCCAAGAGTTATGCATCCTTCTGCCCTCCTTGGGTGCATTTCCCTTTAAAAAAAGAAGAAGAAGAAGTCAAGAGACTGTTCACACATATCCCATGTCTTGAACTTTTGCCCTAAGTAACAATAATTTCCATTTCACAAAAGGGAAAGTGAGGCTGAGAGAGGAGGAAAAGCTTGCTTAAGACTTCAGAAGGAATGTGTGGCTGGGCAGGAACTCACATCCACGTCCAGGTACAGCTTCACAATCAGTGAGAAAGGGCTTGAGGGAGAGTGGGGAGGGAGGTGGATAGCACTTACCTCCCCACAGACAATCCCTCTGTCATTGCTGAGCGAGTGAATCACCCGCCCAGACGATTGCCGGCTGCATCCAGCAGCGTGGATGGGTGGGGGCTGGGAAGAGTTGTCCCACCCCCTGGAACTCTTGCATAACTTCCTAGCTGCCACAGCAAATAAGGCGACAGAATATGTTACATGTGGATAACCATCATGCAATAATTCCTCAATTGTCTCATAAGATGATTTATCAGGGAACTATTGAAGGATAGGTACCAGAATTTTTTTCCTTGGTTCTGTATACTGAGGTCAGAATAGCAAATAATGGACAAGATCTCCAATCTGATCACAACCATAAATACATGTCCATTCAACCAGTGGAATACCCATCTATCACCCTTCCAGAAATCAAAGTTCTGAGAAAGCTCTGAGTGTCTGAGGGTAGGTTAGAGTAAGAAAATAGGATGCCTCAGAATGGTTACTCTTTATTTTGCAGAACCAGACTGAGAAACATGAGCAGTTGATTATTGGCTTATCCTCTGTGGCGTCCTGCTCAACAACCCAATTCCTCAAGTTCACACATCCTCATATTGTACAGTATTTTCTTAGCAGAGCCTCACAATGCTGTGGCCAACCTCCTTCCTTTAATTGTTCAAGCCAACACATCTTTGCGAGGCTTGTATCTCCCATTTCATTTAATCTATGCCAATAGCGAAGGAAAGAAATCAATTCTAGCAGAGATGGAGGGTAGCTCTGTCTCTGCCCTAAGTTGGAGTAACAGGAGGAAGCCCTAGTATTATTCTCAAAAAATTATTTTGAGTAATCTCTAACTCTTCCTTTACTTCTTCTCCCCAGATTTCTGCTCCATATAACATTTGAGAGATGACTTTAGAAACATAGATCTTCAGAATGGGGTTCATCAATGAACCCTAGAATAAAATAAGTGTTGCAGCTGTGCATAGGTTTTAGCACCTGCTAGCAAAGTGGCCTCTATGTAATGTTTACAATTAATATTAATATCAAAATTTATCCCCAAATACTTAAAGGATTGCACTTGCTCCAGACTGTGCCCACTGAGTATCCATTTGAAGTGTTGAGGTCTTTCCCCAAAGACCATTACCTTAGATTTGCAGTAATTTATGGATAGTTTTTCCTCATTACAGAAACTCCCAAACTTAGTTAACATTCTCTTTAAGCCTAGTCTATTTTAGAGAAATCAAAATCAAGTCATCAGCATACAACAGGACTGCTACTTTTCAGGTTCTAACTGAGGGTGCAAAGAAAGAACGGGATGTCATACTTGTAACTATGCTGTTTACAAGGAAATTAAAAAGGAAGGGGCCAATATACAGCCCTGTTTTACTCCTCTATTAATTTTTATTGGTTCTGTCATAGCACCTTGAAGCCCAATTCTACCTTGGATGATATCATCCCAAAATAGCCCCTGAATGAGCCATAAAAGTATTTTATCAATATCGGTTGTGGCTATTGATATTTTATCAATATCAGCTTTGGTTCTGTCTCCTCTCCCTTCCCCCAGGGCCCAGTTCCCAGACGTTGTTGACTACAACTCTCCTAATCCCCAGCCAAAGGCCATTGCAGCTGAGAATGCTGGGAGTTTTAGTCAACAACATCTGAGAATCCTTGTTAGAGGGAACACTGCTCCCTGCTGTTGTGGCAGAACTTCCTCCAATAAAGTCCAATAGGAGCTTGCCAGTCCAGCATGCCTGTTGTATCAACATAAGTACACAGCCCTAATGATACCTGATTGGGTTGAATTACACAATCAAGAACAAGATTCAAGAACAAAAATTGTGCCAGAGCACCAACTGACAGGGAAAATAATAGCTGTGGACAAAAACAAGAGCTGTGGACAAGAGTGAAAAACAGTGGATAGGAGGGTCATTTTGTGGAACTGTCTTTTGAAACGGTAGCTTTCACAGTGAAAACTGGACTTCACCATTCTCCATGAGATTACACTGACTCTCAGGGGAACCAAGATCTTTTTCATAAAATACTAACTTTTAGTTGTTTTGCATTAAGTATGAAATCCCACAATGCACTGTGTGACAAGCGTGGAGCTTTGGGGGAATCCACCATGAGTCTGGTGTTCTAGGCACCCAAATCTGTGTCTGCTTGGGATGTATGCTGCCCGAGAACACACACAACCATGGCGCCGGGGTTAAGCGCCTACTCGGTCCCATAACCCTAGCTAAAAAGTGGGTAACAAGTTGGGTTAGGTGCGGCGGATATTCTGGTGCTCCACAGGAGCTGCCTAACCCAGGCTGGGCTGCCCTAGCTTGGGTTAGGCTGCTTATAAGAATCGCCTCAGTATGTTAAATATATATCGGGCAATGTTTTGCACAGTGCAAGCTTGGCGTTAGCAAGCCTCCAGGGCTGCTGTGCATGTAGAAGTCAGCCCAAGGACTCTTGTGGAGCTGAACTTTTCAATGCTCCTTAAAAGACCATGTGGGCAATTACATTCCTTCAAAAAGGCAACCCCTGGGGCTGCCTTTTACATGTGCAAGACTCCCAAGACTGCACTGTGCAGAATGTTGGCCACTGTACCCTGTGAACCAGCAGCACTAAGACTTCACCCTGCTTTACTTCCTTTGGAGGACTTATAATGGAAATACCATAGGGAAACCAACCAACCAAGCGTCATGCTATTCTCATGCCTGCCTTTATGACTTCATAGCAGAATAATAAGAATATATATCTGAAAAGATGTTGACCGTACATAATTTGCACTACGTTTATGTGTGCTAACTACATTTTGTTATGTATGAGGCCATTTCACCACATCCCAGACTCTTTTCTATGAAACAAGTACTTTAATGGCTATATTATGTTCTCACCCTCCAAACCCTCCTCAACCCAGCAAGCAAGACCTCTTTCAGTTGGCAATATTTTCTGTCAGCGATCTGTCTTCTGTAGCTATTTCCGTGGGGAGCTTGGCAACAAGGGGAACTTTCCTTTCAAATGTTTTCTCTCCCTCCTTCCCTCCTCCGCCCTGATGGAAGGTACATCCCTTTGGAGGCCTGAAGCTTTTTAAGATTTATTTTTGGTGAAGGGCACCAATTCTGTTTTATGTGGTCTGAAAAGCATACCTTTATTTTTATTTTTTTGAAAATGGTGGAAAACATACGAGCCCTATGTACCCCAAAGCTAATAACGTTTGGATTTAAATGTTAATGTTCATTCTCGGCATGTTCACCAGATCATAAGAAGTGGCAAGCATGCATGCTAAGTCTCCCCACAACCTGCCCCAGTTAATAGAATAACACGGCTGGGAAAGTTTACATAGGGATCAGACACTGAGTTAAGAAACAGATAGAGCTGGGTGTTTCCTTTGGCTTCAAAGGGATTACAGAATAAAAGCAGCCAGTATTCAGTTATCCACACCTTCACCAGTTGGCTAAGAATACCACCTATCAAAATGTTGAGGATGAATTCTGATTGGATAAGAAGCAGGCATGTGACATCCAAAGTGTATGTTTGTTTTCTTTTTTTAAAAAAAAATGAGGATAGAATGGAAACCACTTTCAGAGCCTGGAGTTTGAGCTAGATAGACTGTTAGCATGACCTGGAGATTTTTGTTTCCATACAATGTTTCTTATTTTGGTTGTCACTTCCTGATGAGTGTTACATTTGTAAAGTCTGCAAGGCAATAAATAATAGCATCTCACAGACCTGACCTAAACATTGTTGTGATATCATGGTGAAGTGTTCATAGAATCTGCCCTTTAAGTTTCCACTTGATACACATAGATCCTTGGTTAGAATAATACAGATGGGTATTTTGATTTGCATATTTTAAATTCTGTCTGATGGAGAGGCCCTATCTGGGTAGAGCTGCTCGTGTGCGCCACCAGGATCAAGGCCAATCCCAGTACTGCCTTCCCCGGTAGCCCAGGTTTTTGACCCACGGTTTTACCAGGGTTAAAGGGCATGAGCATGCCCTTTACCCCAGATCCGGGGTCGTGTGTATGCTTGGACAGCATGCAGTTCAAGCATACACAGAGTTGGGTGGGATTCCTGGAGGCTGGGGAAATGAGTCCTGGCTTCCAGAGATCCACGCTGCATGGAACAGCATGGGTTGTGTGGGTGCATGCCGGCCCGCCGAAGAGGCCATCACTGATCATCTGGGGGGAAGGTAGGTTTGACCTTGCCTTCCCCACTGCCTGCCCTCCCCACCCCAGAAACGGTTGTGTGTGTGACCTTCCTGTCTCACTCCCACTTAGGTCATAGGCTGCATTAAGAGACCTGGAGAATTCCTCACCTCCCAACACCTGTGAATCAAACACCACTCCCACTTCCCAAGCTTGGATGCTCTTGCATTGCCACAGACCAACCTGGGATATACTATTGCAGATGATGTATCCTAGGCTTTGCTGTGGCAAAGGAAGAGGAACATAGGAAGCTGCCTCATACCAAGTCAGACCATTAGCTTGGTATTGTCTACACTGACTGGCAGCGGCTTGTCAAGCCTGCCTGAAATTTTCCCCAGCTCTATTTGGTGATATCAGGGAACTTTTGCATGTAAACAGATGTTCTACCACAGAGCTATGGCTCCATTCCCTAAGAGGAATATCTTTCAGCAGTCAGTCATACATCCAAATGCAAACCAAAGTGAACCTTGCTGAGCAAAGTGGACCATTCTAAGTCAAAGAACTTAGCAGGGAGGTAGGAGGCATGTTCATGTGACCCCCCCCCCACCCTGAGGAGAATTGCACTCAGTCAGCAACCAGCAGCCACTGGTTATATGGTCAATCCTCCTCTGACTTTTTGGTGGCAGATGCAAGAGAAAAATAGAGACCCATGTCTGCCAACGTACCCACCATAAGGGAGAGACCACTGAGGTAACAGAGGGACTACTGGAAGACACTCACAAATCTGGAGCCAGACCTGGGAAGTATCCTAACTTATTCCACAGGACAGAAACAATGCAATAAGAGACTCCACTTGGTCTTAAAATGAACACAGATACTCTCTTTGATTTGTTATATTGTGAGTGCCTTTTTGGCATGAAGCAACAGTTTCCTAAAGCCTGACGTTGTGGGTGCCTGATGCCTCACAGTTCAGTGTAATAGGCAGCCTAATGCAGTGACTGAGCAGTTGTCATGTGGTAATTACTTTCCTTCACTACCATTCTTGAGCCTGATTGGAGTTAGTGACCTAGAGGTGAAAGGCTCAGGATCACATTCTCAATCAATCCCCTCAGCGTCTGACTCCTAATTAGTAAAGCAAAGACTGTTCACAATGGCAGTGCCTGAGAGCTTGGAGCACTTCATGGGGATGGGAGCGTATTCTCCTCTGTTTATTCAGGATGAGCTCAAATGTTTAGCTTCAGAACACGGACACGTCATTCCATGGTCACGTCAAATCATAACTTGGTAGCACGGTCAATGGTGACTTCAGGCACAGTCAACAAATAAACTTTATGATTCTATGCAGTTGTACAGGTATGTTGAGCATCAAAACTGTCTCTTTCAAAATTCATCTGTTGTTCCACAGTTGTCCATTAAGCTGTTACATTATGAGATTATTCACAATTTCTACATCATGCCGGCTCAATTAATCACGTAAAGTGGGTAGTGTTTAAGAATTTGAGAAGAGCCAGCATGGTGTAGTGGTTAGAGTGCCGGACTAGGATCATGGAGTTCAAATCCCCATTCAGCCATGATACTTGCTGGGTGACTCTGGGCCAGTCACTTCTCTCACAGCCCAACCTACTTCACAGGGTTGTTGTGAGGAGAAACTTAAGTATGTAGTACTTAAGTACCACTCTGGGCTCCTTGGAGGAAGAGCGGGATATAAAACGCTTCTGTTAAAGCCCTGACAGAACATTGCACAGTATGTCAGCCAGTGGGAATCGTGGTTGATATCCAGACTAGGAAAATAATATTCTACAATTTGATTCCTCCTGCACCCCCTAATAGAATCCACCACAGTATAAACACATGGGGACAGTCCCAATTCCAAGGCACTTGTGGCTTGTGCCACTCCAACGATGGCTTGGCTGTGTTGGTGTTATGCTTCCTGCTGAACAATGTGCCCAGGTTCTTGTTCAGTGATGCCTAAAGCTGCAATACCTGGTCAATTGAAGTGATGCCAAGTGGACTGATTGAGATTGGAGTCAATTGCAGGACAAGGGGGGAGAGGGCATCTGCATTTGACACCATGACCTGTAGAGCTGGGGAGCAAGGATCCTCACTCCTGCCACTGCTACCAGATCAATTCATGATGCAATAAAAAGTAGGGTTTTATTTACTGAATATTTGGCAAAGGTTGATCAGTCAAATAATGGGTGGTCAGCTGGCCAGGAAATTGTCCATTTTGACTGACATCTCAGCTCTGTATTGGAATCCTCTGTAGTATATATGTCCTGTCCTTTTAAGATTAGGTTGAGTCTGGTTGGGTGTGGCTTAGCTTTCTGTTTTCTAAGTGCAAGCTACCCAGAGTTTGTTGCAGTCTTGTCTGAATAAAGAAGGTTTCTAAAACGTCAGGTCCAAGGTCAGGTTAACAAAGTGTCTGATTGTGAGTATGCCTAACAACCTTACCTTGAAGAAGATACTCCACCCTCAACCCTCATTTAGGAAACACAGAAGCTCTCCTCATGATCAGTGAGAAGAACTTCCAGGGCTAACTGCAGGGAAGGAGGGTTAACCATACCTTCCCCGCAGACAAGCAGAAGGGGTTCCCTGTGTGGGTGGATGGGTGATGTAGACAAGTGGCAGCTCTCCTGCCATCCGCCCATGCCTCATCTGGCAGATCCAGGGGTTGGGCAAAGAGAAGCCCCCCCCCCAAGCCCCAGTAATGCACCTCACAAGTGTGTGCCCGCTGTGGCTTCAAGCAACCGTGGCAGACACACGATTGGATAACCCATTTTTTGATAGCCCCAAACCCACATTAAGCAGTGGGCTCCATAAGTGGGCTTGCTGCTGAGCAGCCGCCGGGAGCAATGTGGCTCCCAGTGGTTCACATGACCAGCAGAAAATGGGCTGGGCTCTCTTAGCCCAGTTTCTACTGGTTGTAGGAATAGCTTCAAAGACTGTATTCTCACAATCATGGTGATCTTGGTTAAAGAATTAACCAGGTTTCCTGGACCCCCGGGGAGCTTGTTGTGAGACTGCAGATTACCTGGGCAATCCTGGTTATCTATCCTAGTTAACTGCAGTTTAACTACAGTGGTTTGATCAGGATTGCCCAGGAGAAATGTTTCCTCACAACCAGCTCTCCCCAGGCTCAGCAATTCTGCATAATTCGTTAACCAGGATTGCCGTGATTATGAGAATGCAGCTCAGACAGAAATAATCTTCCTCTGCATTGATAGAACTAGAAATGCACATGGGAAAAGCACAATGTTTTACTTTAAATTGTTTCAAAGAGCATAGGTACTGCCTCCAGGCAAGGTTCTGGCAACTTTAGATTTCAAAGGACATGGTACTGTCTCTAGGCAAGGATTTGGAAGTCCAACTGTCAGCTTATTGTGTAAGGCTTCCACATCATTTTGGAAATGCACCAGAAATGTTTCTATAAATAAGAACATTAATTAATATTGCTTTGGATACACAATCCCTCTAAGGAGTAAACACAGCTTTGTAAGAAAAAAACTCCTTGATTTATTTCTTAAATTTTATCACCCTTTTCTTCCAATGAATTCCAACTGTGGAATACATGTGGTTACCAGATACTGCCCAGGCTTAGATCTATTCAGTTTCATCTGGTGTCTTCAGCCTATTCATTTGTCTTTGGTAGGTTGTGATTTAGCTGAATGGTTTGTAACACCCATGAAATAGTATGGTTGTGGCATATGTACATCATATAGTCTAAAAGGTAGTTGAATTAGAATTTTTCGATTTTTTTAAAGACCAGAAATGGCAAAAATAAAAGTGCTAGTACCATTAGGAAATGCTTTCTCATGGTACTTCCTCATTCTGCATGCTCCTTGGGAGATGGTTTTAGATGGCTCTCATTTCTTGGGGAGAATTAACACTGAAAGCTGACAGAGATATCAGTTTATCTGAATGGGCTTGGCTTCTGTTGTAAAACCCTACTAAGTTTACTCATCAGATCTCAAGGGCAGTCCTTTAGGGTGATGAAGTGAGGTGATCACTTCAAGCAGAGGATTTTGGGGCAGCAGCAAGGGCCTAAAATGCTTCCTGCCACCTCCCTTTCCTCTTCCTGTGGCCCACTAGCCACCACCTTTGGAGCAGCTCTTAACAAAGCGGTGGCACAGCCACCACTCTGCAAAGAGCCACTACAAGATGACCTGCTGCTGCCTCTTCTCCCTAGCCCAATGTGCACCACTGTCCTACCTCCCTCAAATGCTGCTGTCGGACTAGTAATGAAAAGGGGAAGAAACTGGAAGAGGAGATGCTGAAAGATAATGAGGCAATTCTCACGATTGCCAAAAAGTGGGCTAAGGGAGCCTAGCCTGCTTTCTGGCGACCCTGAGAACCACCAGGCTCACAGGCAAGCCCAGTTGCTCTCAAGCAGGTCACCCACTTAAATAACCCTCCCCTAAGCCCAGGTTAGCGGAGCGAGTGCTCCGGTAACCTGGGCTCTACGATTGTGTATTGCTGTGCCGTGGCTCCGTGCAGTGGCAACTCACAAGTAGACCCCCAAACAGGAGGCTAAAAAGCAGCCTCCCGGCTCGGGGGTCTCTCTAGCATGCCCTGCGCGTTGGCACAGGGCATGCTGGAACTTGCGGCCTCCAATCCTCCTCAGCCGTAACAGAGCCAGCAGTCATGTGGGCGATCAGTTCAGCCACCCAGAGCAGACTGACTGCTCATCTGCGGGAAGAACAGGCTAAGCCCGCTCTCCCCGCAAACCCCATTTCGGCGGTTTCCACTGATTGTCCCAGAGTGTAAGAAATGCTCTATAGAGTGTCTCCTGTACTGTACTGCCTTTTCATGATGTCACCTTCTGCTGCCTTCCCCTTTTCAGCCCAGCAACAGCTCATGAGGGGAAGTATGAGGGTATGCATGGGATCAGGAAAAGGTGGCAGATGTGGGTTTTCACATGTGCCTTGTGAAACATCACATGCTTTGTGAAACATCATAGTCAACAAAAACAGGAAGCACATAAGGTTGGGGGAGGCTGCATATGGTGCCCTGCCTCATGCACACTGAGGTCTTGGGCTACCATTGATAGCTTAATCTAATTTGTATCATTCACTGAGAACCTTCACACAATCAGAAAACGTGTTCTACCCAGGTTTGGGGCTGTGTGTGCTTCTAATTTTTGGTTGTGTGGAAGCAAGGTAAGAGGAAAACCTGGGCAGAAGTGATTCTGTGGATGTGAGGTTGGAGGAAAAGCTACCCAGGTTTTCCTCCTACCTTGCTTCCATACAACCCAAAACTGAGAGCACACACACAGCTCACAACCTGGGGAGAACACACTTTTTGATTCTGTGAATTTATTTATTTATTTGATTGATTGATTGATTGATTTCTATACCGCCCTTCCAAAAATGGCTCAGGGTGGTTTACACAGAGAGAGAGAGAGAGAAAAAGATAAATAAAATGGATCCCTGTCCCCAGAGGGCTCACAGTCTAAAAATGACCTCCATATCAGAGCTAGACATATATCAGGGAGCAAGATCTAGAACGCACTAGGACCCTGAAGCTCACCAACTGGAGCCAGTTGCAAAATAGTGGGTCAGGGAACATAGGATATATTAAGGACATAGGAACATAAAGGAACAGATTACCTTTGAGCACATGTTTAGATGAGGAATTTGTTTTCAGTGCCAAGACTGAGCTCTCATTTATTTCACATGAAAATCCACTCCTGGTTTTCCCCTCAGGTTTCTTATTTATTTATTTAAAATATTCATATCCCACCTCTCAGTTACTGCTACTCCCACTATCACTATCTATATACCACTTTTCAACAAAAGTTTCCAAATCAGTTTACATAGAAAAATAATCAAAATAGTTCCCTGTCCCCCAAGGGTTCACAGTACAAAAAGAAACATAAGGTAGACACCAACAACAGGGAGGGATGCTGTGCTGGGGTTGGATGGGGCCAGTTGTTCTCCCCCTGCTAAATATAACAGAATCGCCACTTTAAAAGGTGCCCCTTTGCTCAGTTAGCAATGTACAGATTAAAAACTTATTGGAACAGAGAGAGAATTTTTTAAAAAAACAACAACACTAAAATCTCTCTCTAAAAGGTGTGTTTTCAATTGTTTCTTAAAAACCCAGAGGGAGAGAGTGTGGTGAAGCTCATCTGGAAGGGCATTCCAAACCTGAGGGGCTAAAACCAAAAAGGCCCTGTCTCGAGTGCCTGCCAACTGGATCTCTTTTAATGGCAGGGCCATGAACAGGGTCTGAAATGCTGAACAGAAGGCCCTGGCAGCTTCATATGTTCTGACAGATACCTCAGTCCCATGCCATGTAGGCCTTTAAATGTCAAGGCTAATTCTTTGCATCTAGCCAGGAAGCAAACTGGTATCCAGTGAAGCTGCCGCAGGATGGGTAGAATACTCGTGAAGTGACTAGCGCCCATGTGCATCCTTGAAGCAGCATTCTAGACCAGCTGAAGCCTCTGAACTGTCTTCAAGGGCAGCCCCATGTATAGCACTTTGCAGTAGTCCAATATGGATGTCACCAAAGCATGAATGACTGAAGTCAGGTCGGACTTTTCCAAGTAGAGCCATAGCTGGTATACCATCTGTAGCCAGTAAAAGGCTGCTCTGCATACTGTTACCACCTGTGCCTCCAAGGACAGCACTGAGTCCAGAAGTTCAGGGGCAGTGTGGTCCTGTACAAGACCAGATTTACATCCCTACATGGATAATCAGTTTTACTGACCCAGAGAACTTCTGTCTTATCTAGATTAAGTTTCATTTCAGCAGCCTAGTTTAGGAGACAACATGCCTTTTTGTCGTTGCCATTTTAAGCAACTGAGAGTGAGAAACACTTGAACAGCTACTGAAAATCACCCTAAATGTCCCAATAGATTCTGATTTACCTTCTATCTGCTTTCCTTGTCCTGTTCAAATATCACTGCAAACTGCATATCACCCCTACTGTTGAGAACTGAGATACCTCATAGGGCAGACATCCTAACTAAATTTACTAGAGGAAGTCCTACTGAAATTTAGTAGTCCTTTAGGCTACTCCCTGAACAGTACTAGTGAGCAATTTTGTCAGCCACTGTATTCATGCCTTTTTCTTCCACAAATAAGTTAGAGTACTTCTCTCTGTGGTTTCCTGTCTGCCTCCACATTTCTTTCTGGATAGCTTTCTGAAGGGGAAAAAAAAGTTAAATAGTATATTAAGTCCTAATAATTACAAATTGCTCAGCTATGTAAAATGTTGAAACCCTCAGGAAAATTAAATTGCACTGGTTGGATCAAATTAATTTCTGTGGTGGTCTAAACAGGAGATTCAGCTCTAATCTCAGCCTTTCCTGTGGATTAGGGTTTTCAACGACTAGATATTCCATAGTTCATGTAATGCCCATGAAGGGTTGGTTGTACATAAAGCAAGCTGCAGAGTTCATCAATGGGAAATATAGGACGCCATGAGAAAAAAGGCAGTGGCCTTTCAAAGGATTATACAGTTTGAACAGCAGCATCATAACCTCCATTCTTTTCATCTGGGTTTGCACAGGAACAACTGGGGTACTGAAAAGAAATCCCTCGGCTAAACATGTATGTGCTCAGAAATATTCTGTTCCCTAATTCTAAGTCCATGTCAACCTCCCTAACCCAAATTTTGCAACTGGCTCTGGTTGCTTGGGACAAAAAAGCCCCATCCCATCACTGTGGCTTCTATTTGCATTTAAAAACCCAACACACATGCCTTAATTGCACATCAGGCATATGAACTGGTTTGAACTTGAGGCACTGGAACTGTGAAGATTGCTTCATGCATGCAAGTCTTCACTTCAAAGTCTAACCATCAAGGGATAAATACGCAGATGTGGACAGTTGGAGAGACTGATCTTGGTTCACCCAGCAAATTCATAGCTAAGATATCAGGTCCCACTCGTTACCCCCAAATCACATAGTAACACTGTGCACATTATTATTATTGTTTTATTATTATTTATTCTTGTTTACACAGTCAGACAGGTGTTATTGACTGGTTTGTTTTATCCAGACATCGAGTCCTTCCCAAGGACCTGGGATGGCTGAATTTTATTGTCAATTGTTATAGATATCGTCGCAGAATATAGGCTGTTCCCAGTAAAGCTGCTTTTTGTAATTGGCTGATGGTGATTTCTGTGGCCCCTATGGTGTTGAGGTGCTCTTCAAGGTCTTTTGGAACTGCACCCAGGGCGCCAATTACCACTGGGATTATTTTGGTCTTTTTCTGCCACAGCCTTTCAATTTCAATTTGTAGATCTTTGTATTTGGTGATTTTTTTCTATTTCTTTTTCTTCTATTCTGCTATCCCCTGGTATTGCTATGTCGATTATTTTGACTTCTTTTTCTTTCTTCTCGACTACAGTTATATCTGGTGTATTGTGTGGCAGATGTTTGTCTGTTTGTAGTCGGAAGTCCCATAATATTTTTGCATCTTCGTTTTCGACAACTTTTTCAATTTTATGGTCCCACCAATGTTTGGCTACAGGTAGCTTGTATTTTTTGCAGATGTTCCAGTGTATCATCTCTGCTCCCTTGTCATGCCTTTGTTTGTAGTCAGTCTGTGCGATCTTTTTACAACAGCTGATTAGGTGGTCCACGGTTTCATCTGCTTCTTTACAAAGGTAGCACTTGCTGTTTGTTGTGGATTTTTCTACTTTTGCTCTTATTGCATTAGTTCTTAGTGCCTGTTCCTGTGCAGCCAGTATTAAACCCTCAGTTTCTTTCTTCAAGTAACCATTCTTAAGCCATTGCCAGGTCTTGGTGATATCTGATTTTCCACTTATATTGTGCAAATATTGACCATGCAGTGGCTTCTTTTTCCATTTTTCTGCTCATTTCTTGACTTGTTCTTTCTTGTAGGCGTGCTTTGTTTCATTGGTATTTAATAGTTTTGCGTTATTGACCATTTGAAGTGCATCTTCTTCACTGTCCTTGATATATTCGTCAAGGCCTCTTTTCTCCATCTCTACTGTTTGATGGACTTGCAGCATTCCCCTTCCACCTGAGCTGCGAGGGAGGTAGAGCCTATCTACATCACTGCGGGGGTGCAGAGCATGACTGATGGTCATTATTTTCCTGGTCTTACGATCTAGCAACTCTAGTTCTGCCTGGGTCCAGTCTATTATTCCTGCAGTGTATCTGATAACAGGTATAGCCCAGGTGTTTATGGCTTGTATGGTGTTCCCACCATTGAGTTTGGACTTTAGGATTTTTCTAACTACTACTACCACCACCACTACTACTACTACTACTACTACTACTACTACTACTATTATTATTATTATTATTATTATTATTATTATTGACATTTGTATATCCTGCTCCTCCTCCATGGAGACTAGAGCAGTGTACTACATACTTAGGTTTCTCCTCACAACAACTCAGTAAAGTAGGTTAGGCTGAGAGAGAAGTGACTGGCCCAGAGTCACCCAGCAAGTATTATGGCTGAATGGGGATTTGAACCTGGGTCTCCCCAGTCCTAGTCCAGCACTCTAACCACTACACCATGCATTACCCAGGCCTAGGTAGCCCTTTTACCCAGGTAAATGGTTGTGCGAATGGTCGTGGTCATGGAGCTTTAGCAGACACAGAACTGGACACCTAGAGCGCCCGACTTACAGGAGAATCACCCAATGCACCACGTTCCTCATTCAGTGCATTGTGAGATTTCTGGAGGCCAGGCAGCATTTTCCCGGCCTCCAGAATGCTGTGCCACTTGCTGCTGCAGCTATCTTGTGCGCAGTGGTATTGCGTGACAACAGGAGCAAGATGATTATGGGAGGGAAGGTAGTTATTCTCCTGCCTGCTGCCCCTCCCCAGCCCACCCTAGCCACCAGGGATTTGGGTCATGTGAATGATCTTACTGACTTTTTCACATCAGTTAATGTAAACCTGATTCATTTGTTACTGCGGGAAGAAGCGAGCCATTTTCCTGAGCGTCAATCTCATTCCTAAGAACATAAGAACAGCCCTGCTGGATCAGGCCCAAGGCCCATCTAGTCCAGCATCCTGTTTTGCACAGTGGCCCACCAGATGCTGCTGGAAGCCACAGGCAGGAGTTGAGAGCATGCCCTCTCTCCTGCTGTTACTCCCCCACAACTGGTACTCAGAGGAATCCTGCTTTTGAGGCTGGAGGTGGCCTACAGCCCTCCGACTAGTAACCGTTGATAGACCTCTCCTCCATGAAGTTATCCAAATACCTCTTAAAGCCATCCAGGTTGTTGGCTGTCACCACATCTCGTGGCAGAGAATTCCACAAGTTGATTATGCGTTGTGTGAAAAAGTACTTCCATTTGTTGGTCCTAGATTTCCCGGCTATCAATTTCATGGGATGACCCCTGGTTCTAGTGTTATGGGAGAGGGAGAAGAATTTCTCTCTACCCACTTTCTTCACACCATGCATGATTTTATAGACCTCTATCATGTCTCCCCGCAGTCGTCTTTTTTCTAAACTAAATAGCCCCAGGTGTTGTAGCCTAGCCTCATAAGTAAGGTGCTCTAGGCCCTTGATCATCTTGTTTGCCCTCTTCTGCACCTTTTGCAGTTCTACAATGTCCTTTTTTAGATGTGGTGACCAGAATTGTACACAGTACTCCAGGTGTGGCCGCACCATAGTTTTGTATAAGGGCATTATAATATTAGCAGTTTTATTTTCAGTCCCCTTCCTAATGATCCCTAGCATGGAATTGACCTTTTTTCATGTTGCTCCAATAACATCTAGATTGAGGAACCAATTGGTTGGAATGTATGGTGGTTCCTTTCCATGTGAATAGTGTCCAGACTGATGCTGGAATGGAATTGCAACATTGGTGCCACCTACAGAGCTTTTCTATTCAGCTATTAACAGAGCAGAATGCAGGTACCAGGTCAATGTTTCTTGAATAAGGACTCCCAGTGGTTAGTCTTCAAAACCTTACCTCCTGCAGCAACCATCCCTGGCCCAGCAAACTGGGCAGATTAAACCTCCATGGAGCAAAGGTCCTCTAGACTCCAATGGTGGTCTGAGCTGAACCAGCATTCCCTGTAGCAATGGTTGTTTTTTGCTTTTATTATAACTCCTGTAATCCCCCACTGCAATGGCCTTTGCCTGGGTCTTATGGAGTTGTAATCAACACCATTTGAGAATTCCTGTTACAGGGAACATTGAGATAAACCCTTGCCTGGATGTGGTCAGCTAAGCCCTTTCATTCAATGGGACACATCAGTCCCTACAAAGATCAACTTCTCTGTGGATCAACACATGCCTCACTATCTCTGATACCTGACTACCAATCTGGCTCTGACTGCATCTTCTGCCTCTGGCCCTATATTTCATCTCTTTCCGTCAGTATACAACCCTGTCCTGTCCTTGACCATGCTTTCTGCCTCTGGCTCTGATCTGGTACCTGCCCTTGACTGCATCTTTGGCTTCTGGCCCTCTGCTCCTCACATGCCCAAATGGTACCACTCCACTGTGCTCTGCCTTTGCACTTGGCCAAGGTATGACATGTGTGATACTGGTCCCAAGGGAGATGGCTCCCATATGACTGCATTAACACAAGGTTTTGGCCTTCTTTTCTTTAGAAAGGCCATCATTTGAACTAGGAAAGAGTCTTTTCCATCATAAAACAGAGCATGCAGTTATCAGTTCAGAACGAGGACACTGAAAGCACAGCAAAGCTTGAGGGTGTTTTATGATAAGACTATTAGCATGCTGAGATAAAAAGTAGCAGTCCAAAATAGAGAAGACAAAGAAGAAAGAAACCTTGGGATGTAAAGAGTCTGGCAAGACTCCTTCTTTGCAAGCCCTTGGGGCATGAGTGCATGTTTTGTTTTGTTTCCCTATTAACTTACTACAACTATAACCATTGGATGGTACGCTGTGGGTTTTATTTATTTATTTATTAAGATTTTACGCTGGTACACAACAAGGCACAGCCTTGTAAAAGAACTTGTAAAGAGCTAGCCATGGGGTCGCTTGGCTCCGCTCTTGAATACAGAGTACAGTTTTACATCCTTTCTTGCAGATGGCTGTTCTTTTAATGGCTAATCTCTTCAAACCATTTGCTTGTGTGCAGATTGCAAACCACCAGGCTAGATGCACAGCAGTAGAGACAGCAAAAAACTTTGGGGTGGGGGATATTGCCTCTAGTAGAGGAAAAAACAGCCTATGCACTGATTGAGAGATATGCATAGAGGCATCCTTAATCCTCATTATTCCATAACATAACCAAGTCTAAGTTTCTGTAACTGTATCTGCTCGCATTCATTCATCCTTATCAATATTTGCCTCTTCTTTCTCTCCCTCAGTTGTCTTTACCATTGTCAGTTTTAGACTGTAAGCTCCTTGAGGGCAGAGACATATCCTCTTCTTTAGCCAGCATGGGTGGGGGAGCTTCTAAAACTCTGTAAAGTACCATACACACTCAAGATAACTCTAAATACCAGTTGCAGGGGAGTAGCACTAGGAGAAAGTGCATGCTTCAACTTTTGCCTGTGGGCTTCCCAGAGGGATCTGGTGGGCCTCTGTGTGAAACAGGATGCTGGACTAGATAAGTCTTGGGCGTGATCCAGCAGGGCCTTTCATATGTTCTTATGCTCAAATACGTTCAGGAACATTTACTATCTGAATAGCAATGGACTACTTGGTCTGGCTTTTATGGAGGGTAGAAGGTGGTTGTCCTGTTTACCTAGAGTTTTTGGTGGTGGTGTTCATTTATAAATTAAAGTTATAACCCATCTTTCTTCCATCATGGAACTCAAGGCACCATATATGGGGTTCCCAGGAGATCATCCAACTATGCAGTGACCAGAGCTAGACCTACTGACCTGCTCAGCAAGGTAGCTGTATCATGTACTGGTAGACTATACTTTGGTCCCTCAGATCATGCACGTTTGATATCTGGTATTTTTATTTGTTTGGCTAGCCCTCTCTGTTGAACTTTGCTTATCAGTGGTGGCTGCTGAAATTTCTTTAAATGCCAGGTTTAAATGAATAACCATTGTTATGTATGTACATGTTTGATTTCACCCTACTTCTTTGTGTTTTTTATTATTGTTCTGGATAGTTTTTTTCATGAACGTTTTTGTTTATGAATATGCCACCCCGAAAGCCAACCAAAAAACCCAACAACAGTGTGTCTTTGGAAGAACTGTACAAATCAATAACTAAATATAATACATGGAAACCTCGCTATTCGCGGAACTGCTATTCATGGTTCCGTATATCTGTGGGGTGTCTGACTGACACCTATCTTCAGTATCTGTGGATATGAAAGGGTTAAAACCCGTGTATCCATGGTTCCTAGAGAGCCAGAAGTGACCATGGAGGTCACTTCTGGCCACCATGTTGTCCATCGGAGCCATTTTGTGGCTCATGGAAGTCAGTGAGGTGATTCTCACGAACAGCAAAAATTGGGCTAAGGGAGCCTAGCCTGCTTTTTGCTGATCGTGTGCTGCAATGGGAGCTGCACAGCTCCTGGCAGCAAACCTCCCAAAGTACCACTCCCCTTAGCCTAGTTTAATGGAGTCCCCACCAGCTCCGTGATGATCCAATCCGGCCACCCAGGGCTGCGATTATGATCATCTGCGGGGAGAGTGGGCTAAGCCCGTTCTCCCCTCAAACCCTCTGAAGGTGGGTCTCACTGACTGTGAGACTCGCCTCAATATGTTGTAGTGGTTAGATTGTTGGACCAGGACTGTGGAGACCTGAGTTCAAATCCCCATTCATCCATGAAACTCTCTGGGTGACTCCGGGCCAGTCACGCATCTCTCAGCCTAACCTACCTCACAGGTTTGTTGTGAGGATAAACATAACCATGTACTCCTGGTCTCCTTGGAGGAAGAGTGGGACATAAATGTAAATTAAATAAATAAATTTCTTTTCATTTCTTGGGGGGGGGAACCCATTTTCCCACAATTTTTCACGGTTTGGGTGGGGGTATTCCTCAATACATCCTGGACACATGCAGACTTGGGCATGGTACAGTACAGTATTTTGTGTGTGTGTGTGGGGGGGTGTTTCATGGGTTTTTGCACTTTTAAAGCACTTTCCCTCCATCCTTGAACCTAACTCCTAATTCCCAATAGAAATAATACCTTGTTACTCACAGTCCCATTACTCACAGTAATAGACGAGGAACGGAAGCCCCGTTCTCCTGTTCATGAAATTAAAGGTTCTCCTGTACATGAAATTAGAGCACCAAATTGTATGTGCAGGCATTCAGAATTTTTTTTTAAAGAAATACATAAAAAAAATCTTCCCAAAGAGAAAGATAGGAACAACATTGGGACTATGATTTACCCAGGACAGGTACTCGAGTGCAGCTAGTAGGACAGCTACTGGCATGATCGGTATTAGGGTAGGAGAAGCCTACTACCCTAATTTGGGAGCCAGGCAAACTCCTGATTGGCTACCATGAGAAATCTACTGTCAAGGTAGGAGGAAGGGGTAATGATTGTCTGTGAGCTGGGTATGAACCCATATGGCTCCATATGAACCTGCCAGGGCCCGCCACTAACAGAGATCCAGTTGGCGGGGACTAGAGACAGGTTGTGGCCCCTTGGCTTTGGAACGCCCTCCCTGAAGAGCTTCACCATTCTCTCTCCCTCAGTGTGTGTGTTTTTTTAAACAACTAAAAATACATCTTTTTAAAGAGGCTTTTTAATGCCCCTTCTGTGGTTATATCTGATAGGTTATTTAGTGTTTAGTTTTTATAATTCTCAATTTTTAGCTTTTACAATTTTTAATTTGAAATTTAATACTGATTGTGGTTTTTAACCTGGGTATAAATATTTTAAATAATGATGATGATGATGATGATGATGATGATGATGATGATGATGCAGACGCTGAGGTGGGCAGCAGTGGTGAGCCCAGAACGTATACACAGCTCCAGAGTGAGGGTGGAGGGAAAGCACTCCCCGCCCTCCTGCCTCTGTACCCAGTTCACAGATAATTATTTCCCCTTCCTCCCACCTTCCCTGTAGAATTCTCTCAATGGCCAATTGGGAGTGTGTCTGCCTCCTGAATTAGAGTTGGAGGCATTTCCTGTCCTAATGCCAATCACAGGATCTGCCCTAGTCCCTAGTAAATGGGGACAGTTGGAGCATATGAACTGCAAGATACTCTGCTGACATGTAACGTTCCTGGTACTTGGCCACCCAGCTATGGTGAGCTGCTTTGAGAGAAGCCTGCTTTGTTCCTGCTTGTCTTATAAGCATAAAGGCATTCAGGTGTTTCTGATTTTTAAGGTTCCACCCACAGAGTATGTGAGCTGGGGGCTGTGATACGGGAGGGCATGTGTTGCTGATTACAGTGTGCAAGTTTGTTTGGGATTGCTGATGAAGTGAAGGAAGCCTGTGCTGCTGGCTCCAATGTGAAAACAATCACTCTAAAATTTCACTGCTTCCCTAGAAATGTTTTTTAAAAATGGGGTGAAAGCATAAGTTAATTGTGCTTTTACACACTGTTATACTTGTCACCGTGCCAGGTTCTACATTTCGTCCAAGGGTGAAATGAAAACTCCAAACTCCTGTGGTTATGAAACCATTTCAGTACAAGCACTCAGTGAAGAATTATAAAGTGGGAAAGACAAGCTCCTGTGTCTCATCTGGTTAAGAAGGGTCAGAATTCATCAAGGCTTCAACGTGCCATAAGGGGCCTGCGGGGTGTATTTAAAATGTGTGGCTTCTATGTGCACACTGTATGTACATACAACACTGCAACTGGAATTGTAAATTATGCGCAGCAATGTCTTCAGTATATCGGATCAGATCACAGAATGAACTTGTGCTAATTTTTTAACATGACCATAATAGCAACTGAAGGTGGTCTGGTACAACTCCATTCTCCATGAAGACAGGATTTGTGGCATTTTCTGAAGGGAAGAAGGCTTATGACAGATGTTGTCAGTGCAGGGTCACAACCAATTTTAAAGTGGGCCAGAAGGGAGCAGTTGAGAGGGAGAGGCTTTATCTGACATCTGTTTGATGTGGGGATTGTCAGGAGATAGGAGAGAGACAGGAGTATTGAGTACCTTCACTGCTCACAAAGATGATAGCAGGCACAGCAGCAGCACTTTTTTGGCCGGCAGGATGGAGGAGATTTCCGTGTTAGGAAATGAGCTATGGAGAGCATATCCTGAGAGAGAACAGCAGAGAAACTGGGTGGTTGTTGGCTCTTGTCTCCCTGTCCATCTCCCTGCACCTTGGAGACATCTGAGTGACAGCGTTTAGTTCCTCACAATGCATCTTCCTGAATTTTGGATTAGTGTGCAAGCTGAGTTCAAATCATTAAGTGAAGAAGCTGTGAAAATACTGATTCCCTTTGCAACCTAATATGAATCAGAACTTTGAGCCATTGCCACTATAAAAAGCAAATAGTGATTAAAAATAAACTTTGAGCCCCAAAATATTTATTTTATTTTATACAGTTGTATACTTCCCAAAACATTTCTCTGAGCAGTTTACAACAAAACAATAAAAACAAAAAGTAAAAAGGTCAAAACATTACAACAATTTAAAATTTAAAATGTTACAACTATTAAAAATAATCAAACTATTAAAACAGTATCTAATTAAAAGCCTGGGTAAACAAATGCATCTTGACTGCCTTTTTAAAAGTTGTAAGAGATGGGGGGGCCCCTCCTATTTCAGCAGGGAGCATATCCCAAAGCGTCGGGGCAGCAATGGAGAAGGCTCATCCCCGAGTAGCCACCAGACGAGCCAGTGGCAACTGCAGATGAACCTCTCCTGATGATCTCAATGGGCAGTGTGGTTCACAGTGAAGAAGATGTTATCTTAAATACTCAGAGCCCAAGCTATTTAGGGCTTTATAGGTTATAACCAAGACCTTGCATTTTGCCTGGAAACTTATCAGCAACCAGTGTAGATCTTTTAAGATCGGAATGATATGGTCACTCCAAGATGACACAGAGACCAACCTGCCTGCCACATTCTGGACCAACTATATAAAAAGGCAGCAGCCCCACATAGAGCGTATTGCAGTAGTCAAGTCTGGAGGTGACCAGCAGATGTACTACTGTCCTGAGGTCATTTATCTCAAGAAAAGGTCATAGCCGGCATATCAGCCAAAGCTGATAAAAGGCACCTCTGGCCACTGCCTCAACCTGGGACACCAGGGAGAGGTTTGTGTCCAGAAGCACACCCAGACTGCATACCTATTCCTTCTGGGGAAGTGTGACCCCATCCAGAACTGGCAGATCAAAATCATCTCAGTTTCCCACACAATAAGTATCTCCGTCTTTGTCATTTGTCTCAGTTTGTTATCTCTCATCCAGCCCATGACTGCCTCCGGGCAGGCATTTAGGGGAGGTTATGCCTTCTCCTGATGATACTGACATGAGAAAAAGATTTAGGTGTCATCAGCATACTGATACACCCTGCACCAAATCTCCTGATGATCTTTCTCAGTGGTTTCATGTAGAAGTTAAACAACACTGGAGACAATAAGGAGCCCTGAGGGACACCATACTGAAGTTCAGATTTTAAAGAACAGTCCTTGAAGGACACCATCTGGAACCTGCCTGAGAGGTAGGAACAGAACCACTGCAAAGCATTGCCTCCCACTCCCAGTCCCCTCAGATGCTCTAGAAGGACACTATGGTCGATAGTATTAAAAGCCGCCAAGAGGTCGAAAAGAAGCAACAGAGTCACACTTCCTCTGTCAATTCCCAATTGGAGATCATCCATCAGACCAACCAAGGGAGTCTCTACCCCATAGCCCACTGAAAAGTTAATCTGAAACAGGTCTAGATAATAAATCCAGATAGGCAGCTAGGCAGTCTCAAAAATACAATCCTGAGCAGGAACAAGCAAGCTCATCTTTCTTATTGAAAAGGTGAATGTTCTTAATCAAATCAGTGGCTTTAATTTAATTAATTAATTAATTAATTAATTAATTAATATACCACCTGACTCCAAAGGCTGTAAGCGGAGATCATGCAGAGGGGCACATAACTTTATTTGAGGGGGTCATAGTATCAAGAAATTTGAGACTCTCTGGCTTACGAGTGTACATGTCCCTGTGCGTCTCTGTGCCAGTTTATATATATCCCAGTCTGCTAACCTTTCTGTTTATAGTCTAATACAATCCAAAATCATAGTACAAGGGAGGGGACCTTGGGGATCCTGACAGAGATCTTTTTCCCCAGTTCCTCCATCTTCTTTTGAGATGATGGCTACTCAGATTACAGGCAACACCCTTTGTAAGTCTTGTTTTGACAGTCAGTTAAAAAGCAAATTCCGAGCACATGGGAGGGGGTCCATGGGAACCCCAATGCAGGTATTTTTTTTGTTGATATCCCATGATGGCTTGAGACCCAAAGTATAGCCAACATTCCTTTGTAACCCATGTGCTAACAGCTGGATTGAAACCAAATTTATAGCAAATGGAACAAGGTCCCAAAGAACTGCTTGGGGACCTTGACAGGGGTCTTTGTTTATTTTTGCAGATCCATCGTCTTGTTTTTAGATTGTGGCCACTGAAATTACAGGCAACACCCCTTTGTAACTCCAGTTTTGACAATCAAATGCAAACCAAATTCACAGCACATGGAAGGGGGTCCTAGGAGAATCCAATGTGGGTATTATTTCCCAATCTACAATGTTGTTTCAAGATGGCAGCACGTGCTCAAATGTCTTCTTCTTATGCTATGCACATTTACTTAGGAGTCCATCTTATTGAAACTGACAGGATTTATTTCTGAATAAACTTGCATCAGATAATGCATATGGACCTATACAGTTGCCTCATACTGAATCAGACCATTGGTCCATCTAGCTCAGTATTGCCTACATTGATTGACAGCGGCTCTATGAGTTTTCAGACAGGGAGGCTATTCTCACGGTCTGCCAGAATTGGGCTATGGGAGCCTAGCCTGATTTTGGCAGACTGTGAGAATGACCGAGCTCGCAGCCAAGCCCAGTCATACGGAAGCGGGTCACCCACTTAACTACCCCTCCCCTAAGCCAAGGTTAGCGGAGAGAGCGCTCCGTTAAAATGGGTTTTCTGATCATGAGTTGCCGCAGCATGGCTCCGCAGCATGGCAACTCATGAGTAGACCCCCGACCGGAAGACTAAAAAGCAGCCTTCCAGCTTGGAGGTCTCTCCAGCATGCCCTGCACACTCACGCAGGACATGCTGGAGTTTCCAGGGGCCGCACGGGCCTCGAACTCCCCAGCCCCCGCTGGCTCCATAATGGAGCCAGCAGTTGTGTGGGCGGCCAGTTTGGCCACCCACAGCCAACTGATGGGTCATCTGTGGGGAGAGCGGGCTAAACCCGCTAACCCCATTTTGGCAGATCCCAATGATCGTGGGAATCGCCTCAGGGTTTCCCCCCAGCTCTTGGAAAATGCCAGAGATGGAATCTGGGACTTTCTGAATCTAAAGCATATTTTTACCACAGTGTTATGTTCCCCTCCATGGCAGCACATCCTTTTAAGCCCTGGCTCAGGTAAAGCTCTGATCTGTAAACAGATCTGAAAAGTTTACATTATTATTTCAGCGGAATCCAAAGGCTGGGAGATGTGTGCCAGGAATTGCAAAGGGGAAGGCTTTGAACATTCAAGAAAATGAAGTTTATATAGAATAGTATATTTCAAAAGTAGACTACTGTGTACTATTTAGGGTCTTTCACAAGTCAAGGTAGTCACTATGCTCAGTTTTGAGATAGTAAGCATTAAGCCTAACTGCAACATTTCACAAGAGTGGCGCTTTAATGCAGACACAGACCAGTTTAAAGTGGAGACTGTGCCTGGTGTTCATGGTACATTTTTGGGTACATAAAACAGCAGAAGCAGATATGCCCTAAGGATGACAGAATTATCCATTAGATAAGTGGCTCTGAATGGTGTCAAATTGAACTCTGGGTTTCCTCAATAAGAAGTGTTGCAGAGTGTGTTCTGTCCGCATGAAGTACAGAGCAAGAACCAGTGCGAGGTTTTTTTTTAAAGAGAGCTTTACTTAGGAGACAAAGGCAGTAAAAAGTTAGTATAGAACTTGCTGACTCATACACAAAGAACAGGAACAGGAAGGAGAACGGAAACTCCTAGCCAGCCCAACCAATACAGAGGAAAGTATAGTGCCCCCTCTAGCTTTATAGTAGATTGCATGCAAACTATACAGCAAGCAAAGCTGCAGCTGTTGAACATCCCAACAAGAAGACCATTAGTGGCAAATCCAATTGCCAGACAGTGTGTCCACCATCTTTTCCTGCAAAGCAGTGTAGAGTAGGGCTTCTCAAACTTGGATCCATAGATGCAGTTGGACTATAACTTCCATCTTCACCATCTGGGGATGATGTGAGTTGTAGTACAACAGTATCTGGGGGACCCAAGTTTGAGAATCCCTGGAGTAGAGGATTCTAGAACATACACCCTTCAGACACCAGAGGTCTGCATTCCAGCATTCTTTTGTAAACTTGGTGCCCAGAATCCTCTGCAAATCCCCAGGAGTTCCATAACATGTATTTCTTGGTCAAAGAAATGTCGAAATTTTCTTAAGTTATTTTAAGAATGTTTATCTCACATTTTCTAGTCAAAACCAACTGAAAGTGGTTTAACAAAACATTATATACAACCAAGCAACCCCCAAGCTCAACTAAAACAACAAAACTAAATAATGCAATAAAACAGTGAAAAAAAGGGGGTGGGTGGGAATCATAAGCAATAAACCGACAGAAAATTACAGAAGAGTAAATGAATCCAGGCAGCCTACAAAAGCAAAAGCTGACCCAAATCAGGGTCTTTGATGAAGCTTGAAATTTACTGTAATAAACATTCCAATGGTCATTCACATTAATTCATTTTATTATGTGTATAGCCTGCTGTTCATCCATCATGTTACACAAGGTGGCCTACATAGGTTAGAGTTTCTACCAAATTCCTCTCTTGACAAAATTCATGAGGGATGTATGGTTCTGGACCTCTTCTGCTCCTGGGCCAATCAGATTTTCATTTTGTAAATTATGGAGAAGAACTATGGATTCTCTATATTCTGTACATTTGTGTAAAACGCATATTTAATTGCATGCTTCACAACATATTACCCAACCAGTTTCTTAAGTAAGAAATATATTAACATACCTCAAAAATATGTTAAAGTTTTGCAGCCCGATACCCTTAATTTTGCAGCTTGATCTCCCTAAAAGATCAGGTTCATAGTCTGGGAGTGCTCCTGGATCCCAAACTCTCCCTGATATCTCAGGTTGAGACTGTAGGCAGGAGTGCTTTTTATCAGCTTTGGCTGATACGCCAGATATGTCCATTTCTGGTGACAAATTACCTTAAAACGGTGGTACATAAGCTGGTGACCTCTAGGTTTGACTACTGTAATGCACTCTACCTGAGGTTGCCTTTGTACGTAGTTCGGAAACTACAATTGGTTCAGAATGCGGCAGCCAGATTGGTCTCTGAGTTTACCTGAAGGGACCATATAACACTGATTCTAAAAAAACTGCACTGGCTGCCGATATGTTTCAGAATGAAATACAAAGTATTGGTTATTAATTATAAAGCCTTTAATGACTTTGGTCCAAGGCACTTAAGAGAGCACCTTCTCTGTCATGAACACTGTTGCCTAGAGCGAGGTCCGGTTATGGTTGCCGCCAACTCATTTGGTGGCAACTCGGGACCAGGCCTTCTCTGTGGCTACTCCAGGGCTTTGGAACGTGCTCCCTGCTGAAATAAGAGCATCTCCTTCTCTGTTTGTTTTTAGAAGGACTCTGATGATGTACCTGAAACCAAATTTTTAAATCTTCTTCATCATCTTCTTATTAATCTTCTTCTTCCTCCTCTTCTTCTTCCTCTTTTTCTTCCTCTTCCTCTTCTTCTTCTTCTTCTTCTCCTTCTCCTTCTCCTTTATTCGATTTCTATCCTGCCCTTCCAAAAAAGGCCCAGGGTGGTTTTACAGAGAAATAATAAATAAATAAGATGGATCCCTGTCCCCAAAGGGCTCACATTCTAAAAAACGCAAGATAGACACCAGCAACAGTCACTGGAGGTACTGTGCTGGGGGTGGATAGGGCCAGTTACTCTCCCCCTGCTAAATAAAGAGAATCACCACATTAAAAGGTGCCTCTTTGCCAAGTGTTGTTATCTATTTTGATTTTTATCTTTTTATGAATTTTAAATGTTTTATATTTTATATTATGTTTTAATTCTTCACACCTCCTAGAGATTTCTATAATAGGTGGCATATTAATAAATTAATTAATCAATTAATTAAACAAACAAACAAATAAAATACATCTTTTTCAGTAACAGGGGAAAAAATCTAGGGAGTTTTAGTGAAAGAGAGCAGAAAGTGTATCAAAGGAAACTGTGTGAAGTTCAGATGGTATAAAACAGAGCACTCCGTCCATTGCTACAGTGTTCTCAGGCAGTCGCCTTTCAGGTGCAAAGAAGGCCAAAACCTGTTTAGCTTCAGCAAGATTGATCCACCATGAGCCTTCACACCATGCCCTATGACATTTGCTTACCTAGAAAATTATCCTAACCTGCAATTCTCCATCCAATAAGCAACATCTCCCTGGCCTGCCTTGCATTTAGCATGACAAGGACAGGAATCTTGGATTGTTAGATCGTTGAGAGAGACTTTGATCTCATCCAGCAAGTCCTTAAATACCCTCATCATTTTGAGGAAAAGTGGAAAACTCCATCGGAGGTTGGGTTAAAGCCTGATTATGTAATTTAGTTATACCTGTTTTGGAAAAAAAGACATAACATTAGACTTTCTCCTATTTCTTTTGAATATCCTGATTTGTGCCTTGGAAATGAGACAAGTTGCTAATTTGTCTGTAGAAATTAGAGACAGAGACTGGATAATTTACTCTCTAACTGTAGCCTTGCTTCCACATCGTCTGCCTTTGCCAAGTAAGGATACTTGATTCACTGTCAGAAAGATCATGCTAGCCTGTACTTCCTCTTCCTCTTCACTCTCCTCTACAAGAATGTCTTTGTGCCTTGGATTTTTAAAAAGTGTGTGTCTGTGTGTGTGTGTGTGTGCGCGCAGATATACAGTTGGGTTTGTTTTTTTTTAAAATGCATAGATGCTATCTTTTCCCCGTTGTTCTGCCCACACTATCCGGTTGGATTTGATATTAGGTGCTGATGTAGTGCAAGGGAAGGGGAAACTCTATGCATCTGCTATTATCTGATAGCTTTTCTAAAAATTAAAACCATGTATGACCCATGTGCTCTGATGGAGCTAGGAAAAGACAATTTCCCTAAGTGTTCTTGATGGAATGTAACAGCTTTCCTTGGGGGATGTTCCTTTACCCGAGATGGGCATTTGATACTCTGAAGTATTGTACATGGCTTTTGGGCGAGGTCAGAGGAATTCTTCTCGGGATGAGGGTGAAATGTGGCTACACATTATAGTGTGGGCACTTATTTTAGAAGCTGTTGGGAAAGGGGCAATACACCTGACAGGTGAATACTACTTCAGAGTAGGGATGTGCACGAATTGATTTTTTCAATTCGATTTGTAACCAAACCAAATCACCCCCAATTTGTTTGGGGTGTGAATCTGCCCCGCCCAATCACCCCAGATTTTATTTGTACCAAAATTTTCCAAATCTGAAGCGATTCGGGCCAAAAAGGGGGTTCTGGAGGCAAAAGAGTGGGGTGGGTGGTAGTGCCCAATGGGTGGAAGCTACCACCTAAATTTCAAAGAAACTGGGTAAAGGGGTGTTGGTTTTTTGGGTTTTTTTTAAAGTTGGCGTGTCTTTAAGTCCCCCCCATAGGGAATAATAGGGAATTTCAGCAGCCCCATAACTCCTCTGGGGGGGGCACCAGGGTGGCACAGAGCAGGTTGCGGTGTAGTGCACATTGGGTGCCAACCACCCCCCAAATGACAAGCCCATGGGGCACTAGGTTTTGTTGTTTTCAATGTCTGAAGTGTTCTGTGATTCATCCACTATCACTGCTCATCTTTGTTCACTCATAATCTTCTTTGGTGCAAAATGATGAATGATCTTAGAAAGAATCCACTCTCATTTCCTACCAGAGAATCTATTCTCAGAACATCTGGGCGTGGTTTGGGGGAGGAAACAACACCTACCCTGAATCACACAGATTATCAGAACTTCCATTTGGCAATGTGAACACACCACCCAGAGGTTCAGTGCAGATGCGGGATCCATGCTTTAAAAAATGGAGCTGGATCCTCCAAGTATCCCAATATGCATTGCACTTTAGAGAGGCAGCCTTTAGTATTTATTTATTTAACAAATTTCTATACCACCCAAAACTCATGTCTGGTCAACAACTGTCATCTGGGCAACAGCTCTCCTCTGACTGGCCTCTCTAGCTGCAGAACTCAATGAATAACATGGCTGCCATCAGCCGGAAAGATTTCTAAGCAGCGTTTTCAACTCACAACCAAATTCTGAGGTAGGACAGCTGCTATTTCCATTCTACCATGGTTAGTACCTAGATAGAAAGGTTGGGCTACCTAGGATTGAACTGGGTGGCTTGGCAAAAGTCCCAAGTGTACTCATGACCAGCAGCTGCTGGCTTTACTGCCTCCTATGCTCCAATTCTTGGCCATGAGAATGAGCTTAATATTTACTTAAAAGAATCTGGCCCATTTTCTGAATAAGTTTGAAACTGTCAAGCAAATTACTTCAATAAGGAAAATAAACTAACAGCAATTATTACCTTACTTGTATATTTATTTAATGAACAGAGCAATCCTCACTCCCCTAATAATGTTCTATGCCAACCTTTTGTTTCTCCAAACTAGTTGTTCAGAGTTGCCGCTGCTTGCTCCTAGTAGAAGTCTGCCGATCCTTAGATAGACCAACAGGGCCTCAGAAGTCAACTGAAATGCACAGAAAGCACATGCAGCAGAATGTTCTTTAGCTACCCAGGTACCTAGTCAAGAAAAAGAACCAGCACATCAAATTGGGCTGGAGCAATCAGGCTGCCAGGGCAAATTGATCAAGGCTTTATTATGTGATGTTAGAACAGCCCAAATAGATGCCATAGGACTCCTGGTTGTTTTCTCTGCAATAACTTACAAGGCTAAATTTTATTTTGGCTCTTCTGATTACTTTGAATTACACAAGCAGTATATTTATTGTGATGCTGTTCCTTCTGGTTCTGGCATAGAGCAGGATCAGAAGCAATGAGCATTGCATGTGTGTCTCATGCTTCTGCAAATGCAAAGTGATATTGTGCTTTATCACCAGCACTCCAAGTTCACAGGCAGATGGGCCAAAATCATCTTTTAAAGGTCTGAAGCCATGATAAAGCAATCTGCTTATCTTCACACAGTCATGAAGCCAAAACTGCAGAGGGAATTGCTAACCAGGAGCCAGGACAAAATGTTAGGGAGATTTAAAAAAAAAAAAAGAATTGTGTGTTTGTGTAATGTTTTTTGTTCAGTGTTTAAAGACTGTTAGGCTACTTCAAGGAAATGTGGTTAGAAAGTTTGCTGATCATAGTTGTCTCTTAGCATTCTTGAACAACATGCACACATAAACACATAAATTAAAATTGAATCTATTTATAGGTTTTCCGGCTTAATTTGAGATTCTACCATTCTACTCCCTACACTACAGCTATGGCAGACACAGGAAGGAATACAAGTTAGAACGGAGCTGAGAGCAAACAAGACCCCATTGTTCAAGCAACAAAAAGAGGACCCCAATTTGGCAATTGGAGGAGGGCTGCAAAGAGCGGTGACATTTTACCCATCTTATGTAGGCAGCATCCTCAACTGCAATGAAACCAGCTTGCCTCTTCTTTCCCCACTGTCTGGATGGTGGACAGTAGGGATGTGTGAATCAGTTCAGGTACAAAATGATCTGTACCTGACTCTAGCTGATTTGGGTGGTTTGTAGACAGAACAAACCCTGTGCTCAATTGCCCAGATTCGGGTACAAAACAAATCACCCCAGATTTTGACCCCAAAAATTCAGAGATTCGGACCTCCATTTTGTGGCCAAAGTGGGTTGAGTGGTAGTGCCCAATGGGTGCAAGCTACCACCCAAATTTCAAAGAAATTCAGCAAAGGGGTGATATTTAAAATGTTTTTGAAGTTGGCACTTCATTAAGCTTTTTCCTATAGAGAATAATGGGGATATCAGCAGCCTTATAACTCCACGTGTGGGGAACCAGGGTGGGCCCAGAATGGGTTGTAGTGGGTGGTAGTGCCCAGTGGGTACAATTGCTAAGCCTATTAAAATATTAACTTTTAAAGTGGTGACTCGCATTTGAGTAGGGGAGAGCAACTGTCTCTGTTCAACCCTGTATATCATCTTATGAGGATATACACGTGAGCTTAGGTTGGGCTGCTCGTGTGGAGTGCAGGCATCACTCCCAATCCCAGCACTTCCACCCCTGCTAGCCCAGCTTTTAACCCCAGCCTTTAACTGAAGTTAGAGGGCACAAATGTGCCCTCAACCCCAAGTTCGGGTTCGTTTGTGTGCTTGGGCTTCACACAGTCCAAGCGTACACAGAATCGGGCACCTAGAGAATAGAGATTCATGAGGAATCTGCCAGTGCACCTCCATCATCACCTCCATCATCACTTATGATTTCCCTAGAATTCCTGGGCACATTATTTATTTATTTGTTTGTTTATTTATTTATTAAAACATTTTTATGCCGCCCAAAACTTACGTCTTTGGGTGGTTTACAACAAAATAAAAACAAAACATTATGGGATTTGCATCCTACGTTATAGGATTACTTGATTTCCTGGCCTCCAGAGATCCGCGCTCCTGGGAGGAGTGTGGATTATGTGGGCATGCAGTGGCATGGCAAAGAGGAGCTCCTTGCTCATCTATGGGGGAGGCAGGTTTAACCCTGCCGCACCCCAGTTATGGTCATGAGAATGACTTTAATCAGTGGCTGTTGCTGGTGTCTTGTGTTTAATTTTAAACTGTGATCCTTTTGGAGACAGGGAAGTATAGGAACATAGGGACATAGGAAGCTGCAATCTACTGAGTCAGACCATAGGTCCATCTAGCTCAGTATTGCCTATGCAGACTGGCAGCGGCTTCTCCAAGGTTGCAGGCATGAATCTCTCTCAGCTCTATCTTGGAGCTGCCAGGGAGGGGAATACCTTACAGTGCTCACACATCAAGTCTCCCATTCGGATGCAACCAGGGCGGACCTTGCTTAGCTAAGGGGACAAGTCATGCTTACTACCACAAGACCAGCTTTCCATGCTCACTACCATGTTTGCTACCACAAGACCAGAATGTTATAATTCCTTTTATCATTCCTTTTGCATTATGTCAATTAAAGGAAAGTGTGTGCTGTTGAGTCTGTGCCGACTCCTGGTGACCACAGAGCCATGTGGTATTCTTGGTAGAATACAGGAGGGGTTTACCATTGCCATCTTCTGTGCAGTATGAGATGACAAGGCTATTCTCACGACCAGCAAAAATTGGGCTAGGAGAGCCCAGCCCGATTTTTGCTGCTCATGAAAACCACCGGGCTCCCAGGAGAGCCCGGTAGTTTACAAGCGGCTAACCCGCTTGAGAAGCCCTCCCCTTAGCCCAGGTTAATGGCGCAAGCACTCCACTAACTGGGGTTAACAGATCGTGTGCTGCTGCGGCGCTGCTCCGCACCATGCAACTCACGAGGAGACCACCGACCGGAAGGCTGAAAAGCAGCCTCCTGGCTCAGGGGTCTCTCCAGCATGCTCTGTGCATGCTGGAACTTCTGGGGCAGAGCTTAGCTCACTCTTCCAGCAAACCCTTTCGAAGTGGGTCGCACTGATCGTGAGACCCTCCTCAATGCCTTTTAGCATCTTCCTATATCACTGCTGCCCAATATAGAAGTTCCCCATATTCTGGGAAACCCATCAGCGGGGATGCAAACCGACAGCCTCCTGCTCTCCAGGCAGGTTGCTTCCCTGCTGTCCCATTAGGTGGCTATATTATGTCAATAGTGAACTTTTATTTTGAAAAGTGTGTATTGCACATCACATCCAGTCTCAGCATAACCTTCTTAACACCAGAAATAGGGTTTGCCTGCATGCTCAAGACTTCAGCAGCTCAGTTCATTCATTTCATTCATTCATTCATTCGATTTCTATACCGCCCTTCCAAAAATGGCTCAGGGCGGTTTACACAAAGATATAACAAACAAATAAGATGGAACCCTGTCCCCGAAGGGCTCACAATCTAAAAAGAAACAGAAGATAAACACCAGCAGCAGTCACTGGAGATACTGTGCTGGGGGTGGACAGGGTCAGTTACTCTCCCCCTGCTAAATAAAGAGAATCACCACATTAAAAGGTGCCTCTTTGCCAAGTTAGCAGGGGTACAGTTGTACTGCTGGTTCCATGTGCTGTGAGAAGCCACACTCAACATACGGCAGCTTCATATGTTCCAGTCCAAAATGAAGCAGTAGCTCCCTTTCTTTGATTTAGTGAAACATCTAAAAAAAAATGTTGATATAAATGTACTGGTGACATACGGAGAGGAAGGACAGAATCTCACCATCACATCAGTTTAACTTTCACACTCCATCTCTCTTAAGTGCCCTCTGCCCTCTGAACTATAGTCCACGCTTTAGCCACTTGCCTTCTGGCTCCATAAGGCATGACAGAAAAGCCCATGAGTACCCTGGCTGGCTATTTTCTTTCACTTCAGAGCTTGTTTATCCTTGCTGCTTTTTCATGCTGTGGACAGTTGACAAAGCAAGAAAGTGCCTCTCGGGCTAAAGGAACACAGCCACACCAGATATGTTCATTCTAATGTATTCTTGTCAATCATCTGGGTTCACATACTCTTTTGCTTTGAAATGCAGGCCTCTGGTTCTCTATTTGAAAACTACAGTTGAGACACCAACAAAACCATATTCATCAGGCAATGGGTGTGAATTTGTTGCTATTTGCTCTGTGTACGAAGAGGAACAAAGGTGGCAATAAGGGTGCATTGCTGACACATTGTTTCAGGAGTGTGACTCCCTAAATTTCATTTTGTAAAATATGCCAGTTTCCAAGAGGATGGGTGATTGTATGAAGAAATGCTGGCAGCCTCCTTCAGTGTTCATATATTTATTGATTACATTAATATATTACATATAATTGCATACATTCAATAAGGACCTCTGTTATGGAAGAATAACTACCCCAAATACTAGATAAATATGAGGGAAACTCTGCTGGCCAGACGCCTCCTCCCACCAGCCCATTTTCTCCTGCTCGCCCACGTCGTCCAGTCAGCCAATGAGACTCTGCCAGTCTGAGTGTGGATTCTATGATAGCAAATGAGATTTTCAATGAGACACCATGAATCCACTCTTATTTGCTATCATAGAATCCACACTCAGAACACCTCAGAAACAACAGAACCAAGTACCCCATGGGTTAGAAACCCATGGGGGTGGTTGGCACCCTATGTGCACTACACCACCACTCGCTCTGGGCCACTCCAACATCCCCCAAGTGCACTTATGGGGCTGCTGAAAGCTCCATTATTATACCTTATGAGGAAAAACCTTAAAGACGCGTAAACTTCAACAATTCACCAAAAATCAGCCCATTGCACAAATCCTTTGAAAAAATTCAGGTAGCTTCCTTGCCCCTACCCGGCACTACCACCAACCCCACAACACTCTAGGCCACCCCTTTCCCCCCGATGTGAAGCGATACACCCTCCAATATACCTAATGGGGGAAAACCTTAAAGATGCATAAACTTCAACAATTCACCAAAAATCAGCCCTTTGCCCAATCACTCTGCAATTGGGGTGGTAGCCCCCACTCATTAGGCACTACCACCCCACCCCATTCTTTTTGGCCCAGCTCCCAGGTTATGCCCCCAATCTGCCCCAAAGACACTAAAACTTCAAAAATTCACCAAAAATCAGCCCTTTGCCCAATCCCTCTGCAATTGGGGTGGCAGCCTCCACCCATTAGGCACTACCACCCCACCCCACTATTTTGCCCCTGGGACCCAAAATTCGAGTAGAAGAATTTCAGACCTTTTTGCAATGACGTCAATGGGAGGCAAAAAGGCGGGAAATTCAAATAGACGTCAAAATCCGAAAATCCGAATATTCGGAGCCGAAACGGAGGTGATTCGGTTGGCTGCAAAAAATTTCAGATGGCCAGAAGAGTGATTCGGTTCGGATCCGAATCACCCGAAATTGGCTGTTTCGGGTACAGATCGTTCTGTACCTGAAACGTTTCGCACATCCCTAATTGAAAGGGCGACTGGGAGGGCGGCAGGAGAAGTCATTTACTGTTCTTACCAGGCTTGTAGGGATCAGCACCACCAACGCTCCCCCGCCCAGTGCAGCCCCAGTTCATGGTACTCTCTCTGCAGCAAACCACCACCGTGCAGTCTTGGGAGTGATGCACACTTGGGCTGCACTTGGGGGACAAGCAGTGGTGGTGCAAGCTGCTGGCAGTCCAGTAACAACCTTAAACAACTTTTCTCTCTGCCACCCTTTGGATGCCCATTACACCTTTTAAGGCACCCTCCTCCCTTTGGTTGTAAAGGGGAATCCTCAGTATAGGAATCCTATTTATAGCCCCTTTGAATTGCTGAAGCAGTTTGGATGAACAGAACAGACAGGCTGGTTGGTTCAACCAAACCAGATCAGGGATAGCTGGTTCAGTCCAAATTCAGTCTGAATTTGAACCAACCTGCAATTTTCAATTTGTGCACACCCCTGTTCTCCAGCGACTCCCCGCCACCCCCTAGGATTTTGCAATTGTGCACCCCAAGGCACAAGGCTTTAGACACTGATACCATGTAGCTACAATTCCTGGAGAGAAGCACCAGAAAAATGGGTAAAGTAAAGGTAAAGTGTGCCGTTGAGTCGGTGTCAACTCCTGGCATCCACAGAGTCCCGTGGTTGTCTTTGGTAGAATACAGGAGGGGTTTACCATTGTCATCTCCTGCACAGTATGAGATGATGCCGTTCAGCATCTTCCTATATTGCTGCTGCCCAATATAGGTGTTGTTTCCCATAATCTGGGAAACATACCAGTGGGGATTTGAACTGGCAATCTCTGGCTTGCTAGTCAAGTCATTTCTCCACTTTGCCATTAGGGTACAATGCATTAAAACAATTCTCCCACTCAAATTCCTGGACATATCATATGACAACATGGACATGGCGACACTTTTCCTCCATCCTGGACAGGACATCTAATTCCCGGATTGCCCAGGCCATCTTGGATATGTGGCAACCCTAGTCACCACACATTTGTACATGAACATCCAGTGCTGTCTGTGCAATAGGAAGGAAATACAGAAATATAAGTTAGGTAGGTTGGGTCTGATGTGAAAATGTACTGTGGCAGGGGGAGATAGAAGTGGTATAATGAGGAAGGGAAGTTCCAACGTACTGAAGGTGGCCTGCCAATTGTGGCAAAAGGCCGGAATTAGTTTTCGTCCTCTATTGATTATGTTTCCAAAATTTATTCCTGGAACTAGCCAGAGAGAATAGGGAGAGGATGGGGAGGAGAGCCTTTCCTTAACATGAACAGGCATGTGGTTGTGTTGATAGAACCAAAACAACAGCCTAAAGCAAATTGCTCCAGCAGTTATACTCTCTTGTCTGTCACTGTCTGGCTCTCCTGCTCCCTAAGAGAATATCCACTGCAAGAAGCATTGCCTCATCCATGGCTTTGAAATGCTATCATTCCCTCTTCTGTCACACACACACACACACACACACACACACTTACTTTAGCACAAAATCAGACATTGTCAAACATGGTCATAACAGCTGTTTGCACCACATCTAAAAATGCACTTTGGATCAAGCAGTAAAAAATGATACAGAAATCATGGTCCCTCTTCAAACAGGAACAATGTGGCACACAACACACCAGTGCAAAAGAAGAAAAGAAATACAGTCCAGATTATGCTGGCACTCTTCCCAGCCTTGAAATAATCTAATTGTAGGGCTGCCTCAGACAGATGCTGGGCAAGTCTAGCAGGTGGGATACACACTGGGTTGCCCATCAAAGAGGACCAATCGACAGACAAACTTTAGTGCTGAAGAAGGTTTAATTTGAGCCAGGACTTAAGTAGAGAATCTTTTTTCCATGCCAGGGCTCAGACCGCAAACATGCAAAGTAATAATGAAGAAGAATGTTCCTTTGAGCGTGTGCAGTCAGTGCACAATGACTGAGCAACCACAGCCAGCTGGAAGAAAACCCTACCAATATTAGAGAGTTCCTTCACCCAACCACCATATTCAATACAACAGGCTTTCTTAAGCTTTGGCCCCCAGATGTTGTCGGACTACAACTCCCAGAATCCTCAGCTGCATTGGCTTTTGCTTGGGGATTATGGGAGTTGTAGTCCAACAACATCTGGGGGCCCAAGGTTAAGAAACTCTGCAATACAATATACAAAGCCCTAGAATCCAGAAGGCACTGGTGGATAGAGAACCAGAGCTTAGATACTTAGGAAGCTGCCTTATAGTGAATTAGACTAATGGTCTACCTTGCTCAGTATCATTTGCATTGACTAGCAGCAAATCTCCAGGGTTTCAGGCAGGAGTCTCTATTTCCCAGCCCTACCTGGAGATGCCAGGGCGTGAACCTTGGACCTTCTGCATGCAAAGCTGATGCTCTACTACAGAGCTATGGCCCCATCCCAACTTCCAGCAACCAGTCTCTGGCACCCTCTAGACCACCAACACTCTAGACCACCAACACTTCTTGGCAAGCCCAACAGACTAAGATCCATGGTTCAAGGGACCATCTAGGCTGCAGTATCTAGTGATTGCCTTGTTCACTAAGTTCTGTAAAGCCCTGGGCTTTGAGCTTGCTGGCCAGTTTAAGCAACTCGTCTTGAGAATGAAGACTTTGCTTACCTCCCTTCTGCTGGCTCACATTGTGATCCCTACTCTGAAGACCTCACATCTGTTTCTGGCCCTTCCCACCTAGTGTTGTTGCTTGGACTTTAACTGCTGCCCTACCTTAGTTAGATTATAAGACAATTCTCATGACCAAATGTGGGGGGAGCAGAAGGGAAGGCAGGCATCTACCTTCTTGCTCCAACATGACACAAGCCTCCTCTAGAGACTCTGCTACTTCTGCACCCACACAAGCAGCACAACAGCAAGCTCCAGGGCACAGGTGGGAGGGGGAAACTTGCACTGGGTCCTTCAGGATCCCACAATGCACTGCATGAGCAGCAGAGCAGCCACCCTCATCATTGCAGCAGAGCAGCCACCCTCATCATTGCTGCTGCTCCTCTCTGCCTGGCCCCACGCTCCACAGACCTTATGGTACGGATGGCCACTGGCAAGCAGAGCTGCTTTTTTACCCGTTCACACACACAGGTGACCAAACACCCCAAGGTATAAGAGGAACTGTTTTACTTCTACATTGCTTTGGACCTGGGTATCAAAGTCAGGTTGCTGAGTTCTGAAAGGGGCGGGTGTGAGGGAGTTCTGTGGGCCCAGAACATCCATGAAGACCACGAAAAGCTCTTTCCTCTTTCTACAACACTTTCTGGTTGTGAGATCAGCCCCTACATGTTGGGGATTGGCAGCCTGACAAGGTAGGGAAGTGTGAGGGTCTGATGAAGGGTTTTCAGAGAGTAGGTTTACTGCGAGGCATTACTGCAAGTCTGAAGTTGTCCCCTCCAAAAAATGACACAAAAAGGGGATTTCTTTTTTAACCCTAGATATAAATCGGCTACACTCTAACATGCAATGAAAAACCAGAATTATGTGTGAAGTGGTCCCCGATAGCCCGCAGGGACTTTGGGGGTAAATCTGGCCAATACAGACTATCTGCTGTGCAGCAGGCTTTTCAGAGTTAGCCTGAGGAGAAGGCAGAGGCTGACAGGGATGGCTGCAGCTCTTGCTGAGGAGTTCAACTGACTGAATATGACTTCAAGTTCAAGGAGGAGGAGGAGAGTGTCCTATATCCCCATTTCCTCCCTTGTGGGGAGAGCACCTTACTTCTGCACTAGGTAAGCGTTGGCTGCTTTGATCCTGATCTGCCTTCTCTGAAACTCAGCCCCTCAGATTCTGTTTCCCCCTCAACACACACACATTGCTCCTTTGACCCAACAGCCTGGAGCACACCCCTCCTGAGGCCTGACACGATTGCAGCGATTTGCTTATGAAAAAAAAGAAAAAGAAATACATCCTGCCAATTCAGGCTTTCACGATGGCTTACAATTCAAACATTTATAAACTACCATCACAATAATACATTAACATAAAATCTCTGTTACTTAAATGGCCAACATCATTTAAGTCAGCATCTTAAAATACCCAAGCAAAGCTCTAAGCTAAGGGCTCAAAAGGCTTCTGGTTGATTGGGAGAGGGTCAAACTGGGGACAGAGGGACTGGAGAAGAGGGAGTCCCATCAGAGGCTCCTGCTCCTAGGTTGCCATCTGCTCCTATCAGGAATGAGTGAGTACAACCGTTGCATAACAAAAGTGGTCTTTAGCCTCTCTCCTTCTCTCACAATGCGAGAACCAGGGGTCACCCCATGAAATGAAAGGTAGGGAAATTTAGGACTGACAAGTGGAAGTACTTTTTCACACAGCACATAATTAATTTATGGAATTCTTTGCCATGGGATGTGGTGGTGGTCACCAGTTTGGACGGCTTTAAAGGGGCTTAGATAAATTCATGGAGGACAGGTCTATCAATGGCTACTAGTCTGGTGGCTGTGGGCCATCTCCAGCCTCAGAGGCATGATGCCCGTCAATACCAGTTGCAGGGGAGCAACTGCAGGAGAGAGGACATGCCCTCACCTCTTGCCTGTGAGCTCCCCAGAGGCATCTGGTGGGCCACTGTGGGAAACCGGATGCTGGACTAGATAGGCCTTGGGCCTGATCCAGCAGGGCTGTTCTTATGGTCAGTTATTTACTATCTCTCTTTGCAACTGCTTGCACTTCTGAAGGGAGGGAGGCCCTCTGTGGCTTCACATATTGAGAACTCTGGGAGCCGATGAACTTCGGATCCATTCCAACCCTACAATTCTGTGCTGAAGTCTCATCTTCAGAGGGACTCCTGCCGAGCTCCATGATCAATGGGAAAACAATCAACTTGTTAAAACAAATACCAAGGCTAAAGTGCCGGGTCTGTGGCCACAGTGAGCCTTGTTCCTTCCAAATCACCTGCCAGTTCTAAACCTTCTGAACTCTGCTTGTTTGGCTGGTGGGGTGGTGTTTGGCTTCTTTGTGCTTGGAGCTTGGAGGTCAGTACATAGTTGACACCCAGGGCTGCATCTGTGTGCATCCCGGCAGGAGTTGGTCAGTCTCCAGTCAACTCCGTTTTTTCCTTCCAGAGGCTTTGTCCTTAACCAGGAGAGAAAGATTGTCTGTTTGTTTAAGTGAGATATTCGTGTACCCCTGGAGATCCAGGTCATTGTAAATGTAACGCAACTCCTATTTCCTGTTAAAGAAAGGGAGGATGTGGGGGAAGGGATATGACTGTGAGCTGTCTCTGATGTGCTGCCAACTGTTAAAGAAGATTCAATTTGCTAGAAAAGAGCTCCAGTGGTGACAGAGAATTAGGGCCTATTGCTGCTCCCATTAAAGCCAATGGGAGATTTACCTTTGACTTGAAAACATGAAGCAGCCCAGCAGGTTGGTCAATATGAAGTTTATATCCTTGGTAGAACAGAATGGAAAGGTTCGCAGTTGGATTGTATAAAGTGTTTCAGAATATGAGGGGGTAGGAAATTGATTGCAGAGAACAAACCATCACACCAGTTTTGAAAGCTAGGAGGGGGTGGCAAGGGATTGTGGACAGTGCAGACTATGAAGGGGTAGAAATCTCTGTGTTCACCTTAAGAACTGTCTGGGTTTTGTGATCGTTCTTCGCAAATACTAGCAAGATCTTAAAGGGGATCACAAGTACTCAGAAGGAACAATGACAAAACCCAGATGCTAATCCTTGCTTTGAAGATTAATTAAATAATCAAACCTTTCCTTTGGGAAATGGGTAATCACCTAGGAGGAACACATGCTCTCAGACAGGCAAGTACTCTGAACAGCCAACCTGATCCATCTGATTTTAGAAGTTGAAATAATGCTTCTGAGCATGCTCAGAAATGCCAGTTCCTGTGGCTGCAGAAGTTGAAAAGACCAGGGGAGAGCTGGTCTTGTGGTAGCAAGCATGACTTGTCCCCTTAGCTAAGCAGGGTCCACCCTGGTTGCATATGAATGGGAGACTAGAAGTGTGAACACTGTAAGATATTCCCCTTAGAGCAGGGTTTCTCAACGTGTGGGTCCCCAGATGTTATTGGACTTCAACTCCCATAATCCCCAGCCCCAGTGGCCTTTGGTTAGGAATTATGGGAGTTGAAGTCCAGTTACATCTGGGGACCCACATGTTGAGAATCCCTGCCTTAGAGGATGGAGCCACTCTGGGAAGAGCAAAAGGTTTAAAGTTCCCTCCCTGGCTTCTCCAAGATAGGGTTGAGAGAGATTCCTGCCTGCAACCTTGGAGAAGCCATTGCCAGTCTGTGAAGACAATACTGAGCTAGATATACCAATGGTCTGACTCAGTAGATGGCAGCTTCCTATGTGTGTATGCTAAGTATGCTTAGAAGTGTCATTTCAACTTCTGGAACTGACAGGCCAAGCTGGCTAGCTGACCTTCCTGCTTCGGAGCAGGAAGTCCCGCTCCCTTTTGGTTAACCTGTCTGCTGCCCACCCATGGCAAGGAATGTTTTTCTTGTAAAGTGGGGAGCTAGCAGGGATAGGAGTTCTGAAACTGTGAGCAATTTTGAAAATTTATCCAGTCATGCATAGCTCTTGATTGATCCAAACCAGGTCACCGTTCATGTGTTTGTATGTGTGTGTGTGTGTGTGTGTACGTGCACGCATTTCTGAGCTCCCATATTTTGGGTGCTCACCCTGCCTTCAGAAGACTGAGATGCCACCAGCAGTGTGGGAAGAAAGCAGCAGTAGCCGTGCTTCCATCATCCAATAGTAATGGCGATGTCTGTATTCCCTGCTGAGCAGTCTGCTAAACTCAAACTCTTCTTGGCTAAGTGTGGTTTCACCTGGTGTGTGAATCCATAAGTACTGTATATGCTGCATTGTGTGCAATATTAATTGATCAGTGGGGGGTATTTGGAATTGCAAACAGCTCCAAATTTAATTAAGCTGAGGCTATGCAAGCCTTTAGCCAAGCAGGCTGATGGCCAGGTATTTGGTGGCTTTTATGGTTTGTTGCTCTGTGACTGTGATGTCCATACCACTAGGAAGAATTGCTTTTCGTATTAATTTTTAATTTAATTAATACAATAAGCTTCCCCAAGACATTACTAGGTGATTTGAATTCTTCCCCCACCCCAGACCTTGCCATGTGGTAGGGCTGTTCTCACAATTCTATTTAGGGTAGGAGACATGTCCTACGAATGTTTGGGAGTTGTGCACACTCCCATTTTCTGATGGTCTGTGAGTAAAAATCAAAGTAGGATGAGCAGGAAGTGATTTTCTGCTAAGCAGCAACTGGTTGGGGGGGCGGTGGCTCCATCCTACCCAGCAGCTGTACCCAGCTCTTTAACAAGGTAGGGCGAAAAACTCTCCAATTCAGCTGTTGCTTAGCAGACAATCTCTTCCTCCCCACCAACTTTCCTTTTTACTCTCAGATGTTTGGAAAGCACATCATAGGGAAACATCCAGAACTTGGATAAGACACATCTCCTACTCTAATTAGAATCATGTGGACCAGCTTATTGCATTGGTTGAAAGAAAATAGGGAAGTGCCGTGTTTATTGTACATCAGCCCACTTATCTTGTCCAGTACTGATGTAGTGTCTGTTCATAGTCTGGCAGGTTTATTCAAATATAGTAAGTTTAGTGTGGGTGGAGAGGTAGAAAGCTTTAAAACTGGATGGCAAGGTCAGGAACAGAGCAGCAGGAAGACCTTACAGCAGGGATGGAAAATTCAAATGGTTTTGAGAGTCAAAATCCCTTATTTTCTTTTAGAATCAGTTCTCATTTCAATTCAAAATATTGGTTTATTCTGAGATTTATGTCAAAATAAAAAGCATTTTGATTTGAAATTTAAATGTAAAAATAAACATATAACAAATGATTTAAAAACCCAGCAAATATAATTTTGATTAAACGATAAAATATTTTACCTGTCTCCCCGCCCTTAATTTTGATTTTTTGATTGATGGCAAGGAAATGCAATTCAATTCAAAATACTGGGGGGAATTCAGCATATGTGCGCTCTCTCTCTCTCTCTCTCAAAAACATTTATCTCTTCCTCCAAGTTGCCCAGACTGGCTAACATCCAGGATAAATAGCAGGGCTAGGCAGTGCTGCCTCTCTGGGATTGGGTCTGGTCTCAGTGGTTCTCAGCTGCAGCCTAAACCAGGCTAGGTGTCCTTAGCCCAGGTTAGGCTGCGCGTGAGAACAGCCTCTATATATTTCATTCCAAACCCATGTTTTGCATCTCAAATCTGTCTGTCCCAAATATTTTCTAACGAAAGTCCCTGATGGCAAGACAAAGAAACAAACAAAACCCGATTAACAAAGCTGACTACCGCCCACACGTTTTCAAAGCCCCATGTGTCAAAAACAAGTATGCACTTGGAGAATTGGCATCCTCGGTGATCTCCATGTGCCAGAAATGGGTCACCCACAAGACAGACCACAGTTTTCGTGTTTGTTTTAGTGGTCTGGTAATTGGTAAATCAGGACTGTACACTCATCAAATGCTCTCAAAGCTAATGCAATGCATATTTATAATGCTTGCACAACACAGGGGTAAGTACTCAGTATCAGAATCACCAAAAATGCAAATTATACTAGGAAAACAAAGGAAAGTGATTTATACATTTATTACTTCTTTTTCATGCAAGAAGGAATGAGATGGAGAGTGTAACTCAGTGGCAGGGCATCTGCTTTGCATGTAGAAGGTCCCAAGTCCAATCCCTGGAACCTTCTGGTAGGACTGGGAAAGACCCCCTCCCTGAAATCCCAAGGAGCTTCTGTCCTTTGAGGGGTTCCCCGCTGCAAGTCACTGCAATACGCCTCATACTCCATCCCTGTGCTGGGCCTTCCTTCAGCTGGAGCCTCCTGGCTCCTTGTGCTGCTTGTGGCCTCCAGTACATCAGCCGCTGCTTCACCACTCAGGCTGATGAAGGCTGCTGCTTCACCTCTCATTGGCCCCAGGAGATGCAGCTGTGGTTGCTCCAGTAAGAGCGGCGGGCAGCCCTACTGGATAGCAAGATTCAGACATTAAACTATATTAGTGTACAGTTGTATGTACACTCATACATGTGACTCTGTGAATGACCATACCTGTGTTCATTTTAAAAGTGAACCTGAATACAGGCCCGGCAAATGCATGGTACAGATAGGAAGTGTACTTCTGTACCTGCATTCACCCTAACACTTGAATGACTGTATACAGATCTGTACCTGTGTACACCAGGGGCGTTGCAAGGTTGAAGTGGGCCCAGAGACAAGATTTTAAAATGGCGCCCTCCCTCACTGAAGCTCACCTCATGAAGTAAAGAAATCTTAAATGAGGCTGAATAGTGGTAACAAAAACCATAGTGAAATTTTTGTATATGTATATACGGGTGTGTATCTATCTATCTATCTATCTATATCCTATGTGCCACAATAGAACATCATCCTAAATTATTTTTTTAAAGGTTTTGTAAATTGTGGATGATGCAAGTCATTTAATGGTACTGGTAATGGTGAGCCAGCGTGGTGTAGTGGTTAGAGTGCTGGACTTAGGACCGGGAAGACCAGAGTTCAAATCCCCATTCTGCCATGAAACTAGCTGGGTGACTCTGGGCCAGTCACTTCTCTCTCAGCCTCACCTACTTCACAGGGTTGTTGTGAAAGAGAAACTCAAGTATGTAGTACACCGCTCTGGGCTCCTTGGAGGAAGAGCGGGATATAAATGTAATAATAATAATAATAATAATAATAATAATAATAAATAAGATGCAATTCCAGAACAACTTGAAGAGCACCTCAACACCATGGGGGCCACAGAAATCACCATCAGCCAATTACAAAAAGCAACTTTACTGGGAACAGCCTATATTTTGCGATGATATCTATAATAACCAACAGTATTGATGATAAAATTCAGCCATCCCAGGTCCTTGGGAAGGACTCGATGTCTGGATAAAACAAACCCGTCAATAACACCTGCCTGAGTGTGTAAACAAGAAACAATAATAATAATAGAGAAAGACATGCTATTCTGGTAGCTCCAGGTCTTAACACTCACATCAATTTCGGAGGATTAATACAACTAAAGGAAGCCCGGGTGGGTGTGTGGCTGGGGGAGTCAGTCATTTGACTTGCCTCTGGGGGGGCAAGGCAGTGGGCTCCCAGACAACTGTCTCCCCTTGCTGTATTATAGTTATGCCCCTGGTGTACACTGTACACTCGTATGAGTGTTGAACTTAACATGTGAATGGGCCTATAGTTTCCAGTGCATCCTTGCCCAGTTCATTAAATCAAGAGACATTGGAAGCTATCAGCCCATTCTTATGATCCAATGTTGGGTAGGAGGAGCTGCAAGTCCAGTCAGGCTGCAAGTCCTGTGCAGGCTCCCGAGAGCTAATTGTGTGTTGGCAAAAATCAAGGTAGAATCTGGGTAGGACAGTGTTTATCCAGCACTGTATCATGGGTGGAGGAAAAACATTTCTCATGCTGTTCTACCAAGATCATGGCTAGCAAGCAGGCGCTTTCCTGTCTTCCTACCTCAAAGTTTGCTGACTCATAACCATTTCTCAGGAGCATCCATGGGGCTTGGAACTTGGCTGGACATTCCTTCTACCTAATGTTTGGTCATTAGCACAGGCTTTATAGTTCTCCTGCATTTCAGTAGCAAATGGCATTCTTTGCACAGTTAAGACCATGCTCCTGTTCCCTGGAGGAAGAGGCTATGGATGTTGCCCCACAGTTATGCTGAGAACTGGGGGAATATTAGCACATCTGAATTGGCATTATGTCTCAGTTCAGTCAGAACACTAGCTCTCCCCCTTTCAGGAGGGGTGGAGTTCTTGACAACCACAACTGATGCTTGGCTGCCTAATTAAGACCAACTGTAGGTTTTATTAATAGTAAGAATCATAAGATAAATAATAATGATAATGATAATAATATGTTTGTGTGTGAGAAGGCCCTGTTGGATCAGAACAGTGTGGGAAACAGCAGCTAACACCAGGGTTTGTTTGGCTTTTTTGCTGGCTATGAAAATAATGGGGAAATGTGTTTTCTGAATGCAAGGCTGCCTCCTACAGATGAATACTTGAGTTTATGCACACAAATAAAGGAGCTAATGGCTGAGAAGGAAATGCTAGCAAAACATTCTGATGGCAGGGAAAAGAAGGAGCAGAGAACCATTGTGACACTGCTGGATCTGATAACTGCAAGCAGATATCTGGCAACCCACACTGTTTGAGCTGTCTCGGTGTTTCCTTTGTCCATGGCTTTCTGCCCAGAAGCTCTGAATTCTCTTTCCTCTGTCAGTACAAAACCCATCTACAGGTTCAGCAGACCTGGTCTCAATCATCATAACATTCTTCCCTACACCCGTTGGCTCTCTCTTGGCTGGAATCCATGGCTTCCCATCCCCCAGCCTTTGGGAAAGGAACAAGCTGCAGCTCTTCTGCTTCTTCCTTTTTTGCTTTCTTTCCTGTTATCTTTGGTTCCTGAGAAGATACTGAATACAAAACATCTTGATGGGACTGCAGCCACTGGTAAACAAAGCCAGCCACACTGTGTGTATGTTTTAAGAAAACCCGATGACCTGGAAAAGCATATCTTGTGTATAACTGGACATCAGCTCTTTCAGGTCTCGCAAAGCAATTTTTCAAATTTCCTTCATCACAGAAGCAATGAAATAAAAAGCCAACACAGTCAGTTCATGCCTCCGACAAGATTTGTGTTGTTGAGAACACACAGGCTGTGGTTCCTCCCCTCCACCCCATATGCTAAAAGCAAAGGGGAAACCACTTTTGATGTGTTGTCTCAGGTTCTGTTATTTATTTTTCCTTCATTGGATGACCAAAAGACATCATTATATTATCTTATTTGTATCCATTCCATTTTTATGGCTTTAGCTTTCTTGCAATAACAAGGACATAAAACAACTCAGAAGAAACTCTAGGCTAAATTTATTTGCCTTTCTTTCTTTCTTTCTTTCTTTCTTTCTTTCTTTCTTTCTTTCTTTCTTTCTCTCTCTCTCTCTCTCTCTCTTTCTCTCATATAGATTACTATTAAGGGCTGTGTGCAACAGTACATGAATTTGTTGTTTGGACAGCTTTATGGGGAATAAAAACTACCACTGTTAGACTTACTGCTAAACTTGCAATCAATTTTAAAAGGATTACTTGAAAGAAAAAAATTTTTTTGGTGATCAGGTAAAATGACATAATATTTACTAGAGCAAACATTATAAGATTCTTCCAAACATTTGGTTCCCAACATGGTTCACCTTCTCAGTCAACCCCACTTCCCATGGGCATTTCATTTTTAGTGGGGCCTTTTTGGTGGCGACATCTAAACTAAAGTGTAGAATATCCGCCCTGGAAAGATACATCAGGCTCCCCTGCTCCCCTTATTTAAGTGGGCATTAGAAATTCACTTATTCAGGCAGGCTTTTAATGTTTAGTGGTTGTTGCTTCTGTAATCTATAACTAATCTTCCTTGTCTGCTGCTATAATTGTATATACTATATTAAGCGTTTGGGATAATGTGTATTTATGTTTTAATGACTGGTGTTTATATTTGTATATAAACATACATCTGTAAGTCATTTTGGCTATTAACTTCATAGAAAAAATGGTACAGATTATTATAAAATATATCAATAAATTTGCTGCCACAGGAATGCCTCCAGTAATTTATTCACTCCCCTTCCACATGCCTAATCCTGTGGCTTGCTGTTTCCCAGCATCCCTTATACCTGCCTTCCAAAATTCAGAGATTCCAGTCACCTATGTGGGTTTTCAGATATGACAGAGTTAACTCTCTTTCAAACAAGTTGTGTTTTGTCGCATGTAAAAGGTGGCCCTATTTAGGAACTTATCGAGGAACTTCCCACTCACCAGAATCTACTTCCTGGTTTGGCATAACAGCCACAATTGCAAGCAATGAGTTGCATCCTGAGTTGCATAAACAGAAGGAAGCCCTCACAAAGGAACTTTGCTAACAACTCCTCCCCAGAGCGGACCACTTCTTTTCTCTTCCCGATATTCCTCCTGCCCTCAAAAGAGGCTTATCAGGGAGCTGAGGTGGGGAGAGAAGGGCAAGGAAGTTCCCTTGATAGAGCTTCCTCCACTCAAACAACTCAGGATAAAACCTAAAGTATTCCATGAAAACAAAGGTACTGTTTCCCCTGGTACACTCCTACAGAATGGTAGAACCCAGTTATGAAATAAGCACTCCTATGTATGCTGAGAATGGTGCACAATGAGAATGGAAGTAGATCCAGGATGAGGTCTGGAAGCATATTATTCTACATGGAGGCTCCTCTTGCGATTAGTGAGAAGAGCCCATGAGGGGGTTAGCGGGGAGAGTGGGCTTAGCAGGGCGGCAGCCCTGTGCAGCTGGATCGGCTGCCCATTCTGGTTTTTATTTAATTTTTTTTAATCTTGTTTTTAACTGCCCTGTGATGATGGAGAGTGGTATATAAAGATAAATAAAATATAAATAAAATAAAATAAAATAAAGCATTCCCATAGCTCCAGGGGAATTAAATTTAAAAATCAGTTTAAAATTCTAGCTATGGAAGATGCTGCCTGCTTCCTTCTCCTGGAAAGATACAGGAAAGCAGCCTATCTCTTTCCTGGACCTGTAAATACTTTTAGAAATTGTATGGGAAGAACCAAAAAGAAGACTCAGGGAGCAAATGGTGTAATCTTGTTTGCTTTGTGATGGCCATATTTTGGCCCCAAATAGATAGTGAGGTGGTTCTCATGACCGGGCAGGCAGGGCAGTGGGCAGGTGGTAGGGAAGGCCACAGAAGCCCACCTTCCCCACAGACGATCGCCAAGGACTGTCTGGGTGTGCACATCATGTGCCCAGATGGTCTGCCATTGCCCCAGGGAGCATGGAGGCACTGGGGCCAAAACATATCATCCTGGCTCTCAGAGATCCCGTAATGCACCATGCATTGGGGATCCCCCTGGTGACATTTAGAAGCCTGATCCTATGTCAGCACCAGCTGGGAGCAGCCGCACTGACACACGAGCAGTTAGCCCAAGTTAAGGGCATCATCACACCCATAACCTTGGCTAACTGGCAGGCTTCTTTGGCAGGTTTGCCACCAATATGCCACCAGGATTTACATGGATACCAGCAGTTCTTATGTGCAGCCTAACTCAGGCTAGATGTCCCTAGCCTGGATTAGGCTGTGCCTAAGAACAGCCTCAACATTTTGTTTTGGGCCAAAATGGGCTCAAGCTGAACAGGTCCCCAAAGCTTTGCACAACCCTACTGTCTCTATAGCAATATGTCTCCTTGCTTCGAGTCATGTTGCAATTGGTCCTGCTTTGCTAATTTAGCTCACTTTGTCTTTTGGTAGAGTCAAAGATTTCCTTAGTGGCCAAAAAGACTCTTTTATGCTGTAACCACCACTACTTGTAATGTTTGTTATGAGTCTAACCATTAAAAAAATAAAAATTGGTGAGCAAGGAGGTCATAGCCCCGTCCTCTTAGAAACTTTGTCTAACCTTTCTGGGATTTTGAACCACAAACAGTTATTCGGTCATTTTCTCTTTTTGGTAACCAGATTGTCACAGTGCAGTGGATAGGACCTTTGTAAGTCTCTCAGAACTATCTGAAGCTGTGTTCAGAGATATATAAAAAAGACCCCACATGAAAGCTGGTACCGGAAAAGGCAGAATATAATTAGCTGTCTCCCCTGTCTCTTTCTCCCTTACCACAGTCTGTAACGAAGTGTAAAAGCTAGTGGTTACTAAAGTATTCTGTCTAAATGCTCAGAAGAAATAACCTGTGTTTTCACTTATTAAAGGCAAAAGGTTATTCATTGGTCATTTCAGTAAACAAACTGGTGATTAATACTGAATGTACCAAGCTGCCTTATACTGGATCAGATCATGGTCCATTTAAGTCAGTATATTGTCTGCACCTAGGGATATTTACCAGCCCTACCTGGAAATGCCAGGGATTGAACCTGGGACCTTCTACATACAAAGCATATGCTCTGCCACTGAATTACAGCTCCCCATCAGCTAAAGTTACTTAGTATCAAAATGAAATTGAAAGAAAAAATAATCGCAATCAGGGCAGGTTTTTCATTATACTTAGAGCACATTTAACTCTTTAGAATCTTTAAAGAAGTGTTGTAATTACAGGTGAAATTCTCATTGAAGAAACTGAACATGTGGCTTGTAGCTGATAGTTTTAACTCAAATTTGTGAAGAGAAATCCTTGGCAACTGAAATACGCTCAACTGCAATATAAGAAAACTAGCTTCATGAAAAGAAAACACCTAACTTCATGTTCTTAAGGACAGTCTCAGGAACTGCTGAACGCATTAACTCATCAGTAATATCAATACTTAAAGATTAGCAAAAGCCTTGACATTGTTACAGCTGATGTGCAACTAGAGCGAGAGTTCATATATTACAAGGATAGGGGTGTGTGTGTGTGTGTGTGTGTGTGTGTGTGTGTGTACACTTGGTGCACCCATGTAGTCTGAATGCTCCTCATGCATCTTCTTTGGGATCCCTGTCAGTGAGGCCACCCATATCAGGGACAGAGCTCAACTTCTGCCTTTACCATAGCAGTGTCTGTAAATGTGTGGCTTTACTTTTACACATAGAAATTAATGGTGATTAGTCACTTGCATGAGAGAAAATAAAGTGATGAAGCTGTGGACACCATTGGGATGTGGGTTACATCTGCTTCTTGTCCCCAGTGATCTCAGATATTGAGAAGTCATTCATACAATCAAAAACTGTGTTCTACCGGGTTTGAGAGCTGTATATGCTCCCAATTGTCAGTTGTGTGGAAGCAGGTTAAGAGGAAAACCTGGGTAGAAGTGATTATGTGGAAGCAAGGCAGGAAGAAAAGCTATCCAGGTTTTCCTCCTACCTTGCTTCCACACAATCACTTCACCTAGGTTTTCCTCCTGCCTTGCTTCCACACACTGAGACTCTTCTCACAATTAATGAGAAGAGCCTGGGGAGGGTTTGCAGGAAGAGTGGACTTAGCCTGCTCTCCCCAAAGAGGAGCAGACAGTCTGCTCTGGGTGGCCGCCCACATGACAGCTGGCTCCGTCACGGAGCCGAGCAGGGCTGGGGAGTTCGGGGGCCGCGCGGCCCCTGGAAGCTCCAGCATGCGCTACACGAGCATGCAGGGCATGCTGGAGAGACCCCCAAGCCTCCTGGTCAGGGGTCTCCTCATGAGTAGTCACTCCACGGAGCCACGCCGTGGCAACTCATGTGCAGAAAAACCGGTTCCGCTCACTCTGCTACCCTGGTTTATTTGCCGGGCTACATAAGCGGGTGACCCACTTAAGAACCACCAGGCTCACAGCTGAGCCTAGTGTGTCTCATGATGGGAGGAAATCGGGCTAGCCTCTGCTAGCTCAATTTCCTCCCATTGGGTGAATAGCCTTAGTGAGGCTATTCTCACACACGGTGGAAACTGGGCAAAGTGAGCCCAACCCAGTTTCCACCTCATGTGTGAACCACCAGGAGCTGCTTTACTTCCAGCAGCAAGCCTGCTTAATTGCTTGCCCCCTGGATGAGGTTAGCAGAATGTGCACTCTGCTAACCCTGTTTGATTGTGTGTTGCCACAAGTCACCAACCGGGAGGCTACAACAATCCTCCCAGAGTCAGGGGTTCCCCAGAATGCCCCAAGCACTTGTGCGGGGCATGTCGGGACTTCCGAGGGCCGGGACACCCCAGATCCCCTCCGCCCCAACCGGCTCCATGATAGAGCCAGTAATCGTGTGGGCGGCCTATCCAGTTGCCCAGGGCAGAGCCCTCTTAGGCTTTCCACTTTGCTCATGTGGAGAGCCTTACTCAATTCTACCCAGGTTTTCTTCCTGCATTGTTTCCAACACAATCAAAATTTGAGAGCACACAGCTCCCAAACCTGGGTAGAACACTGTTTTCGCTTGTGTGAATGACCTCTGAGAGTAGTTCCTCTCTGCATAGCCCCAGCCCTTTATTGACATAGGCTCCTCCTGGTTCTGTTTCTTGGTCATTCCAGGGCAGATAGGCAACCTTAGTTCTCCAACTACACCTTCTATCATCCCCAGCTGGAGAACCAAGGTTCCCTGCTCTAGAGCAGTGTTTCTCAACTACCGGTCCGTGAGTTTAGTGCTGGTCCATGCTGGTCCATGAGGAATTAATCCCCCCACAAAACAATTTCAAGCTGGTGGGGGCCACCACTGCTGGGAGCTCTCCGGAGCTCATTTCTAGGCAGACATCCCTCACTGCTGGGATAAAGTTCATTTCGAGGAAGCTAAATGAGTGTTATCCCAACAGCGAGGGCTGCCTGCCTAGAAATATGCTTTGGAGAGCTCCCAGTGGCGGTCCCCCCCAGCTTGAAATGGTTTCGGGGGGTGCCTGGGGGTGAGGGCGAGGGAGGGCGACCCCTTTACTAACTGCTGGTCCGGGAAACTGCGTAGAAAGACTGTCCTGGTCCATGACTCCAAAAACGTTGAGAAACACTGCTCTAGAGTATAACCAAATTTTGGGAGCCTGAGAATGGAATGCTGGAAAGTGGCTTGTGTATGTGTAGAATTTTATACGGTTTTATGGACACACATATTGCTACAGGAAGCATTAGAGGAGTTGTGAACTCTTCAAGAACAGAGACAATGTTCATAAATGTTTCAGGTCTCCATGTCAAGCCATCTGGCATGCACCTGCTTTCATGCTGATCTCTCCACACCTCTGATTAGTCCACAGTTGGTCCACATAACATGCACCACTGATACAGGCCTCCACCTAGGCTTTCTCACTACAATTCAGACTGTTTCAACAGAACCACTTAGAGACACAGTGATTTTGGTGGGGAGCTAATTTCCCCCAAAAAGACTTATGGTGTGAATATTAACATTCCCCCCCAATCTTGTTTTGCATAATTGTTTGTCCAGGCTGCTACTTTTCCTATGCATTTCCCCCCGCAGCCTGGAGTTAGTTCCTCTGTCCTGGACTAGTTCCATGGGTGATCTTACCCAATAAAAGAGCATGTAGTACAGAGGATGGCAGTACAATGTTACAGAGCCATTCAGATTTGTCTGTGTGATGACATTATTGAGGGAATGTAAAAATAAAAACTTAAAAGAATAAGCAAATGTTTCTGCTTTTTGCAAGGAGTGCAAACATTAGTTATGGTAGGTGTGGTCACCAGTGTCAGGGTATTTTCAGTTGTGGCACTCTATTTATTGGAATGCTCTTCCCGGGGAGCCTTGCCTGGTTTACACCATCATGTCTTTTTGGCAAATAATATTTTAATTTCCCCAAGCCTATTTACATATGAGCTCAGTCTGGTTTTACTCTTTGATAATACTTTTATATCTGTTTAATTTACATGTCTCTATGTTCTAAATGCTGCTGTTTTAAACATGATGCATCTATTGGCAGTTGTTTTATTGTGTATTAATGAATATGTCTCTATGTTCTACATGCTGCCTTTTAAATTTAGCCCTCTCTTCCCGCTCACCGCCCCAAACCGGGTCTCACGGATCGTGAGACCTGGTCCTAGGAGTAGCACTGTTGCAGCAACTGTTTGGCCCTTTATGGATTAGAGCAGTCATATGGGAGCCATTTTTTGTGGGTTTATCTCTTGGTGCAGCTGTATGGTTAAAGGGGAAATAAGATAATCCCAGCAGGCCAACACTCACATGGAAATGACCAGAGCAACTGACTCTGCCTGTGGAGTCTACTGTTATACAACTCTGTCGGGGGAGTAGGGAAACCATGCTGTGCCCTTTGGTATCCTACAATGCACCACACAAGGAGTGTGGTACATTGCGGGAGTTCTGTGCTGCCTAGCAATTCCCTCCCCCAATGAAGGTTCTATGAAAGTTTGGGCTGCCCACAGCATAAGCTTCCACATGACTCGGGCTACCTGGGAGATGAGCACCGGGACTGGGTTTGATCCGAGTGGTTCTCACAACCATCCCTACCTGAGCTACAACTCTCCTACCTGGCTGGAGCTGGTCATGATAACGGCCTTTATGTGATTAATCAAGGGGAAGGTGGCTCCTATATCACTGCTAAAGGACACTATTGACTGTTTGGTGGAGGGTGAAAAGTAAGAGCTGTAGATGTGTGTGTTTTTCCATTTTTAAAAAATAGAGAACCAGAACTGCCCCCCAAATTATGGTTATAAAGAAACTTCTGACAGAGTATTTCTGCAATTTCACTTACTACTACTACCACCACTACTACTACTATTACTACTACTACTACTATTACTACTACTACTACTATTACTACTACTACTTCTACTTCTGCCATTCCACTTAGATTATGGTGGGGTTTTTTAATTGTCTTACATGAGTCTGGTCGTTTAGTTTGTCTAACAAGGGAAAATGCATTAGTGCAGTATAAATAAATATTCCTTTTAAAGTAATTACAAAATAGTTTTTGTTAATCAGTGGAAACCAAGTCTTTTTTTAAACTGAGTGCTAAATGCTCAGGCCGATTAATTCAAAATTCATTATGTTAAAAAGCCTAATGTGAAAATGGCACGAAACACTGAAAGAGGCCCTTGAGTTAAATGTTTAATGTATCATTGACACATACATAGTTCAGTGCACTGTAAATTTACAGTTCATCATTGCATCTTTTTCATAAGGAAAGAGAGTGAGTGCTGAAAGGAAAATTCAAAGCTATTTGTGCAGCTGAATTTAAAATCTACATCTCAAATGAGAAGTTTTGAAACAAAGGGGCTACTCCGGACCTTGTCCTATTTGTATATGAGGGAGAAAAATAGTCAGTAGATGCATGAGTATTTCTTATTGTGCCCAGAGAGTGCTTATTCTTATGGGCAAGAACCAGAAACTCCAGCACCCATCTGCATCAATCCCAAAGTAATGAAGTATTTTGTCACCTTTTTCAGAATTTTATGTTTTTATCAGAGGCGTAACTATAGGGGGGCAGGGGGGCACGTGCCCCGGGTGCCATCTTTTCTGGTCACGTGGGGGGCGCCACCATGACCAATTTTTTAATTTTTTTTTTTATTTTTTGTTAATACAAATGTTTCCTGCTCAGTGCAGCAGTGCTGCAGCAGTCAAGGGAGCGCGTCGGTGCCCCCTTCCCCACGAGCGGTCCTTTCCGCGCCGCCTGCACCCCCCCCCCATTGCTTTGCTGGCGCCTGGCGGCCAGTCAGTGGCCTGGCTTGGCGGCGGCAGCAGGTGCTTGTGAGGAAAAACCTAAGGGGGGGCGTGGTGGGGGGCGCCATTTCAGTGCTTGCCCCGGGCGCCATTTTCCCTAGTTACACCTCTGGTTTTTATTTATGCCCTAACATAAATGACTTCTTTCATAAAAACATCTAAATAATCCTTAACCCCGCCTCCTAAAAAACCCAACAGATAGAAAACAGAGTTGCATTTTAACAATTCAAGTAGACTTCAGGAGTTAAATAATGCCAGCATCCAAAAAGCTAAACCAATATGCTAAAGCCAAGCAGACAGCGAGGCGGGTCTCACGATCCATGAGACCCGCTTAAGTGAAAACTGCGGGGAGAGCGGGCTAAGCCTGCTTTCCCCGCAGACGAGTGGGCAGGGAGCCCTGGGCGGCCGGATTGGCCGCCCACACGATGTCTGGCTCCGTGACGGAGCTGGCGGGGGTGGGGGGAGCAGGGGCCATGCGGCCCCTGCAAGCCCCAGTATGCCCTGCGCCAGCGTGCAGGGCATACCGGAGAGACCCCTGAGCCGGGAGGCAGTTTTTCGCCTCCCAGCCAGGGGTCTACTCATGAGTAGGCGTGGCGCGAAGCTCGCTCCGCAAACCTGCTTTTTAGCAGGTGTTCTCGAGCGGGTAAGCTGCTCCAGAACCACTGGGCTTGGCTGCGAGCCTGGTGGTTCTGACGACCAACAAAAATCAGGCTAGCCTCTGCTAGCCCGATTTTTGTTGGTTGTGAGAATAGCCCCAGCATCATTATTCAATATAAGAAGTTATATTAACATCTGCACAAAGCCTGAAAAGAGGCTTTCACCTGGCATCTAAATAGCAAAAAAGTGGTAAGTCTCATAGGGAAGGAGATCCATAACTGAGGAACAATAATAGAACAGGCCCTATTCCTGGTAGCTACCTGCCTAATCTCCTCCACCTACAGTTTCAGCTCATGAGATTTTGCTCCAGAAGCAGGGCTTCAAATAGTGCCCTCTCCCTTCCCTCTCCTTTCGCTCCCTCTCTCTCTTTCATTAAAATTTCTTCCTTCCTTCCCTCTCCCTCTCCCTCTCCTGCTGCTTTCTCCCTCTAACCCATGAGCCTGGGTTAGCCTGCTCATGTGCAGCACTGGATCCACGAGGATCCCAATGCTGCTCGCCCGCCTAATCCTACTTTTAACCCCCATCTTTAGCCAGGGTTACGGGCACAAGTGCGCCCTTAACCCTGGTGCCAAGGTCATGGGTGTGCTCGAGCTGCTTGCACACACAGAGTTGGGTGCCTAGAGTGCCCAGTTCCTGGAGAATTCATCGAATCCTCCACAATGCTGTGCAGATCATCTGGGTGTGTGGTAGCACACTGAAGATTTCTCCAAAGGTCATCTGGGGGGAAGGAAGGTGAAACCCTGCCTTCCCTGCATCTGCCCTCCCCGCCCTGGTGGGGATAATGAGAATAGGCTTATTGTGTTAATGAAGCTGGTAACTTGGTTATTTTTTGGCATATGGAGAAGAGTGTATCATTTCATTGGTTGGATAAGTTATCACAAATTCTCATTACTGGAAGCAATTATGTTAACAAATATTTCCGACACCAGTTTTGTCTTTATTATATCCAAGGCTTTAAACCATTTTCAGTTTGTCTTAATGTGTTTTGTTTATTCATTAATAAGAATGTTTATATTCAGTTTATGAACTGGGAAAAATTGAGTTCATTTCAAGTGCATTTCAGGGTCTAGTATAAAGTCCCAATAAAATGAATGCATTTTGTTTCGTATTCCCAAATGGTGGCATGAAGAAGATGTATAGGAGATGGAATGGGAATAAGAAAGGGCAAATGTGGGAGGAGGAAAATGACAGAATGAACTTAACAGAGATAGAAACAAGATACCAGATGGGATAAGATGGCAGAAGCTGGGGGAGGGGAGTATAGTAGGAAGAAACTACAGCTAATCTAAGATTAAATGATTTTTTAAAAAAGAAAACCCTGCCAGTTTAAGACAAGAGGCTATCTTTTTTGGCTCAAGCACCAAAAAAGCTGGGAAATGGGAACTTGAGGACCAAAATCTTAACATGCCATGTGAGCAGTAATGATGTTGTGCAATGTCATAGATTGTGCTTGCTTACAACTTGCCTTCCATGTACGTACATATTTCCTTGGTCTGTCAGGCCCAAATCAAGATGGGGAGAATGAAGTGCCGGGCACCAGCAAATATGTCTCAGCAGGGGTGGTGCCTCCATGAAGTGATCTGAGGTTGTGCTACTGGAGGCTTGCCCTGGCACTCCAGGCAACTGACTGCATCACACAGGGCTAGGAGGATCCCTGCTGGGTGATGTGAGAGTTCGAGTATCTTACTTTGAACATAGGACTACAACATAATGGAACTTCCCTTAGCAATAAATTAAGGCTCAGGTGCTTCATAAGGCCGTAGAGGACCAGGACAATGTGAGGCATCTTTGCTGGTGAAGGCACACCATCCTCCCCATCTTGATTTGGGCCTGAAAGACCAAGGAAAAGTGTGGATGCATGACGGGCAAGTTGTAAGCGAGCATAATTTGCGACATTGCACAAGATCATTACTGATCACATAAGGAATAAACCTTAGGTTCCAGTTTCCCAGCTGTGTGCATCTTGAGCCAAAATGGCATAGCCTTAACTCTGTTCTTAACCTGGCAGGCTTTTTGATAATTGAATTTCTGTTGGTTTCGAAAAGGAAATTCATCATTCCAGTGGCTGACATGTCCCACCGCATAACATGGGTGGTTCTGAACCATCTGTGTTGCTGTGGGCATCTAAAACACACGTCCACATTGCTATACAACAGAGATACTCCATTACAAATGCAAGTCATGTTGTAATGTGTAATCATGTTACGTCGTGTTATAACATGTAATCGTAAGTAGCAGCAGAACAGTCTTGTTATGTATGAAGCAATGTGGATGTGTGTGTTAGATGCCTGCAGTGGTATAGGCAGTTCAGAACCATCCGCATTATGTTGTGGGATACGTCCGCCATTGCTGGCAATCCAATTACCTCCCTAATGTATATGAATCTCCTGTCTTGCAAACAGCAGGCAGCATCTCTATTTCTTTACATGAGATTATACATTCTTAACTACTCATATTCAGGATTTCATTTCAAGGTGCAGACAAACTTTTCCTTTTAGGTATACACCCGAATCAAGTAAGAAATGCAGGCAATCATGTTGGCTAATTAGAACAAATTGAAAGAATAATACTAGGGTAATGTTTTTATTTGGTCTAGCAAAAAGTCACAAGCTAAGGAACCCAGTTGTGACTTATATAGAAGACTTAATTGTGCTGAATTGTAATTTTTTAAAAGGGAGAGGATAGAGCTGCTTATCAGAACCCCACTCCTGCATTTCATAATCAAATGTGTGGATAGCCGACGGAGGCTGCTATTCTGTTCAGAGTTACAAGGCACAAAGTCCCACTAAACAAAATCCAACTTACATCTGAGCAAGAAAATATGGAGAATCAAGGCCCCTTAGAAATGTCCCAGATTTACCAATAGCAGTTGTCATGCAACATAGCTGACTGAACTTTTTCCCACAGAATGCTGTGGGAGACCATTTAAAATGAAGTCTGCTTCTAACTTTAGACTCATTTTTATCTCCACACTTGTTTGATCTAGAATGTAGCAGAACACAGGAAATATTAGCTGAGTGTGTGGCTGTCTTGCATGAGAGAGAGGGAGAGGGAGAGGATTGTACATTTTTTACAATACAGACTTTAACGGCAATGAAAATATTAGCAATGCCCATGAAAACTAGAACACCATAAAAATGTACAAGCTATGAATACAACAAAATGTGTATTAAACTTTCTTTTCCTACCCATCTCAAAGGTAGGAAAAAAGTGTTGGAATTGGTTGCTGCTCTACATGTGCTTAACCCAGGCACTGAGGATGTACCTATGGGCAAGACACCCCCAAATTCGCCACTGCTTTTCACCCGCAGCACTCTAACTACTCACTAGCTTCCCTCACCTGTCCATTCCTTTGCACCCATTCGCTGAGATCTCATATCCCATAATTAAGGGGAAAGGCATTGCACTTGCAATAGAATCTACTAGGTGGCACCCTCTGCAAATGTCAGAGTACTGGCAGACATGTCAGCATTCTGGCTTCATTCTCAAACAGAGCACAGTCTGTATAATTTGCCATCTCTTGTTAGCCATAGGTTTTAATGGGGAAGGAAAAGCTTATTAACATCTGAACCATGGCTCAAAACTTCAGCAAACCAATACATGATTGTCTTCTGAGTCATGCCTGAGCCTGTGCCTGTGCCTGAGCAGACAACATCAATGATTTTCATTAAAATTTGAAAGAAATATATGCTGTGTAAAAATTGGACAAAAAGAGGAATGAGTCAATTTTCAACAATTTTTCATTTTGCGATATCTGTGGCAATATTTATCAGACCACTTTGCACATGTGAAGACCTTGTCAGGCAGATCACACTGGCCAATTTTCAAGTTATTAGCTCAACAGATTGTATGTATGTGTAAAAAAACACGCATTGAGGTTTATAGTGGCAGACTATAAACATTTTGGGGGGGCAACTTACCTTAACTAACTAGAGGGGCACTCCCATGCCCCTTTAATGTGGACACAAAAGCCTGGTGGAAGTCTGCATAAGCTATGCATTTCAAGAGAACTTGATCAGAAGAATAGATATGGAGGCTATTCCCACAATCAGACTAGGGGAGCCCGGCCCAATTTCGCCTGACCGTGAGAACCACCGGACTTGCAGGCGAGCCTTGTGGCCTCCAGGTTAACCCACAAAACTACCCCTCCCCTTAAACCGGGTTTGCGGAGCGAGCACTCTGCAAACCCGGTTTTTCTGCTTGTGAGTTGCCACGGCTCCGCGCTGCAGCTAATCACGAGGAGACCCCCAACCAGGAGGCTGAAAAGCAGCCTCCCAGCTCAGGGGTCTCCCCAGTGTGCCCTGCTCACACATGCAGGGCATGCTGGAGCTTCCGGGGGACGTGCAGCCCTCGATCCTCCGAACCCCTGCCAGCTCCATAACAGAGCCGGCAGTCGTGTGGGCAGCCGGTTTGGCCACCCAGAGCAGACTGCTCTCCCCGCTAACCCTTGCCAGGCTCTTCTCACTAAGAAGACCCTCGTGATTTATTTATCTGAAGATGATTTAAACTCAGATTATAAAAGTAACGTAGAACATTCCAGGGATGAGCCTTCTTAGCACAGTGTAGAGCCTGCATGCAGAATAATCCTCATGCAGAACAGAGGAATTTAGGGAGCGGCCTTATACTGAGCCAGTCCAATGGTCCATCTAGCAGTTGGTGGAATTTCCAGGGAAAGGAGATCCCTTTGCGCGATTGGCAGGGGAAATGAAACTATGCCAGCCCCGTTCTCTGCACTTGCCCTGCCCTCTTGCTTCTGTCGTTAGATGCAGGGACCTGGCTTGTGGTGCGCATATGCTTTGCAACTAGGGGGCAGGGGAGCCGCTTGTCAGATTTTGACCCCCAGCCCGTGCAAAACTCCCTACACCCCTGAATAACTGGCAATGACTTTCAGGAAGGAGTCTTTCCCAATCCAACATGGATATGTCAGAGATTGAACCTGGGATTTTTTGCATGCAAAGCAGGTGCTCTACCCACTGAGCTATGGCACATCCCCGAAGGGGGATATCTTACCACAGACAGTGCTCACATGTGGTCACCCATCCAAAAGCAAACCAAGGCAGTCCCAGTAGCACCCAATTTACACACTACCAATACCCGGTATGTTCTATGTGGCCATGTTGGCTGACCCAGCAACCAGCAGGTAGTCTGCCCTGCTCCTGCTGTTCAGTTTGAAGGGTTTTGCTAATAATATTTAACAGGTTTGTCTACTACCACAAATAATATTCCTTCAGGACCGCCTCTCCAACTTCGACCGGCCCTGTGAGGTCGTCTCAGGTGGGCCTTCTCAGAGTTCCAAGCCCAGGGGAGGTATGTGGGCCGAGGCTTGTGGGAGGGTCATGCAGCCCCCTTCCTTGTGGAGCACTGCTTCCTGAGATTCATAATGCCCCTTCCCTGCTGTCCTTTAAGAAGCTTCTGAAAACTTATCTATTCTGCCAGGCTTTTAGTTTTTAGTGTGTGGGGGAGGGGGATGTTTGGTTGTTTTCCCCCTCTCTTTCTTTCTTTCTTTCTTTCTTTCTTTCTTTCTTTCTTTCTTTCTTTCTTTCTTTCCCCCCACCCCGCTATTGTTGTTTTAATTTATGTAAACTCTCTCCAGTCTAAGGAAGTCAGGCGGTCAATAAATCTGCTGAACAAACAAACAAACAAATAGAATTGTGGGCATGCCACTAAGCTCTACTTATATGGGACCCAGGGAAGGTTCAGGAGCCCACATTGATCAATGCATACATCCATGAGCACATCAAGAGGCATTTGCAAGTTCCTTGATTTGGAAAGAAAATGTGCCTCCTGCACAATATCCTATGAAGCTTGAAAACTTCCTGGCATGCATGTCAGACTTCAGGCTTTAAAACAGCACAATACTAAGCCCTTTCTTACAATCAGTGAGAAAGGGCTCCGATCTGCAGGGGAGGAAGCCTTAAAATGCTTACCTTTTTGGCAGACGACCGAGGGCTGCTTCTTGGGTGGGTGGATTGCCTACCCAGAGAATTGCCTGCTACTGCTGGCAGCATGGAGGGTTGTGGACTGGGATGCATCTTCCCAAACCCTGGAACTCCTATAATTCACCGTGCAAGAGCACAGGGCATTATAGGGTTCCTCCCAGCAGTGGCCAGGAGGCTACTCATGTGTGGGTGCTGTGCAGAGTCATGTTGCATTGACACATGAGCACTTAGACCATTTTCAGGGCGCCCTCATACCCAAAACCCAGGCTAAGCGGCAGGCTCCCTAAGCAGCTGTGCTACGCCACTGATGAGAGCCACACAGTTCCCTGACAATTCACAGGCACCGGCAAAACTGGGCTGGGCTTCCTTAGCCAATTTTTGCCTGTGCATGTGAATAGCCTCACTGACTTCCAAGATAAAAGAGCATTTAAGTGTGGTCGGGTGTGGGGACACATATCAGTCAACCCAGGAATTCTGGACCGCAAAACTAAAGGCAGCAGATTGGACTTGATGGCCTTTTTGCCTTCCAGTTCTGATTCTATGATGAAACCGCAACCCATTCTGGTAAACAAAGTGGCATGACTTCTCTTCACATTCAGAACATTAGAGAAACTCCTGTTTGATTTAAATCCAATGGCAAAACCTGGTTTAGTTTTCAGACCTGGGTTATTTTTGCCTAGGTCAGTGCAAGGGTTGGGCTACTGAGCCCCACACATGCCATCCCTATAATTTTTTTTCCACAGATGGGTGAAGCCAGTGAAATTGCTCTGCAAAGCCATCTGGCCTTTGGCTTGAACTGTTCAATAATTTCCAAGCCAGGAAGTACATTTTCCCCTCCCTTCCAGATATATATTTTTCTGTGTTTCTCATGATCATTTACTAAATATATACACACTCAATTTATTTAACTTGGGTTGAAGCTTGAAACCTTTTTGTGGCTTCCCCAAGTCTTGCAGGAATTTCACAAATAAATCACAGCTCAGCCCCTGGGACAAAGAAAGACAGAACCAAGTGTCAGTCAAAGTGAGTTAATGAACCCTTTAGCTCACAAAGGACAGACCGTGAAGAGTTTTCAAAGTGTCAAGATAATACAGTCCTTGCTGACTGGACTGCAGAGGACAACACCACATATTTGGTTACTCCTAAAGCACTTACTATGAAGTCATTATTCCCCCCCCCCCACAAAGGCTAAAATTGCATTAATTGAAAAATACACCCTTCAGGAAACTGCTGCAATCTAGGTCAAGTTCAACACCATAAGGGTGCAAATGTCATGTCTGGAGCAGTGTGTAGGTGTTACACTGGAGAACGGCTTCCACTCCTCAAGAAACTGAGATGTGTTGGCTGAGATAGTCACTATCTCTGCCATTAATTTTTTTAAAAAAAAATTGTTGGAGACAAAAGATCACTTGAGTGTGATTCGGCCAAAGGGGAAACAGGTCTCTGTTGACAAACTCTCCATACATGGGTGATGTGCCTGTGCAGTAATGGATCATGCCCCTAAGTATAGATAGATATAGAGCTGGGTCTCACAATCAGTGAGACACAGTTTAGTACGGTGGGTGGGGAGAGCGGGCTAAGCCCACTCTCCCAGCTCACAACTGGGGATGGAGCCCTTGGCGGCTGGATCGGCCGCCCACACGATTGTCGGCTCCGTAATGGAGCCTGCGGGGGCTGGGGAGCGCAGGAGCCGCGTGGCCCCCGGAAGCTCCAGTATGCCCTGCGCAAGTGCACAGGGCATACTGGGGAGACCCCTGGAGCCGGGAGGCGGATTTTCGCCTCCCCTCTGGGGGTCTACTCATGAGTAGCCATGGCGTGGAGCTGCGTCGTGGCTACTCACAATCAGATAGCCTGGGTTTGTGGAGCATTCACTCCGCAAACCCGGGCTAAGGGGAGGGGTACTTGAGTGGGTTACCCGCTCTAGAATCACCGGGCTTGCAGCCAAGCCCAGTGATTCTCACAGTCAGCAAAAATCGGACTAGGCTCTCCTAGCCCGATTTTTGCTGATTGTGAGAATAGCCCCATAGATATACAGCAGATATAATCAAATAAAAATCATAATATTAACAATCCCAATAAAATCCAATTGCTAACAAAAAGCAGCCATCTCACTTCACTACAAACCAACAGCGCAGATGAATCTTCACCACTCTCCTAAAAACATAGAAAGTGCCAGGCGAATATTCTTAAGCAAGGCATTCCAACATTGTTGAGTAACTGCATAAAATACTCTGCCCCACATTGCTGCTGATCTCATCTTTCAAGTGGAGGGAAAACAGAACAGGGTCCATTCTGATGACTTCAGTGGGTGGGGAAGTTCTGATGGGAAGTCCCATTTGCAATATGTGACAGTCTGAAAATGCTGATTCAAGAAGCTCTTTCCAGACTAATTAAGTTCAACTGTGCCCAAACTAACTTAATTAGTGAGCCCTTTCTCATGACTGGAGAAAGGGCTATAAAGGAGGAAGCCACAAAATGCTGAACTCCCCCACAGACAATCAGTTCCTTCTGGCTGGGTGAGTAGATCGCTCACCCAGATGGTCACAGGCTGCTAATGGCAGCTGGGAGCTTTGGGGCCCTGAAACTCCTGTAATGCACCGTGCAAGTGTGCAGTGCATTATGGGGAGCCTGCCTCCCGATGCAGGACAGGAGGCTACTTGTGTATAGGTGCTGCACGAAGCCACGCTGCACAGACACAATCATTTCGCCCACTTTCTGGGTGCCCTCGCATCCCAAATCCTGAATAAGCAGCGGGCTTCCTAAGTGGTACACACGAGCAACCCAAACCAGATTGAGTTTCCTTAGCCCGGTTTTGGTTGTGCACGTGAATAGTTTCATAAATTGCTAGCTGTTCCGAAACAATTGCAAAGAGCTCCCTGAATTATAATCTGTAGATTGGGCTAAAGCCACATCTTTTAGCAGTAACAACTGAATATCTCATCTTCTGACTACCACGCTGAGGTCATCCACACAATCAAAACCTGAGGTGATTCGAACGACTGCCGAAAAGCGGGCTAAGGAAGCGTAGCCCACTTTGGGGCGGTCATGTGCTGCCACGGGAGCCGATCGGCTCCCAGCAGCAAACCGCCCTAACTACCCCTCCCTTAGTCCAGGTTAGTCCATGCCGCAGCAACTCACAAGGAGACCCCCAACTGGGAGGCTAAAAAGCAGCCACCTGGCTCTGGAGTCTCTCCTGCATGCTCCTGCAGAGCATGCTGGAACTTCCAGGGGCCATGCAGCCCCCGAACTCCATAATGGAGCCGGCAGTTGTGTGGGTGGCCGATCCAGCTGCCCAGGGCAGACTGCAGGATCGACTGTGGGGAGCGCAGACTAAGCCCGCTCTCCCTGCTTAACCCCGTCTGGTGGTTCCTACTGGTCATAGGAACTGCCTCAATGTGTGCTACTCGGGTTTGGGAGCAGTGTGTGCTCCCAATTTTCAATTGTGTGGAAGCAAGGTAGGAGGAAAACCAGGGTAGCTTTTCCTCCTACCTTACTTCCACACAATGACTTGTACCCAGGTTTTCCTCCTACCTTTCTTCCAGACAATGAGCCAGGTCTCACAATCCGTGAGACCCGGTTCTGCAGGGTGAGAGGGGAAGAAGCCCTGGGCGGCCGGATTGGCCGCCCACATGATTGCCGGCTCTGTGACGGAGCCGGCGGGGGCTGGGGAGCATGGGGCCTGTGCAGCCCCCGCAAGCCCCAGTATGCCCTGCGCAAGTGCGCAGGGCATACTGGGGAGAACCCTGAGCCGGGAGGCTGCTTTTAAGCCTTCCGGCCGGAGGTCTACTCATAGGTAGGTGCGCCGCGAAGCCACGCCACGGCTACTCATGATTCTAAAAACCAGGTTTGCGGAGTGCTCACTCCACAAACCAGGTTTTTTACCAGGGGGTCCAGAGCGGGTTACCCGCTCTGGAACTACCAGGCTCATAGCCAAGCCCAGTGGTTCTCACATATAGCAAAAATCGGGCTAGGCTCTCCTAGCCCAATTGTTGCTAATCGTGTGAATGGCCCCAATGGAAAATTGGGAGCACACACAATTCCTAAAATCTAGGTAGAACACAGTTTTTGAGTGTGTGGATGACCTCAAAGAACATGATTGTGTATGAAGTCTTTGACAATCCTAACTATGCACTTTGGGATTATTTAAAAGACATTGGACCAGTTTGTACAATAGGAGGTAATTCACACAATCTACCCCGATCCCGGTGCTTTAAAAGAGCAGCAAGATAGGGCTGCTCATGTGAACAGCCTCAATATGTTGTTTATTATTATCTTGCTATTTTTGTTTAGATTTTCCCATTTTTATTCATCATTTTAAGATTTATCATCTTAAAATCTTGTAATATGTATGCGTATTCTGTATGTATGCATGCCCTGTATTTATTTTAAATGCATGTAATGAAAACAAAGCAAAGAAGTAATATTCTTTACATAAACAGGAAATGAAATATGGTAAACATAACAATATTAGACACTCTCCAGGGTCCAGGGTTGATTTGTGTATCCCAGCTAGATGGACTCCTGGAGGTTTCATGTGGCCTCATTTGTTATTTTCAGTAGACACAACATTACTGCCTTTTAGCCTTCTGGAAACAACTCAATGTGCTCATTTTGTCTTATAGCTTAAGTCTTACAAACTTTGGATATTCTCTTATTATTCACCATATTCTGGTTAGTTCTCTCCATCTGTCCACCAAGTCCAGCAGAGAGTAAAGATGCATAGATAGAAATGCTTGATAAGTTTTTTGTAATTGTGAAATTTCTCTCTTTTGGCAACTCACAGAAGTCTGAGCCTCATCATCTTCCATAAACACTGTAACAAAAGCCTGTTGGACTGGCAATTGGTGAAAAAAGACTGAAAATGGATTGGAGGGATATGTATGGCAGTGTAAGGCATAGTTTTGATATGACAGATTACTGAGGATTTAGTAGGCAAGTGCTATTTTTATACTTGATTTTTCATTTTTTAACCTGCTTCAAACCTTCAGGAGAGAACACGATAGAAAAGTAATGCATATATTTACCCCAAGCATTTCTTGTCTAATTAGTACTACACTTATTTCTGTATAAAGACTACAAAGATCAGAAAAGCTCAGTCAGTATATGTTGGCAGAGGTAGTGTTTCCCACTTTCTGAGAGCAATTTCCCACATTACCACCACTGTTACATCCACAAGGGATAAACATATTTTCATAAGAAAAAGTTATTCCCCCCAATGCTTGTTATGGATTTTCAAATCAGGTAACCTTTCTCAGAGTGTGGTCTGAGAACTCAAGAGTGGCTTGCCCACCCTTCTTGGTGGTCCCTTGAATGTAGCCTTTGAGAAAAAGGAGCAAGGGAATTAGTTTTGACGGGAAATTGTTTCTTTTCTCCACACTGGAGACTTTTTCTCAGTGGAACGGCCGTCAACAATGCTTCTCTTTGCAGTTTTGTTGTCCTGATGTGGTATACATGGAAAACATAGCATGGCACCCAGAAGCCTATTCAGATATTATGTTCAATGCATGTAGAGTAGTACACATACAGTAGCTATGCATGCAACTCCCACTGAAATTAATAGGACATATTTGGAAGAGAATTTGTTCAGTTAGAACTGAGCAGTAAGTGATATGACTGATATGCCTGGGAAGTAGACCCTATCAGTCAACTGTAGCTAGAAGAAGACTGTTATGGAAATTGGATCTCAAGGTTTTGCTTTATATACAGAGAAACCTCAATTTTCCCAGACCCCAATATTCTGGATTTTGGAATTTTTTTTGACACTGTTCACAAAACCAGATGTTCAGCCATTTTGTTTCTTCATTTTGCTCTTGACCATTGTCCCGGGCATATGCTGTGTGACCTCATGCAGAAAAATCGCTTTCCATGTCCCAAAGAGTGTTTTGTGTGGTAGTGTGCAAACTTCTTTTGTTGTCTATCACCTACCATGTCTAAAAAGCTGCACGTTTTGTGTTGTGAAACCTTATTTTAGCAACTTTTGTGACCATGTGCCTTTTGCCTTGATTTCCATTCAGTTGCCTAATCCAGACTGAACTTCCTCCCAATTAGTCTAGAAAATAGAGGTTTCTCTGTATTTACAGGCGAATCAAATGTTTAGGTAGGTTTCTAACTGGCATATAAGCTTTCTATGTGCAGGGAGATTCTTTTTTAAATAAGTGACTTCCTAATTACTCTGAAGTAGTATAGTAATACGTATTTGACTGTACCATATCCTTTAGGACACTGTGAGAGTCCAAAGTTGATTTGCAACCCAATTCCAAACTCAGAAGCAGCACTGAGGGAAACATATAAATCTCAAATAGTAAGGCTTTCAGTGGAATTCATTTCTAGTAAGTATGCTATCTTAAGTTGCAATGTTTTACCATGGACAAGAGCAAATCATTCTGTGCCTTGCACAGTTTGTTAGTGCCACTACATGTTGATTTATATTTTTACATTTATATCCCACTCTTCCTCCAAGGAGCCAAGAGCATTGTACATGATTATGTTTCACAACATCCTCACAAAATCTTTGTGAAGTAAATTAGACTGAGAGATAAGTCACCCAGGGTATTTCATGGCTGAATGGGGATTTGAACTCAGGTCTCCCCAGTTCTAGTGCACACTCTAACCACTAGAGCATGCTAGCTTGATGTGATGCCTTTCCTCCTCAGATAGCAGTGGTAGGTCTTATGAAGGAAATACTGAGATGGTAACTCAGTTGTGTGGTAAACAAATCACATTTGCACTTCACAATAACTGTGTGTAGTTGGGATTATGGGGGTTCTGTGAAGAAAAGGACTTGGAAAGATCCATAGTTTTGGCTACCAACTGTATCAATTTTACAGCCATCCTTTCTTGAAGTAAAATATCCTGTCACCTGTGCAGGAGGATACTATAAGGTTGTTTCTACAGAGCAAGAATAGTCAGTGCAAGCATGTTTATGCAAACGCACACGCACACACACACACACACACGAAAGAAGAAAGCAGATGATATAGGGAAGTGAGAGGAGGAACTAGGATTTGTCACTATGCATTCTTGTATATTATAAATGCATAATGTACAGAGGGAAGACCCCTAGCCAGAACATTCAGGGGGAAGTCTCATTTACTTTTACTAAAAGTAAAATGAGTGTGAGTGTGCACAGGGAGCAACAGATTGTAGCCTGTCATTTTGTTGTGAATCTTCCCTCCATGTTTGGTTGTGCAGCACAGACCCACACCAGCTCATCAATGATGTCAAGTTCACTCCCTTAGACCAGAGAGACTTGTGTGGGGACTGTTTTGTTCTCCAGACAGTGGTTGTGGACCAGAAGTACACTTTGCCACACTGATCCCTCATGAGTGGCTGGGCTCCATAATAAAATCAATGCCATCTACCAGTCAGGCCCTCACAGTTATGGAGCATAATAGACTTGGACATAGCCAGGACATTACATACTAAATCCAAAGAAAATATGTAACACTGAAGTGGATATTAGTCCCTTGCAATTTGAAAATGTTTTTATTTTACTTATCAGTGAAGTTGTGGGTAAACGTTCTACCACAACTTTCTTAAAATTTGGTAGGGTCGCCAGAGGTCAGATGAAATTACTTTGAGCCAAATCTGGGCTAGGATTGGCTACTTGGCCATCTCTCCCATAGATATATCAAACTAGGGCATGAAAAGTTCATTTTCTGCCTGGCAAAGCAATAACTGCTTCTTTTATTGTTCTTATTACGACAAGGCAATATGCTCAGAATGCTTTTTTTGTGGGATGGGATGGATGACAATTTGTTGGCCTGGAATGTAACCAAATGCTAGTCTCCTGGGTGAACTGAGCTGCACTTTAACTGGAAACTTTCATTATTTACCGATGAGTCAAAATGATTTTGCTATTGACAGGGGCTTCATTAAGTCAGCCACTTTGTCAGTTGAAACTCCTGACCAAAACAGAAAGAAAGAGAAATGGAAGAAATGGGGACAGGAAAAATTCCATTTCTTCTTAAATTGAGTGGAAAACATCTTCAAGAAAATTAAAGCAAAGGCCGAGAGGAGCAGAAGAGAAAAAAGAAAGAGAGAAATAACTAAAGCCAAAGCCTGTTTCTCTCTTTTGTTTTCAATCTTCCTTCCAAGATGCTCCTGGTAAAATCATTACAAAGACCGTTTATTTTTAAAATTGAAAGATTGGGGAGAGTCATAATGAGATATTATGTGTAAAAGTTGCACATAAATTTCCTCCTGTCATATTTTGGGCTCAGTTAACGCATCCCCTTGGCAAGCCACAGGGAAGCTGATCGCTTTAGTATAGATTGTTTGCGCACTGGTAATATTGCCCAAGGATTGAGCTACTGGGTGGCTGAGTTGGCTACATGCTGATTTAGAAATTAGCTGGGCTTTTATTGGCCACACTAAATTGTTCTCAGAAAAAAAATGTATTAAAAGGAAGGTTGATGGGAACAAGCCTCCATTCTCTTCCAGAGAATGCAATTTATACTGACTGTACATTTTTTGTTTCTATTCTTGTCTAGTTTCGTTGCTAGTGGGGAGAAGGTGTTAGTCTTATAGAGGATAGGCAATAGTGTTCTTTGCTGATGCTTCATATATTCGGGGTGGGATTAAGTTGGGTTTGTTCCATATAACTTCTCGGGGCCTTTTAATGTCTTGTTTAGCTGTTTCTAATGCATATGGCATTCAAGGTTAAAGCAACTAATTGTTTTCTATATTCTGTGGTATAGAAAGGATGCACTGCATTTCACAACTCTTTCAAGTAATCTTTGACTGGTCCTACCAGGATTCACCATCCTAACCCTAATTTCAGGTTGGTTATTGAGGCCTGGTAGTAATGACATTTGATATGAAGATTTTGGCACCACCCAAAAATATTGCATGCTTTTAGTGAACCTACCTAAAAACATTCTTATATGAACAAGCATTTAGATTTCATATTTTTAATTTCACCCTCATTCCAACCAATTCACAGTGGTGTGCATGGTTCTCTGTGCCTATTTTATTCTCATAACAACCCTGCAAGGTAGGTTTGGCTGAGAGATACTGGCCCAGTTCATACGTAACATGGATCCGTAGTTCTCTGCCCCACTCTCACTCTTCCATCTGCATCTAGATGTTGGGGAGAATGTCTCTCTGCACTCAGCGAGACTGCAGAGAGGCAGGGGAGCTGGCTATATGGACTTCCTTCTTCACAGAAGGACAGCCCACACTACCAATTGGACCGGAGTGAGGGAGAAGCTTCCTCCCTCAACTTCAGCTCCATGGGGCCCAAACTGTGGTGTCTACATTCATAACTGTGGTGCCTGTCAGGATTTTGTGGCTCAGGAAAGTCTGGGAATTTAATCCCCTTGGGGGATTCGTTTGGCTTGTCCACTCAGTGTTTTAGGGCTTGGGTGTGTGACCCAGGTGATCCTTCCTCAATGCAATAAACTGTGTGGTTTAGAAGAGGTCTTAGCAGTCACATGACTGCTAACAGCTTCTGAGCCGGGTTGTTTCACTCAACAAGGGGAAGTGCCCCCACCACATCTGAAGTTGTCTTTTGGATTCTATTATTACCTCCCTTGACACTATTATTACCTGTTCTCTAGTTAGTCATGCCCATTGCAGATCTTGTAAATCATTACCATGATTTTTGGCAGAAACGCTGCATTTGCATAAATGCCCCATTAAAAAAAAAGACAGATTTTTTTTTTTTAAGGAAGCAGAAATGTCGCATCGCCATAAATGCTGCAGCTAAATGGAACATCATGAGCATTGAGTGATTTATTTATTTTTATTTATTTAAAATATTTATACCCCTCCCCTGCAGTACACTGCAGTACTCCTTGTGTGTTGCCGTGCCACAGCAACACACGATCAAAAAGATGGGGTTAGCGCAACGTTCGCCCCTCTAACCTCGGCTAAGGGGAGGGGGAATTAGGAGAGTTTGCTGCCGGGATCCACGCAGCTCTCATGGCAGCAGACGATCAGCAAAAAGTGGGCTAGGCTCCTTTAGCTGGCTTTTTGCTGATCGTGAGAATCTCCTCAACATCTCCAATCATCTGTTATGATGAGAAGGAAACCATCATTTTATTTCACTCTTTCATAGACACCATCCATGCCTCATTTCTTCTTCTTCCTAAACTAAAAAGCTTCAACCAGCTTAGCCTGTCCTCACAATGAAGATGCTTCAAAAACTTTGATCACTGTCGTTGCCCTTTCCTGTACCTTTCCTGATAATTCCTAACATTGAATTTGCCTTTTTCACTCCCCACAGCACACTGAGCCGACATTTTTAGTGAGCTTTCCACTCTGACCCCAAGAACTCTTTCCAGATAGTCACAGCCAACTTAGACTCTTTGTTCCACAGATGCATCACTTTCTATTGACTTAGAATGGCAGACGAGATTCAGTATATCGTGTATTATCAAGCAGAAATCTCCTCAAACCTAATCTGAATCTAGGGGAAAATATACATAGAATGGAAAGCACTCTGGGGGCCAAGCAACTAACTCTCCGTGCCAGAGAAGGTCACATACAGGGATGCTATTAACTTGCTTTTTTGGAGAAGGGCCAGGATCAAATCCCTAGATCAAAACACCCTCCGACTTGGAGAAGATTTGTCTCTGGGTACGACCTTTGCCACTGACCCATATCTTTCCCTTGGGCCAAACCAAACCGCACCATTGGCTCTGAGCATTCCAGGGTCGTTTTGCAGTTAAAGTGATTCAGATAATTACCCAGACCTTTTTTCCAACCCAACTTTTGAGTGTGTCTGATCACAAATCACTTCATAGCTCCCACAATCTTTATTGTCATCACCTGGGAAAGGATAGAAATTAGGGCTTGTTTACTCCCCTTCCTTCAATTTGGAATACTTCGGCAATTAAAATAACTGAAGAACAAAAGAAAAGCATTCTAAATGCTATTTCCCTAAATGCTGTTTCCAAGTTATCCCCTGATAACTGAGCAAAGAAGCACCTTTTAAAAATGATGATTCTCTTTATTTAGCAGTGGGGGGAGCAACTGGCCCTATCCAGCCCCAGGAAAGCATCTCTCCAGTGTTTGTTGCTAGTGTCTAACTTATGCTTCTTGTATAAATTGTGAGCCCTTTGGGAACAGAGAGCCATTTTATTTATTCCTTTTTATTTATCTACATAAACTGCTTTGGGAACTTTTGTTGAAAGGGGGTATATGAATATTCCTAGTAGTAGTAGTAAATGTTCTCACTGCAAAGCTGCCTTGTTAGCACTGCCAAATAATCCCACTTCAATCCACACTTTTCATCAGACCAAACATTCTCACTTCTTTCTGTACATCTTTAAGAGCTGGGGTTAATATTCATAACATTATGATGTACAGAAAATTAGGTTTCTGGAACGCTTCAGCGATTGCCCCAACCCTTCAGCAGATAATCAATATATTGTATTTATTTGAAATAAACAAATATTTGATTTGCTCAAATAGAAGATGACTCTGAATTTAAGATGACCCCTTTAAAGACACATATTAAAAACAGGTTATACTGTATTTACCTGAAAGAAAGAGGACTCTAAGATGGACCCCTTGATTTTTTAACTACAAAGAACTTGGAAAATACCTAGTCTTGGATTCAGGTAAATAAAATAGTGGCCATGATGATGTGATAGAGAGGTTTTAAACACACACATAGATACACACACACACACACCTTGCCTCTGTATGCAATATATATACCTTGCCTCTGTATGCAAATGACTTTTTCTGATTTTGGACTGAAGAAAATTTCATGTAACTCAATAGCTTGCATGCACCTGTAACATCAGAAGCTAATCCAGAAGTAAAGACTACAGCTATATTGTTCAGCTTCTTTTTCCTAATGATCTTAAATTATATTCCTCCCCTGGTGGCTCGTTCCAGGAAAGCCATAACCAACACCTACCCAGAACCAGCAGAACACTTTTTCATTCATTAGATTTATAGTCAACTTGCACATTCATGTACATCATGTTTGTCACTCAGTCACATCAAGTGATGGCTTTTAAACTTACATGTATGAATGGGCCATCACAGATTAAGCAGAGAGAACTCAAGGTCATCCCACCTAAAATCAACATCTTCAGGTGAGTCTCACAATCAGTGAGACTCGCCGAAATGAGGTCTGTGGGTGAGAGCGGGCTTAGCCTGCTCTCCCCGCAGACGATCTCTGGGCGGCTGGATCGGTCACCCACACAACTCCCAGCTCCATCATGGAGCCAGTGAGGGCTTCGGGGATTGGGGGCTGTGCGGGGGATCCTGGAGAGTCCCCCAAGCCTGGGAGGCTGCTTGCAGGGGGTCTACTCGTGTGCTGCCACGCACCACGAGCAAAATGCAGGGGTTAACGGAGCGCTCGCTCCATTAACCTCAGCTAAGGGGAAGGGGAATTAGCGAGGTTTGCTGCCAGGAGCCGCGTGGCTCCCGCGTGGCATACGATCACCAAAAAGTGGGCTAGGCTCCCTTAGCCTGCTTTCTGGCGATCGTGAGAATCGCCTCCTTGACTTTCATACTGCCCAGTGCCCGACTGTTGAAAAAGTGAGGTGTGTGCGTTGGCATGTGGCTGTAAAGCCTGTCGATGCTGCTAGAGAGAGCAGAGAGGTTCTGTGAATCCTCAGAACTGCATCAGAAATGTAGTGCTGATTTTCTCATAAGGAATCAGCACGACATCTCACTCTGATGCAATTCTTAGGAGTCACAGAACCTACCAGCATTAATGGGCTTTGTAGTAGGATGTAGTCAGGGTGCACACTACGCTCATCCATTGGTGAGACGCCATGCAGTATGTCCACCGTTAATCTTAACTTGACATTTAAAGGAGGAATTCCATTATTTTAAAATAGCGGTGGCTTTAATTAATTATACCACTAATTAAGAGAAATGTGTCACCACCCCCTTTTGAGGATTCACATAATGTTGTCAGGGTCATTTACCTCATTTATGTCTCTCCCCCTGCCTAAGTGCAGAACTCCAGAACAGACTGAGGACCGGGTCTCAGGATCAGTGAGACCCAGTTCAGCAGGGTGCGCGGGGAGAGCGGGCTAAGCCTGCTTTCCCCACACACAATCAGGGAGGGAGCCCTGGGTGGCCAGATTGGCCACCCACACAATTGCCAGCTCCATGACAGAGCGAGCAGGGGCTGGGGAGCTCGGGGCTGCGTGGCACCCGGAAGCCCCAGTATGCCCTGCGCGAGTGCGCAGGGCATACTGGGTAGACCCCCAGAGCTGGAAGGTGGCTTTTTGCCTCCCCTCCGGGGGTCTACTTGCAAGTAGTCATGCCATGGAGCCGCACTGCGGCTACTCACGATCAGATAGCCCAGGATTGTGGAGTGCTCGCTCCGCAAACCCGGGCGAAGGGGATGGGTACTTGAGCGGGTTACCCGCTCTAGAACCACCGGGCTCACAGCCGAGCCCAGTGGTTCTCATGATCAGCAAAAATCGGGCTAGCAGAGGCTAGCCTGATCTTTGCTGATCATGAGAATAGCCCCTGAGTCTAAGGGAATACAGAAAACCTCATTGCTACAGTTGAATTCCCCACACCGAGGAACGAAAGGCAAAGTAAGTTCTGATTTGCTTTCCTTGTTATTAGTAACAGAAAGCAGCACTAAATCGGGTGTGGAATATACATGTGTTCCCAATCATGGCCCACACAATGCAAATGTTTTCTTTTTGGGACAATCAGAAGAAACCTCACAAGGATTTTGGCTTTTCTAAATATCTGTTTAATGGAATAATAACAAACAGCATCGCACAAACGTTAACTCTGCAGCTTTGCACCATGCCTTAAAAATTGTTTAGAGATCAAGGAGATCTCCCAAACAACAACAACCCATGTACAACCTTTCACCCTGGGCCATATGAAGAGAAGAATCAAGCAAAAAGGAGCTGCAGGCGGTAAGCATCTAGCCAATTGTGTCATACAGACTGGGTGGTATGTTTTTCCCAGTGTCTAATGGTATGTTTTCAAGCATTTTAGGCTGGTAGAATCCAGAAGATTTTTAGAATACATGCTTCTATGGATGCTACACAGATTCTCCAACATTAAATAAAGGGAAAGAGGTACACTAGTTTTAAGTGAATAGAAAATAGGGTCTGTAGTATGGTACTAAGAAAGGCAATTTCATGGGGTCTAGCGAGTTGTCAAACAATACAAATACAATGAATATTTATATACCACTTTTCAACAAAAGTTTCCAAAGTGGTTTACATAGATATACATAAATAAAATGGCTCCCTGTCCCAAAAGGGCTCAAAATCTTTAAAAGAAACTTAAAATAGACACCAACAACAGCCACTGGAGGGATGCTGTGTGCTGGGGATGGATAAGGCCAGTTGCTCTCCCCTGGCTCAATAAAGAGAATCACCACTTTTAAAAGGTGCCTCTTTGATCAGTTAGCAGGGGACGAGCAGCCCTTTCTTACAGTTAGTGAGACAATGAGCCCTTTCTCGGGGAGGAAGACTGCTAATGCTTACCTCCTCAAAGATGATCCCTCGTTTCTGCCTGGGTGGGTGGATCACCCGCCCAGACGATCTCGGGCAGTGACAGCCCCCGGCAGCCCCGAGGGGTGGGGGATGGGATGCATCCTCCCAGCCCTTGGAACTCCCATAATGCACTATCCGAGTGCACAGTGCATTGTGGGTATCCCAGCAGCACTGTTCTTACAAGCAGCCAAGACCAGTCTTGACTGCCTTAGCCCAGTTTTGGCTGATCGTAAGTACAGCCTCAGTTTTGAGTTCATTTACAACAGTGCATGAAAACTTCAAAATATGCTCATATTGATTGATTGATTGATTGATTGACTGACTGACTAACTGACTGATTGATTTCTATATTGCCCTTCCAAAAATGGCTCAGGGCAGTTTACACAGAGGAATGAATGAATGAATAAAGAAAGATGGACATGAAGCTGTTTTCTACTGATTCTGACCAATGGTCCATCTAGCTTTGTTACTTTTCCACACTGATTGTCAGCAGCTCTCCAGGATTGTAGACAGAGATCTTCCCCAGCCCTGCCTGGAAATGCTAGGGACCTTCTGCACACAAAGCATGTGCTCTGCTACCGGAGGCAACTCACAGCTTCATGCCGCTCGAGGCGATTCAAAACACAGCTGCCTCTCCCCTCTTGTTGGCCCTTCAAACAGGGTTTGGGGAGTGAGTGTGGAGGAGCCATTCAGATGAACGTCCCCCTCAGGCAATTAAAGGATGCCCAAGAATGCATCGGAATGTCCTTCTGTGAGGTCAGGCCAGTGTGCTCTTAGCATGTCAACTCCCTGCCCTCATCAAGTGTGCCAGGCGGCATTTGTCTGAACTGGCCCATAGTTAAGAGCTCTCATTTGGATGATTATAGAAATAAATTAAAAAAGCACTCTGAACATATGAAAAGTGTGTTCCCATCAAGTTACCACAGGGATCCAGGGGGTACCACCATGAGGTGGACTATGTGACCTGGAGGATCTTTACTCCTCTCGCCCTCTGCCCCCAACCAGGCATTGCCTATGATCTTGAAGTCTATGTGTCAGGGAGAGAAGCAGGCCTAAATTCCTACTTGTTCGTTCTTAAGCTGAACTTGGCCAATGCAGTGACTAGAATAGGGGCTCTTTTTAAATAAGATGGACCATGTCTCAGAAAATATTGTTTGGCTTACCCTGGTCACACGAACATGAAAGGGAACATGATATTTGCTTGGGTTTTGCTGTAACGGGGTCTGGAAGGCGTGTGTTATATTATGGAACATCTGCTATTTTGGGTACTCACACTCTAGGTCTTAAACCATATCCTGCCCAGCACTGCTGAAGTAAACCAGGTGTAAGTGGTTTTGATGGCAAAGCCAAAACCACATCTTACTGAGAGAAACTGTCTTGAACATGAAGGCTCCATTTGCAGTAGCCAGAATCCCCCTCCCCGGCCCAGGTTGTTGCTGAGAATGTTTACAAAGGCCCTCAGCCCAGAAGGGTTGAATTCAAGCTCTTGAAAGCCCTCTCTTTCACAAAATAAACCCTTGGGTGGGGGATGCAGGGGTTGGAACTGTCAGTAGCAGGAGCTTGCTATTCTCAGTCATAGCACCCACCCCTCCATTACTGCTTCATGTCCTTAATTGTTTTAAATAAATAAATAAAACTGTGCCTTTGGGCATGATAAATTATGTTTAAAACCTGCTATCTTTTCTCCATCATGATTTAATCTTGGCCATCATCCTGCTGTGTTTTGATCAACAGTGTTCTAACAGGGGCAGCCCTTTCATGAGGCAAGGTGAGGCAGGCACTTCAGGTGGCATATTTTGGGGTGCCAGCAGGGTGGCAAGATCCCCCTTCCCCACCATCACCATTGTAGCAGTTCTTTGGGACCAACCAGACCAGTGTTCCTTCTAACAGGGATTCCCAGATGTTGTTGACTACAACTCCCAGAATCCCCATGCAAAGGCCATTATAGCTGAGGATTCTGGGAGTTGTAGTCAACAACATCTGGGAATCCCTGTTAGAGGGAACACTGAACCAGACTCTTTAAACTTTGCCAGGAGCATCCCTCCTCGTACTTCTTGCAAAACAATGCAATACGAACAACCAACATAAAAATATCAGATAAAAGATACAGCTAAAAACCATGCATAGCAGTTTCCTCATCAGCAATACACAAAGTACCACTCAGAAAAGCTATTTGGTTTACATATTTGGCAGTTTCCTTGTCCAATTTTCCAAATTCCAAGAGCTTTCAAAATAGCTTTGGCACCATTTTCCTCAAATATTATTAACATTCTTTTTCTATTATCATGGTGATATCCAACCCAAGCCATAAGACACACACTCTGTTGGCCATCATTCTGGTTTCCATGTTCACATGATCTATCCACATAAGAATTAAAAATAATAATAATTTTCCAAAATCCCAGGCCATTGAAACTGTTTTGGCACAATTTTCTTAAGATATTATTTCAATTCCTTTGTACAATTGTAAAGATAGCCCACAAATAAACTAGAATTTATGAAAAGCCTTGTTGGATCACACCAACCAAATGCCTCTGATTGTGGGCTTCCCATAGTGGCCAACCAGATGCCTCTGGGAAGCCCACAAACAGAAGATGAAGGCCTGCTCTCTCTTCTGCTGTTGCTCCCCTGCAACAGATATTCAGACACATATGGTTTCTGAACCTGAAGGTAGGTTGTCGCCTTCAAGTCTAGGTCCATTGATGGAGTTGTCCTCCATGAAAAAGAGAGGTCCCTCTGAGACTATCAAGATGCCTTACAATATTTCATAGTCAATTTGAAGAACTAAAGCAATATTTCATGATCACTTAGGATAATCTTTCTTGGATGAATATCAGAATAGCTTTGAGGAAAATAAAAATAAGTTATACCTGGGGCCCACATGTTAATGAGGGTTAGTTACTGAAGGAGCCATTGGCCAATCACCAACACTAGTTATTGAGGTCGTTCACACAACTAAACATTGAGGCGATTCTCACAATGGGGAGAGCATTAATGTTGTCCCACCTTGCTTAGCAGTGGCTCCCGACAATTTCAGACAAGGGGCTTTTCCATCTCTAGCACTACCTAGAGATGCCGGTGATTGAGCCTCTACCCTTTTGAATTCAAACCATGAGATGCTTCACACAACACGTGCAAAGCGCCTGATGGGGTACTGCGGGGAGAGTGGGCTTAGCCCGTTCTCCCTGCAGATGAGCAGTTGCTTGTAGCTGGGCGGCTGGATTGGCTGCCCACACGGCTGCCGGCTCTGTCAATCAGGGGCCGTGCGGCCCCTGGAAGTTGCAGGATGCCCCATGTGAGTGTGCGGGACATCCTGGAGAGACCCCCGAGCCCGGGAGGCGACTCGCAGCTTCCCAGCCAGGGGCCTACTCATGTGCCGCTGTGTGCCATGGCGAAACACGAGCATAAAAACAAGGTTAATGGAGCGATTGCTCTGTTAACCTCGTTTAAGGGGTGGGGGTGGGGGGTTATGGTGGTTAGCTGCCAGGGGCCACGCAGTTCCCATTGCAGCACACCAATCGCCCCAAAGTGGGCTAGCCTCCCTTAGCCCGCTTTTGGGCGTTCATGGGAGTAACCTCCATATGTGTTACCACTGAGCTCCAGCTCCTTCACATCTGGCTCACATCCATCACTAGGTCTTTGTGCTACATTTTTTGGATAAAATTGCCTTAAATAAAAATCAAATCCCACTTTTGCACAAGTCAGCCTACACCTCCAGGGCAGGTTCTTCTTTCATCTGCTTGTTGTATATATTTCCAAGTTAACTCCAGGCTGTTTTCTGAAGAACAGATAATCTTGCATGGTTGTTGATATTGAGGTCATTCGCACAATCGAAAACTGTGTTCTACCCAGGTTTGGGAACTGTGTGTACTCCCAATTTTTGATTGTGTGGAAGCAAGGTAGGAGGAAAACCTGGGTAACTTTTCCTCCTACATTGCTTCCACACAATCACTTCTACCCAGGTTTTCCTCCTACCTTGCTTGCACACAATCAAAAATTGGGAGTACACACAGTTCCCAAACCTGGGTAGAACACAGTTTTCGATTGTGTGAATGACCTCGTTGAGTTCTATGGATACTTGGATACTTGAGCTTTGTATCATGTCATCCTCCTTTACCTGCTCCAGTTAATCAGTGCCTGCTCCTCATTCCTCCCAATTACACTTTTGGATTGACTCTTCACCTAGCTCAGCATACTGACTGGCAACATACTGAGGCGGGTCTCACGATCCGTGAGACTCGCTTTTGTAAGAACTGCGGGGAGAGCGGGGTAAGCCCGCTCTCCCCGCTGATGAGCGGGCAGGGAGCCCTGGGCGGCTGGATCAGCTGCCCACACGATGGCCGGCTCCATGACGGAGCTGGCGGGGGGTGGGGGCCCCGCGGGCCCCGCATGCCCCAGTATGCCCTGCGTGAGCGCACAGGGCATACTAGGGAGACTCCCGAGCCGGGAGGCGGCTTTTCGCCTCCTGGCTGGGGGTCTACTCATGAGTAGGTGTGGCGCAAAGCCGTGCTGCGGCTGCTCATGAGCCTAAAAAGCAGGTTTGCTGGAGCGCTTGCTCTGCAAACCTGCTTTTTAGCAGGGGTTCCAGAACCACCGGGCATGGCAGCAAGCCTGGTGGTACTGACGATCAGCAAAAATTGGGCTAGCGGATGCTAGCTCGATTTTTGCTGATCGTCAGAATCGCCCCACTTTCAGGCAGGAGTTTTTTCAAGCCCTACTTGGAGATAGCAGGGATTGAACTTCGGAACTTCTGTGTGCAAAGCGGATGCTCTGTGACTGAGCTGCAGCCTTATCCGTTTGCATGTGCTCATCATCATCAACATTATTGCACGATGCTGTACCACTGAGCTATAGCCCCCTTCCCTAAATGTACTTCACACACACAGTGCTCAAACATTTTCATCCATCCAAATGGGAATCAAGGCATAATCTCCTTTGCAAATGGGACAATTCACACTCCTTACTGCAGGAACAGCTCTCCACCTCTTACATCTACCATCAGAATGGAATTCATGGCTCCTGCCTTCAATTTATCCTTGGTCACATCATTGCATCTTGCCTGTGCAACAAACTCCTTGGATGCCGACCACTGTCCATCTTTAATCAAGCCTCAAATTTGTTTCCAGGTGTTGGCCCTTAACATGAACCATGTACAGTTGTAGGCAATGAACAGAAGCAGCCTATAATTCAGTCCATGCATGCCCAACAGGTACTCTCCTTATCTTTAGCACTTTCTATCACTTGAACAACTGAGTATATTTTGCTGAAATTTCACATTTCTGCATGTCACTGTCCATCAATAATTGCCTTTGAAAACTGAGTGCAGTAAATTACAGTTATCTGCATCTGACTTTCTAATCTGCATTCACAACAGGCTAGACCAGTACTAATATCACACACACACAGAGCCTGGGATTAATAAATGCATCCCAGCACTTCTCAACTGTCTCCAAAAGTGGTGTATCAAGGAACATTTCCTTACTGCATCTTTCAGAACCAACCATCTCCTTATCCTTGCAGTATAACTGCAATAAAGAGCTCTTTGTAATTCATTCTGTGTTTATTCACTCAGCAAATAGCCCCTTATTGCCTTTTTTAAAAAAAAATGCTACAAAGCAAATGAGATTATTGCTTAAATTGTCCCATAGCCACCAGCTTCTGTCCTCTGGCTTGTTTTGTTTGCAGCCTTTCTGTTGTGGTTGGGGGAAAGGGAGAGAGAGAAAAACTTGTTTAAATTTAGCTCCCCAATAAATCACACTAACAATGAAGGGAGCATTTCTGCAGGGTGACAGATTTGTGGTTTTTTATGCTTGTAATGATGATGATCTGTTTTCTTGCTTATTTATTTCCTTTTGCTTTTATTCTAGCAAACTTTGAAAGCTGCTGCAATATAAAAAAGCTCCAAGAGGTTGGGACGTGGGAGGCTGTCCCAAAGACAGAGCCACATATCCTGATTTAACCTGCAGGTTAACCTCTGTGTGCCAGGTACTTTGTGCAGATGTGAATTCATCTATACCAGAGATTCTCAACGTTGGGTCCCCAGATGTTATTGGACTTCAACTCCCATAAGCCCCAACCAAAGGCCACTGGGGCTGGGAATTATGGGAGCTGAAGTCCAATAACATCTGGGGACCAACATTGAGAATCCCTGATCTATACTAGGAGGTGAGTCTCCCGATCGGTGCGACCCACTGTAAGGGGGTTTGCGGGGAGAGCAGGCTTAGCCCGCTCTCCCTGCAGACGATTAAGGCTGCAGCCCTGGGCGGCCGGATTGGCTGCCCACACAACTGCCAGCTCCGTCACTGAGCCGGCAGTGGGGCTGCAGGGATCGGGGGCCGTGCAGCCCCCAGAAGTTCCAGGATGCCCCACGCAAGCATCCTGGAGCAAGCCGCCTGGAAGGCGGCTTGCCCTGGAGCCACACCGTGGCAATACACGATCGGAAAACCAGGTTAGTGGAGTGCTCGCTCCACTAACCTAGGCTAAGTGGAGGGGCATTTAAGCGGGTTACCCACTTTGGGGAAACCAGGCTCGCCTGCGAGCCCAGTGGTTCCCATGGTCCATGGAAAGTGGGCTAAGCTCCCTTAGCCCGCTTTCCACTGATCGTGAGAATTGCCTCTATGACTGTATTCAATCCAGATTTTGATCTCCCTATAGGTCCTTGGAAGTTAGTATTGTATTAGAGTTATGCATGAGAAGAAGAGGAATCCAGGTCCAGGATGATCAGCAGGGTAGGGGCCTTATCCTGAACATTCTTGTCACCTCTGCAGTGCACTCTAAACAGAGATATCTGTTCACACAAACATTTGGGTTGGGTTGGAGGGTTAGAGAGTGCCTGCTCCAGTAGCAGCACATAATTAGAACCTCTGTTTGGATCAGCAAACCCAGGAAACACATGATTAAGCCAGGCAAGGCGTTCACTGCCAAAACTGGGAGCTGTTAGCATGGAAAATTATCGGCAAGCCTAGCAGTCCTTCCCAACATACTTTGAGCTGCCAGTAGACTGGAAAGCCTCATGATGTCAATAGCGGCCCTCTGATTGGCCATGAAAGAGCAGGAGGCAGTCCCAGCCCTGCTGAAGTTGCTCCAGCACAGAATCTTAGAGTGTGTTTTGCAGAGTGGCGCATCCATGGGTGGCAACCTCTGTAGGCACAGCTCTCTATGGTTTCCAGGCTTTCTGAGTCCTGATGGCTGGGTAGAAAAGGAAAGTGGATCCACACAACCAGAAGTAGGAGAGCTCATCTCTCCTCCTACCTTTAGGAGTAGGGTACAAAAGCTGAGTTACCCTGCTTTGAGCAACATGTGTGGGAGAGATTATTGTGAGTTCACACAACCATGAACTCCAGTATATTCTCTGGTAGCAAATGAGAGTGGATGCATTGGTTGTCACTGAAAATGAATTCACTCTCATTTGCTACCAGAGAATCTACTCTCTGAATACCTCAGAAACAAAACCCAGTACCGCATGGGCTTGTGGGTATGGGGGTGGTTGGCACCCTATGTGCACTACACCACCACTTGCTCTGGGCCACCCCAGTGCCCCCCAAGTAGAGTTATGGGGCTGCTGAAATCCCCATTATTCCCTATGGAGGGAAAGCTTAAAGACGTACAAACTTCACAAATTCTTTAAAAATCACCCCATTCACCAATTCCTTTGAAATCTGGATGGTAGCAGGCACCCATTGGGGCACTACTGTATGACCCACTCTTCTGCCCCTGAAACCCCTTTTCTTCCCCGAATCTGCCCCAAAGACATGCTAACTTCAAAACTCCTTTAAAAAATAGCCCTTTGCCCACTTCCTTTGACATCTGGGTGGTAGCTTCCTTACACCCATTGGGCACCCACTATGCCGCACTCTGGGCCACCCCAGTGGCCCCCATGTGGAGCTATAAGGTTGTTGAAATCCCCATTATTCCCTATGGGAAATATCTTAAAGGCGCGTAAACTTCAAAAATTCTTTAGAAATCACCACTTTGCCCAATTTCTTTGAAATTTTTGTGGTAGCCTCCACCCATTGGGCACTACCACCACCTCTTTTTTGGCCCTGAAAACCTTTTTAAAAATTCAAATCAATTTGGATTTGGAAAATTTGGGTACAAATCAAATCTGGGGTGATTCAGGGGCGGGGGTGTTAGATTCAGACCCAAAACAAATCTTGGGTGTTTCAATTCAGGTACAAATCAAAATGAAAAAATCAATTTGCGCACATCCCTACTGTGCAGTTTATTTTACAAACAGTGAAATTCCAAAAGTTGGCTTTACTGGTGATAAAATGTTGGGTTTTGATTTTTAGTAAATCATTGTGATTGAGGCTGTTCTCACGAGCCACCAAACTGGGCTGCTGGGGGCTTCCAGGTGTGCCTTGGCAGCAAGCCCACCTATTAATCCAGCTTGATAAGGAAAGAGGCCCCCTTCTACCCAGGTAAAAGGAGACCCAACCAGAGGTCATTTCACCAAAGTTCCTCTAAAATGACTCTGAGGCTGACCTTGGATCTATGACAGGCCTTTTTCATATAATACATGTATGACATGGCAGCCCCTAGGAAACAGACCATATGGAAAACCCTTTTTGTGAAGCAGATCTATAGACAATTACAGCAATATTTACCCTACCAGCATCCGCATGTTTAAATTCAGCATTACAGCCTGCTTTCTACATATTTTCTATTTGTCATGTTTCTAAATTGTATAAACACTTGAATCACTTAGAATGAGATTTTTATAACAAATTTCATTTGACAGTTCAGTATTTATGCTTCTTTGGTATCTCCCATTTTGCAGCACATGCAAAGCAAGCACCATTACCTCTTCTTGAAATATACAAATGGAACCATCCAGAGTAATTTTGCAGCACAAGTCTACAGGAGGATATATTAATAAAAGTGAGAGTCCAAGAGGGACTTTTCCCCTCTTTAACATAGTAGCAGATAAATGGCATTTTTATTTCCTCTTTGCCAACTCTCCAATGTTAGCAAAATGTTTCAGTAATAATTATTGATTTTTTGTATTTATAGAAAGCCAGTACCGACTGCAATTCAATATTCAGGAGGTGCCAATTTTCTATGAATACCTGAAAATGACTTGGTCGGTATCCATTTCTGTAATTGCTTTCACATTCGCTTGGACGTGAATTATTTTCTTCCAAGTTTGCTTGAAGATGGAATCCCTTTAAAGTGGCAGATCCAGCCTACCTTTCAAACTAGAAAGGGAAATCTGATAAAGTTTGAGCAACTTTATATGGTGTTCTCCAGACATTACAGAAGCAGCAGCCATGGGTTTGCCCCATACTGCTGCTATGATATTAATGGTTTGGCATCACATGGGCAGAATAAATTGCATGAGTGATTCCCACACAGTTGTTGTCTGGCCAGGACAAGGATGGTGATTGGTGGAGAAGACTTTTGGTGATTAGATATGATCATGCACTTTTTCAAAAAATGCATAATCAACTTGTGGAATTCTTTGCCACAAAATGTGGTAACAGCCAACAACCTGGATGACTTTAAGAGGGGTTTGGATAACTTCATGGAGGAAAGGTCTATCAATGGCTACAAATCAGAAGGCTATAGGCCACCTCCAGCCTCAGATGCAGGATGCCTCTGAATACCAGTTGCAGGAGAGTAACAGCAAGAGAGAGGGCATGCCCTTAACTCCTGCCTATAGACTCCCAGTGGCATCTGGTGGGCCACTGTGTGAAACAGGATGCTGGACTAGATGGGCTGTTCTTATGTCACAGAGTAGATAGAGGGAAGGTTTTTTTCCTCCTCTTTCCCAACTCTAGAACCAGGACGCATTCCATAAAATTGATTGCTAGGAAATTTAGGATGGGCAAAACATCATTCACACTGATGTTCAGAGTTTAGAAATTCATGATATCCTTTCTGCTTCCAAGCTCCAAATTTGAGGAGGGGAACTTTACCCTTAGAACTTATGTTAGGGCATGCTCAAGATACGTTTGTTACTTTTCCTACTCTGACATGGACCCATTAGGCAACTAAATTAGTCATGACTCATTGAAATACATTTTAAATCAATGAGACTCAACCATGACTAACTTATCTCATTGATTTCAATGATGCAGCTTAGTCATGACTAGCCTGGATGTTGACCATTGTTTAGTTTCATTTAGTTTAGTCAAGATAAATATTGTATTTCACTTTTTATACATGATATCAAAGTGGTTTTCAAGAGATGTCAAAACTATATAATCAAGAATAGATGAAACAAGGAGAGAAGCATCAATAAAACACAGAGCCAGTCAACAATAAACACAAAATAGATAAAAACCAAGAAGAGACTGCCGGGCCTTCCCCCTGGCCACAGGCGGGCCTGAATACTCACCCAGTTGGGGGAGCCAAGAAGACAGAGGCAATACAGTCCCTGGGTACAGGCAAAGTCAGCTGGGACTCTACATAGTTGTCAGAGAGAGCCAGGACACACAGGAACCCACAGACTGTGGATGGGCCAGCATGGCCCAACAGGTTGCCTCCTGGTGGCAAAGAGGAGAAGGCAGGGCCTCAACAGCTGACATGACTGGCAACAGCTGAAGGAGGGAGGATGCAGGCAGCTACATTGGAGAGGGCGGAGTCAAGAGAGGGTGGTTGGGATCACCCTGATTGCAGGGCTTTATTTAAGCTTGGGTGGCCAGGGATGAAGTGGTCTGGAGAAATGGGAGTGAATTGGACCTAGAGTCTCCTGGTGAGGAGCAGTCTTAGCCTTCTCCCTGACAGCTGGTAGAGGAAAAGGGTGGCCATTAACCCCTTCATCAGCACTTCTGAGGCCACCTCCACAGCCTAAGAAAAGGATCAGAGCAAGAGAGTAGAGATGTGCACGGAACCACGCGGCGTGGTCCAGCACTGAGGGGAGGGTCTACCTTTAAGGGTGGGGGGGGTAGAATTTACCCCTCCCGCCGCTCTTCCCCCTCCAGCGCTGCATTTTAAATTGTAGTTTTTGGGGCGGCAGCATTCCTCCCTGCCACCCCTGCCCCCGTCATTGCCTGGAAGAAGGAGTAAAACAATCACTCATGCGCGCACCACGGCGCGCGCGCCTGTTGCCGCCATGTGTGCGCGTGCTGCATATGTCACACGCACGCTGCGTGTGACGTATGCGGCGTGTGCGTACGGCGGCGACAGGTGCGCGCGCCGCGATGCACACATGCGTGATCATTTTACTCCTTCTTCCGGGCAACGACGGGGGCAGGGGCGGCAGGGAGGAACGCTGCCGCCCTGAAAACTACAGTTTAAAATGCAGTGCCGGAGGGGGAAGAGCGGCGGGAGGGGTAAGTTCTACCCCCCGCCCTTAAAGGTAGACCTCCCTTCAGTGCCAGACCGCCGGACCGGTCCATTTCCGAACCGGTTCAGAGGCCTCCAACATGGCCTCCGAACCGGTTCGTGCACATCCCTAGAAGGGAGGCAGTTGGATACTGTGATCCCTAGCCAGTGCGTGGCAGAGACAAAAGAGACAGAGACAAAAATTAAACTAGCAGAGCAAGTCAAATGCCTTCTGGAGAAGAAAGGTTTTCACTGCACAAAGGAAAGCACATCTCCTTTGGAAAGAGCCAGTCAACTCTCTCATTTGCCCTAGCCTAGGGTTGTCTCTCAACCCTCTCATTTGCCCTAGCCACCTGAACCTTAGACATTGGTGGGAAGCAGAAACTCTGTTTAGACACTGAGGCGCAGCCAAGAACAGACTAAGGCACCTAAGCCCAGGCTTGGCTGCACATAAGAACCACCAGAAGGCATGCAACTCCTGGCAACACCTTGGTGGCAAAACCACCATGGAGCAACTTGGCCTCCGATGCTCAGTGCTGTAGGGACGCAGCACTGTTGGTCTGGGAGGGCATTTCATGCTCCCAACAGCAGCACTCAGTCATTGTGGGGAAAGTAAGCTTACCAAGCATGCCCACCTGCCCGCCTGCCGCCCCACCTGCCCAGGTTGAGAGAATGACCTCATTATGTTGTATGGGCATACAGGTGTCTGTACATGTGTTTTGTGTGAATAAAACAACCACTATCCAGTACAAGTGTTCATTTTATAAAAGAGAACCTGGATATAGGCCCCCGTCAGAGTTCAGATAGGAAGTTTGCTAATGTATGTGGATTTAATGTAATGTGTGAATAACTGAATGAGCACACAGATCCGAACATAGGTATGCTGTGTTCATTGAACATAACATGAACAGGGCTAGAGAAGAGAACCCTCAGAGTATATTAATATTGGGCAGGCCCACACATGAGGAACATAGGAAGCTGCCATATACTGAATCAGACCATAGGTCCATCTCGCTCAGTATTGTCTACACAGACTGGCAGCGGCTTCTCCAAGGATGCAGGCAGGAATCTCTCTCAGCCCTATCTTGGAGATGCCAGGGAAGGAACTTGAAGCCTAGATGCTCTTCACAGAGCGGCTCCATCCCCTAAGGGGAATATCTTACAGTACACGCACTTATAGTCTCCCTTTTGTATGCAACCAGGGTGGATCCTGCTTAGCTTAAGGTGGTCCTTAAGGTACCCTGGGCATAAGCTACTTAGGGCTTGGTTAACATGGGCAGTTTGAACCGTCCAGAAAACAGTAGCCAGTGTAGGCAGCCCTTAATTTTGATCTGAATATTATCTCAGTAATTTACCTGTAAGTTAGTTATTCATCCCCCAGACTTTCATTGCTGCATGCTGTTTGCTTTGTATGGAAGGAAAACAAGATAGGAACTGCTTTTATTTTATTGTTTTTTGGTTATTTATCTAGGTGGTTTTAAAACTTTACACCTCCAAGGGACATTTTCCAGACTGACTTGCTTGCCAGGGGACTCATGCATGTTGTGGAGTGTTTCATATCTCAGGGAGGCTCAAATGCAGCACTAGTCAGGCCTGCTAGGTCAAACCACCATCCCATTTCCATCAGGCCCATAGGAACCAAGGAGGCTGCCCTATACTGAGTCAGATTAACTCAGAATTGTCTACATTGATTGCCAGCAACTCTCCAAGGTTCCAGGCAGGACTCAGAAGTATTTCCCAGTCCTGCCTGGAGATTCCAGAGATTGACCTAGAGACCTTATGCACATGAAACAGATGCTCTATTACAGCCCCATCCCCCACTGATGAAGAAATGGTCTGACAGAGCCCACATTGAATCAAATCAGATTATTGGCCCTATCTGATGCACGGCACTGACAGGTGGATGGACAGACAGATAAATGTTGCTCCTAATTAACATAGGGTGGGTTCAGATGAAAATTTCTGGGGTTTGTAGCATGTGTAGAGGGGCGTAGCTAGGGGAGAGGGGGCCCGTGTTCATTCCTCGCTCTGGCGGCCCCTCAGAGTGAGGGAGATAATGAAAAAAATAGAGAGGAGTGGATCTGGAGGGCCCTTAGGAGCTGGGGGCCTGTGTTCTTTGAATCCTTTCACTCAATTATAGCTACACCCCTGGAGGGGAGATATGGATGATCACTCCTCACACGCAGTTAGAGGATGTACTGAGAATGCATTGGCACATCCATCAGTGTTGTTGGGGTGGGCTTGTTCTCACTTCAGCCCTGACTTTATTGGAAGAAGTGTCCACTGTTCATCTGAACTGGCCCACCATAGTGTGTTTTCTTTTGTAAAAGTGACCATTTTGGTTTTGCGTTGCTTTGTTATGTCTTGTTATCTGCCTTGGAGACTTTTAAGTGAAAGGTGGATTAAATATTTTAAACAACAAGCACAAACCAAACAAGATGCCCCAGGTTCTGCTGGGTGCTCCTGGATGTATTTTAGGCAAATGAATAATAATTTTTTTTTAAAGGTTTGCAACAGTTGTTTTCAGTAAGAAAGAAAGAAAAAAGATTCGACTTACTATTTCTATCACCAGGTCCACAGAAGAAACATGTGATTTTTCAAAACTTGAGCTTAGTCGGGATCAACTCTTCCAACGTTCTCACTATTAAAAAGCAGCTCCGGGTCCTTCTCTTTTTGATTCTCTCTTTAAAACCTGGCAGCCTCTGTCAATAAGCCATAAGTGCCAAGCTAAGAAGAACTGCTGTCATCAGACAAAAAGGCCTCCTAGTCCACTTCCCTAACAACCCATTTTAATAACAAGAGCAATAACGGGATTTATTATGCATGCGCTCCCCGCAATCATTTCTGAAGAGAAAATTAGTTTGAAGCCTTGGGCGACAGTTGAACTCTCCAAGGCGCTTAAAATAAAATAAGGAATGGGGAGGGAAATATATACATAAAAAGTGTACGAAGAAAAAAAATAACAATAACTACTGAGCAAGAGCTCAATGCGAATATTTATCGGGGCAAGTGGACTGCTAAACTTTATCTGTTAGTTGCAGCATCATTTTTTTTCCTATGGGAGGGGAGGAGGATTGGAGGAGGCTCTGCCATTCGGAGCCCTGGCTGGTTTACCCATGCTAAGCTGCTCGGTGGCCTTTGACGCTGCAGACACCAAGGCAAGGATCATCCCACTGCATAAATTGTGTGGCGAGCAAGCCTTGGCGCTCCTGTGTGCCGACATGCAGATTTACTGCACAAGCCCAATTGCAATAAATTCTAGGCACCTCTACACCGGGGTGTAAATCTTGGATGTGTTGATAGGGAGTTAAGAGCAAAGGCAAGTCTTCGTGCCGCAAGCAAGGAGCAATAGATTAGCCCTTACCCAGGACTGGCCCCAGTATGAACCAATATGCAGATCCATAAAGCTCCTGTCATGCATGGCTTGGGGCTAAGAACCAGATGTTCAGGAGAACCATGAGAGTCATACAATGAGGCAGCTTTAGAAAGAACAGTATCCTTCTTGCTACAGGTGGCTTTCTCCTAAATATATATATATTTAAATCTACAGCAACAGACTGCAGGTGACCAGAGCTTCTAAACCAGGGCCATTGCTAGGTACTTAAAAGATCTGGAGCCCAGGCCCACAGCCTCTTCTGTTAATTAAATTCAATCATCCCCCCACCTGAAAAGAATAACCATGTAAGCTTTTTAAGACCACTTATATTATAATGCAGGACGCATGAGGTGGAAGCACCAGAAATTCACTAGCACCAGAAATGGAGAAGCACTAGGTGAGGCAAAGAGCTCTCTCCCGTGCTCTGTGCGGGTGCCTCCACTGCTGCATGTCTTTTTCTGGAAAAGGTCATGGAGGAGGGAGGTGGCTGGTGAGATCTGGGGCTCCGAGCCATTCATCGGGGGCTCATGTCCCATAGGCCACACCCTGATGTCTCCTTCTAAACTACCACTCTGAAACAATGATCTCCAGAAGTCAATGTAAGGGCTATTCACAAGATCGGATGAAATCGGGCTGGCTTCCACTAGCCCGATTTCGTCCCACCGTGGGAACTACCAGGCTCGGCTGCAAGCCTGGTGGTTCCTGAGCAGGGAACACGCTCAAGTAGCCTGCCCCTTAAACCAGTTTTTGGGATTGTGAGTAGCCGTGGCTACACATGAGTAGACCCTGGCTGGAGGCTGAAAAGCAGCCTCCCGGCTCAGGGGTCTCTCCAGTATGCCTGCACGCTCACCCAGGCAGTTCTGCCCAGTTGTCTGTGGGGAGAGCAGGCTTAGCAAACCCAGACAAAGTGGGTCTCACTGATCACGAGACCCACCTCGTAGTTTTACACTTCCCATTATCCCATAGCAGGCAATGTCATTTATGAGCATGCTCAGAAGCATCATTTCTACTACACCAGCTGGGTAGAACAGAAGCCTGCCCACCTCCAGCCTCAGAGGCACGATGCCTTCAATACCAGTTGCACGGGAGCAACAGCAGGAGAGAGGGCATGCCCTCACCTCTTGCTTGTGTGTACCCCAGAGGCATCTGATTGGGCCACTGTGTGAAATAGGATGCTGGACTAGATAGGCCTTGGGCCTGATCCAGCAGAACTGTTCTTATGTTCCCTTATAATGGTACACTTTTTTTTTTTTTTGCTTTGCAAAGTGAAGTGAGACTGCCAGAAGAGGGCAGGTGAACCATTGCAGTCCAGTTCAAGGATAGACTCAGACATGGCTCTGGGTTGACTCAAAAGGGTTTGTAAAAGCTTTGGGGCAGAGGGCAATAATTTGCATTTCCCCCCTTTTCATCCCATTCTTACTTTGGCATCACAGAGGGACAATCCTATAAAGCTGATTCCTACATACCATTAGACCCAGTGGCGCACATGTTGTGCAGTGTTACACAGGTGCTCCTGATCAGCCCATGCTGTTGTGAGAGTCTAAGAAAGCATTGGCAGTCTTGCACAACATCCCAAATCAAACTGCCCTTGTATATGTGTGTTTGCGTAGGTAATGCCAAGGTGGTGCGGGGGGAAGGGCAAAAAGTGCCCCAGACAAGTCACTCACCCCTCTGTTACCCTTCTATTGCTGAACCCCTGTGATAACTTGAAGGAAAGGCACATTTCACATAGAATGCTTTTCTTTATTCTCATCAATCTATATCTATATGTAAGATGTCAAAATATATACAGTAAATAGTAATTTCCTATGAGCTCACTTCCACTTGTGTTTTAGATGGGAAATACACCATTAATTTCCTCTCAGTAACCAGAGAACAATTGTTATGGAGTGGCTAACAAATAAAAAGTTTTTTTTTTAATTTTCAATCATTATTATTATTACTATTATTAATGTGTGGGGCAAAGTTCAGCCCAGAAGTGCACTTTGCACCTTGTTGAATATGAAGCCCCTGAATTTTTCCCCTTGTCATGTGAAGCCAGACATTATTTTGTTGATACCAGATTCAAATTGTGACCAGCTGGCATTTAAGCAAGATCGTTTTCTGAGTTCTAATCTAATCAAATCTAAGATTAAGTATCACAGCTGAATGCTGGTCAGTCACAGTGCAGATTTAGGATTGAAGGAAAAATCCTAAATTTATAACTGCTCCATGGGAATGCTTCCGGCTTGATGACTGGAATTTTCTGGTAAGCTGTGATTCTTTTGACTGTGAGAACCCATACACACAGAGGTGACTGGGAACTCTTTTACCAAAATATGGACCAGCACAGAGGAATCTGAAAACACATTTAAATGGTAAACCACGATACAGGCCCTTTCATATGTGTGATATGGATAGCAAGTGTACTATACATATCTTGAATGTAATATGTGAATAACTGAATAAGAATACAGATTTGTACGTGAGTACACTCTATATACATTGTATGTATGCTAAACATAGAAGCTATTCTCACGATCACTGGAAAACGGGCTAAGGGAGGCGAGACCGGTGGTCCCTAGGTGGCTGGCCCACCTAACCACCTCTCCCCTTAGGTGTGGTTAACGGAGTGAGCGCTCCATTAACCTCATCTTTTTGCTTGTGTGTTGCTGCAGCATGCGTCAACATACAAGTAGACCCCCAACCGGGAGGCTGCAAGCAGCCTCCTGGGCTTGGGGGCATCCTGGAACTTCTGGGGGCCATGAGGCCCCTGATCCCCGCAGGCCCCACCGGCTCCATGATGGAGCTGGCAGTCGTGTGGGCAGCCAATCCGGCCACCCAGGGCTGCCTTTTGATTGTCTGCACAGAGAGCAGGCTAAGCCCACTCTCCCCGCAAACCCCCTTACAGTTCTTCACACTGATCATGTGAAGAGCCTCATAATGTGAGTAGGCAATAGGCTCTAAGAAGAAAGATTCACAAAAATCAATCCTCTCACTATTTTGTAGACACCCCCTATTCCCTCCCCTTGCTACTGTGATTGAAGGGGTCCTTACCAGATTTCCCTTTACAAGCATCCCGAACCAGCTGAACTAGGCCAAACCATTTTGATCCAAATCAGGCTCAGTTGAGCTCAAATTTGGATCGGCCCTCTTTTCAGGGGGGGGGGGCTGTCTGGTTCAAGCTCAAACCTGTTGAACTGGGCTGGCTCAAATCAAACAAGGTTCAGTTCAAACCAGTTCTGCACACCCCTAATTGAGTATATTGTTGACCAATGAAATTAGGTATGTCTGAGAGAGAATGACCAGAGAAACCAGTCATTTGAGGCAGTAGTGTATCAATGAGGCTTTTCAATCAGGTCACCTGGCTGAATACAGACAATACTGTCTCAAAATCCTTGCTAAAGATCTTTTTCTGGAATGGGAAAAAAAAGGGGAAAGGAATATGCATTTGTAATAACTTTGCATGTAGAGACACAGGTTTGGATGGTATATTTCTCCAGGCAACACATCCTAAACCACTGAAAATATGGTCACCATCCAACAACCAAGACCATAATCTAAAACCTGCTATTAATTTAGTTTAGATGCTCCTTGCTTTCAGGGTTATGGTCTGAAAAAATTATTACTTGTTTGGAAACTGGGACTCCCACTTAAAACATGAACAGAAGCCAAAGAAAACAATGTGCAGCTATTGTTTTAAAAGGGGTTAGGACTTAAAATGCATAAATGTTTAAAGAAGCCATCAGACTAACTGTGGGTCTTTGCCTAACTTCTGAAATATCGCCCAACTCCAAAATAACCCCTGTCTCTCTCTCTCTCTCCCCCTCCCCCCCCCCCTCTCTCTCACACACACACAGAATTTTGTGGCTGTTTGATGGTAACCTCATCTTTACTGTCCAACTGCTTATTCATTCTAAAGGTTTGGATTTAATAAGATGGTTGTTGCATGTTACTTAAATACCGATTTATTATTTAAGCCTTTTTATTTATAACTACCCATTATACAGTAGTTATGGATGTTCCCCAGTCAGAACAGGAGACTGGTTGATGAACATTCCTTCCTAGTCCCATCATTTTTTATGGAAAGATGAGATTCTTTGCAGCCTCAGGATAAAGTGAATTCTCTATGGGTCATTTCTTCCTTTGATTAATGCTTCTACTTTTCATTTGTGTTAATGGGATATATGGACAGGAGGATCTTATGGATCTTATTGGACAGGAGAAAAACAAACTTCCTTGAAATGTCTCCTTTGCATTGGAGAAGCATGATCTCCGAATAACTTGGTTAGTGTAAATCTCATATACCGTATTCCAGTAAGGAATAAGGTACATGGAGCAGCTTCAGGCTCATGTAGCTGATTTGCAGTTAGAAGTGGCTAAAAACTTTGCAGTGTTTTCATAACATGCCAGTTTTCTCTGTATAGATTTTTTGTTTATCATGCAGAAGCATTTGAACATGAAATCTACTTTTTGTCTGAAATGGTGCAATCCAGGACTAGTTTTACCACATGGTTTGTTTAGAGAAGGCCTCACATGAATTAAAGTGTTCCTGGATTGTACCACTACAGACAACAGGTAGGGGATTACATATGTGAATACTTTCTTGAGGGGAGGGGAACTCTGCACAGAGAAAACTGGCGTGGTATAGTGGTTAGAGTGCTGGACTAGGACCGGGGAGACCCGAGTTCAAATCCCCATTCAGCCATGAAAACTAGCTGGGTGACTCTGGGCCAGTCACTTCTCTCTCAGCCTAGCCTACTTCACAGGGTTGTTGTGAAAGAGAAACTCAAGTATGTAGTACACCGCTCTGGGCTCCTTGGAGGAAGAGCGGGATATAAATGTAATAATAATAATAATGTTAGGGGAAAGGCTAGGCTAGAAGTATATATTTTTATCTTCCAATTTAAATATTTGTATTGTTTTAACTGTTTAATAGTTTTGTATTGGTTTTAAAGGTTTTGTAAACCACCTTGAGATTGTTTTAATGAAAGGCAGTATATAAACACAACAATCAATCAATCAATCAATCAATCAATCAATCAATATGAACTGCCCTGGACCATTTTAGGATGGGCTGTAGGGATGTGCACAAACCAAGGATCGTGCACAGGTTCAGCACCTCCGGGAGGCGAGTGGCAATCCCAAGCTTTAAAAAAGAGGAGAGCAGATCAGCTGCCCCACCCAGCTTCCTACTGTTGTGCTGCCCCCAAGAACCTGCACAACACACCAGCATGGACGCATGTGGGTTCTTGGGGGTAGAGATGTACACAAAACCATGTTGCCTAGTTCGGTTTGAATCTGATTCAGATTCTATCTGGTACCCCCTCGAGCTGGGCCCGGTTTGAATTCAAGCCGGTTCAAGGGTGACGGGGGGTGATAAAATTGAGTTTTGAAAGTAATGATTTACTGTTGCGGGCTGTGGCTGCCATGTGGGAGTCTTCGGTGGCTGCCCCCTCATCCTTCCCCCCAGAGTCTACCTGAGCCAGTTCAGTGCATTTTGAGGCCATTTTGGGTCATGCAAATGGCCAGTGTGCATGCATAGTGGCAAATAAAATAAAATAAAATGGCCACATGCACATGCAGAGGCCCAAAAAAGCCCCCAAATGGACCAAGCCAGCCCAGGGAAACCTGGTGGGGAGGCCGGCACGGGGAGGGGGAGCCACCAGAGAGCCTCCCGAGGCCGACGCAGCCCACGGCAGTAAGTCATTAATTTTAAAACTCAATTTTATCCACCCCCCCCCCATGCTCAAACCAGGCCCAAACTGGCTCGGTTGGTTCAACCCAACCTCAAACCAAACTGGGCCCAGCTCAGCTTGTGGTTGAGCCTTCTAGTCGAGACAGTTCAAGTTCGAGCTGGCTTGATTTTGAGGTGACTCGCACACCCCTACTTGGAGGAAACGCTGTTGCAGCAGGAACCTGCTCTCCTCTTTTTTAAAGATCCCGCTTGCCGCTTCCCTTCCCATGATACCGAACCGGTTTGTACCTTGTCCAAACTGGTTCAGCGCCGAACCCATGCACAACCCTCGGTTTGTGCGTATCCTAATGGGTGGTACAGAAATGAAATAAATAAATATTATAAACACACAAAGCTGATGTATATTTGTTTCATTATAAACCACTTCAAGATTTAATGATGAGTGGTATACAAATGGAATAAATACATAATATATATTATAAAGTGATTTGTGTATCTAGCTCAGCATTGCCTGTACTGACCAGCAGTAGGTCTCAAACAGATGTCTTTCCCAACTCTACCTGAAAATGTTACGGCAGGGCTAGGCAACCTTGGGTTTCCAGCTGCTGCTGAACTACAACTCCCATCATCCCCAGCTGTAATTTATTTATCCCTAGCAACAAATGGAGAGCCAAGGTCACCTATTCCTGTGCTAGAGGTTGAACCAGCAACTTCCTTCATGCAAAGCCTCTGCTCCACCACTGAGCTACAGCCTCAGCCTCAGCCACATCCTTCTCCCTGGCATCTATGTGCACGGAAATTTCCATACGTGAAACATGCAGATGTTCAATAAATACTACAGTACAGGAACAGATTTACAATCTTATTCTTAACCTAGCCTGAATGAGAACCCCTGATGAATCCATGTTTTCCTCAGAAGACTTGATTGATTGATTAAGTGCCATCAAGTCGGTGTCGACTCTTAGCAACCATATAGATAGATTCTCTCCAGGATGATCTGTCTTCAACTTGGCCTTTAAGGTCTCATTGTTGTCGTAATCAAGTCCATCCACCTTGCTGCTGGTAGTCTTCTTCTTTTTCCTTCAACTTTTCTTAGCATTATGGACTTCACAAGGGAGCTGCGTTTTCTCATAATGTGTCTGAAGTATGATAGTTTGAGCCTGGTCATTTGTGCCTCGAGTGAAAATTTGTGATTGATTTGTTCTATGATCCATGTGTTTGTTTTCCTGGCTCTCCATGGTATCCAAGTCTTCTCCAACACCAAAGTTCAAAAGCATACATTCTTTTTCTATCTTGCTTCTTCAAAGTCCAGCTTTAGCATCCATAGAGTCTCATGGGAAAAACCATTGTCTGAATGATTCTAATCTTTGTAGGTATAGACACGTCACAGCATCTAAATATCTTTTCCAAGGCCTTCATTACAATCCCTTATTTGCCCCAGAAAGGGTTCTGTGTTTGTTTGTTTTATTCAATTTATATATCACCCTTCCAAAAGTGGCTCAGGGTGGTTTACATTACAATCAAACACACATAAGCAATTAATTTTTAAAACCCAACCATTTAAAACCAGATTAAAATTCATTAAAGTTTAAATTAAAACTAGATATCATTAAAAGCCAGGCTAAATGGATGGATCTTTAAGGCTCTCCTGAAGGCCTCCAACAAATATAATACTCTTATATTCATGGGGAACACATCCCACAACCTAAGAGCAACAACTGAGAAGGCCTGGTCCCAGGTTGCCAACAGATGAACTGGTGGCACCCAAAGATGGACACCTCCTGATGATCTTAATGAGCAGTGGGGATCTTGCAGAGAAAGGAGCTCTCTCAGGTAACCCGGCCCTAAACAGTTCAAGGCTTTAAAGGTAATAGCCAGCACTTTGTACTTTGCCCAGAAACATATCAGCAGTTTAATATCCTGTATGTTGAAGTGTGTAAATGGCTGGAGTTCTTCCCACTAGCTGAAACCGCTTGGGAAGAATGTGATATATTGAAGTTCTGCTATGTGTTTCTGGACAAGTCAATGTACACACAAACATTATTCACCCTTACTAATTGTCACTTACCCTTCTTCTACCAACATATAGTCATGCTTGAGGATTATATGGGAAGTGGAGGGTGAAATAATTTTACCAAAAGGCATTTCCTTTGTAGTATTGAACGTCCCTGTAGGGTTTCATACCTGTTCTTTTCATAGAGCATTTCCCTGGCTGGGTGGATTATTGTATGTCACCTCTCTAACCTTATATTAATTTCCATTGACTCTGAAAAGAAATTGTCAAATAAGCAGAGAGAGAAAATAAAAAGGAAACAAAAAAGTCTTTGTAATCCATAACAGCACAATTCTTAAAAGCACCTTGCAATGTAAGCTGTTGCTTAGAACAGAGAATTTGTCAAAAATATAGGACTACTGCTAATTGTCAGAATAAACTACAGCATCTGGATCCTAGCAAGCACAAATCATGTCACAGAAAGCACTAAGTAGCCCCTTTATAAAACAAGAGCTTTAAAGTCTGGTAAAACTTTTAAGAAGCCTGCCTCATGAGAACAATGTGTGTGTGTGTATATAGGGGGTATGAACAACATTTTCCCAGCCCATTAAATTAAAAGGGGATGTGCTGAGAACACACCCTCTCATGACATCCTTTGTGAAAGTTCTGATGAATTCCAAGTTTGTTCCTTTATCGCATGGGCAGGGCAGTTTGTCCAAAACCCTTAAACCTAATATTTGTGTCATCTGTAGAGAGGGAATTTGGACAATCCACCACCAGCACCCCAGTGATAAAGGAACACACCAGGAGCATTTCAAGATGTCCATGAAAGACATCAGGTCAAATGTACTCTTAATCATGAGGGCAGGAAAAGTATCATCTGAACTGGCCCAGAAAGAGAGAGCTGCAGCTAAAATTATGTCTGAGTTGAATTACTTCAGACTGCAGGTGAGGACCAGTGTTCTCTCTAATTTTTTCCATCTCTGTGCAGAATGAGTTTTGTTCTGGGCGGCAGTATCAAGGCAGTGTGTGCACACATGCATTCAGAGTGGGGCCTTCCTGATTCAACCCGAGTGGGATCTAAAATTAACTGAGTGGGCATCAAAAAATGTGTGAGCACATGCACACACACACGCCTTAGAGGGAACACTGGTGGGGACTCAACATAACTGAATGCTCCTCCACAGGGGAGGAAAAAACCTCTTCCCATAGAAAATGAACATATTAGTTATAGCATTAGTCTAGAACCCTTCCTATAGCCCCTTTCACACATTATGTTCAACACTCATACTACTACTATTAACAATAATAATAAACTTTATTTGTTAGCCACTCCATAACAAAATGTACAGTTTACTCAGGTACAGTGATTAGCATGTTATGTTGAATGCAGGTATAGCAGTACACTTCCTATCTGTATCATGTATTTGAGGCCATGTACTCGGGTTCATTTTTAAAATGTACCCAGGTACAATCATTCACACAAACAGGTATATGGATGTACAGATATCTATGTACTTATACAACATAATGAGCCCTTTCTTATGACTGGAGAAAAGGCTCAAAAGGGGCAAGGGGAGGAAGCTTTGAAATGCATATCTCCCTCGCAGACCATCCTCTCTCCCTTCTTTTTTTAAATTTTAGATTTTATGCTTTTATTAGTATTATAAGTAGAAACAGAAAGATGACATCTCTGAGAATCCAACAGAACCAAACAAATTTACATACACAGTCTTATCTATCAAAACCAAAACATAAAAAAAATACAATAGTATTAGTTGAATCTAGAAAGTCCTTAACTAGGCATCAGGCATCAGTAGCTATCAATAAAGACTCTTGAACCCCTCAAAGGAAAACTAAAAGAGAAGAAGTCTGCCCCAGCATGATTGATCATTCTACTGTCAGGTAGTCTAAAGAGGAGAGAACCAACCCAACTATGACACATAAAATAGAAATAATACAAGTAATTCGAACGCAGAGCGAAACATCCCCAATGCTCTGTGGTTTGGGCACCACAAGCTCAAAAAATATTGTTAAATATTAATAATTAGATTCTATATTCTATAGGAGAGAGAGTATGGGTGGTTCCCTTGCTCCAATTTTGTCCTACATCTGATTTGAGACCTGTATAAATAATAATAAGAAAAGAAATTTATTCAAAAACTTTAGTTAAGTGGGTTAACTTATAATGTGTATGTTTAGCAAAATATGTTTTGTTATGTATTATTCTCTAATACTAAACAAAAAGGAAATTTATAAAAAAATCTTGGATCTTCTACTCTTTGCTGTCCCGGCTGCATTAAATGAGAAATATAGGACCGGGTCTCATGATCAGTGAGACCCAGTTTTTCCTGGTGAGCGGGAAGAGCGGGCTAAACCCACTCTCCCCACTCACGAGCGGGCAGGGAGCCTTGGGCGGCCGGATCGGCCGCCCACACGATGGCCAGCTCCGTGACGGAGCCGGCGGGGGGTGGGGGGAGCGGGGGCTGCATGGCCCCCGCAAGCCCCAGTATGCCCTGCGCGAGCATGCAGGGCATACTGGGGAGACCCCTGAGCCGGGAGGCGGCTTTTCGCCTCCCGGCCAGGTGTCTTCCCATGAGTAGGCGCAGCGCAAAGCTGCACTGCAGCTACTCAAGAGCCTAAAAAGCAGGTTTGTTGGAGCGCTCGCTCCGCAAACCTGCTTTTTATCAGGGGTTCTTGAGCGGGTTACCTGCTCAAGAACCACTGGGCTTGGCTGCGAGCCTGGTGGTTATTATGACCAACAAAAATCGGGCTAGGCTCTCCTAGCCCGATTTTTGTTGGTCGTGAGAATCGCCCCATAGTATATTATGTTATATGTTAAGCTCTCTCCCTTGATGAGTAAGCAGATCGCTCACTCAGATGATTCACAGCTCCTGCCGGCAGCAGGGAGTTTCTGGGGCTGGGAGGCCCCTGGAACTTCCATAATGCACTGCATGAATGTGCAGAGCATTATGGGGAACCTCCTGATGCCTGTCAGGAGGCTACTCATGTGTAGGTGCCGCATGGGGCCACGCAGCACTGACACACAATCTTAACAGATTGTGTTTGGTTTGGGGCATGATTGCACCCTAAATCTTGGCTAACAGCTGGGGCACCCAACAGGGTTTGCCACCATGCCACCACCAGGACCGCGCTGGCAAAGCCGGGCTGGGCTTTCCAGTGTCTGAATGGGGCTTCTGAGAGAGAATAGTTTTAAGCAGCATTGAAAGCGTGTATGCCTACTCATCCTTCCATTATATGGTGGAATGCTCTTCCTGCTGAGCTTAGACTTACTCCAGCCTGTTTACTTTTAGGAAACAACTGAAGACACATCTCTGCAGCCAAGCTTTTTAGTTAGTTGGTGTTTTTATGGATATTTTAATCTGGTTTCATGTTTTAACTGTTAAATTCTTGGTTTGTTTTATTCCTGGTTTGTTTTATGCTCTAAACTGCCAAGAGACTTCGGTAGTGGGCGGTATACAAGTTCATTAAAAAAATAAATAAGCAAATAATAAAATTATGGCATAGCTATGATGGAGGGAAAGGGGTGCCTCCACTATACCAACCAGGTAAGTGCATGAATCATGAGGCTCCCATTTGTAGAAGGGGAAGCAGGGAGGAGGCGGCGATATTGCTGCCTCCTCTCTTGCCAGCCACCCCATCTGCAGCTGAGCCCAGAGTAAACTCTCTCATGTATATCACTTTGCCCAAGTAAAGTATTTATTTTACCACATATCTGCTATAGACATGTGAAAGAATAAACTGTTCCTCTGTGTGGTCCCACTGTCTTGGAGAGCTGGGTTCCCAATCTGTTGCTGTTACACGCTGACAAATCAGATGTTGGGAAAGCCTTTGAGCCAGGGGAAGTACCAAGGAGGAGGAACTGGATGAGACCGACAAGCAGACTTGTAGGCAGTCATTCCCAGATGGTTACCCTGGGCCCAACCACCAGTGAGCTGTGGGAATGCATAATTCCAAGAGGTAGTTGGAATCAATTTCCTTCTTTCCCTTCATCATTGAAGCTTGCTTCATTTATTAGCTATAAAGCCCAGCCACCCCACCCCTAAAACTTCAGGGCAATTCAAAGTAATTGTAGCTCCCATATTACCAATGGGGAACTGAGGCTGAAGGACAGTTATTTTGTTGGGGCCACAAAGCTTACAATTATAATGTTGCTTTGTTTTTCTTGGAGAATGACAGAGTTAAGCATACATTTTTTAAAGCAAGAGTTGCCAAGCAGTTCTATATTGGGCACCACATTTAGTTCTTTCTTCTTCTGCATTGCAGCTGGAAATCCACAAAATGAAATCAAAGTTCTTCTCTCTGTGTATAAATATAATTTAAAACCCTGGGGCTCACTTCATGAAGATGTTGCATGTGCAAAGTCTAGGCTCGGGGGTCTCTCCAGCATGCCCTGCGCGCTTGCTGCGGCCGCCCAGAGCAGACTGCTGCTTGTCTCGGGGGAGAGCGGGCTTAGCCCACTCTCTTCGCAACCCCCCTCATGGCTCTTCTCACAGATCGTGAGAAGAGCCTCAATATGAGGCTGTTCTCATGAGCAGCCAAGCCTAGGATTAGTGAGAACCCCCAGAACCCATGCAGATCCTGGCAGTGCCTTGGTGCTAAACCCAGCACCAAAGCCCAGCTCTTAGCCGAGGTTAGGGGTGCAAATGAGCCCTTAACCCAGCTGCCAGGATCATGTGTCAGCACAAGCTACTTGCAGCTCACGCTGACACAGAGACAGGTGCATACAGGGGCGCATCTAGGGTGGGGCAGGCAGGGCACGTGCCCCAGGCGCCACTTGAAGGGGGCGCCATTTCTTAAAATTAAATATATATTTTTTAATTTAAAAGCCTGCCAAAAACAAAAAGGCCACCGTGCATGCTCAAATGGCCTCTGTGAGGCCCTAGGCCATACCAAGCCTCACAGAGGCCACTTGAGCATGCATGGTGGCCATTTTGTTTTCAGCTGCCTTTTTTAAAAAAAATTAATAATTTAAAAAATGGCCACTGCACATGCTCAAATGGTCCCTGTGAGGCCCTAGAGGCCAGCAGGGGGGAGGGGGACCTTTGCAGACCCTCAGCCACAGCCTTTAGGAAGCCCCCCGAAGGGGCTAGAGGTAATTTTTATATATATATATATGTCATTGTACACATATTCAGATATGTGACTTGTATGTGACCTTCAGACTTGTATTTTTCAGCTGATATTATGGTAAAGTTATCTGAAAGATGGGTGTCAGATGTTTGGACAGGGGGCGCAATTTCAATGCTTGTCCTAGGCGCTATTTTCCCTAGTTATGCCTCTGGGCGCATAGAGCACCAACTCCCCCGCCCCAGGGGAGTCCCCAGTGCACTGAGTTCGGTTCACTGTGGGATACCAGAGTTCCATCTTCAGAGCAATCTGCCCTGCTCCACGCAGCCGCAGGGATCATATGGGAGCATGCTCCGTGCTCCCACCAAACAAAGAATTATCATCTGGGGGAAGACAAGATTTAAGAAGCCACAAGCCCAGTAGGTTGTGTGAATGGCCCCACTGATTAATAGATTCACCACACAGTTGGAATCAAGAATAAAACTTGTAATGTTTTGCAATCCCATTCAGAGCAGGGGTGAAATGATCATTTAAGGTTTGAAGAGCAGCTTCATAAGACTTGGCATCCCCTTCCAAGCTGGCAGGAAAGAGCAAATGATTATGTATTCTTTGGCCTTCAGTGCCCAGGCAGTGAAGCAATATAGCCTTCTGCTTTGCTGGACTAAAATCCGGCATCTGTATAGTGAGGAGGTAATTGCAGAAATAAGACCTCCATTGTTTCCAGGGAAGAGCAGGTTCTCATGAGGTTGACAAGAAAAAAAGATGGTGGTGGGATCTGGGATCTGATCCATGCTGAAGAAGGCATCCAGTGAACAACAGAGTCCAGGATTGAGAACGAAAAAGTCCTTTCAGGGGTTGTGTAGGTCAGGAAGCTTGAGAAACAATCAGCAGCAGCAATAGTAGAAAGCAATTCAGGAATGTGGGCCCAGTAATACAATTAAATGAAGTTGCAGGGACATTCACAAGCTTTGCAGGCTCCCACACATAGCTGGTTCCAAATCTCATTGCCAAATGTTTTATAGCTGCTTCCTCCCAAACACAAAGCAATCTTATATAGATTTAAACAAGACTTTATTCAGAAGCAACTTCTCCTGTCCCTCCTTTTTTCTTTCTGACTCCACCCCGCACACTCTTTACAGGATCCCCACTGGGACAAACTTCTAAACAACAAATCATAAAAGATAGTGGCTAGAATACAACAGGGGTGAAGGATAAAATGGCAGGGATGACATTTAGCATCCTGTCTCAAGCGCACAGAGGCCTCATGCTGCCACTGTCTTTACTGAGTAAAAACAAGCTTGATAGCAATCACATGCTCCAAATCTCATTTGACCTAAAGCATCAGCCCTTGATTTATCAGCAGGGCCGTTGTCCACACCACCTTGCACACTGATAGCCATTGTGTTTGTTAAGTGCTCAAATACATACGGCCTGAAAACGAGCCTCCAAAGGGTCCTCTGTGAGGCTTCTCTGCAAGTTGATTTCAGCCTATTTTAACCTCACTAGAAAACAGGAGCATTCGTGATGCTCAGCAAAGTATTTTCAAGCTCCCTTGTAAGCCCTAGTAATTGCTCACCAGACACTGCAGGACAGGCTGCCTGATAAAATTCAGAGTCTGTAATGAGGCAGACAGGCATGATAACACAGCAATAAATCACAGCCTTTACAGTATATTCCCTGGACGGATGGCAAAGAGGTTTCAGTCAGAAGTCAAGACCAGACCTGTAAGTACCATGTTACACTCTCGTTCACATCTCAACCTCTGTCTCTTCTGTCTCTCTTTCTCTCTCAGGTGATGGACTGTGTGTCATACACATGGCTAAAACTAAGGGGGATACTGACTGAGTGAATGAGGCCCTTTGGAGCTGTTCTGCAAAGTTTGCCTGGAAGATTTCTCTGTCCAAGGAGTTTACCTTGGCAATGGCTTGATCTAAGGCTTGTCCCCTCCCTCCTGGTTAATTCTAAACAAAAGTTGAAGATGTTTCTATTCCAGCAGGCCTTCCCCTAATTTTATATATACTTCTTTTGATTTTTAAATTTTAAAACTGATTTTAAAAGTTTTAAAATGGTTTAGTATTGTATTTTGTATTTTCTCCCCCTGCCTCCCACCACTTTCGTCTGTTATGATTTAATGTGTTATGTGTTTTTATGTTATATTTTAATGATGTGGTGTGAGCTGCCCAGGGAACAATTTGTTATAGGGTGGCTAACAAATAAAGTTAATTGTTAATTGTTATTATTTTATTCTTTTTGACTGCCTTAAAGACTACTTTTAATCCTGCATTTCGATTATTTTAGAAATTATGTTTAATTGTGTTACATAGGAAGCTGTCATATATTGAGTCAGACCATTGGTCTATCTAGCTCAGTATTGTCTTCACAGACTGGCAGCGGCTTCTCCAAGGTTGCAGGCAGGAATCTCTCTCAGCCCTATCTTGGAGATCCTGCCAGGGAGGGAACTTGAAACCTTCTGCTCTTCCCAGAGCGGCTTCATCCCCTGAGGGGAATATCTTGCAGTGCTCACACATCAAGTCTCCCATTCATATGCAACCAGGGCAGACCCTGCTTAGCTATGGGGACAAGTCATGCTTGCTACCACAAGACCAGCTCTCCTCTCCATTTCATAGTGTTTTGTTGCATTTTACTGTGTTTTGTGTCTTTTATTAAATTCCAGTGGTTATGGATTCATATATGAAAAATGGCAGCATATAAACTTTTAAAATAGCAAATACATGTAAATAAATAAACTCATACTTGGAAAGAATATCAGCTCTTTGCTCTAAGTGGTTGGGGGAGTCCAGCCTTTTGTACATGGTGCTCCTAAATATTGGAAGCTGGATAAGATGATGATGATGATGATGATGATGATTATTATTAATACCTGCCCCTCCAGTACACTACTGCTTGGGGCGGCTCACAACAATAAAATAGATACAATATACAGTAAAAGCAGTAAGATTAACCAAATTAAGTAAACAAGTTACAAGGTTAAAAACCAGAATCAGTATTAAATTTCAAATTAAAAAATTTAAAAGCTAAAAATTGAGAATTATAAAAACTAAAAACTAAAATTATAAAAAAAACCCTAAAGAACCTACCAGATATAACCACAGAAGGTGCATTAAAAAGCTTCTTTAAAAAGATGTATTTTAGCTGTTTTTTAAACAATTACATTGAGTTTTGTAGTCTTTTGTCAGTGATGTGTGCAGAGATAAGATCTCTCCTGCAGGTAATTATTATCTACTAGCAAAGTACCGATCAGTACCAACACCCTTCATTTTCCCTCTCCCAAGGAATGGGAATGTCCCATTGATTCCAATGGGAGACAGTAAAAGGGATGGAATTGGTGATATTGAGATGAGAGCAAAACCTGCCCCCTTCCCCAAACAGTGGTGACCCATGTAGAGTCAGCAGAGGAGGTTTGATGTGATTCCGTTTCTTCCTAGAGGGTAGGTGTTGCTCGCACTACACCTGTGTCTTAAAGAGTAGAGCTTCATTTTGTCTGCACAGAAAGGAAACAAGTCGCCTCTGTGATAGTGTCCCAATGATAGAATACCCTTTCAGTGACACTCATTTGGCAGGTACCCTCCTATTTTGGGGCACCAAGTTAAGCATATATTTTTTCTCTTAAGTTTTCAGCAAATGACAACAAGATTTTCTTCATATGTTGCTGCCTCTTTTGCTACGGCTGATTCTGCTATTGTCTTGTGTATATTTTAAATAAACTGTTTTACTTTGTACAGATTTTGTTTGAGATTGGTTATTGCTTTTGTTTGATTGTAGTGGTTCTATTGTCTTAAGTAGCATTGCACGAGTGGAAAAAATGCACAAATGGAATTGCACAACACAATTATATAGAATGGCCGCACTGTTGTACAACTCTGTTTATGCTATTTTTGTACTTTCATAAGAGCAGTTGTGTGCAACTGCCCAAATGTTACATTCCACCATGTGTGTAACATTGCACAGTAAGCCAGAGAGAAGAAAATGGGGGACTCAGATGAACACTGACCATTTGATCAGCATTTCCCAATGGATGTGCCACAACGCACTAGTCTGCTACAGGACTCTAGCCAGTATAGAGCACTGACTCACTCTGAGGTAGCTCCAAAAGTGGGGAATTTAAACTGCTTGCTTTTGGGGTTGACTCGCTGCATAAGGCACCAGGGACAGATTTTCCCCAGTGCATTATGCCTGCTTTTGGGGTTGACTAAGAGCACGTTAGTATGCCACACTGCTGATGGTTGTGCTGGTGTGTGTGCTGTTTATGCCCAGTAGCAATGAATGCTTCTGGACAGGAGGAGGAAGGAAGCAACAATAATTAAGTATGTAGAATCAGACATTGTTTGCTGTTACAAATTTTAAAAAATCATTTGATACAAATATAACAAATTTATTTTGAGGTTTGCAGTGTGCCCCAATGTTTTTTAAATCTAAGTGCGCCTCAGGATGAAAAAGAGGTCACACTATGTGGATTTTGTCCATAGAGCACTTTCAGAATCAGTCTGTATACTCAGTTCATATATTAATTACTTGCCAATAGTGCCCAATATTTAAATGTTTTGAACAAGTCATCTATATGTTCTGCTCTTCTTTTTTTACAACAATGCTTAGAAGTCTATACTGTTAGCCTCTGGTTTTCTCTTCTGTCTTTATGGCTCTGCACCTTCAGACAGCAAGTGACAACTGCTGTCTACCCTCTCCGATAAAGGTTTTTATCTGAGTGCTTCAAAGGCCTTCTGATAGGCAATTCTCTGGCAAGGAGGTTTGCTGTCACAAGCAGCCTGGTTTCCTATTAACAAGTGGAGCTGACCCAACCCAACAGTGAAGTTTTGAGACATGAAACTCTTGCAAGAGCTACTGTGCCAACAAATTCATTAGAAAATTTCCACCAAGTTCCTGTTAATTTGTTGAAGTAAATGAAAACCAGGGGTGACCTCAGACACACCCCATCTTAACATGTCCCCAATATAATTCTGGTGACTTTTTCTGGGATTTTCTGAGGAACTTGTGGTGAAGCTCCACGCATTCTATTGCTACTTTTAGAGCTTAGTTTAGGCACGGCCAGATTTATCCAGCCAAAAGCATGGAAGTTTGGTACAAAGTTGTTGTGTTTTTTTTAACCTGGCACAGGAATAAGAATATTTGTTTGGCACTGTGAAGTTTGTTTTCATGCTGCCTTTCAGGTCCAGGTTTCCCAATGCGGTTTACACGAGGGGGGGGGGGAAGTATTTGGCTGTTGCAACTGGTAGTTCTTAGGAACAGAGGAAGCTGCCATATACTGAGTCAGACCATTGGTCTATCTAGCTCAGTATTGTCTTCACAGACTGGCAGTGGCTTCTCCAAGGTTGCAGGCAGGACTCTCTCTCAGCCCTATCTTGGAGAAGCCAGGGAGGAAACTTGGAACCTAGATGCTCTTCTTAGAGTGGCTTCATCCCCTGAGGGGAATATCTTGCAGGGCTCACACATCAAGTCTCCCATTCATATGCAACCAGGGCAGACCCTGCTTAGCTATGGGGACAAGTCAAGCTTGCTACCACAAGACCAGCTCTCCTCTCCAGCTCTCCTCTCGCAGGCAGCTTTTGATGCCAATCATGCAATGTAAAGTAAATAAGTGAGTAAATACAATGTAAATAATCACCAGGAAAATATAATGTAAATAATCCACAAGGAGGATGAGAGTGCAGGGCATAGAGCCTGAAACAGTTCTTTTCCCAGTCCAGATGATTTGGTGGTTGCTGTTATGGTAGTATGAGGTGAAAAGTAGAGCATATCTTGATTGTTGCAATCCAGCTTTTAAGGTTTAAATGAAAGTGCATTTGAGCTGAATAGCCAATGAGATTGAACCATAGCATATACTTCAACTTGTCAGGGACATGGGGCCGATTTACCCAAACACAGCCCATACACATGAAGAGGGGCAGGGACATGTCAAGGGGGCACTCACTCTGACATCACATGACATCCCCTTAGCTAAGCAGGGTCAGCCCTGGTTGCATATGAATGGGAGACTTGATGTGTGAGCACTGTAAGATATTCCCCTCAGGGGATGGAGCCGCTCTGGGAAGAGCATCTAGGTTCCAAGTTCCCTCCCTGGCAGCTGCCTGCAACCTTGCAGAAGCCTCTGCCAGTCTGTGAAGACAATACTAAGTTAGATAGACCAATGGTCGGACTCAGTATATGGCAGTTTCCAATGTTCCTAAGGATGTTCCGATGTGCTGTCAGGGCATCCTGCAGTCTCACATGGGGACTGTTCATCTGAATGGCCTCTAAGCACATGCTCCAAAGCCCTGTATGCCACCCTGTGTGGCACATTAACTGTGATGTATAACTAAAATGCCCATTATAATACAACATTGTGATTTAAAGCACTTTATATCTTCTTCATGCATTTTATATCTTCTCCCCCTGCTAAATGAGCAGAGAAGCACCTTGTAGAAGCGGTGATTCTTTTACTGAGCAGGGGAAGAGCAACTGGCCCTATCCAGCCCCAGCACAGCATCCCTCCAGTGGCTGTTGCTGATTTCTGCCTTATGTTTGTTTTTTAGATTGTGAGCTTTTGCGGACAGGGAGCCATCTTTATTTATTTTTATTTCTCTATGCAAACCACTTTGGGAACTTTTGTTGAAAAGTGGTCAATAAATATCCATTGTTGTAATTGCTCATGCTAGCCATGATAAAGCAGCCAAATGCAAATTACATTCTTCCAGAAATTACACATGTGATATAGTTGCAAAAACATTCAGATGAAAGATTGTGCAAGGGTCCAAAAGGGTTCCTTAAAAGGTCAAAAGAGAGAAAGATCTTTGGCAGTGAACTAGGCTAGTCCTGCCATGAAGCAGCATGAAGCAGGTGGCTTCTGCCAGCAGATTTTGGTGCATTTATCCTCTGGCTTACTTATTCGTTGTAAGTGAACTAGCTTAGTATCCTTCCATCTGTAAAGAGAGAGCCAAATCAAAATCCTTGTTTGCTCTCCTGAGTGGAGGAAAGGCCAGGGCTGTGTGTGAAAGTAGATGATGCAGCAACCTTTCTGAAGCTAAGCAGATCTGGTTCTGGCCAGTGCCTGGCTAGCAGGGGAGGCCACCTGGAACCCTGTGTGAGCTTCTTTGGAGGGTAGAAAAGCAGACATAAAGGTCATTTATATTATGGGAGGCGGCTGTAGCTCAGTGGTAGAGCATCTGTCTTACATGCAGAAGGTCCCAGATTCAGTTCTCAGCATGTCCAAGTAGGGCTGGGAAAGACCTCTGCCTGAAACCTAGATGGACCAAGGATCTGACTTGGTATAAGGCAGTTTCCTATGATTTAATCAAATTTAAGGATTTGAAAGAGAGAAAAGAAATGGGGATGTGCTTTTAACAGAGAGAAAAAAGAGAGAAGGGGAGAATGAAGGGAGCACCAGCTAGTGCTTTCGTTCAATCAGCAACATACCTTGAGTCTGCAGTAGCAATGGGAGACACGTGTAAAGTAGGCTGATAATATTAGTACCATTCTTTCATGAATAAAATGTAACCACACACTTATTACAGATACTTATATCCATGTTCTGTCCAGCCAGCAATGCCTTGCTTCTGCTTCCCAGGGAGTTAAACCTGATATCTGAGGCTTAAATCATTTCACAACTGATGTTTCTGATGTTCTCACTAAGCAGTTCCTTCAACTAGTGGGCAATGACTCTCTTAATTGACTATTAAGTAGCCTCAGGATCAGGTCATTGGTTGAAGAATCAGCTTAGAGAGAACATCATAATTTAAAATGTAACTCCAACGTCATATACCTTGTGTGTGTGTTGACATATTGCTAAGTCATAGCAATGTGCGGACCGGTTTGGGGGTTCGGGGATTCGGTCCGGAGGTTCGGGGGGTGGGGATTGAACCGAACACACACACCCGGTTCTGTCCGGACCGGAACTGAACCTCCAGACAAGTTGGCAATTTTTTAAAAAAAATAAATTTAAATAAATTTAAAATACCTCTAGCCTCTTCGGGGGGCTTCCTGTATGTTGTGTGTGTGTGTGTCTGTGTCTGTGTCTGTGAAGGTTCCCCCTCCCCCCGCCGGCCTCTTAAATCACTGCTGCGGTCTGGGGAAATGCTTGTTTTTGGCCCGTTCGGGCCTCTGTAAGTGCACGCAGTAGCCATTTTGGCCATTCCCCCCCCCCCAAATATTGGTGGTAGTGGGGAGAAATCGAATGAATGAATGAATGAATGAATGAATGTTTTAGGTTTTGTTTGTTTTTTTAAAAAAATCATGACACCCCCCCCCCAGACCGGACTGGACCAGAGGAGATTCAGTGGGGGCCGGACCGAACTTGGCTGGTCAGGTTCGAGTCTGGTCCGTACTTGAACCAAACCGGGCCAGCCAGTTCCATGCACACCCCTATTAAGTCATGCTAAATCCTTGATTCCCTGTATTCTCTATGTCCCCTCAGCTGCGCAGGAGTCTAGCCAGTCCTCCTGATACCCTTCCACCCCATCCCCGACTTCCATTTTAAGCTTCAGCATTTTGTTTTTTAGATCTGGACTGTGCAGTGCTACTTTTGTCTTGGGTTCTGTTTTAAATTCTCCATGCATTTATTTTATTGTTCAATGTCCACTTTGTAGCCGTCAATGCAATATGTATGATTTAGTAGAGTCAGCTCTCTCATCAAGTTAAAATGCATGGAGTGGAATTTCTTTACAGCAGTATACATAATAAATCACTCCTTTATTTCCACCATTAGACAACAGGTTACTTGTATACACACACAAACACTAGAACTTACAAAGTAAGAAGAACCCTTATTCAGCTAAAATTGCCGATTATCCAAAATTGCATGAATTACCAGAAAGCAATTGGATAATCAGAAGTCAATTAACTAGATAATCTTACATAGGCATAAAAATATATGCACCTAGAAGAGCACTCCTGTTTATCTGAATACTTGTCTGTTATTATGATGGGAAGGGTGTGGAGGGAGTGCAAGGACCCACTGATTTAGGTTGGAGGAGAGCACCCACACTGGTTCCATCCACTTGAAAGGGATGTGGAGTTTCCATGGCTTCTAAGAATAGCATCAATGCTTAGCAATGCCTCTCCCATTCAAGGCCTCTCCCATTATTCTGAATGCGAGAGGTACTGCTAAGCACTAACACAATTCTTAAGAGTCACACAGGCTCTCTAGAAGCATCCACACAGTTTTCAGATGGACAGAAACAGTGTGAGTACCCTGCTTTGGGGCCAGTGGTCCTTGTGCTGTACATCAGCCACTATCTCTTAGCCTGCCTAACCTACTTTACAGGGGTGTTGTTAGGATATAATGGGGGGCAGGATGAGAACCATGTATGCCACCCTGATCTCAAGAAGGGTGGAATAAAAATGCAATACAGACATATAAGCATGCTCACTCCCCCGCCATCTGCAAGCCAGCCACATGTCTGATGAACAAAAGGCAGAGTGGGGGGTGGGGGGAAGCAGCCCAGAAAAGAAAAGCACAACAGAAAGAAAAGCGATTTTCTTCCTCACAGGGGGACTGCTTTGCTTTTTTGGGTGTTAAATGTAATTAATGCTACAGTTCTATACAAACATTCCTGGAAGAAAGTCCCATTCAAAATGGGACTTACTTTTGAACATAGATACCTAAGATTGCATTGTTAGGCTGCACATTGCAGAAGGACATTTCCATTTCATAGTGTAACTAAAGGGTTAAATAAGCAACATCTGAACATGTGCCAACAGAGCAGAACTGCTGGAGTTTGCCTCGGCTTAGCCACTAACTCATTTCAGTCTCAAAGACTGCGGAGGCACAGTTAATCCCATTTTAATAATGGACATGGTAAGAATTCCTGTGCATCCAAGTCAGGGCTCATTATAGATATGGGGAATATAAACACCATAGATTTGTGTTATCAACTTTCACTAACGTGTTGTGGTAGTATCACTATTATCCCTTCTGCTCCAGATCAGAAATGTGTGCTCCAAAAGGTAGAATATCCAATGGTGTGAGATTAGTGCCATGAAGATGTGTAAATCTGGTAGATCTGAGAACCATCATGGACCAACCATGTTTGGTTTCTTGTAACCAAAGAAACAGTAACATTCTGGCCGGGTTTAGACATAGCGTGGAACTGTGGGTCCAATGGACCCACGGTTCACATAAGAACATAAGAACAGCCCTGTTGGATCAGGCCCAAGCCCATCTAGTCCAGCAACCTGTTTCGCACAGTGGCCCACAGGTGGTTCCATGCCCCCCTCCCTCAGCTCTCCCATCCACGTTCAGATGTTGGAGAGAGGGTCCTCTCTGCAGTCAGCAAAACTGCAGAGAAGCCAGGGAACTGGCAGTGCGGGATTCCTTCTTGAAAGGGGGACAACCCACATAACCAATTGGGCCAGAGAAGTTTCCTCTCTCAGCTCTGGTCCCATCGGGCCCAAACCGTGATGCCAACATTCAAACATAGCACTGGCACCGCTAAACTGGAGTTAAGGACAGAGAAACTCCACTCTAACTGATGGTAGAGAGTGGAGTTTCGCAAGGGAAACCACAAGTCCCTTTTTGCCCTTAACTCCAGTTGCCAAGTTTGGACATGTGGCTTCAGAAACTGGAGGTGAAGGGACCTCCAGTTTCCCAGTATGTCCAAACTCAGCCTCTGTCTAGAACCTTCAGGGATCTCTCTCAGTTCTTATCACTTTAGATTATTGATTATGCTGAAGCTCATAATTACCTGGCCCTGAATACCAAAATATGAGCTTGTGATGTTCCGCTGTGTTACAAATTGAGTACTGTTTCCTCCAAAACGTCCCCCCTCCATATGTAGATATGATAGCAAATCCCATTGAGCTAGTGCTCATAAATGAACTTCAGGGGCTCACAATATTAATCTCAAAGTGTGAAGTGGGGGCGCGGATAAACTTTAAAAATCTTATATGTCCACCTTAAAAAACCCTCATAATGTCTAAAGAGGCCCCTGATGACATGACCAGGCAATCTTGGCAACCAACTTTGGACATCACCAGGCCATTCCTGGGGGAATTTAAAAGCAGTCACCTAACCTCAAATGGTTCTCTGAATCCACCCTTAATTTTTCAGTATAAAGTATGCTATATCATAGCTTAGGGAAGATGCCCAGAAAGAAAGTGGATTCTTTTGACAGGTTTTTCCATTAGCAGCAGAGAGTCCAAAGGTACATTATCAACATTTCTCCTCTTGATGATGCATAACTCTAATCCATCCTTGGAGGAATAGTACTCCTGCATGATGGATTCAAATAATTCATCAAGAGAACAAGGCAGTTTATTGTAGCACCGTCCAAAGATGGCACCAACAAGAGACAAGTGGATCAAAGAGGAAATTCAGTAATATTCATTGAACTGCGGTTATTCAGTGCCAAGAGGCTGCTCTGCAGCAGAGGTTTGGCAACCAGCAAAAAAATTATTTGACTCCACACTGATGTGACTCTTTGCAGCACTGGAAGTGTTTTAAAGAATCCTTTGAACAGTAAAACGAAAGATCCCACTTCCTAGCAGAAGTGTGGAATGCATAAAATGATGTTTTGAAAAATAATTTTGCAAAATGAAAGAGAACAGCATTTTGAGCTGCATATTTGAGTGGATTCAGATGAGAACTTAACATATTTTGGGTGTCAAAACATATTTTGAGAGCCTGTGTGATATCGGGCAATAGTTTTGGACTTTGACAAGGGAGACATGAGTTCAAATCCCCATTCACCTGTGAAGCTCACGGGCTAACTTTGGGCCAGTTACACACTCTCGAGCTCACCTGCCTTACTGGGTTGTAGTGAGGATCAAGGAATGAGGAAGCATCATGTGCACTACCCTGAGCTTATTAGGAAAAGGGTGGTATATAAATGTGATAAACACATATTCAATTGTAACTCTAATTATGTGGAGAGCTAGTTTTCTGTAATCTCTGGTCACCATGTGAACTTAATGACCCACATTCTGACTAGTGCTGGGTGCATGCACCAAAGGAAGCAGATATGTAGCTCCTCAATTCTAGAACAAAGCAGTGAGGGCACTCACTCAGGGGAGCAGTTGTTGTGAATCTCCCCTTTCCTCTGGGATGGAGAGCCAGTTTTGCAGCAGCGAACATAAATTGTAGTATTCGCCTTGGCTTGCATTTGGATGGGTGACTACATGTGAGTACTGTCTGCTGAAAGATACCCTCTTTAGGGGATGGTGATGTGACTCACTGGTAGAGCATCTGCTTGCATGCAGAAGGTGCCCCATTCAGTCCTTGTCAGCTCCAAGCAGGACTGGAAAAGATTTCTGCCTGAAGCCTTGGAGAGCTGCTGCCAGGTAGTATAGACTGGGCCAGATGCTTGCTCTCTGATACTCTGCCCCTGTTCTCCTGGTTTGTTTGTTTATTTATTTTATTTTACATTTTATATCCCGCTCTTCCTCCAAGGAGCCCAGAGTGGTGTACTACATAGTTAAGTTTCTCTTTCACAACAACCCGGTGAAGTAGGTTAGGCTGAGAGAGAAGTGACTGGCCCAGAGTCACCCAGCAAGTCTCATGGCTGAATGGGGATTTGAACTCGGGTCTTCCCGATACTAGTCCAGCACTCTAACCACTACATCACGCTGGCTCTTTACAGAGAAATGTTCTGCTCATGAATAGATGGAGAGAGGGGCAGGGTTTGAGCTTGTATCACTGCAGAGATGGGGCTTCCAAGTACACTCTGAAGGTTGTTTTTTTTAAATATAAATACAGCATCCCCACTTTCTATAATGTCTGCATAGAGCTTGTGCTAAAAGCTTATTGTCTCACGCTAAAACAGGGGTTCGCAACTCTGGGTCCCCAGATGTTATTGGACTTCAACTCCCATAATCCTCAGCCCCAGTGGCCTTTGGTTGGGGATTATGGGAGTTGAAGTCCAATAACATCTGGGTACCCAACATTGAGAATCCCTGCACTAAAGCATTCAGTGATCACATTTAACCTAGGCCCTGTAAAGGGGAACCACCTAATGGTGCAGCGGGGAAATAACTTGCCTAGTGAGCAAGAGGTTGCCAGTTCGAATCCCCACTGGTATGTTTCCCAGACTATGGGCAACACCTATATTGGGCAGCAGTGATATAAGAAGATGCTGAAAGGCATCACCTCATACTGCACGGGAGATGGCAATGGTAAACCCCTCCTGTATTCTACCAAAGATAACCACAGGGCTCTGTAGTCGCCAGGAGTTGACACCGACTCGATGGCACAAGATGGCACAACTTTACTTAATGGGGATTCTGCCGTAATGGGGATTCTGCCAAGAGTAATGGGGATTCTGCCGTAATGGGGATTCTGCCAAGAGTAGCCTGAGAACCGGGGGCCTGCAGGAGGGCAGGCAATTGTTGATGAATGAAGAAGGACTATAGCTCGGGGAAGAGCATCTGCTTCTCATGCAGAATTCCCCAGACACAATCCAAGAAGAACTGGGAAGACCCCTGCCTGAAACTTTGTACAGCTGCTGCCACTCACTGTAGACAATACTGAGCTACATGCAGTAGAAGTCAGCTTCCTGTGCTCCTGTGTAAGCTCGTCTGAGTACAAGGTGCATTTTAAAACAAGAGTAGGAAGGTTTTGATTTTTATCTTTGCTAGCAAAATGACCATCGCAAAAGGGTAGATCAAGTCCCTGAATGCTTGTCTACCCAAACTAGAACAAGAGAGAGAATCATCCAATGTATTATATAATCATTTGAAGAGGAAAGCAAGAATGGCTTAAACTTTTAACATCAGTGCTGGATCTCTTCTTGCTCTACTGAGACAGCCTTTCGAATGATGGAAAACGAAACTGCTATCATTGATTTTCCTCTGTCTGAATGACAATGGTTGCCAGTCTTCCTATTACTGTAATTGCTGGCTAAATGAACTATAATTGTATTAAGTGGTAACTGAAATATGTATGTGCCCAGTGCAGAAGCTAAACTTTATGAGAGGGTGACTTGCAGGACACAGAAGGAAGAGCCCCTTTTGATGCCACTGAATCAAATCCAATGTGAATGTTTGTTCATTACATACATTGATTAATACTATTTATTCAAATACGTTTTACACCTGGTGCAATCTCTGAAATGCTCTGAAACTTGGTACAAAAAGCAAGATGTCAGCCTTATGATAGTTAAACCCTCTTTTTCTGCCCCAACTGACTCCCAAGTGGCATACAGCCATTAAAATCCATGGAGATACTGTCACCGCCCTCAGATATAAGGCAGAATCATGGGTACAATAGACCTGCGGGTCCACACCCCCTTCTCCCTCTGCATTTGTACATTCGGGAGAGCAGTCTCTCTGCAGTCAGGATGATAGTTTTTCATGGGCACACTCAGCAGGGGGGGGGATCCCTGCAATGCACCGCACACTCGCATGGTGCATTATTGCACCACAGGCTCTCCTCCTTGTGGCTCTCAGCTGTGGGGTGAGCTGCCTAGGGCCTCAGAAGACCTCCCTTTCATTTTTCCATCAAGAAGCCAGCACGAAAGCTTGACTGTATGAGTCCTGGACCTGGTTTTTATCAAGCAGAGGAGCTGTGGTTGGTCGGGCTGAGGAGATGTGTCTAGGAGAGCAGAAATGTGGGGATGGTGTGGGGGCAGCTATATCACAAGTAGCGGGCAGAGGGGGGTATTGTGGTGGGAGTTGGGCAGGCCGTTACAGGAGGTAACGGTCCAGGCAATTGAGGCCTGTTCCTTTTCCTAGCTCTTCTCCCAACCCTGTGACCCCAGGGAGCTCTGAGAACACTTCCTCAAGGATTAGCGTGTTGCTGTTGAATGCCAGGTCGGTCAACACTAAACCATCTCTCATCCATGATCTGATTGTGGATGAGCATGCTGACCTGGTATGTGTGGTGGACATCTGGTTGGATGAGCTGGGTGGGGTTGGTCTCTCTCAGCTCTGTCCTCCAGGTTTCCTGATCATGCAGCAGCCCCGCCTGGTGGGTCAGGGAGGGGGCGCTGCAGTCATCTATCAAGAGATCTATTTCCAGGTGCCCGGTCAGGCAATCTCAGAATTTTGAGGGTTTGTCCTTGAGGGTGGGCATCCAAGATAGGCTGGGGATTCTGCTGGTGTACCGACCACCCCACTACACTTCAGTCTCCCTACCTGAGCTGGCGGAGGTGGTCTTGGAGGTGGCCTTGCGTTCCCCCAAGCTTATTGTTTGGGGGGATTTCAATGTCCAGGCTGAGGCCCCCCTAGTAGGTGCAGCTCAAGATTTCATGGCCTCTATGGCAACCATGGGCCTGTCTCAGCTGGTATCAGGCCCTGCTCACATGGCAGGACATACTCTGGATCTGGTTTTTGCTGATCGGGGAATAAATGATCTGGAGATGGAGGAACCTGAGACAACTCCTTTGTCATGGACAGATCATCATCTGGTGCAGTTTAGTTTGACTGCTCTTTGCAGGGGTGATGGACCAATTAGAATGGTCCACCCCGGAGGCTTATGGATCCACTTGGTTTTCAGACGGCCCTCGGGGAGTTTCCAGTATCCAGAGCTGGTGACCCTGTTGAGGCCCTCATAAATCTCTGGAATAGAGAGACAGCCTGAGCTGTTGACACGGTTGCTCCTAGACTCCCCCTCCAGCTTGGTGGACCCCGTTCTGCTCCTTGGTTTCCTCAGAGCTTAGGGCGATGAAACCCGCTTGGATGATGGCTGGAACGACGCTGGAGGAAGAGTTGTGAGGAATCCGTACGAACACGGGCTAGAGCCCATTTTAGGGACTACTCCGTGGTGGTGAGGGTGACAAAGAAATGTTCTTTCTCTGCCTCCACTGCATCTGCTCAGTGCAGACCAGTGGAGCTGTTTTGTGTAGCAAAGACATTGCTTCACACATCCCCCCAGGAAATGGGGAAGGAATCATCCACAGCCCATTGTGATCAGTTTGTATGTCACTTTGTAGATAAAGTTGCTCGTATCCATGCTGATTTGGACTCCAGAGTTTTGGCACTTCTGACAGACGTGCCTCTGGTACCATCTGGTCCTATTGTGTTGGATTCTTTTCCAACAGTGCAGACTGAAGATGTGGACAAGATCCTGGGCAGTGTGCAGGCGACATCATGTGCTCTTGACACTTGACCTTCATGCCTTCAGAGAAGGTACGGGCAGATGGTTGGAGGTGATTATTAATGCTTCATTAAGGGAGGGCAGGATGCCATTGTGCCTCAAGGAGCTGATGGTAAGACCATTATTTAAAAAGCCCTCCCTTGATTGGGGGGCTTCCTGTAGGCTGCGTGGTGGGGGTGTGTGTCCGCGAAGGTTCCCCCTACTCCCCAGTCTCTGAAATCACTGATGCAGCCAGGTAAATTGATTATTTTTGGTCTGTTTGGGCCTCCGTAACTGCATACAGTGGCCAATTTGGCCACTGCCGCACATGCGTAAATGGCCTCTGTGAGGCCTGGCATGGCCAACAGCCTTGCAGAGGTCATTTGCACATGCACAGCAGCCATTTTGGAAGAAATGGCCACCGTGCATGCGCAAATGACCACTGTGCATGCGCAAATGACCTCTGTGAGGCCATGGGCCATGCCAGGCCTCGCAGAGTCCATTTACGCATGCATGACAGTGGACAAATGGCCATTGCATGCAGTTACAGAGGCCCAAACAGGCCGAAAATAGTCCATTTACCTGGCCATGGTGGATATTTCAGAGGCCGGTGGGGGGAGGCGGAACCTTTATTTATTTATTTATTTATTTAGAACATTTTTATAGCGCCCTAACCCAACCTTCATGGATCCCCCCATGGCCTACAGGAAGCCCCCCAAAGGGGCTACAGGTATTTTTTAATTTTTAAAATTTGGTGGGGAGTGTTTGCGAACCCCCCCGGACTGGACTGGACCAGGGGGTGTGAATGGGGGCCAGACCGAACTTGGCCGGTCTGGTTCAAGTCCAGTCCAGACTCGAACTGAACCAGGTCAGCCAGTTCCGTGCACACTCTTACTGGGGGCAGGGCGCTGCACAGCAGCGCTTCCCTGCACTGACCCCCGGAACTGCCCGACAAGCCTCTGAGGAAGCCACCATTTGTCTGGGCTGGCGATCCACCTGCCCAGGGAAGTTTGAGTGACTGTCTGAGGGGCGGGGCAGGCAAAACTCTCTCACACAAGCACAATTTCTGGGGTGCAGGGGACTTGGGGACACTGTTTTCTTGTAACTCGGGAAAGGAAAGGAAACATGATGTCTTCCTAGGAGGGTTTCTGTATATGAGGGAAGGCAATAGATCCTGGGGTCTAGCCCATCGTGACCAAGGATGTTCTTGCAAAGGATCACCCTTGCAAAACTGTCCATGGAGACCAAAGCACACTCCTGCCCCCATGGCAGCTTGCCTCTAGGGAACTAGCACTCTTATAAGAGGGCCAGTCTACTGGGGAGGAACTTAGGCCCACCAAAACCTTTGGTCTCCCATCAGACTGTGTGCTCATGAGTTGAGCTAATCCAACAAAGTGGGCCCCACTTGCATGGGACCCACACTCTCTCTGGTTAATGAAAGAACTTTTGCACAGTGACCCCCTCCTCTCCAGGGAAGCCCTTCATGAACCCAAAGGAGATTTTGATGCTCCATGTGTCCAGGCATTGCCGAGTGGGCAGTGAAACCACAGGACCAGGGACGGACCTTTACTCTAATTCAACATTCCCAGGTTCGGGCCAGCATTGGACTGTATGGATCTGCCACCATGCGGAATCATGGGAGAGGGGAGCCCTGATTTCCAGTGACCCCAGGTCAGTGTGGTTGCTGTTATGGGCAAAACAAAAGATGGACAAGTTGGGCAGGCTGGCAGGGGGTACAGTATGACAGCTTCTTCACAGCACTCACCAAGAATGGGAGAGGTGTTTCTGGAGTACCTGTCTTGTGTCTTGCTTGTATTCAGCAGTCTGGCTGGGTGGCATCTGCTGTATGGCCCACATAACCTGACACTCTCGTAAGAGAGCAGTCCATGTGAAAAGGGATAGTTATTCTGCTCGACGCCCCACAGATAGTTTTTCTCATGAGTTGTGAAAGCATATCCTCTTGTCCTTACACTTCCATGAGTGAGTGCATCCATTGTCATAACAGAAGAGGAATCTCCTGTCAGTGCTGGCAATACGGATCCTGCTGCCTGGCCCTCCTCATGAGTAAGCCTAGGGACTGCACACATTTCCCCCACGGGGAAAGGGGGGCTGGGGTCCCCTTCCCACACCACTGTGCAACAATTAGACCGGAGGCATTAAACCTGACCCCAGGTATCACCACCCTGCCATATTTTGCCGTCCCAGCATTCTAATGGTGTGCCCTGCTTATGTTGCCACCTGGAGTGCAAATGTTTGTGAACATACATCTTTGTTGTGTCATTTTCACAGAGCAAAGCATGTGGTGCCCATCCTGCCATCCAGTCCCCTTTTTCTCATGACTGCCTGGAGCGGGGGAGCAAGAGACAGAATGGGAAGAGGGCATGACCCTGTGCAACTTTGCCATTTGACAGACGGACCAGCTTGGGGTGGATGTTGCATGTCCCTGTTTCCAGGTAACTGCTTTGTTGTATCAGAGATGTAGCTGGGTGAGGCAACTACTTGGAGAAGCGGCAAGAAAGAGGCGCTGCAGACATGGAGCGAGTGCAATCCCTGATGGGTCTGTGCCTCCATCTCTATGATTACAGTTCCAGAAAGTGAATGAAACCATGATTATGGCACCATCTGTGTTCGGATGTAACACTGTCTCCGAAAAACCTAAGATTATGGCAGTGAAACTCATTAGAAACTGAAGGTTCAGATTGAAGTTTGGCGAGGCAACCTGCAGGTTGCTTTTGCCATGAAACTGCAGTTGTATGCATTCAGACATAACAGAGTTCCAATTTCTGCCCCCTTTAACTGCAGGTTTGTGTTATGTACAAATACGGCCACTGTGTAAAGTTACACAAGTGGTGAAATGTAACATGTGTGCAGTAGCACAAGAGTGTTGCTGTACCTCCAGCCTCAGAGGCAAGATGCCTCTAAATACCAGTTGCGAGGTACCAACAACAAGAGAGAACAGCCCTCACCTCTTACCTGTGGGCTTCTCAGAGTCATCTGGTGAGCTGATGTGTGAAACTGGATGCTCGACTAGATAGGCTTTGGGGCTTATCCAGCAGAACTGTTATTTTGTTCTTTACTGCAAAAATTGTGCAAACAGTGTTGCACAAAAATAAAACCATTAAATATGTTATTCTTGTTTAATGGATGACATACTGTGCAACATTGCACACATAATGGAACATAATGTTTTTGTACTATTGCACCATTTTTACATTCCATCATGTGCATTATGTTGCCAGCGTGGTGTAGTGGTTAGAGTGCTGAACTAGGACCGGGAAGACCCGAGTTCAAATCCCCATTCAGCCATGATACTAGCTGGGTGACTCTGGGCCAGTCATGTCTCTCTCAGCCTAACCTACTTCACAGGGTTGTTGTGAGGAGAAAACGCAAGTATGTAGTACACCGCTCTGGGCTCCTTGGAGGAAAAGCGGGATATAAATGTAATAATAATAATAATAATAATAATAATACTTAAGAACAGTATCCCTTTCATTTTGAAGTCAAAATTAAGTCATGTTCTTTAGCAGCTTCCTTCATCAATGTTTGACAAAAATATAATATGAGAAGTTACAATGAAGTGAACAGAAACGTTTCCACCTTTTGTTTTTCTACAGCAAATTTCCAACCTCCAATTTAACAATCACAAAATTATAAAACAGTTTGCTATCTGGAATTGAGGCAAGGAGTCCTTTCATAATAATCAGATGGATCAGAAAACATTAAAATGAAGTAAGGGAAGATGTCAACATTTGGGGTGTGAGGTCATGGTGACCCACTAGAGATATGCACAAATAAGATTTTGCTATTCAATTTGAGTTAGAATTTAATTGAATTGAATTGCGAAATACTTAATTGAAATCCATTCAAGTGATTCAGCCATAGTGAACAATAGGGAACTCCAATCATCCCATTGTTCCCAATGGGTAGCTCCTAGGGACACCAAACTGGGTTGGGCAGTAGGGCATGATGGGTATTGCCTACCACCCATACAAGGTGTATGGAAATAGGCAAGTGAGCGATCTTTAAAATTTTGAAGCTTTCCACACACACAAAACTCATAAGATCCTAGCAGGGGTGGGGGAACGGTTGAAAATTTGTTTAAAATTGCATGCTTGCACATTTCTTTTGTAGATTGGGTGTAGGTAGCACCCATCATGCCATACTGCCTAACCCAGTTTGGTGTCCCTAGGAGCTACCCACAGGGAACCATGGGGAGTTTCAAGCTCCCCATTATTCCCTTTGGGCAAAGCAAACTACATTCACAGAGTGTACAAGACAAGTTTTGCATTGCAATTTGCAATGCATTTGGCACCCCTGCCTTGCAAAACACTGCAGATTAGAAGCACACGGTTAAACGACTGTGTCCCTCCTGACACAGAACACACATTTTTTAAACACAGTCCAAAAATGGGGGGGGGGAATCTCTGACCCAGAATCTACTGCCAGCTACAGTGCCTGCATTGCAGTAACATCATTGCTACAAGTTACTCTTTCACACACAATTATTACTCCTTTCTGCATTGCAACAGCTGCCACAGCAACACACTTAGCATCAAGCATAGCCATAAGCTCAACTAGAACAACACCTTCAGCCACATTTTGAGTGAGGAGTACACCTTGCAATGCAGCTTGCAAAGCAGACCACAGCAGTGAGTGAAGCACAGGTTAGTCACAAGGCCAGACTAACTGGCCTCATCTCACAGCAATCAACAAGAAAATATCACACACACACACACACACACACACACACACACACACACACACACAGAGCTGTCACACTGTCCATTTCTCACCACAACACCATCTCACAAACAGACGAAACCACAATTCAAGGAAGGAAGTGTCAGTATCTGGCCACCTGGCAGGGAAGTTCACAGTATCAAACGGAGCTACAGAAACAAGATACGGCTCAGACACAGTTCTTCTTTATCGGGCTTGGCTGCAAGCTGTCGACATGAAAGTTGACAAACGTTACTTTCCAGCAGTGAATAGAAAGCTGGTGACATAATTTATAGTACAAGCTGAGAGCTCCCAGCTGGTAGGAATTCAAGGCTTATCAGCCCTCTGCAAGAGGCGTTTACTCCTCCTGATAGTTTCAAGCTGAGTTCTTCGCCTTGTAATACGCCTTTGTTGTGGAGTCAGTGGAGGTTGCTTGCATAGCTCCTCTTCTGATTGATCCGTCACGGTTTCTGCTGTCTCAGGTTGTTGTGCCTGCTCTGAATCATCTGCCTCAGCCATTTCTTGGAAACTGACAGCCGGGCTCTGCCCCTCAGACACCCCGGCATCGGCTGAAAAGTTGACAGCTTCCCCTTCCTCCTCGCTGTCTGAGATCGAGGGCATGACAGGAAGGAAGGAAGGAAGGAAGGAAGGAAGGAAGGAAGGAAGGAAGGAAGGAAGGAAGGAAGGAAGGAAGGAAGGAAGGCACCCAAGTTCTGCTTTTGTCAATCTGAGATCCAGCAAAACTAGAGAGTTTATAATATAGCAGCAGTAGCCTAGCATATTATACTTAGTGCTGAGAAAAGAAAACCATAAAATCAAATCTTCCTTGATTCCTTCCTTCCTCCTTTCATGATTATCCTCTTCAAGTGTACTCTCAGGGCTCTCTCTACCTCCCCTCCCCAGGCCCTATGAAAATATGTTGAAATTTCCTCCTTCTTTATCCCCCTCCCTTCCCCCTCCCCTTAGCCAATGGGAGCAGAGTTGCCCATGACAGGACAATTTGCATGATAACAAGCCAATCAAAAAGCAAGGAGATCTCAAGCCAATCAGAAGCCAGTATCAGAAAACCAATCACCAAGGAGGGAAAGCACACCAGAATGGTGCTTGAATAACTCAAATCTATTTGAGCTCGAATTGGGGTTATTTTGATTAGAACTCGAATCAGACCCTTTGTTTCAAGGGTGTTTCATTTCAAGTTTGAATCACTCAAGATGGCCCAATTCAAGCTTGAACCAATTCAAACTTGAATTGATTTGTACATTTCTAGTGCTCACTACTAATCGTGCTACAGGAAAGTTGAAATAGAAAGACACTGGAATACAAAAGTAGACTTTGGCCATGTACAGATGGTCTTCTAAAGCATTGCACTTACTTTCACCCTTCACATCATCAAATGGTGTTTGTCTCCTTTTGAATTATAAGGGATATTACTCTCCTGCATGACAGACTTTAGCTTTCAGTGAAAACTATACCTCCTTGCAAATGTGTGCGTTTTTGTGGTAATTCCTTTATTAAGACAGTAAACAATTTCACCACACAGTGTGGAAATGAAATTCAGCAGGTTCATTACAGCAAAGCATCTTAATCTGCCTGCCTCATTGGCATCAATTTCTTGAAAAGGTGAAATACTGAAAGAGAATTCCAGAAAAGTCTGTAGAAGACAGGCAGCACCTCCTCTCCTTTCTATGTTTAACTAAGTCATCTGTAAGCATTTTGGTAGGTCAAGAATGCAATTAAATTGCCTGCTATCGTAAAACAGAAAAAAAAAAGTTGAGTGGTAATACCTGATAAAGTCATCATTATCTTGGAGTAATTGACCACATCAGATAATTAAGATACCTGAGGCAAAGCTTCACCCCCTTAAAGGAAGTTCAGAGATATTAGAGCAGAGCCAATTTAGTCAAGGTTGTGTTAATGTTTCCATTACAAGACTTAATTTTGCAGGGATCCACCAGGAATAGTGAGTAAAGGCAGGGACATAAGACACGAAGCAGGGGAATTGGTTTCATAACTCATTGGCTTGCTGCCTTTAATTTATGGCAATGCAGGAAGATCCTCTGTTTTAAGATCTGAGTTCAAGAATAAGATAGCAAATATGTAAGCAGGGGAAATGTGAGAGCCATGCAGAGAATGATGGGAGGTCTTCAGGAACATATGAAGTAGGGATGTGCAAATCGATTCGGGTAGAAATCAATTTGTACCCGAATCTAGCTGATTCGGGTGATTTGGAGACAAAACAAATCATCCCTGTGGTCTATTGGCTAGATTCGGGTTGATTCGATTCGAATCAGATCGAATCAAGATTTAGATCCCTCCCATTCAACCCCCCAAATTCCCAGCTTTCATTAAAAAAAAAAAAAAGCTAAGCTCTAGCCCTTGTAGAAGTGGAGTTATGGAGCAAAATGTGTGGTCACTATTTTTCAAGTGTTTTGATTCTTTGGTATATAAAAATTTCCCCTCAATGAATCTCTATGAGGATTCATTACACACCTTCATTTCCTCTATTCATTTTGACTTTCTTTTCGATAGTGCCAACTGTACCCCACTCCCACCCTCAAGGCAATGCGGTACTACTCAGTTTATGTTCTAGGATTGTTTTCAAGTGTTTAGGGTCTTTGGTGTCTAATAAACTTTCCTCATAATGAATCCCTATGAGGATTCATTACACACCAAAGAGTCTAAACACCTCAAAAATTCCTAAAATATAAACTGAGTACCCAGTGGCTTGTGAGTTGGGGGGTAGTTGGAACATGGGATGCTACTAATTCCCCACCCCCACCTGCAAAGCAGTGGGGTCAAAATGAATAGAAGAAATGAAGGTGTATAATGAAGACACCAAAGAATCTAAAATAACTTTTAAAAAATAGACTGAGTATCCCTGTGTGTGTGTGTGTGTGTGTGTGTGTGTGTGTGTGTGTGTGTGTGATTGCGAGGTGTGTGTGTGGGGGATGTAGTTGACACATGGCAGTTGACAGTTGACACTGTCCAATGATAGTCAAAATGAACAGAAGAAACAAAGGTGTATAATGAATCCTCTAGGGATTCATTATGAGGAAATACCAAAGAATCTAAACATTTCAATATTCCTAAAAATGAAAATGAGTACCCCACTGCCTTGCAGGCAAGGTGGGGGTGGGGGTTGTAGTTCGCACATGGCAGTTGATAGTTGTCACTGTCCAGTGACAGTCAAAATGAACAGAAGAAATTAAGGGGTGCAATGGGTCCTCATAGGGATTAAATATGAGGAAAAGTTGTACATCAAAGAATCCAAACACTTGAAAAATAATGACAGCACATTTTGCTCCATAACTGCACTTATACAAGGGCTAGAGCTTAGCTTAAAAAATAAATAAAAATAAATGAAAACTGGGGATCTGTGTTATAGGAATGTGCATGGAACCATGGAGGTGTGGTCCGGCATTGGGGGGAGTGTGTCTTTAGTGGGGGGAGGTAGTACTTACCTCCCCCACCACTCTTCCCCCTCCAGTGCTGGACTTTCCAAAAACATTCTTGAGGCGGCAGAGTTCCTCCCTGCCGCCCCTGCCCCCGTCGTTGTCTGCAAAGGGTTAAAGTAGAAAAAGCTGGCGGCGCGTGTGCGCCCTTCGCAACTCGCACTCGTCTTCACCGCTGGCACATGCGCACCGCATATGTGATGTATGCGGCGCGTGCGCCAGCGGCGAAGACTTTGAAATGTGGGTGGTTGGTGGCAGCCATAGGGTCCAATCCACCACCCAAATTTGGTGCCCCTAGGAACTTGTTAAGTGGTCTAAATAAGTCTGAATATGAATCAAATCAAATACAAATAGAATCTGGGGTGATTTGTGGGGTTAGATTTGGATACAAAGCAAATCAGGGGTGATTTGCTTTGGGTACAAGTTGAATCAAAAAAATTGATTTGTGCACATCCCTAATATGAAGTGGCCTTATATTGAGTAAAACCATTAGGGATAAGGAGATTTCCAACACTTTTGATTCTCCACCTTTATTTTTCCTTTATTCTGTAGTGGTCCATAATAATGGGCTGGAGGGGTGGAGAATCAGTTGCAGTGGCTTCGTACTGGCAGCCACTCTCTTGCTCCCTTCTGGCTCCACCCCAGCTGTTATTGAGCCATGCAGGTTGGTCATTCATCCGGCAGAGCAGGGAAATTCCCAACCCTGGTCATTCACCTTGTTGAGGATTTCCCTGCTCCACCATCAGTGTTCCCTCTAATAGGGATTCCCTGATATTGTTGACTGCAACTCCCAGAATTCCCAACTACAATGGCTTTTGCTTGGGAATTATGGGAGTTTTAGTCAACAACATCTGGGAATTCCTATTAGAGGGAACACTTTCTACCACATGAGGGGACATGGGCACGGAGGTGGAGTGACTGTGGTCTATAAGGATAACATCTCCCTTACCATGATCCCTGTTGAAGTATCTTACCATATTGAATGTGTGTACTTATGTTTGTGGACCAGGGATAGACTGGGACTTCTGTTGCTGTACTGATCACCCTACTGCCCAAAAGAGTCCCTAACTGAACTGATGGACTTGGTCGTGGGACTGGCATTGGAGTCTTCCAGACATTTGGTGCTGGAGTAGGGATGGGCCCGGACCGGTCCGGACCTGGGCGGTCCGGTTTGGGTGGGGGGGGTCCCTTTAAGAGCGGCGGGAGGGTTTACTTACCCCTCCCACCGCTTTCCCGCTCTGGTGCCCATAATCCGTAGAGTAATTGGGGCGTCAGGACACCTCCCTGCCGCCCCTTCCCCGACGTTGCTTGAAATCCCAGGAGTCCTTTGCACGCACGCGCACGTCACAGAGACGAGCTTGAAGTTACTTCTCAGGTAAAATATTTGAAGAGTTTCAAGAAAACTAAGAAGAGTTGGAGGTCATTCACACAGTCAAAAACTGTATTGTACCCGGGTTTGGGAGCTGTGTGTGTTCTCCATTCTTGGTTGTGTGGAAGCAAGGTAAACCTGAGTAGAAGTGATTGTATGGAAGCAAGGTGGGAGGAAAACCTGGGTAGCTTTTCCTTTTGAGGACAGCTGGTCTTATGACAGCAAACATGACTTGTCCCTTTAGCTAAGCAGAGTCCACTCTTGTTGCATTTGAATGGGAGACCACATGTGAGCAAAGTAAGATATTCCCCTCAGGGGATCGAACTGCTCTGGGAAGAGCAGAAGGTTTCAAGTTCCAAGTTCCCTCCCTGGTTTCTCCAAGATAGGGCTGAGAGAGATTCCTGTCTGCAACCTTGGAGAAGCCGCTGCCAGTCTGTGTAGACAATTCTGAGATAGATAGACCAATGGTCTGACTCAGTATATGGCAGCTTCCTATGTTCCTCCTACCACACTACTGAAAATGACCTCTTGGACTAACAGGATTTATTATGAGTGCTTTTTTGCATATTCAGAGATGAAAGTGGTGAGTCACAAGCACTAGCTGTTTATATTCACCATCCAAGTGGAGCACAGGTCATTCTGTATTTGCTTGAGCTGAGATACATCACCTGATGTATCTCTGGTAATACATCACTCTTGATGTATGGGGCAGGGTAGAATTGGGTGGGGCGATAGATTTACATCAGAATCCAGACTATGTTGAATTCTCCTTTGCCCACAGCAGTTAGAACTCTGTCCTGCAGTGCCTTTGCTTTCTCTTTTTTCCCCTGTAGAGAAACATAATGAAAAATACATAGCAGAATAGTCCATGCGAGCTGCCTAGAACACTGAAGATCAATAACAGTTTATTTGATCACTGACAGCAAATGCTCTTTCAATTAAGCAGGTCACATAAATAACATTTTGGTTCCAACACAAATTGAAGGCAGAGTGTGAAGTAATTAGAAGCAGGCTGAAGATGCTCCAAAGCAGGAGATGCAGCTGTTCTCGAAAAGAAGAAGACCTCTTGTAATAATCTAAGCATGCACATGCACACACAAGAGGACCTGATCCAGAGTTTCATGTGCATCCCAATGTGTGGGTTCACATATATAGCAACATCTGATGCGCCAGCCATGCCCCTTCCGCTTGCATCAGCATGCTGACACAGGGGGCATTGCTGGTGCCATACATGAATGCACAGCCCATCATGGTCTCTCAGTCAGTGAAGATGAACACTTTCTTCACCAGCGGGGTACTTTCTTTCCATGATGGGGGAGCATGTGCAGTGGCAGGGGGCACAGAACCCACCCTCAGATCCTGCCCCAGGGCCACCATCAATCTTCCTATGCCCCTACTTCAAATTTACGCTATCAGGTTCCCTGAGAGAAGTCGGGCAGAATATGCCAGGTTGGGTGGGTTTGGATGACACAGCCAATCATAGCTTATTTGTTTTTACTGGAAGCTAGTGCGGAAGCAAAGGCTTGCACATGTTGATTGTCTGTGTGAGCTGCCCCAGCGTGGTGTAGTGGTTATAGTGCTGGACTAGGACCGGGGAGATCCGAGTTCAAATCCCCATTCAGCCATGAGACTTGCTGGGTGACTCTGGGCCAGTCACTTCTCTCTCAGCCTAACCTACTTCACAGGGTTGTTTTGAGGAGGAAAAGTATGTAGTAAACTGTTCTGGGCTTCTTGGAGGAAGAGCAGGATATAAAATGTAAAAACTAAATAAATAAATAAATAAATAAATAGATTTGCAGATTTGGCCCTTCTCTATGAAATCAAAGCAGCAATTCCTGGAGTTGGGAAGGACTATGAGGATATCAACACAATATCTATGTGAGTTTTCATCTGTGTTTTAAATTGTTGTGTTAATTGTGTTAATATTTTAATTATTGTTTTTAAAATGTGAACAGCCTTAGATTTTTACATGGGGTGGTTAGTGTTGTTAAAAGTGTTATTTATATGTCTTTAACGTTGAAAATATGTGTTTTATGTTTCTAGAAATGTGTTAAATATGTGCAGGAGGTTGATTGACAGCAACAGAAGTGGTGAGACCCCTATAGGAAGGACAGAGAAATCTTGATTATTGAAATGCTGGTGAGAAGACAGTGAAAGAGAGAGGAAAACAATTAGAAATCAGTTGGAAGACAGTTAGCTGGAGGACTGTAAAGAGGGAGAGAGAAAGAGCTGGAGGCTTGGAGGAAAAAGGAGTGTATAACAGGAAATACTTCTCCTAGGAAGACAGAAGCAGGGCTTAAGTAGACAGAAGCAGGGCTTAAATCTGCTCTCTATAAGAAGTCATTGTCTGTGGCGATATATAGATTACTGTAAACAGTCATCAAAAAAAGCGGCAGGTCAAATACAAAATATCCAGGAGAGGCACACCAACTCCAAGATGGAGAAAGAAAATAAGGAAAGAACCACAACTGTTTATTATATGAAAAATAGCACCAGTAATTCACAGAAAGCTGTGAATTAAGAGTTCTGACAACACCCTGCCACTAATATACTGCTTTATACTAAAACCTCATAACCATCACACTTTTAAGAACTTGTGCTAAAACAATAGAAGGAAGTGATTTTTGGTCTTTGATCCTGACAAAACAGATTTGAGTGGTGGCGGCAGATATACCCCAAAATAGGGAGACCCTCACAGGCTTATTGCTTGCTTGCTTGATTAAGTGCTGTCAAGTCGGTCTTGACTCCTAGCAATCACAAAGATAGATTCTTTCCAGGATTATCTGTCTTCTTGTTGGCCTTTAAGGTCTCTCAGCTGTCATATTTGAGTCCATCCGCCTTGCTGCTGGTCATACTCTTCTCTTTCCTTCAACTTTTCCCAGCATTATGGACTCCTCAAGGGAGCTGGGTTTTCACATATGTGTCCGAAGTATTATAGTTTGAGACTTGTCATTTGTGCCTTGAGTGACAATGCTGGATTGATTTGTTCTATGATCCATTGTTTGCTTTCCTTGCTGTCCATGGTATCCTCAAAAGTCTTCTCCAGCACCAAAGTTCAAAAGCGTCAATACTTTTTCTTTCTTGCTTCTTCAAAGTCCAGCTTTCGCATCCATAGAGTTTCACTGGGAAAACCATTGTCCGATTTTAATCTTTGTAGGTATAGACCATGTCACAGCATCTAAATATCTTTTCCAAGGCCTTCATTGAAACCCTGCCAAGTGCTAGTCTGCGGTGTATTTCTTGATTGCTGGATCTTTTACTGTTGATGGTCGACCTAAAAGGCAGAAGCTATCCACCACTTCAATGTCTTTATTATAAATTCTGAGGCTAGTTGCTGTACCCCTTGTCATTAGTTTAGCCTTCTTTACACTAAGTCATAGTCCCATTTTTTTCACTGTGCTCCCTGACTTTCATTTTTAGAGCTTGCAGATCATCCACATTCTCAGCTATCGTATTGGTGTCATCGGCGTAGTGCAGGTTATTGATGTTTCTTCCTCCAGCTTTAAAACCATGCTGATCTTCTTCCAATCCAGCTTCTCTCAGTATATGTTCAACATATAAGTTGAATAAAGAAGGAGAAAGTATACAGCCTTGTCTTACTCCTTTACTGATCTGGAACCAGTCTGTTTCACCAAGTTCTGTCTGGACTGCCGCTTCCTGTCCTGTGTATAGGCTTCTCATGAGAATGATGAGATGTTCTGGGATGCCCGCTTTCCTAAGGATATTCCACAACTTGACATGGTTGATGCAATCAAAGGCTTTTCTGTAGTCAATGAAGCACATATTAACCTCCTTTTGGTATTCTTTGGCTTTCTCAATAATCCAGCGTGCATCAACAATAGTGTCTCTTGTTCCTTGGCCTTTTCTGAAACCAGCTTGAACAGATAGCATTTCCCTTTCCACATAGGGCTCTAATCTGCATTGGATGATCTTGAGGATTATTTTGTTAGCATGTGAAATTAAGGATATTGTGCAATGGTTTGCACAATCTATTAAGTCTCCTTTCTTTGGTATGGGTATATAGACTGACCTCTTCCAATCTGTTGGCCACTGTGTTGTTCTCCAAATTTGCTGGCATAGTTTGGTTAGAGCCTTGACTGATTCTTCTTCTATTGCCTGCCATATTTCTGTAGCGATTCCATCAATTCCTGTAGCCTTCCAACTTGGTAATGATAGGAGTTGGATCATCTTCCCGTATTAGATGTTTTTGCAAGTAGAGAATATCTTCTATAGTATCTTGGATGTTGTTGACGTCCCTGCTGTATAGATTTTCAGTATACTCCTTCCATCTCTGTTTGATCTTCTCTGAATCAGTTACTATTTGTCCTTTGGCATCTCTTAACATACCAATTCAAGGTATGTTGGAACCTCCTTCTGAGTTCAGAGATCTTTTGGAAAACTTTCCTTGGTTTTCTGTGTCTATTTCCATCCTCAAGGACTTTACAGATGTCATTGTAGTACTGCTCCTTGTCTCTTCTAATAGTTTTCTAAAATTCCCTGTTAAGTGCCTTCATGAGGTCTTTATCTTTCTTGACTTTGGCTTCTCTCCTCTTCTTGGCAATTTCCGGTGTCTGTTCTGACATCCATATTGCTTTCTTCTGTTTCTTGGTCTTTGGCAGTCTCTTTTCACATTCGTACTTAACAACTTCTTTGATTTCATTCCACAGTTCCTCTAGTTCCCTATCAATGAGGTTCAGAACTTCAGATTTGTTCCTGATGTTCTCCTTAAAAACGGTGGGTACATTCTCAAGATCATCTTGTAGAAACTGATTGGCTTTGTTTTTCTGTTTTAGCTTGACTTGGAACTTGCACATGAGCAGTTTGTGATCTGTTCCACAATCAGTCCCCAGCCACATCTATGCTGTTATAACTGAGCTCTTCCACCTCCTTGCATCAATAATGTAATCAATTTGATTTCTGTGTACTCCATCTGATGAAGTCCATGTGTAAAGGCACCACTTTGGTTGTTTGAAGAATGTGCTCGTGATGAAGAGATCATTGGCTTGGCAGAAACTATTAAGTCATTCTCCAGCTTCATTTCTATTTCCTAGGCCATACTGTCCGACTGTGTTTTCCTCCTTACCATTTCCAACTTTGGCAAACCAGTCTGCAACGACCTGCAGCATGTCTTGCTTGCATGTTCTGTCAATTTCAGACTGAACTTGAGCATAAAACTCATCAAATTCCTCTTCTTCTGTATTGATTGTTGGCGCATAGACTTGAAAATTTGTCATTTTAAAGGGTTGTCCATGAAATCTAATTGATATTAGTTGTTCACTGACCGCATTGTACCCAAGTACTGTCATTGTTATTATCCTTCCTGACTATGAAAGCTAAACTGTTCCTTCTTTGTTTTTTTGTGTGTTCTGAGTAGTAAATGGTATGATTTTGTCGCCAGACCCCAGCCCAAGAAGACACAGACACAAGTGTTGGATATCAAAAGGGGCCACAACTTTATTTTTCAATTAATTAATTGACTTGAGCAGCAAAATAGTAGGAGGGGAACACTCCACCCCCCTCAACAGTGCAGGCCTATCAAGGCAGGGTTCAGACTCCCCAGTCCTAGCCCTAAATGGGTGACACACCCTGACTCCGGGAAGAAGCAGGTAGCGAACCCACTTCTGCCCCTTCACAGTCAACCCCAGGGGGTTGGGGCATTTCCAGGGCTTCCCACCTCCCGGACTGCAAAACCCTAGGATTTGCGAAGTCCTGGATAAGGCTCCATGGCAAGCCGTCCTCCCTGGGCTGCACAAACCACAACAAAGGAGTGACTGACCACCGAACCTGCTTAACTGCCCACAGGTGCTCACAGATATTAATTCCCTTTAGCTAACCCCAACCTGCACTGTCCATGCCCAGCTGTGACCAACTAACACTAACTAACCGAGTCTCAGAATGGGGTAGGCGAAAAAAACCCCAACAGATGCCAATGCATTGAGAGCCAAAAATTCCTACCCGGCCCCCAAAAGGACGACCAGCAACGCCCATTCTGAGCCCAGGGATGAGAGGGAGGGGAAATCTCGGCTCTGAATGAAGGTTTGGGACGGGGAGCAGCCGTAGCTGTAGCCTGGCCCCACCCCCAATAAGGCCCCAGCCAATCAGGGGGCTTCTTGGTCTCATGCGTAGGCAGGGCAGGGGACAACCCCCCCTCCCTGCAGCACGAGGCCCCAGGGAGGGGCATTCTGAATGAAAGTGTCCAATTCCAGTCCATTTTAATTTGCTGATGCTCAGGCACAGGCTAATTACAGAATGATTATAGATTTTCACTGTTATATCAGTACATATATGTGCCAGTTCCAACATGGTTATATGGAGGCCCATACTCAGATGGTGGTGCTGGGGGATACCTGCTCCACCCTTTGGCCTTTGGGGTGCCACAGGGATCTATTCTGTCCCCCATGCTGTTTAACATCTACATGAAACCTCTGGGAAAGGTCATCCTTAGGTGTGGGCTGGGGTGTCATCAGTATGCTAATGACACCCAGCTCTATCTATCTTTTAAGTCAGCAGACACCAGGGATGCAGTGGATGCTCTGAATCAGGGCTTTGGGGCTGTTCTGGACTGGATGGGGGCAAACAAGCTGAAACTCAATCTAGATAACATGGAAGTGCTCTGGGTTGGTATAACTGATCATCCGAGTAATGAGGTGAATCTGGTCTTGGATGGGGGTCACACTCCCTTTGAAAGAATGTCCACAGCTTGGGGGTGCTTCTGGACCCGACGCTGTCCTAGGAGGCACAGGTGGTGGCACGGTGCAGAAGTGCCTTTTACTAGCTATGGCTGGTGCGCCAGCTGTGACCCTACTTGGAGAAGTCGGACCTGACAGTCACTCATGCTTTGGTAACATCCAGACTGGACTACTGCAATGAGTTCTACATGGGGCTGCACTTGAAGGTGGTTCAGAAGCTTCAGCTGGTCCAGAATGCTGCTGCAAAGACACTTGTGGTCGCAAGTCACTTCATGAGTGTCACACCCATCCTGTGGCAGCTTCATTGATTACCAGTCCACTTCCAGGCTAGATTCAAGGTCTTGACCTTTAAAGCTCTACACAGCTTGCAGCCGGGGTACCTGTCAGACTGCATTTGCCCATACGAACCTGCCAGGGCCCTCAGCTCTTCATCTCAGTTCCTGTACATGGCCATGCCACTAACAGTGATCTGGTTGGCGGGGAGTAGAGACAGGGCCTTTTCAGCTTGTGGCCCCTCGGTTTTGGAACGCCCTCCCTGAAGAGCTTCGCAAGGCTCCTTCCCTTAGTGTTTTAAAAGAGGCGTTATAAAGTTCCATCTTTGGTACGTTTTTAAGTTTTTCGTTTTTATGATTCTCAATTTTTAGCTTTTTAAATAACTTTTAATTTGAAACGTAGTTCTGATTGTGGTTTTAGCCAGGACTTTTTACTTGTTTACATAATTTGGTTAATTTCATTTTACATTGTATCTATTTTATTGTTGTGAGCCACCCTAAGCAGTAGTGTACTGGAGGAGCAGGGTATAAATATTCTAAATAATAATAATCAGTCCTCAAGAGCTACTGTTACAGCAGGCAGGGTGGGGGGTGGCTCTTGCCACTGCTGGCACCCCAGCCATCTACTGCCTGAGGCAACCACCTCACTTCACCTTTTAAAAGGACCACCTCAATACTAGATATGAAGAAAACTAATTTAGTGCAGGTGGTCAGATTAGATGAATTATTAATTATTAATTATTAATTATTAATTATTATTATTATTATTTAGTTTTCATTCTGGTTGTATAACCATCTATCCTGTCAAAACAGGACTTTCAACAAATTTTCTAATCCCACAACACAAGTTAAATTAACAAGCACTTTTCATTTCCCTTCCCCTCCCCTGTTTGCACAGCAGGCTGAGTCAAAGCTTTGCATGACCATATTCCTAATTTTTTTTTTTTTTGCGGGAGGTAGGGTGGGTGGGATGCCAATCTCTATTATGCCACTTCAACCTTGCTTCCGTCTTCTTTCCTGCTTGTAATTTTCTACTCTCTAGATTTGCTTTTCCAAAGGTTACAGCTTATCTTTTCCCTTTAATTTTTATAATACATTGTTCCTGTAAAACATATAGGGAGAGAAAACGATTTCGCAGCTGCTGAGAAAAAGATCAGAGGCACCAACCTTGTTTAAAAATTCCATAATCAATATGGGAAAAAAAATTAAAACCCCAGGAAACCCCCTGATTCACTAAGAAGTCCTCAGTTCAAAGATAGCTGTTCTGGGATGAATCCCCAGGATCCAACTGTCAATAGGAACCAGGTTTGATAAGATTCCGCACCACTCCCCCTCCCTCCACTACCTCTGCCATTGAATAACAGACAACTTTATAAGTGCAGGGCAAGGTGAAACTACAAACAGGTCTGTAGAGGATGGGAAGGAGGGAGAGAGAATAAGACTTACAAGTGGTGTGACTGATCAAGTACTTAATCTCTAAAACTTTCCAAGAGGTGTGGATACAAGTCAAGTCAAGTCTTTATAAGCAAACATAGGAACATAAGAAGCTACCATATACTGAGTCAGACCATAGATAGGTCCACTGTGCCTCTACAGTGGTCAGGTGTAACATTGGAAACCCATATGTGTGTGCTTGTTCAGAAAGAGCTCCGTAACATACTACCCTCATGAATTGCTCGCAACTTTACAATAGGAACATAGGCAGCTGCCATATGCCGAGTCAGACCATTGGTCCACCTAGCTCAATATTGTCTACACAGATTGGCAGCGGCTTCTCCGAGGTTGCAGGCAGGAATCTCTCTCAGCCCTATCTTGGAGATGCCAGGGAGGGAACTTGGAACCTTCCGCTCTTCCCAGAGAGGCTCCATCCTGAGGGGAATATTTTACAGTGCTCAAACATCAAGTCTCCCATTCATATGCAACCAGGGTGGAGCCTGTTTAGCTTAGCTAAAGAGACAAGTCATGCTTGCTACCACAAGACCAGCTCTCCTCTCATAAAACGGAATGATTATCATTTGCTATTAAATGATCTCAGTATGCTTTGAAATCAGAATTCCTCTAGATAGCCCAGTCAGCATATTTTACACTGTTAGGGTCACTTTACTTTTTACTCTTTTGGGGTGTGCACCTCAGGTGTGTCAAGTGTACACCTAACAGCATATACTTGAAAAGTGAATGTGATAGACACAAATCAAGCCATCAGTGCGTATACCTATAAGGAAGCCATGCAGTGGCATCATTGGGAGGGCCCTATCAGGCCCCCAAAGTTTTGTGGGGTGTCCCAGATCTCTCTCACCTTGCCACCTCCACCACCATCAGGGGAATGGCACAGGAGCTAAATAGCACACCACCGTCGCCTGGCATCAGTGTTCCCTCTAACAGAGATTCCCAGATGTTGTTGACTACAACTCCGAGTATCCTCAGCTACAGTGGCCTTTGGCTGGGGGTTATGGGAGTTGTAGTCCAGACCATCTGGGAATCCCTGTTAGAGGGAGCACTGCCTGACATGTGAAAAGTGAGAAGAGAAGTGGTGGCAGGTGTGCATATGCCATTTCTCAGCTGGCTTTTCACACACCGGGCAGTGGTGTGCTGTTTTCAACATCTTGGTGGTGGCAGGAGTGCTGAAGGCTGCCCCCCCTGTAAGGTGGTGGCAAGCAGCACCACCACCAAAGACCACCCACTGAGATGGTGACGGCAGGAGCAACGAAGGCCTCCCCTCCACAACAGTGCAGGAGCCCAGGTCTCGGCAGGAACAGCAACAACAAAAGGTTAAAAAAAAATTCATGGCACCAAGCATCTGAACTTTTGAGGGTGCAGCAATGCCACTGAAGCCATGATTAGCTGCAGCTCCCTGTTGAGTGTGTATAGCATTGCCAACAGTCCCGTGTCTTCAGGGGAAAGTACCTGTCCCATTCAGGACACACGTTGTCCCTCCTTTTAACCACTTAAAAAAATTAACTTTTAAAGCTGCCACTAAGCAGGCGGCGTGTGGGATGGCGGTGACAGTTTTCCGACCTCCCAAATGCTGAATGGTTGCTGCTAGGGGCTGGGCTGGGGCCGGCATGCTGCATGGGACCGGCAGCATCCTAAATAACTTTGAAACCAAATCACTCACCAGTCAGTAAGTGAGGGGCCGAGGTCAGAGCTCAGCAGAGGCTGAGGGAGGGAGGGATTTAGCCCGTCTCCCTCATTTGGAGGAAGGCGGGCCAGAGGAAGGCGGGCCAGAGGTTTGAAAGTTGTTGAGCCTGCCCCAGCCCAGCCCCTAGCAGCAGCCATTAAGCATTTGGGAGGCAGGAGAGCTCTCGCCACTGTCCCACGCTGCTGCTGCTCAGCAGCAGCTTTAAACATTAAAAAAAACACACACACACACAGATAAGTCCCGCCTCTAGGTGGCCACACCCCCGGCCACCCTCGGCTCCCCCAGAGTCCCCATCCCGAATTGAGCCAACACAATGCTGGCAACCCTAAGTGTGTACTCGGTGATAAATCTAGGTTTGTCTCTGCAATGGCTCAACAAATCCACGTGAAGCATCCTTCTACTGAGTCAGACTATTGGGCCATCTAGCTCAGTGTTGTCCACTCTTGACTGGCCGTCACCTCCAGGGTCTCAGGGTGAGACATTTACCAGCCCTGCAACCTGTGACCCATTTATCTGCAGAGGCCAGAATTTGAACCTGAGACTTTCTGCTTAGAAAACATATTCTCTGGCATTGAGCTCCAACCCCTCTTGAGCTAGTTGTTTTCACTGGCAGCTTAAGTGTTTGAAAACCTCACTGGACCTTTTTCTTTTCTTTTCTTAGTTTGAAAATAACAATAGGATGACCAGATGCAGGTCTGCACCACCTGTAACAAGTATATAGGAGAAAGAAGTCTCCCCTTGTTTGGTTGCAGCTAGGCCCCTGAAAAGAGCAAATGCTTTACAATTGAGCTACAGCCCCATCCTCAACTACCATTTTCTACACAAATATTTCCTTAGTGCAAAACCATACCAACAGACCCATTCTAGGGCTGTGCGAACAGATTCAGAACCGAAGCGGTTCAAAGTTGAAGCGGTTCAGTTTGAAGGCTCAAGGTCAAGCCGAACCACCCCTAGTTTGGCTCAACCCCAGACCGAAACACACACCCCTGATCCATTCGGGAGGTTCAAGGATATTTTACAGAATTTTTTTTTAAAGGTGTTTAAATTACCCCCTCCAAGGGGCTTCTCCGATGAGGAGGGGGGGCCGTGGAGGTTCCTCTCCCCCACCAGCCTTCTTTCCTTCAAAAACAGACCTGTTTAGCCAGTCTTCGAGCCTTTCCCCTGGTGCGGTGGCCATTTTGGAGGCCACCACAGCTGCACAATGGGCCTATGCATGGCCTGGGCATGACTGAAATGGCCGCTGTGCCAGTGGAAAGGCCCGAATGGGCTATAGAATGGCTTAATGGGGACATTTTTGAAGGAAGCTCTGTGGAGCCCCTGCTGCCTCAGCGAAGGCCTCCCCCGCCGAGGGGGTAAGTGTTTTTGTTTGTTTGTTTTTGCTTTAAATTTTTATTGATTTTAGAGGGGGTAAGTGTTAAAATAATTAAAACTTTTTTTTCGTAAAAAGGTCTGTGACCCCCAGGGGGTGCTGGACCGAACTAGCCTGGTCTGGTTCAGGTCTGGTTCAGACTTGTACCAAACAGGACCAGCCGGTTCCATGCACACCCCTAGCCCAATGCACAGCAATCAAATACTAAACCCACAACAGTATATTGCAAACAATAAAGAGAGCATTTCTTAAATGGAATATGAAAAAAAATATCACACACAATAGTATTAAAAATGGAATAAGGTGCATCATTCATATCAAAGTCCATGAAGTCCCAATTGGAACTTTAGACTGAAAGCTTGTTCATTATATAACCACCAGAGTCCAGACCTGAGTTGCCTTTTGTTACTTGATTCCAGAAGATTGAAAAGCTCTTAATTTGATTACAGTTAATTGTTGCCAAATTTTATCGAGCCATTCCACCTTTGTTGGTTTGGATTTTGCGTTCAAACACTTTATAAAAGGTACTCCGACTTTAACATAAAAAGACGTTCTTAATATTTCATGGTTTTGACATAATCAAAAAGCATTTAATAACAATTGCAGCTGAAATATCTAATTAATAACATTGATTGCCTTTGTCCAAAGTTTAACTGCTATTTTTACACCGCCACCGCCACATCTTCTTTAAATGTAAAAGCCTTAGGACGTACGTAGCAAAACCTGTGATACGTGGTGCATCTTGCGAGATTTCCTGGAAGGGCAGAGCACAGCATAGCAGGGGGAGCCTGTCTCCAAGCCAGCCTGCCGAGGAGGGAGAGAGGTTGAGGAGGAGGCAAAACTGTGAGCTGGCAGGAGAGCGCATGTTGGCTCCAACTGCCCACTTTCTTGCAAGGACAGCCAAGCAAGCAGTGGCACAGGCAGCGAAACCGGGGTTTAAGGGATGGGGGTGAGAACGAACTGGCCGAAGGGATGTGAGGATGTGTAGAGCAAACTGGCTGAAGGGATGTGTGTGTGGGGGGGGGGTGAATTGGCCAAAGGGATAGGGGGAGCAAACTGGCCAAAGGGATGGGGGGGGGAATGAACTGGCTGAAGGGATGTGGGGGAGTGAACTGCCCAAAGGGATGTGGGGAGGGGATAATGAACTGGCTGAATGGATAGGGGAGAATGGCTGAAGGGAAGGAGACGAAATGAAGACAGGACAGGGAGCCAGATCAGTTGTGGCTGGGGCAGGGGAGACAGGGAGAACCAGGGGCACAGATGCTCTGCGCCGGTCAGCTAGCATTATATAAATCTCCTTTGGATCATGTGAACATTTGCTATTTTCTGAAAGATAATGTAGCAGATTAAAGCCATTGTCTCAGAGCAAGCTCATATGAGGGGAAGAAAAGTGCTGAATCATCCTTGCTGAGCTTTCTGGCAAGGCTTCTCCCAAAACCTTCCATTTTATTTTTTGGTAGGCTCTAAAGGCTGCTGCCACCATCCGCTTATCGACAGAGCTTAATGCCCCCACCCCAGGCTTGGAGTGGAATCCCAGGGAAAACTCTCTTTCTTTTGCTATTAGGAAAGTACAAAAATCTTCCACATGGTGGGAAAACTGAGAGCTGTTGACTGCCTGAGGCATGTTTGCACCAGAGTAAAATCCCAAAGCCAAAGTCCAGTCTTCCTTTTCTTGAACTCACCCAATTCTGGCTTGCCAGGACCTGCAGAGACATTCTCTTGCAGCCAGTCCTCCTCTGCACCCCCAGCCAGCTTCTTCTCTAACAAAGAAACACTTCTTTAACTTCCCACGGCTCTCTAGGTCCCACCCACCTGGTGTGCTGATTGGCTGAGCCCTGGAGTTCACCAGCCTGTGTCAGTCAGGACAGGTTTCACTTCCAGTTAACTCTTCAGAGGGAGGGGTGGCTGATCACTACAGTTAAACATTAGCATCACTGTACATCAAGCCGCTATTAAAGGTACCTCTACAGTCAGGTGTAACATTAGAAACTCTTATGCATGTGCTTGTTCAGAAAGAGCTCCGTAACATACTACCCTCTTGAATTACTTGCAACTTTACAATGGGAACATAGGCAGCTGCCATATACCCAGTCAGACCATTGGTCCATCTAGCTCAGTATTGTCTGCACCAGGCTTCCCCAACCTGCTGCCCTCCAGATGTTGCTGAACTACAATTCCCATCATCCCAGCCACAATAAGTTGTAGCTGGAGGTGATTGGAATTGTAGTTTGGCAACATCTGGAGTGTCGCAGGTTGGGGAAGCCTGGTCTACACAGACTGGCAGTGGCTTCTCCAAGGTTGCAGGCAGTTGTCTTTCTCAGCCTTATCTTGGAGATGCCAGGGAGGGAACTCGGAACCTTCTGTATGCAAGTATGCAGGTGCTCTTCCCAGAGTGTCCCTATCCCCTAAGGGGAATATCTTACAGTGTGGAGTGGACCCTGCTTAGCAAAAGGGACAATTCATGTTTGCTACCACAAGACCAGCTCTCCTCTGCATTTTGTAGAATGGATAGGAACATAGGAAGCTGCCATACCGAGTCAGACCATTGGTCCATCTAGTTCAATATTGTCTACACCAGGCCTGCTAACTTAGTCCCCCCCCCCCAGCTGTTTTTGGACTACTACTCCCATGATCCCCAGGAATTATGGGAATTGTAGGCGAACATCTGTAGGAGGGCCAAAGTTGAGCAGCCCTAGTCTACACAGACTGGCAGCAGCTCTCCAGGGTTCCAGGCAGGAGTCTTTATCAGGCATCCCTGGAGATGCCAGAGATTGAACCTTGGACTTTCTGCATGCTCTGCCACTGAGCGACAGCCCTACAAAGTCCCCCAAATCTACAATCCTGCTTGCCCCGATGCTTCAATTTGGAGCAACATATGTGCATGAGCAGTACATGAATTTGATGGGGTTTTATATGTGTCTGTGCTTTGAGGCAAATTGTGTGTGACATTTATACAAGAAGCAATAAAACTGATGTAGGCAAAGTATATTCCTAAAACAAGTTCAATAATGTCTCTTCCAAACTATGTCTGAATTAGCCAGATAAATGCTTTTTCATGTTTGCCGCCAATTATGCCAAGCAGTCTTGGGAAATTGCCTACAGAATTGGCTTTCCCTGGGGAAGATTTGCTTCTATGGAAAACAGAGACACTGAGAGCATTTGAAAGGGAGAGACAGGAGTAGGTCGGAGGCTAACTGTTACAGGGGTGGCCTTCATTTCCCTGTGCCTAGTTAGGATCAGAATGTCTTATGGCCACAACCCCCTATCTGGTTAATAGGTCATCTTCAATGCTAACAAGAACAGTTTTGCTCTAATCAAGCTTAGTCTATCGAATCAATTGATGCTGTGCTTATCATCAGTGTTATCAGCAGCAAAGGGCCTCTCTTTGGGGCTTTTATCCTCATCTGCAAATGGGAGTTTTTGAGCCCTTGCCATCAGGTGTTAATTCAGCTGTAATAATGGCATCCTGATAAGGATGCATGCTTTTTAGCCTGTTGAGTGTCAGTGTGCTTGGGTTGATAAAGTGTGTGTGTGGACCTGGCTGCAAGAGGCTGCTAAGCAATCGGAACAAGTAACTGACCTGAGCAGAGACAGATGGCTTGGGCTTCCATTAGTTCCACTGTTTCCAGTCTGCAGACTACATTGCAAAGGTTACACGAGTTAATAGCCTACTGACAGTAGGAGCAGATACCAGCATAGCCATGTTCTTTTCTTGCGGCGAATTGCAGAACTTGCACTTTAGCATTGATTACGGGACTGATTCCCAGTACCTAGATGACATAGCTAGCCGAACATGGCATCCTCTCAGATTTGTTAGCAATCTCTGCCTGGAGTTTATTAAGCATTAAAACTGAATGGTGATTTCTTTTTTCTTCCCCACCCAACTCACACAGAAATGTACCTGTCTTTTTGTGAACTATCAGGGTTTTTCAATGATATTCTTGCCATGGTCCTACATTTTCTAACAAATATATAGAAAATCATCATCATCATCACCATCACCATCCAATTAATAATAAATATTATAATAATAAATACACATCACACCATTGATTGATGTGGCACTTACAAAAGTATAAGAAGGCAGGTCCCTGCCCTGATGAGATTACAATCTAAAATTCAGCACAGGGGATAGAACAGAGGCAAATGGGGAAAATGGAAGAAGGGGGAAACAGGGGGAAGCTGTCAGTTACATGTACTTAGTTACAATAGGATATGATCTAAGGGATTGTGGCAAATGCTTTACAGAAAAGGTGGGTTTTGAAGTAGGAGCCAAAGAAAAGAAGAGAGGCAGTGTTATGCAATAATGCAAGCATTCTGAGAGAAAGGCACAGCTTTTTGAAGGAGCAGGGCAGGGCAGGTGTGCTTCAGATGACAAGGTGCACAAGGGAAATATTACATGGAAACAAAAGATTCTTTTTTCTCTTTCTAAAAGCCTTCCTTGGGTACTGATTACCAATTATTATGCCTGCTGAATTTGTCTTCATTATGCTGCTATTCTTTTAGTCTTTGGGGCATGTTATTTTAAACTGTTTTAATTATATTGGTTATTGATTTTAGTTTTATACTGTTTGTTTTTGCAGGGCACTGAGTGTATTTTTACAGAAAAACAGCTAGTACTTGGCCATCATAACAGAGACTGCAGATTGCTGTTCAGGGCCCGTAAGAGAGAAAGAAGCTGCAGCTGGCATTGCTGTCTGTCCTAGGGAAGAGAAAAATCTAACTGCCTAGGACTGACTTTAGGGTTAAAAATTAGTGGCCAGGCAGCCATAACCATAGTTACCTTTAAAGCCCTAAATAGCTTAGGCCTGGGGTTCGTAGGAGAACGTCTGCTCTTGGTGCGTCTAATAGGCACTGTACGTTTCAGGTAGTAGAGCAGAAGTCGTCTTCTTAATGAGCTCCACTGCTCATTAAGATCACCTGGGCGCTTTCCAGACTAAAGCCTGCAACAGGGTCACGACACATCTCACTTCCTGTGTCGTGACACCGCAGTCCTGACGAAAGTGCCAGGGTGCCGTTGATATGTGTTGGATGCCTTGTTTTGAATTTAATTGCTGCGACTTAGTGCTATGACGTCGTTTATCCAGCGTAAAAAAGGTGTTGCTTTTTCGGGTTGTTAGTTTTCGTGAGACTGTTCCCTCTTCATATTTTACATTTTGAAACTGGTTTGCCTGAACGAAGGAAGCATTTTGCCGCTTTTGAGCAGCTAGTCTGGAAAGCACCCTGGTGAATTGATTTTGGTTGCCAACAGCATATCTGATGCTGACTTGGGTTGTGGCCTCCTCTGTAGCCACCCTAAGACTTTGGAACACACTCCCTGTCAAAATCCAGCTTTAATGTTATCTATATTAATTGTAATTTTAATCTTTTTAAATTGGTTTTTAAATTTTAATTCTTAGGGTTATCCATCCGCAGCACACCATTCCCCCAGTGGCTGTTGCTGGTATCTCTCTTCTATTTCTTTTTTAGATTGTGAGCCCTTTGGGGACAGGGAGCCATTTTATTTTATTTTATTTATATATATCTATGTAAACTGCTTTGGAAATTTTTGTTGAAAAGTGGTATATAAATAGTTGTTGTATTCATATTATATATATATATATATATATATATATATATATATATATATATATATAAATAAATATAAATTTTTAGTGTAAATCACCCTGAGCCACTTTAGGAAGAGTGGTATATAAATCACATAAATAATAAATAAAACAAGAGCTTACGCATCTCTGCCTTTAGAAAGGTGCTCAGAATGTACCACTTTAACCAGGCTTTTTGTTAACTTTTAAGCAGGTTTAAAATGTTTGTGTGTTGTTTTTTTAATTATTAAAAAAAATTATGGACTTTGAGTTTTAATTTTGTAAACCACCTTGAGATGTATGTTTAGCTGGTATAAAAATATTTCAAATAAACAAATAGACAATTCTTCTGATATTTTTGTTCATTATAGAGCAGACTCCTACAAGGCACATGTTGGACCACTTCAAAATGCACTTAAAGTTTTAACCTTTCAAGGCTCCAACTAATGCATGCCGCCTCAAGTAATTCTACAGCTTCACAGAGGAAACGAGAACTATTTTTATTTTTGGTCGAGTAAACCTTTAACATTTAACAGTCAGGTGTTTATTTCACTCCCTGAGCTGTCTCCAGTTCAAGTAACACTTAAAATGATCCTCATCGCAGAAGGGGGAAAAAATGGTGTTAACTTCTACACTCTCAAATTGGAGTGTTCCAAGGAAACGCACACTTGCATCCAGTGCCACAGCCTCCTCCGCCCCTTCTCATTAGGAAGCCATCAGGAAATAGCTTAGAGGCAGGGAATTTTCTGTGAAAATATTATTTCTTCATCTGCCCATTCCGACTCCCTCGCAGGTTGTATGGCTAAACGGCACTCAGGAATGTGGATCCTTCGCAGCACTCAGATGAATGTCTTTTCGCATGTTGCTTTCGCAGCTGAAGCATAGCAGGGCCCCAGATCTCTTGCCTCCCAAATGTCCCAGGAGATAGCTGACCTTTACAAGTATGTCTTTTGCAACTGAGACTCACTTATAATTTGAGTCTGAAACAGTGGCTACTGTAACTGGAGCAGGCCGCTCCCTTTTCATGGGCTCGGCTCAGGTCTTCCTGGGAAACTCACCTAGGGTGGGGTCCACAAAGCACTGAAGGGTACTCGGTTAGCAAAAGCAAAGCAAGAAAGGGAAGTGCCCACGTCGGCTGCTGTTGCATAAAGTTTCACGATTTAAACCAGATGCTTGCGTGCCGTCCTGCCCACGCTGCCTTAGCCTACACTTACCCATTCACATCCTAGCAGGATGCTTCAGTTTTATTACCATGAACCATTTTAAACAAAAGGCAATGGGTGGGAGAAAGAGGATTCCGAACACCATCTACAGCATCTGTGGCTTCTTCCAAATTCTTCTCCATTTGTTCTGCTATATTGTACAAAGAGGAGGGGATTGCTGCTAAGTGGTGAGATTAAGAAACAATTAAACATGGTCTCAGTTATACTCTGTTTCTGGGATCTCGTGTGTATTCGGATGTGTATTCGTGTGTATTCGCCACAGTTAAGAGTACTGGAATAGATGGACTTTTGGGTCAGATCCAAAAAGACCAATTTTATGTTCTGAATGCATGTACCAAATCAATTAGTGGCTGTAATTCTATCCCTTGCTTCAAGAGAAATTCCAGGGGCACATGTTAACGAAAGCAGTCTGATTTTGTTTCCCGCTATGCATTGTGATTATATGCTGGCAGAGTTTGACACCCGGTGGCTTTTTATAAGCCTTGTAATAGACAATAGCTTTTCAGAGTAGGGGTGTGCATGAATCGTTCAACAGCAAACCAGTCTGCCATGAACCAGGCCAGTTCGATGGTTCAATCACAAACCAGACCAGCCTGCAGGAGAGGTGGACTACTCCACAATCGAACCCAACTGAGCCTGATCTGTGGCAGACTGGATTGCTGTGGTTTGAGGGACTATCTTTGTAAAGGGGAATCCTGAACTGGTGAGGATTCCCCTTTACAAGCAAAGGGGAATCCTGGCTATAAAAGGCTTGCCCCCCTCCCCACCTTGGCCCCCTCCACCTTCTCTCTCTATGGAAGTGCCCTGTGTGTGGATCCAGGGGTGGGGTGTGTGTGTTGCTGCTTCTCCTCCTCCTCTCTGCTTTCTCCCCTCAAAGTCACTGTGGTGTTTATCCAACATAGCTAACTCTAACCGGCTTCAAACTGTTAGGGAACTGTAGGATTCTACACCACTTCCTCCAGCGCAGTCTGGAAAGCACCCAGGAGACAGGAGGTGGGGCCTGAGTAGCACACTTTCACTTCTCCACACATGAAGAGCTGCTGCTAGGACAGTTTGTCTGAACCAGCTAATATTATCATTCCAAGGGGAATGCTGGAGACAAAAATGGGCTGAGATTCAGTATTCTGAATTTTTCATACCCCCACCCCCACCCCACAACCCCGTTGCAGCAATTGGTCCAGTTTTGTTGCTCAAGAATGTGGAGGAGAAAATGGGAGAGGACCTTTTTGGATCAGCTGAACTCCAGTGGTCAGCATTTCATTGCTTTCTTGTGTTGTGCTGGAGAAGAGCACTGAGAGCCTGCCCTGCCTCCAGCAGCCCTGCATATTGGAAGAACCAGGGGCGTAGCTAGGAGAGAGTGGGCTGTGTTCACCCCTCTCCCCGGCAGTCCCTTGGAGTGAGGGCAATAATGAAGAAAATAGGGAGGGGTGAAGCAGTGTTCCCTGTAACAGGGATTTTCAGATATTGTTGACTACAGCTCCCAGAATCCCCAGCTGCAGAGGCCTTTGGCCAAGAATTCTGGGAATTGTAGTCAACAACATTTAGGAATCCTTGTTACAGGGAACGCTGGGGTGGAGCTGGGGGGGGGACCTCAGGAGCTGGGGGGCCTGGGTTGTTTGAACCCATCCACTCAATTATAGCTACACCCCTGGGGAGTACCCAGTTGCTGTATTCTCAGATATGGAGAGAAGAGATTGGGTCCTGTTTCAATCAGCACTAACTCAAATAGAATGTCTTTCCAAGGGCACTTCGGGGGGGGGGAGAGAATAGCAACTGCCAGTGGGCTGAGAGATTTCTCAGGATCCCTGAAAATGTGTTGCAATAGCCCCCCAGTTTCACTGGCTGAGCATTTGGTGGAGAAATTGGGAGTGGCGTTTTAGATCAGCCAATTAAATCACACACACACACACACACACACACACACACACACACACACACACACACCTGTGCTCTAGCCCTACAGCTGTTCACACTACATACCGGCTGCCAGAGTTGACTAACCCATTAATCTCCCTGCAGAAAGTTAGCCAATAAATTGAAAATAATTAGTTGGATAGGCTACACAGCAAGGAATCAGACAGTTAAAGCATGAAGTGAGCATGCTGAAACAAGATGTATTGAGACGTGCAACAAAAGGAAGGAGGGGAGGGAATACGGTTGGAGTGAGAAAGTACATTGTCCGGAATATTGATTATGTGTGCCTGAATATTAGATGCATACATATGTAAATTGATTGAAATCATTTGTTTGAAGAGACAGTCCTGACAGACAGCCATAGAAAACCCAGTGGCATCCTCAGAAAAGTGCAGATCCGTGTATAGTAGCCAACTCCAAATGAAGCTGAAAGAATCTAAAAAGATTAGAGTCTACACAAAGCAAATGATGCTTAGTATTATATTTAACATGAAAGCAAGTGTGGTCCAATGAGCAGAAAACTGAATTTGGATCAGGGTGGTCTGGATTTAAGTTTCATCTCTGCAATGAGTGACCTTGGAAAAGGCTTTCAGCCTCAGTTCTCTATTTGTAAAGTACAAACAATTAGCAAAATACCTTCCATTTGTGTGGAAGGAAGGGATGCATACTCCAGGGAGGGATCCCAGGGTCAGGGGTGAGAGGGAGGTTTTGCTCTTGCCATGATACTGTCCTGAGAATACAGTACTTGACCTTTCTCCATAGGAATGAGTGGCAGCAATTTGCTTATACAGGAATAAGTAACAACAGGCCCATATGCACAAGCTGCAGAAGGAGGCAAACAGGCATATAGCCCAGGTTTGCAGGTGTGTGTACCCACACAACTCATGGAAATCCAGCTCACTCAAAACAGGGTACCCTCACTCCTCCACCCAGGTCTCTTTTAACCCAGGCTGGAGAGGGGGGGAAAGCCCCATACCTTGGTCTGCTGCTCATGTGCGAAGATTGCTGCTAAAATCAGGTCCCAGGCACTCAATGGCCATCTTTATCATAGAGTATTGTGGCTAGAGGGGCCCATCAGAGGAGATGTGCTGTTGTACTAAGGGCTGCCTGCCTGCTGTGCATGCAATGCATTGTGGGATATCAGTTTTCTCCATACTGGAGTGTGCACCAACCTGATCGTCTGGGGAGGGTGAGTGCAGAAAGCCTAAGAGAGGCTTTCTCTGCTCATGAGTGGGGGTCAGGGTTGGGTCTCTTCCCTCCCCCAAACCACCCCCAGATGATCACGTGAAAGGCCTGAACATGTTTTCAGGTATATAATTGGGATAGAAGCTTAATATGCTCTATAAAGTGTGCCCTCGAGTTGGTGTTGACTCCTGGTGACCGCAGAGCCCTGTGGTTGTCTTTGGTAGAATATAGGAGGGGTTTACCATTGCCATATCCTGCGCAGTATGAGATGCTATGAGATGATGCCTTTCAGCATCTTCCTATATCAGGGATTCAAACCGTCAACCTCTGGCTTGTTAATCAAGTCATTTCCCCACTGCATCATTAGGTGGCTTCATAATATGCTCTACACCTCTGGTGATTTGTAGACATTAAGAATCAAGCCTACTCCTAACTGCTTAGCTCCACTCTGGGCTCTGTTCCTTTTTTTATACTAGAGAGAGACAGGACATTGGAATAACTGAAATAACTGACACAATATTGGGAACTGGCTTGTATACATCAGCCGGCATGCTGTGCAGCAAGTCACCAATCTAAGCGAGAAGTGCACTTGCTACTTCCAAACCACTTTAAACCCCACTGGTGCTGCTTCTGAGAGTGGGGCTGTTCCATGGATACTAAGGAATGCATCATTGCACTATGGGAATTGCATTGGAAGAGAGATGGAACATTCCTGAGTAGGCACAGAGCAGCTTCATAGGAACATAGGAAACTGCCATATATTGAGTCAGACCATTGGTCTATCTAGCTCAGTATTGTCTTCACAGACTGGCAGTGGCTTCTTCAAGGCTGCAGGCAAGAATCTCTCTCAGCCCTATCTTGGAGAAGCCAGGGAGGGAACTTGAAACCTTCTGCTCTTCCCAGAGTGGCTTCATGCCCTGAGGGGAATATCTTGCAGTGCTTACACATCAAGTCTCCCATTCAGATGCAACCAGGGCAGACCCTGCTTAGCTATGGGGACAAGTCATGCTTGCTACCACAAGACCAGCTCTCCTCTCTCCTTCACCTTTGAAAGCATTGCCACTGCCAGTGGGGCTACTTTGAACTCTTGCTTACATCAGCATTTCGCTATGCCAGAGTGAGCAAGCCAAAAGCACCAGCATTCCAAAGAAGTGAATTGCAGGGTTCTTTCAGACTTGCCCTTATTTTGAACCTCATTCCATTAGGTGGACCTCAGTGTTTGAGTGGGGGAGACCCATAAGCCTGAAGTCTTCTCATCTCTGGGCTAGAGTGTAATGGAATATGGGGATAATGGGATGAAATGGTGGAAGTGACTCGTTAACAGAGTTAAGTATCAACACATGCAATAAAGACTGTCAAATGCTTTGTAATGGAAAGGCAATTAATAGTGTGAATGGAGTTAGGCTAATAGAGAAGCAAGGGACTGATAGAAGTGAAAGAAGAAATCAGATAAGTTGTCTAGTTGCTATATTCTATCGTTAAGGGAGTGGTGGGCTTCAAAAGTTGAAAAGGCATACAGTAGACTGCTTTTCACCATCCTAATTAGGGTAGGACAACTGTCCTACCAGGTTCGGAGATGTGCACACTCCCAGGTTTTGACTGTGTGATCGTAAAAAGCAAGGTAGCGGGTGGGGAAAGAGCTCATCTGGGAAGCTCATGCTGGGTAGGAGGGCTCCATCCTACCCAGCAGCTGTACCCAGCTATTTAATGAGGAAGGAGGAAAAGCCCAGTGGGAGCCTCACCAATGATGCTTTACACTACCTCATATTTTGCTTTTTATGAGCCTACAGTCACAGAATGACACAGCTCCCAAACCTATTGAGGATCATGAAAACCGCCCTAGTGTTTATGCCCTGAGTCCAAAAGCATAGGGTAGTAAAGAAAGATAAAGATGGGAAAAAATAAGTTTCCTTTGTTACAAGGACTACCATAAATCTGACAATACCTAGACATCAGGTCTCCGGATCAGTATCTTCTTATTGCTTCATTGTGTTCTCCCCAAATATACCTTGATCATAATCTCTTCAAGGCAAAATCTGGCCTTTTCTCATGACTTTGTACATGATACATTACTAAGTGACTCATAGAGTCTATTATAATAAACACAATCAATAATGTGCTTCTGGCATATAATTGACTGTGAAAGATGTTATCAGGTCTAGAACAAAATTGGGATGCATTTGATTCATATTCTAATAGTTTGTTATAAGGCTAACCTGGAAAGCAGTTAGGAGGGCTTTCAGCTTGCCAAAATGTTTCATCACAGGAGGACTCCTGTTGATGATCCAACAACTCTGCAATGTGAACAAAATCAGTGCTGGTACTCCTGAACTCATTGAGAACACTTCTCATGTTGGAGTTCATGCTGTCCTGGCCAACTCATGTCCCAAACTTGTGTTTGCTGAAATAAATAAGCCCCCCACATACATGTTGTTTGTTAATTTACCAACTTTATCTATTTATTTATTTTATTTAAAATATTTATACCACACCCCTCCAGTGCACTACTGCTTGAGGCGGCTCACAACAATAAAATAGATACAAGACACAATAAAAGTAATAAAATTAACAAACAAGATAAAAGTCAGGTTAAAACCACACTCATTATTAGGTTCAAATTAAACATTATTTTAAAAGTTATATTAATATACTGTACTGATTTATCACCAAACAGTTCCAAAGTGATTTCCAATGAAATAAGATTGAAATAATTAAGTACCAAATTGGGGCGGAGGGGACATTGCATGGGCTAGAGCATAGCTACAAGGGCTAGAACTTAGCTTTCTTTTTAAAATGAAAGCTGGGAATCTGGGGGAATTAATAGGAGGGATCCGAATCTCAAATTGATCTGAATCAAATCAGGCGTGATTCGATTTGGACCCGAATCTAGCCAATGGACCACAGGAGTGATTTGTTTTGTCTCCAAATCACCCAAATCAGCTAGATTCGGGTAAAATCAATTTGTACCTAAATCAATTTGCACATCCCTATTCTCTTCAATTCCCTGCTCCCACTTTTACCTTATGGGGGAAATCCCTTTGCCACTGCAATTTACACTCATGTGATCTTGCTGAATTTTGATTCCAGGTGTTGAATTCATTACTGCTACCTAGCATCAAAATTTAATAATAGAACATTGATGGAGTGATCACAGATCTGTCACAAGAATGATTCCCAGCCTGCTAGTATGTGTTCATAAATACATTTTTGCTTCATTCTACTTCTGCCTCAATTTCTCTGTTAGCTTCAAGATTTCACTTTAAAGCAGCTTTTCTATTTCAATCAGAGGCAGAATTTCAGATTTCAGCTGGGGGAGAAGAAAATTTAGTAAAAATGAAACAAAAGGATCCTCCCATTCTGTAAAGTTCAAGCTCTGCTCTTGGATGTATTCAATGTTAAACTGCAAAACAAAAACAGAAAAGCAGCACACTTTAAGAATGTCTGTTACAGAAACGTATATATGCACATCTCACAATAACTGTGGTAGTGTTAACTGCACAGGACACTTGTGCTTTTAGTGCATAGGCCAGCTGAGGTAGTCAGTACTATATGGGGGGACAAATGCTCATTGCGATGTTTGACAATGTCTACATCCCTAGAGATGGAAATTAGGAGATAGCATGGTGGATAGCTTCTGCCTTTTAGGATCGACCATCAACAGTAAAGGATCCAGCAAGAAATAGGCCACAGACTAGCACTTGGTAGGGTTGGTAGGGAGGCCTTGGAAAGGATATTTAGATGCCGTGACGTGTCTATACCTACAAAGATTAGAATCGTTCAGACAATGGTTTTTCTCGTGACACTCTATGGATGCAAAAACTGGACTTTGAAGAAGCAAGATAGGAAAAGTATTGACGCTTTTGAACTTTGGTGCTGGAGACGACTTTTGAGGATACCATGGACAGCCCGGAAAATAAACAAATGGATCATAGAACAAATCAATGCAGAATTTTCACTTGAGGCACAAATAGCCAGGCTCAAACTATCATACTTCGGACACATTATGCAAAGACTCAGCTCCCTTGAGAAGTCCATATGCTGGGAAAAGTTGAAGGAAAGAGAAGAAGAAGAAGAAAAAGACCAGCAGCAAGGTGGATGGACTTGCTTATGACAACAATAAATACACCACTGAGAGCCCTTAAAGGCCAAGTTGAAGACATATCATGCTGGAGAGAAACAATCTAAGTGGTCGCTAATAGTTGACACCAACTTGACGGCACTTTATCAATCAATCAATCAATCAATCAATTGCAATACTTTCAGCTTTGACTGTGCTATCATGCTTTTATTGTCCTGACCATCAAGCCTGCAGCGGCCAAATTTGCAAGGGTGTTTTAAAAGCTTTTAAACACAAAAACTACTATAAAAGAAGAATGGAAATGGAAATTGGCAGGAATGTCCTCCAAAGAGTACTCCATGGAGCAAGCACCACAATTTGTCCACTGTTACTCTAACCCTGACCATAACCTTTTCCTCTGTGCAAAAGTGATTGCAATTTTACCTTAATCATTTGGGGGAAGGGACGAAGAAGGGGAGACAACACAGAGAGAACTGTAAGCGCAACAATGCTATGTATTGCAGGGGTGTGCAAATAGGCTCGAAACTGAACCAGTTTGATGTTGAACTGGTTCGGTTTGAAGGTTTGGGGTTGAGCTGAACTCTCCCCCCCAGCTTCAGCTCGACCCTGAACTGGAGGACCCCCCCCCCAGTTCAGGGGTTCAATGAGCCTTTTTAAAAAAATCCTAACTTACCCCCTCCAGGGGGCTTCTCCAAGGTGGCGGGGTGGTGGTGGTGGTCCGCAGAGTCCACCATGCCAGGGAATGGGCCTGGAAAGGGCCAAAGGAAGGAAAGCTGGTGGGGGGAGGGGGAACCTCCATGGACCCCCCACTACCCTGGAGAAGCCCCCCCAGAGGGGATAGGTTTTTTAAAAAAAATTAAACACTCATCAAACCCCTCGGACCAGACCAGGCGGGTTATGAAGGGGTCCAAAACCAACTGCCCCAGTGTAGTTCGAGTTCAGTTTGAAGTCAAACCAAACTGGGCCAGGTGGTTTTGTGCACATCCCTAATGTATTGTCCATCTCTTGGGGGAGTTAGATATTGCCAAAAATTACTTTGAGCATTCACCCCCTGAGGTGGTACCAATAACCAAAATTTTTGGGCCTGGCTCATGGACTATTTGTTTAGAAAAAGGATTTGTGCCTTTGATATGTATACCTCGTTTCTAGATCCATTGCATTTCTTTCAGCCATCATCTCTTGGTGTGTAGAATCAGCAAGCAGGCTGGAGATACACACGCTTTGGAAGAACAGTCCCATGTCTTCTGAAACCCAGGGGAGGGAGACTGCCATCTCACCCTACTAAATGTCACCCCCACCCCAGTAAAAGTGTATGATATTAGAAATGGATATCTATTAATTGTCTCTAAAAAGCAGCAACCTTGACAGAGGAGCCTCGTCTAGGTGACAAAGCAGACACACACTCCCTGGAACATGCAAGTCTAAACAGCTCTCTCGGCCCCAGCATGGCAGGCGTCTTTTCTCAAGCGATGTACTGCGGTGTTGTTCTTTTGCTGCAAACCCTCTGGGGCAAGTTCTGCATGTAGAGTCTTGCGGCAATGAGAAGAAAGAGACAACAAGGCTCCCAGACTGACAGGCAAGGTTCTCTGAGCTTTTGCTTAAGATGGTGGGTGAATCAGTGTTTCACCTGGAGGGCGGTTAATTTTTTTTTTTTTTTTTAAATTTTTAAGGATGGATCATACTCATCAGATGTCTTCAGAAATGCACAGCCTCTTTTCTGTCATGCATCTGCTAGGCAAGTCTCTGAGCTGCAGCTAATGTCTTTCCAGCTGTGGTTAACGTCACTGTCAGACCAAGCATGCTGGTTCTTGTCGCCTGGTTATACCATGAGAAGAGAAGGCTCTTTTGAAGAAAACCTGAAAGCAGAACCAAGTTCTTCCTCTACTGAGGCTGTTGAAATGGAATGAGTTACTTATATCACTAATCGTTTTAGTATTCTGTCAAAATATTTTTGTTGCAACTAAAATGGCTTCTTAGCCTCCACTACCTTAACATAAATATTAATATTATGAAGGGTGGAAACAGATATCTCCATAAATGTCTCCAAATATCTCCAGTGTGAGTCAATATTTTGTGCAAGCTGAATTGTTCTTTGAAAAAAGGAAGATTACTTGAAATGATGCTGTGAAGCCTTTATAAGGAATCTGTATAAGAAACAATGTTTATACACACTTGAGTGGGATTAGGCAATGGAAGACACTAGGCCTGTTCACACAATCATCAAAATCAGAGTAGGAGGCATTCCACCTTGAATGACTGTGAACTCATGAAAATCCCTCCAACTCAGGTTGCTTAAAGTAGGGCAGCCCAAATTTTGTACCCTTCTCTTAACCCAGGTAGAAGGAGAGGTGACCTCTCCTACCTTGCTTTTCTGCTCGTGTGGATCCACTTACCTCTTGAACTCAGCCACTGGGATCTAGCAGGCCTGGAAACAATAGAGAGTTGTGACTATAGGGGCTGCTGTCCATGGAGGTGCCACTCTGAAATGCACACTCTATGATCCTGTAGCTGCAGCTGCTTCAGCAGTGCAGGGTCCACCTCCGGCTCCTTTGTGGTCAATCAGAGGGCAGCTGCTGATGTAAAGAGGCTCTCAAAACATGCTTGGAAGGCTTGCTAGGTGTTTGGAGGACTTCCCATGCTTGCAGATCTGGATTTCAACAATACCTGGCATAATCTTGGGCTTGCGGACCCAATCAGAGGTTCTGCTGATGTGTAGGAGCCCTTTAACCCTACAACCAACCTCAAAATGGTTGTATGAATAGGCCTATTTTTGTTCAGATACCTGTACAGATGCTGTTTGAGATTGTGAGAATCATGTTGGGGATTTGAAATTTTTCAGAAAAGTCCTAAATCAGAGTTCATAACCTGAAGTCCTGAGGGTTCCATGGAGTAGGTCCAGGTGGTCTGTGGGAAATCTTTGATGAACTAAATTTAATTTGTTCCCTGGTGGTCCAGAATAAAGTTATTGAAAATTATGATCCTGAATACTTGTCCCCACCCTCTCTAGTGATTGTGTTTTGTTTTTTTTAAACTGGAGCCTTATGAAAATATTTTATGTAATGGGGTGGGGATCCATAGGTAATACTAGGGGAATTAGAGGGTCTAAACACTTAAGAACTCCTGCCCTTAATGGTCTGAGTCTTGCATATCTCAGGGAAAACTAATTCCCATAAAAACCTTCCCTTAGTTTAAGATCAGCTGAGAGGCCCTTCCTGCTTCAAGTTTCACCTTACTCAGAGTCAGGGCTGGACTGGGGGCCCTGAGAGGGGGGTGAAATGTTTGTGGGGAGGGCGCCAGCTTTTGAGCAGAATAGGTAATTAAGGGTGGGAGTTTGGGTGTAGGGGTGCCATGCAGGTAGGGCACACCGGGAATATGCCCTGTTGCCCTGTGAGCTAGTCCGAGCCTGCTCAGAGTCCAGATAGCCCTCTACAGGAAGCAGGGCCTTCTTAACTGCTACTTCAGAGTTTTAGAACACTCTTCCATGGACTGCACATTTGGCTCCATCCCTTCTGATATTCTGCAAGCAACTTAATACCTCTCTCTTTCTATGCAGTTTGATTGCTAGTTCTTATGTTTTGCACCTGTTCATACTATTCATTGCTGTTCTTGCTTACTTTGGTTTTAATGGGATTGTTTTAATTGTTTTATTGTTTTGATTTCATTGCATTGCTAACTACTTTGAATTCTTTTTCTTTTTCTTTGTTTCCCTTCTTTCTTTCTCAGAAAGAAATCAGAGTTTCCAGACACCTTTGTCCAAATCACCTCCTGAGTTGACTGGTGTATTTATACATAATGCATATATATATGTATTATATATAAATGCTCAGCATTCTCTGGGCAGGCTGCCAAGGCAGTGGCAACAATATGAGCAATCTCAGACTATACTACCATATCCAGCAGTGACATCAAGGGCATTTCAGCTTACATGGAGGGGGGATAGGGGAACAAAGAGGAAGTGGGGCATGGCTGCCTTCGACTCAATGTGCGGCAGCTGTGAAAAAGGCCAATTCCATGCTAGGGATCATTGGGAAGGGGGTTGAAAATAAAACTGCTAATATTATAATGCCCTTATACAAAACTCTGGAGCAGCCACAACTGGAGTACTGTGTACAATTCTGGTCACCACATCTAAAAAAGGACATTGTAGAACTGGAAAAGGTGCAGAAGAAGGCAACCAAGATGATCGGGGCCTAGAGCACCTTCCTTATGAGGCAAGACTACAACACCTGAGGCTTTTTAGTTTAGAAAAAAGACAACTGTGGGGAGACATGATAGAGGTCTATAAAATCATGGATGGTGTGGAGAAAGTGGATAGAGAGAAATTCTTCTCCCTCTCACATAACACTAGAACCAGGGGTCATCCCATGAAATTGATTTCCAGGAAGTTTAGGACCAAAAAACGGAAGTACTTTTTCACACAACGCATAATCAACTTGTGGAATTCCTGTCACAAGATGTGGTGTTGGCTACCAGTTTGGATGGCTTTAAGAGGGGTTTTGATAACTTCATAGAGGAGAGGTCTATCAACAGCTACTAGTCTAAGGGCCATAGGCCACTTCCAGCTGCAGAGGCAGGATGCCTCTGAATACCAGTTGCAGGGGAGTAATAGCAAGAGAGAGGGCATGCCCTCAACTCCTGCCTGCAGGCTTCCATGGGCATCTGGTGGGTCACTGTGTGAAACAGGATGCAAGGCTAGATGGGCCTTGGGCCTGATCCCACAGGGCTATTCTTATGTTCTTATGAACAGCATACGCCAGTGGGGTGAGGAAGGGCAGTGGCAGCAGATCTCAGTAGATTTACACATGACTCACATGATGTACAGTGGCCTGATTCGCACAATTTTCCCCCTCAAAAGAGGGGAGGGATTGTGTGAAAAAGGCCATCATGTGTACAAGCCTCTACATCAGGCAACCCACCTTGTAAGTGATGTTGTGTTTAGCTAAAGAGAAAAGGAACGCGCCATCCCTCGACCATACAAATTGCAGCACCATCCCAGTGACTATATGAAATGTGCCACAACTAATAAAATTATAGGGCTGAAAAGTCAAAAGGTCATAGCAAGGATTTAGAGGAGTTCATGTGATTAGTCTATACCTCCCCCCACCCCCTGGCCAAGAGTTAATTTTCCAGAAGGTGGCCTTCCAAAGCCTTCACACTGCACTTTAAAGTCATCTGGGTTTAAAATTCAGTTCCAGGGTTTGCCCAAGAACTTTTCAAAACAGAAATCTTGCTCATTAGCATGTGCTATCCCCTCCCATTTCTCCTCTGAAAAGCTCTTGGGATGGTGGTAATGGAAACACTTTTTGAAAAGGAAAGTAGGAGGGGAAAATACCAAATGTTCACAGATGATTGTGTGTATCATTTGCGGCCAGTGCGGGCACTGTCAGGGCAGCAGCGAGAAGCACCTTTAAGCCTAAATTAGAGTTGATCTCCCACCAGCGGCCAGGTGAGTGGTGTGCAAGTGCAGCTGGAGTAGAGGTAAGCACCTACTAATTTATGCTTAAAGGTGCCTCTCGCCGCCCTCTCCCCCAGTGGTGCCCGCTCTGGCTGCTACTGATTTGCATACCACACTGGATCCCAGCCGACTGGAATTTGTTAATGTTAGCCAATCATTGCTAGTAATGTTTATTCTGAGATGTAAAATCAGTTTGCTAAAGTTAGTACATTCAATTTATTATTCCTTCACTGGCTGATAACTAAGTGCCGTTCACATTTCTAAACAAAGAGGCAAAGTGAATAACTAAGCTCATTTTGAGATTTGAGATTATAGCCAACATTGTGGCCCAGATACAAATGCTCTGAACCAGTCACATCTAACACCCTATTGGTCTATAATGCAAAAGTAATTGTGTGGATTCTCCCGGTCTTCGTGATTAGCTTGCATTTTATGTTAAGGGATTTAATTAATTAGCTGTGCTCTGTTGCCTCAGTAAGCTGCACACGGAACATGTTTCATTTTCATTGAGTGTAGTCTTAATTTCCCCCCCTATGGGCTGTCCTGAGGAAACTCTTCAGTAAAAACATACTGGCTGTCGTGTCTACAAAATCACAGACACACACTCACCGAATATGATGTACATCATCCAAACTCTCCTATCTCTTTGTTCCCTACCCCCATGTAGGCTTCCTACTAGTTGAAGCTTAACTAGACTTTCACTGTGGACAGTCCACATGTGATTTCTGGATCAATGTACTAACTAACATTATGCAGGTTCTGAAAAGGATAGTACATCCTTATGTGCCGCAACAGACATATCTAGCCAATTCAGTGGGATACAGGTGAGCATAATGATATAAATTGTGTGGTGTAGTGGTTAGAGTGTTGGACTGTGGCCAGGGAGACTGGAGTTCAAATCTCTGTTCAGCCATGAAATTCACTGGGTAACTCTGAGCCAGTCACTTATCTCTCAGCCCAACCTACATCACGGGGTTATTGTGAGGATAAACATAACCATGCATACTTCTCTGGGCTCCTTGGAGAAGTGGAATACAAATATAAAAATAAAATAAATATAAATAAAAACATACAGATACAAATCTTTCACTCTGCACATGTGATTAGTGGAAGGGGGGGTTGGTGTATCTTAACCATAACATAATCCTTAGTAAAGCATTGTTGCATAATTCGAAGCAGATCTTGAGGGGGAAGAATCATGTGAATCAGGTGTATGCACCCAACTCACTCAACTCACATGTGCTGATATTGTGGGGTGGGTAGCTGGTTTTGTGTTAGCAAACATGAATTGTGCTCTGTGTGGAACAGAGTTTGCCTTGGTTTGTATTTGGATGGGTGACAACGAGGCTGCTCACACAACCAAAAACTGGGTAGGATAAGTGTCCTGTTAGGATTTATGTGTTATACATTGTCTTTGTTCTTGCCACTGATGTATTGTATGTATATATCTGTGTATAGGCTTGTGGTAGAGCTAAAAATGTTTGGGTCAATCATCAGTTCTGGAGACTTATTGGTCAGTATGTAGTTCTTATTGGACTCTTGAGACAGTTTTTTTCTGTTAGGATGATCTTTCACTCAGAGTAGGAGTGCTGTTTATAATTTGGGAATAGCTAAGTAATAAAGCTTAGCAATTTCTTAAAATAAACTTAGCAAGCCTCAGTTTCCACTCCACTACATGGGGTTACATAAGAACAACCCTGCCAGATCAGGCCTAAGGTCCATCAGGTCAGCATCCTGTTTCGCACAGTGGCCCACCAGATGGTGCTGGGAAGCCCACAGGCAGGAGCTGAGGGCATGCCTTCTCTCTTGCTGTTACTGTCTCCTGCAGCTGGCCCTCATGCCCTCCCATGCCCTCTCTCCTGCAACTGGTATTCAGAGGCATCCTGCCTCTGAGGCTGGAGGTGGCCTATAGCCCTCAGACTACTAGCCATTGATAGACCTCTCCTCCATGAAGTTATCCAAACCCTTCTAAAAGCGATCCAGGCTGTCACCACATCTTGTGGCAGAGAATTCCACAATTTCTTTCTAGAGTGCTGGAAATAATAAAATAGGCAACAAGAAATTTATGAACAAGAAATGGTTACTTTGGGGTCTACAAAGATGCATCTGGCTGAATAATACGAACTATAGAAGTTGGTCATTTAAAGTAAAGATGTGGCTAAATATTTCTGGACTCTCTTTTGTACAGGAGGAACAGAGAACATTAGAGAGTGGAAGAGAGCATCAGGTATGGGATGCTGCAAACATGCAGGGCATGGGGCATCTCTCTTTAACTGTAAGGGATACATTGATATATTATATAGAAGATAAGAAAACCATGAAATGTGGGAGAGACTGAAGGACATTTTCCAATAGAAAACTATTCCACCATGGCGCTACCCATGCTAGTGACTAGGCCTCCAGAGGGACATTTTGGACCCCCCGCATGGTGGAGAACCGGACCTTGGGCTGGAGGGCTGGTCCAAAGAGTGCCATTGATTGCATGCACGGAGATCATGAGCATGCCAGTGTTGTGCAGGGACAACTGGGAGAAACCCCGCTGGCATGCAATCATAGCTGGGGGAGCTAAGGGATTGTGCTGCAATTCAGACACTGAATCACATTTTGAACACATTTTTACATTTCAATGATGGACATCAATTCCCTTAGACACAGCAATTGCAAGTAACAGTCTAATCGATGTATACTTAACCACTGGTGCAAAGGTCTCTTCATAGTCTTCACCATATTTCTGTGTATCCCCTTAGCAACCAACCCGATTTTATATCTCCTTTTTCATCATTCTTAATGGTAAACACCCATTTACATCCAATGGCCTTTCTGTTTTCTGGTAATTTTACAAGTGTCCGTGTCTTATATGAAGTGAACCAATCCCTTCCTTAGCAGCCTGTATCGACTTATGAGTATCCAAATGGAGGTATTCCTTTTATTTTATGCCAATCTATGGATTCAGGTATGTACTCTGTTGCCTCAAAATAAAATCTTTTAGGTGGAATCCCTTAATTAATCCAATTTGAACATCTCACCTTTAAATTGTAGTTCAGTCACCCCTTCTTGATCAGATCTCTCTGCAACATCAAGATTAATTATTACTTCTTTGTTTTGGCATTGTAGTTTCTGTTCAGCTTCTTCACCTGTTGGAGAGAAAACCAAGTTCCTTCTGCTTGAAGTGCACTCCAGTGAAAGGAGAGACCCCATTGAGAAAGGATCTATGACGGTGTAATTAGTTACGCTTTGGGTGGTTTTTAGGGATGTGCGAAATGATTCAAGTACAAAACAATTTGTACCCCAATCTGGCAAATTCGAGTGATTTGTAGACAAAACAAATCACCCCTGTCCTCAATTGCCCAGATTCAGGTACAAAACAAATCACCCCTGATTTGGACTAAAAAAATTCAGAGATTCAGACCTCCACTTTCTGGCCAAAGTGGGTTGGGTGGTAGTACCAATGGGTGGAAGCTACCACCCAAATTTCAAAGAAATTCAGCAAAGGGGTGATTTTTAAATGATTTTTGAAGTTTATGCATCTTTGAGCTTTCCCCCATAGGGAATAATGGGGATTTCAGCAGCCTTAGTTATAACTCCCCGGGGGTGGCACCAGGGTATCCCAGAGAGGGTTGTGGTGGTTGGTAGTGCCCAATGGATGCAAGGAAACTACCATCCACATTTCAAAGGATTTGGGCAAACGGGTGATTTTTAAAGAATTTTTGAAATCAGCATGTCTTTGGGGCAGATTTGGGGCAGAAAGGGGGCTTCAGGGGCAGAAGAGTGGGTCAGGTGGTAGTGCCCCAATGGATGCCTGCTACCACCCAGATTTCAAATAAATTGGTGAATCGGGTGATTTTTAAAGAATTTCTGGATTTTGCACGTCTTTAAGCTGTTTCCATTAGGGAATAATGGGGATTTCAGCAGCCCTATAACTCCACTTGGAGGACATATTCCACAGAGCGGGGGCTGCAGGGATCGGGGACTGTTCCAGGATGCCCTGCACGAGAGACCCCCGCGCCGTGGCAACACAGGAGCAAAAAGACGAGGTTAACGGAGCGCTCGCTCCTTTAACCTCGGCTAAGGGGAAGGGTATTTAGGGCGGCTAGCTGTTGGGAGCTGCACGGCTCCCGTCGCAGCACATGATTGCCCTAAAGTGGGCTAGGCTCCCTTAACCCGCTTTTGGGTGATCGTGATCACTGACTTTGATGGTATATTTTCTTTTCAAAAAATTGTCATGTGAGCCAGTGTGGTGTTGTGGTTAGAGTGCTGGACTAGGACTGGGGAAACTTGAGTTCAAATCCCCATTCAGCCATGATGCTAGCTGGGTGACTCTGGGCCAGTCACGTCTCTCTCAGCCTAACCTACTTCACAGGGTTGTTGTGAGGAGAAACTCAAGGATGTAGTACACCACTCTGGGCTCCTTGGAGGAAGAGTGGGATATAAATGTAATAATAAATTAATGATGATGATGATGATGATGATGATGATGTTCTAGCGATCTTTAAAAATCACATGGAATTGTGACAAAACTGCTGTTCATACTAATTTTTAGTTTTAATAACTGTGCTAGTCTATAGGAATACAAAGAATAAGAGAAACTACTAGCATTGTGTAGACTGTCAAGGTGTTTTGCAGCATGAGCTTTTGTGACCAGAAGCCCACTTTATCAGATGCAAGGCCGGATCGGGTTGACGCACAACAGAAAGGCTGGTTTATATGAGTATATCAGTTGATCTATTATTCTACTGTGCCACTGGTATGAGTAACTGTGTCTCATGAGTCATGAAAACAGAGGGATACAACAACAAGAGACCACATTTACAATCTCTTTAATCTACAGTTTGGGAAATAATAACCACTAATACAACTTTTCCTGTAAGGTCATAGCATTAAAATGAACTATTGCCCTGCAGAAACCCTGTGTGTGGCACTATCTGTGATTGACTTGACAGGGTGAATAAGTGAAGGCCAAACAAGACATGACATGGGAGTTCCGTGGTCAGAACTCCCAATGTCCCCCGCCCCCTTTTCAAAAGCAACCGCAGTCAGGGGGATTTGGATCAGGGCCATGGCACTGAGGGCAGGCTTTTGATCTTCACTGATTCCCTGATTTGCACACTACCCAAAGTTGCTTAACCACGGAGGGGAAAACTTATGAGAATGTCATCTGGCTAATAGCACCTTCAGGGGAGGGCAGTTTAGATCAGGACTGTATTCAGACATTAGGCTGTGCAAGTGTACAGTTCTCTATACACAGCTACAAGTTTTTGTGTGAATAACTTTATTTGTGTTCATTTTAAAAGTGAATCTGGGTGCAGTCTCCTTCAAATGCATGGTGTACACTGGAGATGGACTACTGTATGTGAGCTGAATATAATGTGTGAATAACTGTATGCGCGTACAGATTGGTACATGCGTACACTGTACATAGTTTGTATATGCATTGAACATAGTGTGTGAATAAAGCTTTAGGAATGGGCACATCTACCTGTTTCCATTGCATCGCAACTTCAGAATTTCCTTCGGCTTCTGTACTGCTCTTTTCTGCTAAAAATTACTAAACGTTTGTATTAAAATATTTAATTTATTTTAAGTATATCACATATTTCCCACCCATAGAAACATAGGAGCATAGGAAACTCAGCTGAGTCAGACCATTGGTCCATCTAGCTCAATATTGTCTACTCAGACTGGCAGCAGCTTCTCCAGGGTTGCAGGCAGGAGTCTCTCTCAGCCCTTCCTTGGAGATGACAGGGAGGGATCCTGGCATGCAGGTGCTCTTCCTGGAATGGCCCCTCCCCTAAGGGAAATATCTTACAGTGCTCTCATGTGATCTCCCATTCAAATGCAAACCAGGGTAGACCTTGCTTAGCAAAGGGGACGATTCATGCTTGCTACCAAAAGACTAGCTCTCCCAAATAGGTAGTGTTAATAATACATTGCAACCAGCATAGTGTAATGGTTAGAGTGTTGGAATAGGACCGGGAAGACTCGAGTTCAAATCACCATTCAACCATGAAACTCACTTGGTGAGTCTGGCCCAGTCATGTATCTCTCGGCCTAACCTACCTCACAGGGTTGTTGTGAGGATAAAATAACCATGTACACTGCTCTGAGCTCCTCAAAGGAAGAGCGGGATACACGTTTTTTAAAAAAATTATTTAAATATGTGATTTTACATGAGGGTACTGAAGATATCTGTAGATATCTCAACATTTTATAAAAAACTATTTGCTGGAGAGTGGGATACATCCGGAACCATGCCTTCCATTTCAAATATTGGCATGAGAGGAATTTGGCAACAACCCAAAGAAACTAGATTTTTAACCAGAGATATGTCACATTACTGGCCTTCCTGAAAAAATGAATCCTCATCTACCCCATGAACAGGCTGGAAACAGGTCAATCCTGAGCATTATTCCAAGTACTGGAAAGTTTAAAAGATATGACAACAACAACGATGATGATACCATTACTAAAAAAGCAACAGTCTCATCTCAGGGCTGCACAACTTTGGTCCTCCTGCAGATGTTGAACTATAACCCCCCATCATTCCCAGCCACAGTGGCCAATTGTCAGGGATGATGAGAATCGTAGCCTCGGGGCTCCATTCTGTTTTGCTCTTTAACATCTACATGTAACCGTTGGGTGAGGACATCAGAGGATTTGGTGCTGTGTGTTATCAATATGCTGATGACATCAAATCTATTTCTCCTTGTCAGGAGACATATCAGGAAATGGCATTGGCCCTTTAAATGCCTGCCTACAGGCAGTAATGGGCTGGATGAGGGATAATAAATTGAAGCTGAATTCAAGCAAGACATTGTTGGGGGTCGTAATCTGCAAGACGAGATAGAACTTTGTGCTCTGGATGAGGTTACCATCCCCCCACCAAACCAGGTTCATAGCTTGGGAGTGCTCTTGGACCTGAGTCTCACCCTGGTGTCTCAGGTTGTGGCTGTGGCCAGGGGTGTTTTTTACCAGCTGCAACTGATTTGACAACTCAGCTCGTACCTCTAGGAGAATTATCTGAAAACAGTGGTACACCAGGTAACTTCCAGGATGAACTACTGCAATGCACTCTATGTAGGGCTGCCTTTGTACATAGTTTGGAAACTTCAGTTAGTTCAAAATGCAGCATCCAGGATGGTCTCTGGGGTATCCTGGAGAGACCACATTATATCTGTTCTTAAACAGCTGCACTGAATGCTGGCATTTATTTATTTATTTATTTATCTATCTATCAGATTTGTACACCGCCCCAAACTTTCATCTCTGGGCAGTTAACAGCAACAGAAAACAAATTAAAATATACCAAAAAAATCTTAAAACAATTTAGACAATCTAAAAATTAAAAACAGATTAAAACTTGAAAATTTAAAAAGCTGAAAAAGCTTGGCTGAAGAGGTGGGTTTTCAAGTGCTTTTTAAAAATTGCCAGAGATTGGGAGGGTAGTGTTTCAGTAGGGAATGTATTCCACAATCTTGGGGCAGCATCTGAGAAGGCCCATCCTCGTGTGGCCACCAGTTGAGCTTGTGGCAACTGGAGGCGGACCTCTCCAGATAACCTCAAAGGGTGGTGGGGTTCATAAAGAAGAAGATGTTCTCTTAAATACCCAGGGCCTAAGCCGGATATGTTTCTGGGGAAAGTACAAAGTGCTGGTTATTACTTTTAAAGCCCTGAATGGCTTAGGTCTGGGCTACCTGAGAGAACGTCTTTCTCTACAAGATCCCCAAGACTCATTAAGAACATCAGGTGCGGTTCATCTTTGGGTACCACGGTTCATCTGGTGGCAACCTTGGATCAGGCCTTAGTTGTCGTCCCTAGGTTGTGGAATGTACCTCCCTATAGATATGAGAGGATTTTCAGCAGCAAAAATGGAAAAAGGAAAAAAAAGCCAGTGTGGTATAGTGGCTAGAGTGCTGGATTAGGACCGGGGAGACCCGAGTTCAAATCTCCATTCAGCCATGATATTTGCTGGGTGATTCTGGGCCAGTCACTTCTTTCTCAGCCTAACCTACTTCACAGGGTTGTTGTGAGGAGAAACCTAAGTATGTAGTATACTGCTTTGAGCTCCTTGGAGGAAGAGCAGGATATAAAAAATGTAACGTACATACATACATACATACATACATACATAAAATGTTCTCCCTTGGAAGCCTTCAGGAGAGCCTTAAAGATGCATCTTTTTAGCCAGGCTTTTAATGATGTCCAGTTTTTAAATTTAAATTTTGACCTGGTTTACATGTTTTTGAATTTTAATTGTTTTATTATGTCTTTTTGATTTTGATGTAAATCACCCTGAGCCCCTTTAGGAAGAGCAGTATATAGATAGAATAAAATGAATGCATGCATGCATGTGGTTTTAGCCTGGTCTTTTAACTTGTTTAACTTTATTAGTCTTTTATTTTACATTGAAACTATTTTGTGAATGTTGTAAGCCTCCCCAAGCAGTAGTATACTGGAGGGGCAGGGTATACATATTTTAAATAAAATAAAATAAAATAAAATAAAAAGTGATGTTGAAAGTAGGCACAGCAGTATTCTTCCTATCTGTATCATGCATTTGAGGGGCCAGTAGCCCGGTTCACTTTAAAAATGAACCCAGGTACAGCCATTCACACAAAAACATGTACAAGTGTACAGATATCTGTATACTAGTACAGCAATGGGGCTAGTGTTAGTCACACATTATGTTGAACACAGGTACAGCAGTACAGTACTGTTCAGTCCTATTCAGATCTAACAATGTCTGAACACTTATATATGTTTTTGTGTGAATGATTGTACCCGCTTTCATTTTCAAAGTGAATGTCTGTGCAGACCACTCAAATGCATGTTACAGATAGGAAGTGTGCTGCTGTACTTGTGTTCAACACAATGTGTGAATAACTTTACCTTTGTACAGATCTGTAGCTGTGTACACTGTACACTCATTGTACGAGTGTTGAACATAATGTGTGAATAGGGCTTTCTTGTCTATACCATGCATTTGAGGGGTATGTCTTCAGGTCCACTTTTAAAATGAACACAGGTACAGTCATTCACACAAAAGCACATTCCTGCGTGTAGATATCTGTACACTTGTACAACATAATGTCTGAACGGGCCTTAAGTGTTCTGAATATATTCTTAAATTTCCTGGTTGAGTGAGATTCTAAATTATTTCTGAGAAGGCTCTTTTTGAAGACAAAATGGCCATGCCCAATGGTGAACTAACATCTCATTGTCAAGGAGACAGAACTTTAAAAGCAATTTATTTTATGACTTGAAATATATGTTTATCTACTTTAGCAGAATTTTATAAATATGATACAGAACGGTTTTATAATATACTGCTGCATGGTTAGAGAATGCTGGTTTTATGACCTATCTGGAAACCTCAGTGCTGCTTTAATTAAAACAAAACTGAACAGAGAACTCTTGTACCAACATGTTGCTGTCAGCACCCTGCTAACTATCTGAATTGAACTGGGCCTATTCCTCCCTTAGCTACAGAGATACTAGCGCCAAAAAATGCTGCTTACGGTCCTTTTAAAGGTACAGGCATATTATTTCTAATTTGTTTCTCAAATTAGTAGCACCCAGTAATAACAACACCCACTGTCAAAAGCAAAGATTAACGAACAGCAACCTCCACAAGGAGGAAAGTTTTCATCTGGAGTAGGAGTAATGGTATTTTCCCTCACACTTTAGATTTATGCTTGTTTTCCCAATTTAATGCCACCAGTGAAACGGCACATGATTTATATTTATATGAGGGGAGGAGCTATAGCTCAAGGGTACAGCATATGCTCTGCTAGCAGAAGGATGCCTTGGCAATCAATGAGCCACTGCCAGCCATTGTGGACAATACTGAGCTAGGTGGCCCAATGGTCTGACTCAGTATTAGGCTGCTTCACGTGTTATTATGTACATTGGTGTAACTCTATTCAGAATTTGTTTCATTCGATTTTGACTAAGGCTGCCTCCATTATCCATTTAGGGCCTTTTCGGTTGCTCCCCCACTTCTTTGGAACTCTCTTCCCCTCCAGATTCATTTAGCCTTTTCCTTACTGATCTTCAAATCTCTGTTGAAAACTTTTCTTTTTTGCCAGGCTTTTGCCCTGTAGTTTACCTATCTGTTTTTGTTAGTTACTTTAGTCTTTAATTTAGAATGAAATTTTTAATGTTGCCTTGTTTGCATGTTTTTGTGCACCGCCCAGAGTCTTCGGAGTGGGCGGTATATTAAATGTTTCTAATCAATCAATCAATCAGTCAGTCAGTTATGAAGAAAGGTAATTTTGCTTGCTGCTCTGCAATGGAAATCACTAAGCTTATCTCCTGTAGATCATAGAATCATAGAATGTCAGTGTTGGGGATCTTGAAGGCCTTCTAATCCAACTCCCTGCTCAGTGCAGGGAGTTGCACTGCTACAGCAGAGGCCTCTCCAGCCTCTGTTTGAAAACTTTCAGTGTTTCACATTTCTAGCACTTCATCTGTATTTTCCTGACAACTCTGGGCTACAGCATTCCTGCTTGCAGCCCCGATCAGCATCGCCATGTTCATGGCTGACACGTGTGCGCGTGCATTCCATGAGCATGCACATCAGCCATGAGCATGACAATGCTGATCAGGCCTATAAGAACAGCCCTGCTGGATCAGGCCCAAGGCCCATCTAGTCCAGCATCCTGTTTCGCACAGTGGTCCACAGGCCTATAACCAGAAATGCTATAGCCCAGCACACTCACCTTTTTTGCGGGCTCCCACAGGGGGAAAGTGGTGGGGCAATGATGGACAGGTAAGAAGCACCTTCCCTGTCTCTTAAAGTGACCCCTCACACACACCCTCCCAGGGGTGCACGGACCGGTTCTCTGCACATCCCTGCAGCATATCCTGACACAGACCAGTTCTCTGCACATCCCTACAGCATATACAGAGCTTATCTGGGAGAAAGTTCGATTTTTCTTCTGCCTGTTTTATATAGGAACATAAGAACATAGGAAGCTGCCTTATATCAAGTCAGAACATTGGTTCATCAAGCTCAGTATTGTCTACACAGACTGGCACCGGCTTCTCAAGGTTGCAAGCAGGAATCTCCCTCAGCCCTATCTTAGGAACATAGCAACATAGGAAGCTGTCATATACTGAATCAGACCATAGGTCCTAGCTCAGTATTGTCTACACAGACTGGCAGTGGCTTCTCCAAGGTTGCAGGTAGGAATCTCTCTCAGCCCTATCTGGAGATGCCAGGGAGGGAACTTGGAACCGTCTGCTCTTCCCAGAGCAGCTCCATCCCCAAAGGGGAATAGCTTGCAGTGCTCACACATCAAGTCTCCCATTCATATGCAACCAGGGCAGATCCTGCTTTGCTAATGGGACAAGTTATGCTTGCTACCACAAGACCAACTCTCCTCTTGGAGATGCCAGGGAGGGAACTTGGAACCTTCTGCACACAAGCATGCAGGTGCTCTTAGAGTGGCTCCATCCCCTGAGAGGAATATCTTACACTGCTCACACATGTAGTCTCCCATTCATATGCAATCTAGGGTGGACCCTGTTTAGCAATTCCTTGCTACCACAAGACTAGCTCTCCTCCATCTAACAAGACCAGCTCTCCTCCTATTTTCTTCTGCCTACCTCCTCTGAGAGGACAAAGATACTAAGTGGCATAGGCGGAACTGGGGGAGGGGCAGGCAGGGCACGTGCCCTAGGCGCCACTGAGGTGGGGGCACCACACCAGTTCCTGCCACCCCCACCCCATTGCCCACCTGCCCAGCCCCAGGGCCCCTCAGCCATTTGCTTCCAGCTCCAGCCTAGGATCCGTGAGGCCTAGGATCGGAGCAGCCTGCAAACTGCAGAGCTCTTCTCTCTCCACCTCTCAGCTGATTGGCGGGTGGGCGGGGCTTCCAGAGAGGCCTTGGAGTAGGCCTCCCTGAAGCCTGAACCCGGCAGGCCCCAACAAGCCAGGAAGGAGGCGGGCAGAGCTCCCTGCAGCAGACCCTCCCTGCAGCAGACCAGACCATCCAGCACAGCTTTTGCAGGTAGGCTGTGAATTCCTTTTTGTGGTTATCCCCATATATAGGGATCTGATTGCCATAGGGCTTTGATATGGGTGGTGGGGCAAGACTGAGAAGTCTCTGAATATTTAATTTAAAACAGACTGAAAAATGTGCTGGCTTTAAAAACAAAAACTATCTAAAAAGGCCTATAAGTGGCTTGTTTCAGGGCAGAAAATTACAAAAACTTCTGGAACAAATATTTATTTATTCATTCATTTTTCATTCATTTATAAATGCACTTATGTTCAAGTTGTTTTGCAACCCAGAAGGTCTGAGTGAGAACTGTGAAGCATGTGTTGTGCTTTTATTTTATTTTATTTTTCTTGTGTGTGAACTGCTCCCCAATAACTTGCAGGGACTTCAGGGTAAATCTGGCCAACATGTGAATGCAGCACCTCCATTCCAGAGGAGATGTGTGTGAAAAACCTCCTGGAATCAAAATTGACTGAATTTGTTCAGAATTCTGAGAAAACAAACATAGGCTCACCCTGCATGGTTGAAAGTCTCATTTGCTAATCTGCAGTGAGGGGGCTATTTTAATAATTAGCATTGCTAGTGTGTTCTAGGCATTAAAAGTAGCACAAATATATAGTACTCAATGTATATCACTATATACTGTGAAGTGTGCATGTGTGTATTCAGTGAAATGTATTTCCAGGCAGCATACTTATTTTGAAATATCAGACTTAAATCCTTGGGGGCCTGGGATGTGTGGAGGCCCTGGACTTTGAGGGCCTGGGGGCCCATTTTAAAATCTCATCTTGGCCCATTCCAACCTTGCTATGCCCCTGGTGGTCACTACACATGGGTTTCTGCACAACACCTGCACAGAAGAAACTTCCATGTAGAAAATGTGTCTCTTGTATATTGACCGTGAATTTTCCATCCATGACTGGGATATTTGAGAGTTAGAGTCAATAATAAAAGAACAGCACACTGCTTGTGACAGGAAGGGGCAAATTACAATGATTTCTTAGTCTGGCAGGGGCTGGTTTTGGCCCTGGCAGAACTTGGCTGTCTCCTCCTGTTGCAAATGCCTCTATCTAGTGTGGCAAACTAATGTATCCTCCTACCTCTTGATGTCAAAGTAAGCACTGGTGTGGTGAATGCACATATACCCCATCATGAGCCAACAGTCATCATAAGATGTGTCTTATGGGCTGGCAGGAATCATTCCCTGGTTTATAGACCCCACCACCACCACCACCACCACCACCACCACCACCTTCTTCTTCCCCTATTTTGCTAGTGGCTATTTGGGCAGGTGATCCTCTAGGACAATGCCATGTTTTTAAAAAAGAATGAGATGAGACAGAGAAAATGACGCTTGGAATCCTCGCATAACTCCTGACTGTTGTTCTAAGTCTTTTACAGAGGTGGCTCATGTTTTCAGGTTTTGATCAACAACCATGTCTAGATGGTACAGTGTTCCTTTTAACAAGGATTTCCAGATATTGTTGACTACAAGTCCCATCATTCCTGTTTGGGCAGGGGCGCAATTTCAGTGCTTGCCCTAGGCGCTATTTCCCCTAGTTACTCCTCTGCTAAGTGGGCATTTTTAACTGTGTTAAAGAAGTCATGGAGGGGGGCTGTCAACAATTATAGGTGACCTGAGTGTCTGCTATAAACAGTTTTTGTGACTCTTGAATGTCCAACCTGCCTTGACCCAAATTAATGTCAGAATCATGCCAGGGCTATTGGCAGCCATACCAATATCGACAGGGAGTGTATGTTTTCCAGCCCAGGCTGTCTGAGATCAGTTGCTGAAAGTGGAAGAAAACAAGCTATATTGTTTTATCTGCCCATATCTGATAGTTACACCGGGGCTGCAGGAAGTTGGTTTTTCTTCAGCTCCCACTTATGAAGAAATATGCACTGAAAGCAGGTGCCTTGGGTGGCTGCCGACACACACAGTGCTCAAAGGCATTCCCCATTTGGCACTCATTTGACAGCCACTTGGCGCAGCTTGGTGACTCTCTTAATTTGGAGGAAGAGATTGCAGGACGTTGTTTTTATAAGCAACTCCATTTGTTTGAAAGCATGTTGAGTGTCTGTTAAAGTCACTCAGCTCGGTGCTAAATATGCTCAAATGTTGCAAGGCTGCTCGGAGTTCCAACAAGCTGTAAACTGAAGTGTAGCAGGCAGAAGCTGTGGCTCTGTTGACCAGCCAGGAGTTGAAGTCTAGGATCCCAATATTGATTACAGCACTTGTTGCCAACCCAGGGACTTGAGGTGGCCTATCAATTTCACGGGTATGTGTTGCACCCTCCAGGACTTTGCTGTGCCTCAAGGTGGCTCAGAAGCCTGTGCATGCACAGTTCTTGTGAAATTCCTGATTCTAGTCTGAAAGTCTGTGTCAATTTGGCCTGCAAATGTGGTTTATTAACAGTTGCTGCTGAATTGGGCTTGAAGCAGGAGTGTAGCTATAATCGAGTGGATGGGTTCAAAGTGTTGGGAATTTTCTCTGGTAAGAGATACCCTTCTATTACAGCAGAGTGCACAGAGGCAAAACACAGCGGAGTCTGCCCAGGCATGCATGTTTGCTGAGAGTAAAAAAAAACTTGGAGCCAGTTCATAGTTTCAAATCAATATAAGGAGTCTTTATTGGAGAATTCCATTCTAGATAGGGAAGTGGAGAGATAGGATCTCTAATCTAGCTAGCTAGCTGGGTGTAGAGAAATGCTGTCTGCATCTCTGTACACATGGTGCAGAGAGAGAGGCGAGCTTGTGTGTTAGGGAGGAGAAGAAGAAGGAAGAAAGGGAGGGAGGCAGGCAGGCAGGAAGTCCCTGAGAGTAGCAATCTACATATCAAAGGGATAGGGTCAGAGCAATAGAGAGGAGGAATGACCAATGTCTTGACCCCTCTAGCCCTCTGACTCACTAGTCTGTCCCCCTCTGTCATTGAGGCATGAGGCAGCACACAGAACACAGGCTGCCTCTGCCCAGTAGAGGAGTAACAGCTCTCCTGGAAGCCACTGGTAGGACTGAATCCATATTCAGGAATCATTATGCTACACAGATATCTGGGGGGTAGAGGGGTGAAGAGCTTTCTAAAACAACCCTCAAATTGCTTTACTGTAAATCCCCTGGCCTGTTGGGAATATACACAAGTGTGGTATTCAGATTGTATCAACATTCATTTGGGATGGCTTCCCATTCTCTTATTTTAGACTCACAGAAGGAGAGTCTCTCTTTCTCTGCATACAAATTCTAACAGCACACACATCAAATCTGACACTGGAATGTGCCTGGAGTTCCTCTATGCCATTAGTTTATTAAAGCATTTTTTAAAATAAAATAAAATAAAATAAAATAAAGCCTCCCTCTCTTTTTCTCCCTGCTCACAAAAACTTCATTGTTCAGCTATTGGTGTTCCTCTGGAAGATGGAAGAAGCACTCAAACCACAGAACATTAACCCAAAGATGCACTGGGTTGAATAATAAAGCTTATTATCAGAGTATTATCATAAAGGCGGGGTTTTACAGTGCTGCTGGAGCAATAAAAAGCCGTGGCAAACCTAACCCAATCAAAGCTGGATCAGAGTTAAACGGGGAAGAAAACAGTTCCAAAGTAGAAACATGTAAGCATAAGTGCTAGTTGCTGTGTTACATCATATGCTAGCATGATTAGGAAACACAGTCCCGAATGGAGCTATGCAGTTTCAAGCAGGATCAGTTGTCAATGGCTCCCATTTCATTGATGAAAACAGGGACACGCCTGTGAATATGCAGTGGGAGGCATAGTGTACGGTGTGGAAGGGGTGTGGCCAAGCATCATAGAAACATAGGAAGCTGCTTTATTCCGAGTCAGACCATTTGTCCATCTAGCTTAGTATTGGCTACATCAGTGGTTCCCAACCTGGGTTCCTCCAGATGTTGCTGAACTACAGTTCCCATCACCCTTAGCCTCAATAAATTGTAGCTAGAAAGGATGGGAGTTGCAGTTCAGCAACATCTGGAGGAACCCAGGTTGGGAAATACACTAACGGGTTGTGGCTCCCCATGGTTGGAAAGGCTGGAGACTTTCCCAGCCCTACCTGGAGATGCCAGGGGAGTGAACCTGGGACCTTGTGCAAGGGAAACAGATTCTATTTATTTATTTATTTATTTATTTTATTGTTAAATGTATATACCGCCTTTCATTAAAGCAATCCCAAGGCGGTTTCCAGCAAAAAATTTTTAACACAAGATGGTAAAAAAGACACAATTAAAATATTAGGTGGGGAAAAAATATTAAACAAATCTGATTAAAAAATTAAAACAAAAAGCATAAAAGCAATAAAGATTATAAAGAGCAGCAGCAGAGAATCAAATAAATGCCTGGGCAAAAAGCCAAGATTTTACATTTTTTCTAAAAGCTGTGATGGAAACTGAGGAGTGAATAGCCACTGGGAGAGCATTCCAGAGTCTGGGGGCAGCAACAGAGAAGGCCCTGTCCCGCGTGCACAACAACCGAGCCTCCCTCATTGTCGGCACCCGGAGCAGAGCCCCCTCAGATGACCTTGTCAAGCGGGCAGCAACCCTTGGGAGCAGGCGGTCCCTTAGGTATCCCGGGCCCAAACCATTTAGGGCTTTAAAGGTCAAAACCAGCACCTTGAATTGGACCCGGAAACAAACTGGTAGCCAGTGCAGCTCTTTCAAAATGGGTGTGATGTGCACCCACCGGGCGGCTCCAGATAAAACCCTAGCTGCTGCATTTTGCACTAGCTGCAGTTTCCAGATGTTCTTTAAGGGCAGCCCCACGTAGAGCGCGTTACAGTAATCCAGCCTTGATGTGACTAAGGCATGGGTAACTGTGGCCAGATCTGCCTTCTCGAGAAAGGGACGCAGCTGGTGCACTAGCTGAATCCGTGCAAAGGTACCCCTGGCCACCGCCTCCACCTGAGCTTCCAAAGCAGAGCTGGGTCCAGTAATACCCCCAAGCTGCGTACTTGTTCCTTCAAGGGGAGTGCAACCCCATCCAGAACCAGTAAAATCTCCTTATCCTGATTGGCTCTCCTACTGACCAACATTACCTCCGTCTTGTCTGGATTCAATTTCAGTTTATTAGCCCACATCCAACCCATCATGGCCTCCAGACCCCGATTCAGGACATCCACCGCCTCCCTAGGATCAGGTGACAAGGAGAGATAGAGCTGAGTGTCATCCGCATATTGCTGACAACTCAGTCCAAATCCCTGGATGACCCCTCCCAGCGGCTTCATGTAGATGTTAAACAGCATGGGGGATAAGACCGAACCCTGCAGGACCCCACAGGCCAATGGCCACGGAGCCAAGCAGTAGTCCCCCAGCACCACCTTCGGGACCCTCCCTCCAAGAAAGGACCGGAACCACTGCAACACAGTACCTCCGATTCCCATACTCGAGAGGCGGCCCAGAAGGATACCATGGTCGATGGTATTGAACGCCGCCGAGAGGTCCAGCAGAACCAACAGGGATGCACTCCCCCTGTCTAGTTCCCGGTGTAGGTGATCCACTAGAGCGACCAAGGCAGTCTCAGTCCCATACCCGGGGCGGAAGCCAGATTGAAAAGGGTCCAGATAATCCGTATCATCCAAGACCCTCTGCAGCTGGGACGCCACCACACACTCTATCACCTTGCCCCAAAAGGGCAGGTTAGAGACCGGTCTATAGTTGTTCAGGTTGGAGGAATCAAGGAATCAGATGCTCTACCATAAAGCTATGTCCGCATCTCCTAAGGGGAATATCTTACAGCAGTCAGTGCTCACGTGTAGTCATCCATCCAAATACAAATCAAGGCAAACCCTGCTTAGCAAAGGGAGACAATGAGCAGTTTTGACTAGAGATGTGAATGGAACCATTCACTATGGAGTGAATGGTTCCATGCACTCCCAGGAGGGCGGAGAAGGTGATTCTTTAAGGGGCAGTGGGGGTGCTGCCTACCTGCAAGCACTTGTCCCGCCACTTTCCCTTGCTCTCACAAAAAGTGGGCATGTAGGGCTGCAGCATGTCTCCCTGAGGCCCTAGTTAGCATCACCACACAAATGGCTGATGCGGGGCTGCAGAGGGAGCCCAGTGGGGAGAAAGCAGTGGGGCAGGGGCTGGCAGGTAGGAAGTGTACTTTTTTACCTGCATTTATTTATTTATTTACTTACTTACTTATCAATCAATCATATTTTTACACCGCCCAAAACTTACATCTCTGGGCGGTTTACAACAAGATTAAAAGTAAAACATTAATTAAAAAAAAAAAAAAAGCAAGACATTTAAAACACAATTTAAAAATTTAAAACAATATTCTGAAAACAACATTCAAACAATCAAAACAATATCAATTAAAAGTCCGGGTGAAGAAATGCATCTTTAGAGACTTTTAAAAAGATGTCAGAGATGGGGAGGCTCTTATTTCACTAGGGAGCGCATTCCAAAGCCTCGGGGCAGCAACGGAGAAGGCCCGTCCCTGAGTAGCCACCAGACGAGCTGGTGGCAAATGCAGACGGACCTCTCCTGATGATCTCAGTGGGCAGTGGGGTTCATAATGAAGGAGAATCATGACATATGAATGACTGTACCTGGTTGCAGATCTGTACCAGTGTACACTGAACATTCATTGTATGAGTGTTGAACATAACGTGTGAATGAGCCTTCTTTATCAAGATGTTTTGGGTCCATTTAGAAATGCATGTTAATTCAGGACAGTAGAAGTGTGCAGCAGCTTATGAATTTGGCACAGTGCTGAAGGTTGTCGCTTCATTGCATCCTACAGAGAACTCCTGTTCTGTTCTTTGAAGAATACCTTCAGGGCATGGAGATGCTGCTCAGGTGTGGATTAACCCTCTCCAGTTCAGCCACCACCTGCTTACATGCAGGTCCTGCTGTAGCTGAGCAGTTCTACAGCTCTGGTGCACAGCAAGTGGGAGAGGATTATATCTTTACATACAGCTCAACCACCATACTGGGAGAAGCCACACCTGCACAGCGTCTCCCTGCCCTGGAGGTGTTAATCAAAACAGGAGCTTCTCTACTTTGGAAGGAAACAACTCTCCCTGGAAAAAAAAAAGCCAGTGAAAGTATGCATTTGATAAACAGCAGCTAATGGTTTTTCTTCTTTCAGTGACAGCCAAAATGCATTTAGGGAATAGACAAGAAAATTCTCCTCAGAATTGCTAGCAACCCCATCCCTCAGAGAAAGAAAGAAAAAAAGAGAACCCTGAATGTGCCCCCCCCCTCGGTATCCTGAGTTCTGAGCGGGTGGGTGGGTGGATTTAGGGATTTTAGATAACCATTGATTAATAATTTGGCAATTTTGCTTAACTTTTGAAATACTTCACTTAAGCTTACCAATGGGAATGTGTTTAATGCATTCTGAAAATAATTTTCAAAAATGAACTAATAAAATTAGTTTTATTGCCTTCAGTGTGAAAAAAAGGACATCAAAGTTCAGTGTTGAAAGTGCTGGTAAATTCACCCAGTTCAAAAAAAGAGCTATCTTTATACTATTTCCAAAAAAGTTGGAAATATTATTATCCATATGGGTGGGTAACTGGAGCACCTGTGGGTGAGTAGAAGCTACTGGCAGATTTGGGGTGACCCGCAGCAGATAAATGACTTGACTAGCAAGCTAGAGGCTGCTGGTTCAAATCCCTGCTGGTATATCCCCCAGACTATGGGAAACACCTATATCGGGCAGCCGCAATATAGGAAGATGCTGAAAGGCATCATCTCATACTGCGCGAGAGATGGCAATGGTAAATCCTTCCTGTATTCTAGCAAAGACAATCACAGGGCTCTGTGGTCGCAAGGAGTCAGAACTGACCAGGCAGCACACTTTACCTTTACAGAGAAGTTAGTGCTCAAAAAACATGAAGAAGAAAAAACTAGAGAGTTAATAAATCCCCAAACTGACTCCATATAAGTCAATGGGATGGAATCTTGTGCAGTTAACAGACAAGTAGGTGGGCAGAACTAATGGAACTCAGTGGTGAAGAGGGAGAGGAGGATTTGAAGAAGAAGAGTGGAAAATTCCTCAGCTTGAAGATTAGTCCCTCAAGGCAGTCAAAACCCCATCTGCTTTTGAAGAGAAAAGGTATCTAAAACTCCTTAGTTTTATCACCAGCCATTTCACAATTTTGTGCTTCTGAGGGGGAAGGCGTCTCACACACTTAACCTCTTGGTGTGGGGGGTTATCCCTTCCAAAATGATAGAAACAACTACACATGTGTGAGCTCTCCTGAGCAACGGAGGGGGAAGTTGCACACTGAATCTGTTAGACTGCTGATCGTTGTATGTGTGTATGTACACAAATAGTCACATAATAAACTAACAGCATTCAGCCTTAGATATAACCTATTCAGCCTTAGATATAACCTAGCCCTATACAGCAACAATTTGTTGCTGGCCCATACTTGTCTCTGCTTAATGAGCTTTCACGGGAAATGTAAAATGGATCCTCAAAGATGACTAACTGTGAGTTGTTGCTGCCATTTCAGAGTATTTCTGAATGGTTGCTTTCCATGCTTCTAATAAGCACTGTAGCATACAGCCAGACTTACTGGAAGTGAAGTCAGGCACCATCCTCCTGCCCCCACTCCCACCCAGAGACATACCTGCACTGACAGCTGACTTTGCCATGCAGTCTATATTGGTGCCATAGTAAAACTGCCAAGCAATATGGGTGTAGGGTAGGTCCTCTGGAAAATCAGGCTGTGGAGAGTGAAGTGCAAACTACAGATTACACGTAGACACGTTTTGTTGGTAAGAATAGTAGCTTTGATTAATTGCTCATAATTGGAAAACTGCTGAAAATCTTAATATCAGTAACTGGTATAAAATAATATGGGGATATATGCTTGAAGAATTCATTTTAGTTTGATGTAATAATATGCGACAAAAGCTAAATAGATATGACTTCAAGCAAGTATGGAAACCAGTTATAGATACAGTGGAGACAAATAGGGTTTATTATAACCCAAGATGATAGATTGAATATATTAGTATGACCGATATGCTAGTCTAATAGAATCTATGCCTACTGTACATCTTTTTTTCTCTTTTGCATTTTGCAAATGTTTCTTTATTCTGTTGTACTATCTTGTTGTAACATTAATGTACATTTGTAATATTTAATAAACTATCTTTAAAAAAAAGAATAGTAGCTTTGAAAAGAGAAATCTGGAACAGAGGAGCAGTGAGAGGAAGGGAAGCTTAATGTTTGTTTGTTTGTTTGTTTTAATACATTTCTATACCACCCCAAACATAAGTTCTCTGCTTTGCTTAAAGTTTCCCCTGCTTTGCTGTCTTCCATCCCAATCACCCCGCCCCCGTGGAATCCAGATGCATGATTATTAGGAGAGACACATCCCCATTTCATAGCCTCATGCACAGTCGATGAAAGGGGGCGTTTCAGTGGTTGACATCCAGACTAACAAAGTGCTGGTTCAAATGTGTAGTGCTAGCACAAGGCTGATGCCCTGGCGAGTTGTACTAAATCTGGAGCTTGCATTCCAGACAATGGTATAGAGATGTTAGCGGGGCCCTGGGGCAAGATTTGGAGGAGCCCCTGGTGGTGCTGCCACCTTCTGCTTGCGCCGCTCGCTCACTGACTGACTGCCCATCTGGCCTCCCTTTCCCAGCTGCAACTCTCCATGGTGGCCCAATGATGTCATTAGACTGTGTTGCGGCTGGCAAAGGCAGGCAGGCCAGTGCTGGGAGGCAGGTGACAGACTGGATGGCTGACTGTGAAGACAGGTAGGTCCCAAGCCCATTGGCAGCAACTGCAGCAGGAGGGTGTGGCAGGTGGTGGTGGGAAAGGACAGTGGGCAACCCCCTGGGCATCAGCAACCCGTGTGCAGCCACACCCCGTGCACCCCCAAAGTTGTGTCTGTGCTAGTGCAACTTCTGGCAAGAGTGCAGTTCTGAGAATCCCCATGAATCTACACACCATGAATTCATACAGCAAGGGGATCTTGCCCAACTTGGTTCATTGCACATCTGCTTCATTCCTCTGGATGCCAGCAAGTTATTTGAGGAGTGGTAATGGCTGAAACATGCCCTGAGCAGTGCTGCTCTTCCTTGCAGTTGCCATTTGGTAGCTACCACTCCCCCACCCCTTGAACTGGAATTATACAATGTGATGACATCAGTGTCATTCCAAGGGGCATTCCAGGACTTCTAATCAGCAGTCACCGACTTGGAGTTGCAGGGAGGAATTCTGCCCCTGGTGCTGTGAAACAGATAGTGGCAGCAAGAAGATGAAGAAAGAGAAGCCAGGGAGAGCAATTTTACTTTGGGCCACTTTTACACCTCCCCCTGCCAAGATTTTTATTTTGAGCCAAAACAATTGAGCCAAGAGTTCTCAGGTCAGAGTTTTCAGCTCAGATTCCATGTTCTCTCTCATAACTGCCCATCTAAAACTGTGTCCATGTGTTCTCCATGATATAGGCCACCTTCAGTCACAGAGGCACGATGTCTCTAGATACCAGTTGCAGGTGAGCAACAGCAAGAAGGGCAGGCCCTCTCTTCTTGCTTGTAGGCTTCTTGGAGGCATCTGGTGAGCCACTGTGTGGAACAGGATGTTGGACCTGATAGGCATTGGGCCTGATCCGGCAGGGCTGTTCTTATGTTCTTATGATTCTGTACAAGATTCTGTAACAGAGGTGGCCCCAAGGTATTACATCACCTGAGGTGAGGCACCAAATCCTGTCATTCTCCATTCCCTCTCCCCATTCCTCCTTTTGAATAGGGATGGGTCCGGACCGGTCTGGAGGCCATTCTAAAGGCCTCCAGACTGTCCGGACCTGGCCGGTTCGGTCTCCTCTCCTCTCCTTGGACTTCTTGCTTGAGTCAGATCCATAGCAGACAGCTACTCCAGTGGCAAAGCGGGGGGGGCATTGTCACCCTGCTGGTACCCCAATAATCCACCATCTGAGATGACTGCCTCAGCTTGCCTCATGAAAGGGCCACTCTTGCTCAGAAACCTTACATGATGCTCAGCTTCCTGGGACTCCCAGTCCCATCTGTTGAATTAATCCCATTCATGCACTGGCTTCTCCAACACTCTGCACATATCCTTTCTCCTGTCCGAATTCTACAAGTGCCTCCACCTTTTCCATTGTTCACTGGCTTATTGAAACTTCTCTGCCAGTCATGACACTGACACATTTTGCACTAGAGACTGCAGATTCCATATGGGGAAGGTCTATTCATCACTGCATATTCTAGCAGCAACCGTTCCTAAGTTTTGTCTAGAAAAGTGGCCTTTGTGAAAGTGAAAGTTCAGGAGCCCAATTTTGTATTGAATATGGCAACCTTTCTCAGGGACTGATTTGTCATCAACAAGCAGCCCCTTAAGTGAAGCTTTGAGAAATGGTTAGTTAATTGGTTCTTTCCTACCTCTGGGGTTTGTATCTTCAAGTCTCTGCTGAAGCTCCAACTTCTGGAACCATGCAATTAAATGAGAATATCCAATTTCTCCCCCCCACTTTTTTAAAGAAAGCAATTTTCTAAATCCCCACGGTTGCCGAGAAAACTTGAAAATGTGAACCCTACAGGCTCAAAAAATGGCACGTCAGTAAAATAAACCACAAACATTGTTATTTTTAAAGCAAAGTAAAACCTCTCATGATTTTTTTACTCCTGTGTTATGATCTTTGGGTGCCTGATAATACCGAACATCCTGCCTTACACACATAACAAAAAAATCTGCATTGGCATGCCATGTAAGAATATGTATACAGTTATCTGTTACTCACTAGTAATAGGTTTATATCTGAAAAGTTGCAGCCTATCACTCCCTCTTTAAAAGCAAATTGATTTTGTGGTTCGCTAATGCTGAAATCTTAAGCTGCAAACTGCTAGGTTTGCCTGCATAAGAAAATCCTATTCCAGCCTAGGAGAGAAACCTCCTCAAGACAAAGTTCTTCTTATACTCTGGTGCTTTTCACTCACTGGCCTGTCTATTAAATGAAAGACTTATGTATGCTCCCATCCTTGAGGGGCTGTGTGCTTTAGCAAAGGACTGCTTTACAGCCAGGAGCAACTAGTCACAATTTGTTATTAACACCGAAGCTCCTCACCGCTTGCTGCAGATTAGCACCGAGACTGGAATCCCTTCAAGAACTGCCAAGAAAGCAGAATCCTATAATGCTACCAAACCCACCTTTCAAGAAAAGCAGAGAGCACTCAGGAGGATACTGTTTTTCGTTAGCAATTGACTCAGGCACCCCTGAGCATCTGCTTGGACGAGTTTGGACCAACTTCTTCCAAGTTGCACAGAAGTCTTCATTCCTGGCTAAGGAAGCCTGTTGTGTCAGTTGAAAGCCTGTTGTACTCCATAGGAAACTTAGAGATGATCAGAAGTACTGGAGCACAATGTTCAGAGATAATCAGATACTCAAGTAAAAATAGATTTTAGTCCAGGGGTAGGCAACCTTGGCTTTCTAGCCATTGTTGCACTACAACTCCCATCATCCCTGGTCACAATTTATTGTGGCTGGGGATGATGGGAGTTGTAGTTCAACAACAGCTAGAGAGCCAAGGTTTGTCTACCCCTGCTTTAATCTCTGCTCGTGCCATCTTCATGAATCACCATGTCAACGTATTGTAAATTCTAATAAACAAAATTGGGCTGTTTCAGCTCTCATCCAAAGCATCTTACATGGGCAGGGTGGGGGTCATTTCCTTTAAAAAAGCAGGTAAGGAGGACCTTTCCTGCTCCTCTGCTGCCCCACTATTTTTCCAGGTGTGGCTCTTGCTGTTCAAAAAGCTGCATGCAGCAGCCTGTGCACAGCCTTTTGAACAGCGAGCACCACACCTGGAAAAGAGGTGGCGCAGCGGAGGAACAGGTAAGATCCTGCTTATCTGCTTTTTAAAGGCACTGACCCCTGCCCCACCAAAGCGGTTTGAATGCTGGGACCCGAACCGGTTCAGTGCTTTCCTAAGGAGTGCTGAATCGTCAGGCACATCCCTACTTACATGGTCCAGATTAAAGATTCAATTTCCTTTGTATATGAATCACAACTCCTTCATTCCGATTAGCCAAGTGATGCTGTTGACTGGATGTCTTGGCTCACAGCATATGGTCTGAGAAAAGAATCTCTCCTAGGAGTCCTAGACACTTCAATAAAAATCCTCAAGAAGTCATTTATCAGAAGGCTCTGGAGCCTTTTCGTGCTTTGCTATCAACAATAGACCCCCCCCCCTTTCTCCTTGCACAATTGTGCCAACGTAACTCCAGCTATACATCTGCTAACAAAATGGCAAGTGGCAAGTGATGCACTGTCGATCACTGCTATTGCAAGCTATGTGATCAATTCCGATAACACAACACAAGAATATAGCAAATTTATTTGTTCTGGAAATTCAAGCCCAAATTATTTGAAGGTGTATAATCTTCTGAAGATTATTTGTCTGTTTACAGACTGATTTCTTCCAAGGCTGGGGAGAGATGGTGGTTGTTATCAGCAATTATTCACAAATAAAATGGATTTTTGTTCCCAAAGAGCTCAGAGTTTAAATTGCTCAGGGGGGATAAAACTCAGAAAGGAAATAAGGGGACAGGAACATGGCTACAATTGGTGCTGGTCTGTGACCGATAAAAAGGAATTGAATTGAATTGGCTACAATTGTGATCAGTCATGATAATTATGGATCAATTTATTAAAATGTAAGTATCCCAAAGACATTATTTATATATGTTACACCAAATGTCCAAAATGTGGTGATTGTGGACAATCTCAGATGAATTTTGTGAATGTCCAAAAACAGATACATACATTTTCCCACATTTAAGACATATATCAGTGGATGCTAATGATCATAATCAGGTGGATGTCAACATTCACTGATTTATCTTTGAGTTTATGCTATTCACAGTATTTGTCTGGGATTATCAACACTCATTTGTGAATAAGTTTTTAGAGTTTTTATTGTATTTTAAATTGTTTTAATTATCTTAATGTTTTCATTGGTTTTATATTGTGAACTACCCAGGGTCTGTTTTGTATATAAATATACAGTATATAAATGTACTAGATAGATAGATAGATAGATAGATAGATAGATAGATAGATAGATAGATAGATACTGGCTGATATCCGGATTAAAGAAGAAGTTGCCCTTCAATAGGGGTAGAGCTATAATTGGGCGGATGAATAAACAAACCTGAGTTCATCAGCATCTGGGAACCACCTGGCTGCCCGAGAGCCCCCTCCCCTCCCCTCCCCTCCCCTCCTCTCCTCTCCACTATCCAGCTGGCTGGAGCTCCCGCCATCACTGCTGCTGCTGGCCACCTCCATTGCTTGCCCGACTGCAAGGCCCATCCTCTGTCCATCAACCAGGAGCCCACTGGAGGACATGCATGCCCCCTCCTTCCCAGTGGGCTTTTGGATGAGGATGGCCCTGAGAGCTGGGTGGCAGGAGGCAGGCGGCGGTGGCAGCAGCCATGATGGTGGGGTCCAGGTGGATGGGTGGCCAGCCAGAGCGGGGAGGCAAATTGTGTGGGGGAGTGAGTGGGGATGCATACACTCACATGCAAACAGCCATGGGGAGGGATGTCGCCGGTGTTTATTGGGCCCACTCTCCCCTTGCTACCCCTGACTTCAAGGGGCTGCAGGTAGCCCTCATGCAACTCCCACAGTTCCCCCATGTGTGTGCTGCTGCACCAGAACCCTTAGAGTTTGGAGTGCCTCCCACACTCACTTCGGAAGGGTTCTGTAAGATCAGAAACACGTTGCTGAGGGTCAGCAATATACTTCTGATCTGCTGGAGTGCAGGAAGTGCTCTGAACTCTGAGAGCTCTGGAGCAACAGCATGCACTTCGGGGACTAGGAGCATTGCATGAGGATTCCTAGCGCATCCTTAGTCAGAATGTTAGCCACTGACTTTCACCACCAGTCTCTCTCTCTCTCTCTCTCTCTCTCTCTCTCTCTCTCAGAGGTGCACCTACGTAATTTTGGAGCCTGGACCGAAAGGCCATTGGAGGCCCCCACTCCCCTGCAAATTAAGCATCATCATGCTCTACCAGGCGACCACACCACCCAGGACAGACTAAAGAGGATTTGGGGGGGCCTCAGCAGCTGTGGAGGCCCTGGACTTGGGCCCTGAAGTCCAGGGGTAAGAGCTCCTCTGCTCTCCCTCCCTTTCCTGCCTCTCAGAATCTCTCTCTCTGTAAAATATATAAAGCCTGAGCTGAAACTGCTCAGGTTTTTTGTTCCTTCATTATTGCACTGTATTAAAAAAATAGTGATGTATGAACCACTTTGGCTCAGCTTGAAAACTAGTAGTTGGGGTCTCCCCCCACAATGCTGAATGTTCCTGTCAATTGCTTAAAAAACTTCAGGGTTGGGATGTGTGTGTGTGTGTGTGTGTGTGTTTGCATTCTACAGGAAAGCTTTAAATAACCAAAAGTTCCCCTCGTTCCTGCCACTCCTCCTTTTCTAAGCAAAAAATCAAATCAAAAATCTTGACTTTAGAAAGGGGAAGCAATGTAAAGTAAAACAATAATATATAAAATATGGCTGTCACAATTTAGAACAATCTTAGTTGACAACTCATATAAATTTTGCTTGATTTCATTTCATGTTTTACTATCACACATTTTATTTGTCTTCAACATAAAACAATTACAAATATGAACAATGTATTTTAATTTTTATGCTGGTGGGTGAGGCCCGTTGTTGACCAGGCAAAGTCATTTTGTGTAAATTACACTTCTAGGAAAGTTCAAGAAATTAAATATTTGTAATAGAATGTTTTATATATTAATGTGCTTGCAAAAGGGAAGTAAAATAACAGTTTTCAATTTGTAGAATTTTGACTTCAAACATTATTCATTTTAATGTATAATGGCCATATATGGATAAATTTGAATCAGTATATTTGAATCTGAGAAACATCTGCTTTTCTTGGGCATGATGTCATTTTGGAATTATTGATCCGATTATGGAGTGTTAAAAATCTGTTGAGAATTAATCACCATATTGATTGATTAATGATGATTAATTCAGAATTTTTGGTAGAAAAATATACAAACAATTTATTTAAACCTGTCCCCCAAGCATATTCTATTGCAAAAAGTAATGCATTCAGTTAATTTCAGTGGCAGGATTGTGTATGCATAATCTGATAATAGTAGGTTATTGAGAAGTCTGACTTTACTTAAACATACAAACTACTCTTCGAAATATATAATATTTTTAGATCTCATTTTTCCTATAAAAGAGGACAAAGCAGTTAACAGTAAATGCAAAACATACAGGATCAAATCAATGCAGTGTAATGTAACAATTGATAAGAAACAACAACCTATCAATATCAGTACAATTAACTGACTAAATCTGTATAAATCTGCATCTATACAGCAAACCAACATTTTTGAAGAAAAGGCATGCTTTCTTTGATATATGACTACAACTACTATGAATATTTATTTTGACAAAATTTCTCAAAGTGGTTTACCTATAAAAATAAATAAGATGGTTCTCTGTTCCAAAAGGGCTGGCAATCTTAAAAGAAACAAAGGGAGGACACAACCACGGTGTGTGTGTTTGTGTGTGTGTGTGTGTGTGTGTGTGTGTGTGTGTGTGTGTGCTGTTCTGGGGTTGGATAGGGACACTTGCTAAATATAAGAGGATCACCACTTCAAAGGTGCCTCTTTGCTCATTTAGCAGAAGTGATATACATGTGCGTTACTACAGATACCATCATAGAAGATGGTGTGTGAGAATGGGAATGCTAAGGTGACATGTACCAGCTGCAGTTTTTATATTAAAAATAATTCACTTTAAAAAAAAATTAGTCACAACATACGTTGACCAACAACCTTTTTATAAAACACTCAAATGTAACATTAAAATCCAAGGCAAGAATAAAAACAGCATTTCAATACATGCCACATCAGAATTTAAGTTCCAGTGTGGTAAATGCCCTTGCAGCGGCTATTTCTTTTTGGTTTCTATGGCTGCGCACATTCACACATAATATGAAACTGGAGGTTGGTGAACCTGCAGTTTCAATTTTAAATTATAAACCACATCACAGACGTTCTCCCAACTGTGGTCCAGCAACCTCCAGTTCCAGGAGAATTGAACCCCTCCCTGCTGCTCGGCCACTGATGCCAATTCCAGCAAGCTCCACAGCTAGACTGTGGGCAAGAGCCAGCACATCAGCAGAGCGGCTGTGATTGGCCATGATCTTGAAGGGGACTTGTTGAGCATGATTGTGCATTTTTGGAGCGGTCTGCCCATCCTTGGCATGGAAAGGGCATTTAAATCCCTTTAACTGTCACGCCATCCCAGCGATGGCACCACTGCCCTCCTAAGAGCCCTGCCCCCAAATAGTAACACACAAGCATGATTTTGGGGGTGGGGTGGGGGCACTGTTTCCCTGTTACTCAGGCAAGGAAAGGGGAAATGATTTCCTAGGAGGGGATATGTAGATGGGGAGGCAAAGGACCCTGGGGGGGCTTTCTCCCACCATGACCTAGGATGGTCTTGCAAGGGATCACCCCAACAAAGCAGTGATTGTGGACTAAAACATACTCCTGCTCACCGGGCAGCTTGCTGCTGGTGGGTTATTCCTCTCATGAGAGGGCCAGTCTACAGGAGAGGACTGTGGGATTGTAAACCCTAGGTCTTCCATCTGGCTGCATGCTCATGAGTTGAGCTAGCTTGCATGAGATCCCCACTCTCTCTGATTAATGATAGAATTTTTGCAGATCAAACCCCCTCCTTCTCTGGGAAGCCTTGTACACACCCAAAGGAAATTTGGATTTTCAATGTGTCAGAACCTGGCCGCATGCACAGATTGGGAGAACACTGTGTGTAGGGATGGATCTTCACTCCCATTCCAAATTCCCAGGTCTGGTCTGGTGTTGCACCATATGCAGATTTGTCCACACAGGGAATCACAGGAGAGGGGAGCCCTGATTTCCAATGAGTCCAGAAGAGCAGGGTCACCATTTTGGAGCACAGGCAAGGGTGCACATGTCTACATGAGTGGACAGGCCAGCAGGGGACATGCTTTTACATCTGCTTGGCAGCAATCCCCAAGACAGGGAGTGCAGTTGCTGGGGTAACTGTCCCCATGGCTTTCCTCTGTAGAGCAACCTGGCTTGATATAGAGCCCCAATGGCCTGTCATGAGAGAGCTGTCCGTGGGAGCTGTTGTCACACATTATTAGAAATTGTGTCAGACACCCCTGTCCCCACTCAATGTTCTTCTCATGGGGAAGAGGTATCCCCATGGCCTGGCACCCGCTTGAGCGAACACAGTCAGCCCTGGGTCAGCATCTGTCGGCATCACATACTAAGAACCTTCCTTCTAAGTGATGGCAATTCTGATCCTGCTGGCTGACCCTTCTCATAAGTAAGCCTGTGGACTGCACAGGTATCCCCAAGGGCAAGGGGCTGCTCCCCTTCCCCAAACTCTTTGTGGAAAAAATAGAAATTGGCTGCTCAAGAATCCCTGGTTGGGGCTGCCCTTTAAGTCCAACCCCAGGTACCCCCTCCCAGCCATATGTTCCCATTCTGGTGCTGTGATGGGGTACCTTACTTATGTTGCCACCTGGAATGTTTGTGCTTGTGAACCTACATCATTGTCACTTTATTCATGGGGGCTGAAGCACTTTTACGTCCGCCCTGTCATCCTACACGCATTCCCTCCTGCTTGCCAGGCAGGAGAACAAGGGACAGAGTGGGAACGGGGAATGCCCTTGTGTTACTTTCCCACTTGACAGGCTGACAAGCTTGGGATGAAATGTGGCAGCATCCCTGTTGCTGGGCAACTGCGTTGCTGGATTGGAGACAGGAGAGATGGGGCCAGTGCTTGTTGAGGTGGCTAGCGAGAAGGGCTGCAGGCATAGAGCAGGCACATTCCCAGGCAAGTCTGTGCTGCTGTCTCTAAGATAGCGGTTTCAAAAACAGAAGAAAACTGTGGTTATGGAAGTGTCCAGGTTTGGATGAAACACTTTGGTGGCCTAACCGGAGATCTCAGAGGTGAACTTTACTGCAAACCAATGGTTCAAATTGGAGTTTGGCAAGGCAAACCATAGGCTGCTTTTGGCTCAAAATCACAATTCCATGAATTCAGATGTAATGGAGTTCCAACCTTTGCCCCGTTTAACTCTGGTTTCATGTTACGTTTGAATTCAGCATATATGTGGATCAGATTTCAAACAGTGGTCTTTCTCATTTCTTTAAACTGGAAGGGCTTTTTCTTCTTCTTCTTTTTTTTAAAGCTATGTGGAATGGGTAGCTGTATAGAAAACATTTTAATAACCAGAAGATTCTTATTAAGAAACATATTGTTTACATAACTATATTTACATGTTTTCAGTAGATTTGAATGTCTCTGCCTCTAGATTAATTAATTTACAAATAGCAATAGTGGTAGCTATTGCATCATGGCAAGTTTGACTGTCTTGGTATAACTGTAATATATGCATGCGACAGAGAGCCTTGCATGGTTACATCACAAGACTAATTCTCAGAAGACAGGTTAACTTTATAAAAAGCAATTTGACTTATATTTAATTAATATTCATGAATGACAGGGAGTCAACTACCTTTCTCTGCCTAGAAACAGCACTCACAATATATACAGTGCTGAATAATGTAGTCAGATGTGTTGCATCAAAAGTTTTTAGTACAGACAAGAAGTCAGACCTAATGTCTGTGCTTCTGTTTGCCCTCTGGGCTTGTCTGCATGGGAAAATTTGGTTCTGCTCAACCCATATGCACAGGGATACTAAATTATTATGCACTAAAACAAAGGAGTACAACTTTTCCAGTACTAGGGTTTGCTTCTCCATATCAGGAAAGTCTCAAGAACTTCTTGTTCCTACCAAGACTTCCCTTCATTCCCAACTGACAACCTTCTGACACCTAGGTATGACCACTCCAGATGCAGTTAGCATGCTGAGGTGTCTTAGCAGAGAGATTTCTAGCTTCTTTGCCTGTAAGATCAAAGTTCATATAGGACCCTGACCGAGATGAAAAGAGCAGTTTACCCCTCTGCAGCCAACTGCAATAAGCTGCCTGTAGATTTCAGTAGGGATCCTAGGTTTGCTCTAAATTAGGCCAACAGTTTTCAGATCATTTTTGTATCCATTTTTTTTTTTAAAAAATCTCTTTTGAAAAAAGAGGAAGTATGTTTTGAAGAGGAAGGGCTGGCAGTATTCTGCTTTTAAATAATCTAAATTCTTGGAAGGTATTTTGAAGGACAAGTATGGACCTGCAACAAAATGTTGCAGTATAACCCTGCTGGTCATGTGTTTGGGCCTATGGCTGAGCATGGTGGAAGAAGAAAAGTTAGCAACAAAGACAGGTGTCCTTGCTATAACTTGGGTCTTACTTTATATGTGATTTTACACACACACACACACACACACACACACACACACACACACTTTTTTGTGGTGGTGGGGCACTGATGCTCAGTCTCAGAATTCCGAACTGTCAGCATTTCTGCTTCGCGTTCTTTAGAACACTGTTTATTTCTGTTCAACCCTCAAAAAAGGGGAAGAGGTAATTCATATATAGGCTTTAGTTTCTGTTTTAAAATGTTGCTGTTCTTTAATTGTGGCTAGTGAGGGGTCAGTTTATTGTTTTGGTTGGTTGTGGGGAAGGAAAGTGTTGGGATGGAAAGTATGCTTATTGTGTAACTGTGTGCATGTGTGTGCATATACAATGATCAGCAGATTAACAGATCCCATGTGCAATTTCCCCCTCTATTCCTCCAGAGAGTTCACACATTCATACAGTTGTTTTAATGTTATTTTTGGAGAGGGGTTGACCCTTCCACACTTCAATAACTGAAATGTATGAGACCCCTTCCCACTCTGAAATGCAAAGCTGTGAAATGGCTGCTGGGAAAACTAAAGTATTTTAGATACCTTCTCCTCAGAAGCAAAAGGGGTTGTGACTGTCTTGAGAGAGTAACTATTTTTCAAACAGAGAAACCTCCTCACCACTCCATTAGCTCCATCTGCTTATCTCTTAAGTGTCCTCTGAGTTGGCAAAAATTGCATTTTATTGAGTTACACTGGGGCATCAGATGGGGGGGGGGCGCAAGGCGGTTGGACCCCTTAGTTTTCTTTTCCCTTCAGATTTTTGTGGACCCATGTATCTGCAGCTTAGCCTGAGTCTGCCAGGACCTCCTTCACCTGCAGATGCTCCAGGTATGTGTCCATATGGATTATAACATTTTCAATTCTTCTGGAAATAGATATAAGATTATGTGAAGGATTACTCTGAAGGTGAACTGACCATTTCAGCCGGTGGATTGGCAGAAAGCAACAACTGGACTGCCAGCCCACTGCCTTCCACAAACCTCAACTAGTGGCACATATGCCAGCTGCTGCTACCCTTGCCCTGTGACCCTAACTACCTGTCCCATCCGACCATTCAAAAGGCAGGAGGTGAGGCATGAAGTGGCAGGAAGTGATCCAAAGAGACTTCCTGAATTTCTGTGATGCCCTCTGCCTTTTGAAAAGGCAGGGTGGGAAAAATGGGAGGGAGTAGGAAGACAAGGATGTCAGTGGCTTGAGGGAGGTGGTGGCCAGCGGGAAATCTGTCACCTCTGCCCGTCTGCCACTGAGTTGACCCTCTTACTCAGTCTCACTAGCAGGCCATCCATGTACACAGAGGATCCATCATTTTCTTGTTCTTTAACCATTATGAGTACCGCAGGATGGTTAAATACGATTAAGGAATGATTATATTGAATATGTAATGTTCAATACACTGCAGCACAAGAGTGTAGGATTTAAAACGATCTCTGCTCCCTAATCACAAATGTCAATAACACTTCTGAATTTCTCCTAGTTCTTTTATTAATTATTGGCAATAAATATACTAGGCTGGACTCCATCCACCTAGTTCCATTTCAGTTTCTTACTCTCCCTTTTGTTATGTTTTTGATTTAAATCTTTCCCAGTTCTTTTTCTCATTTAGTGCCCAGCAATAAGATTATTAAATGTCATGTCTACTTCCATTTTTATTTCCATCTTTCAAAGAAGGGAAAAGTGTAATGAATCCAAATGAGAGAGCTTTTCTTCTAAACTACTCTCTCTCATCATTTCTTTAATTAAGAAATTGAACCTCTCCCAAGGCTCACAACATCATCCAGTTGGCCTCTTAATCTTTTGGGCAGTTATTCTCAAAATATACTTCATATGTGGACTACAACAAACCATCACTATCATATAAAGCTCCCTTCCTCATCTAGGGTAAGAGAGAGGGAGACTGCATGAAGCCAAATGGGACAGAAGAAAGCACAGTAGTCTGGGGTAAGCCTTGACAAATCCTTCATCTTCTGGATTTCCTGTCCCTGGGAAGCAACTGCAAGCATCTTCTCCCCAAGGCCCAAAGCTAGATAATAGGGATGTGCAAACAGGTTCGAAGTCGAACATGTTCGATGTCGAACCGGTTCAGTTTAACAGTTTGGGGTCGAACCAAACCACCCCCTGGTGGGTGGTTCGGGTTCAAACCTGAACCACCTAGCCCATGCAGAGACCAATTGTGCAGGCGTGGCGGCCTCCAAAATGGCCACCAGGCCAGGGGAAAGGCCTGGATGGGCCAAAGAACAGCCAAACAGGCTGGTTTAAGAAGGGGGAGGCAGATCCTCCACAGACGCCCCACCTTGGAGAACCCCCCGGAGGGGGTAAGTTTTTTTTTAAAAATTAATTAATTAAAAATAAAAGCTTGCAAATCCCCCCAAGACCTAATCAAATCAGTGGGGGGGGGGAGTTCAAGGGGGTTCCAAACTGAAGCAGACCAGCCAGTTCCATGCACACCCCTACTAGATAAGGTGGGAGTCCTCAAAAATTTAAAAGCTGTGTGCTGAAAATTGGCCCATTTTGTGACATTGCCTAAGAAGTAACTCAGAGAGGGAGCAAAGAAATGAAGGATTTTTCCATATGAAGGTTGTTCACACAACCACTTCAGGTGGTGCTGGGGAGGGTGGGGGGAAGGCAGGACAATTCCTACCTCCTCACACATGATCTCTGGTTCCTCGCAAGCTGTACCATCTACACGCCCACATAGTCACTGCTGAAGTGAGTGACACAGCAATCTGGAGGCTGAGGGAAGGAAGCCTAACCTCCAGGAATCCCACAATGCACTGCACGAGCAGTGTGGTGCATTGTGGAAATCCCGGAGGCTGGGTCACTCCTTCCTCCAGCCACTATGATTAAAATGTCTGCTGGCAGTCCGCTTACCCACATGACCAAGGAATGAGATAGGAGGGCATGTGTGCACTTTACTACCTCACTTTTAGCTGAAGATTGCCGGGATTGGGACCGACTCTGGTGGTTCTCATGGCCAGCTCTACCCAGGTAGGGCTGAGCTAGTCTGTGTAGGGCTGGTTGTGAGAACAACCTCATTAAATACCTATAAAGGGACAGTAATGCATGTGGTTAATTTCTTTAACTTATTATGAAACTTGCTTGACGTTTTCAAACTTATTCAGAAAAATGGGCAAGTTACCTCTTAGAAAATAACGAGCTGGCTCTCATGATCTGTGAGACCTGGTTTTGCAGGGTGAGCGGGGAGAGCAGGCTAAGCCCACACTCCCCACTCACGAGCGGAGAGGGAGCCCTGGGCGGCCGGATCGGCCGCCCACATGATTGCCAGCTCCGTAACGGAGCGGGCGGGGGCTGGGGGGAGCGGGCGCCAATCGGACCCTGCAAGCTCCAGCATGCCCTGTGTGAGAGCACAGGGCATGCTGGCAAGACCCCCGGAGCCAGGAGGCAGATTTTCGCCTCCCCTCCGGGGGTCTCCTCATGAGTAGGCATGGTGCAAAGCCACACCACAGCTACTCACGATTATTAAAACCAGGTTTGCGGAGCGCTCGTTCCGCAAACCTGGTTTTAGGGCAGGGGTTCTTGAGCGGGTTAACCGGTGGTTCTCATGATTAGCAAAAATCGGGCTAGGCTCCCCTAGCCTGATTTTTGCTGATTGTGAGAATAGCCCCAACATCTTTATGGGTTTGGCCAAACTTTACAGTCTGCTTTCCAGACTAGTTTTCTCACCTTTTCCAAGAACATGCACCAGACAAGACTGGGATGGGGAATTAGGTTAGTACCAGGCCAGCTGAAATCTGCAGGGGAGATGACCCAACACTCCACTGCACACATGGTCTCACCAGCCCACGTCTTGGCCAAGATGGAAGTTAAGGGCTTGACCTGGCTCCTGGGAGGCTGGAGGAGTTTCCGACCTACCCTTTTACACTGGCTTCTGCTGAGGAGTGAGTGAATTAGACTTCTTTAAACAACTGCCATTAAAAATAATAATTCAAGCTCTACGACCTAAGACCATTTTCTCTGACACTTTGCTGTAAAATTTGTGAATATTGTGAACCACCCAGGGACTTATGTGTATGGGGTGGTATATAAATGTATATTATAATGATGAGGGTGATGTTCCAGAATATTGGATGGGGGAGTAAAAGGGGGAGTTGGAAATATTTTTGGGGGGGAGAGCATCTGCCACCCCTTTGAGTCATCGCTGCTGACCAAGCAGATGGCGGACAAACCATTCTCACCATAAACCCCTTCTTCCTCTTCCACCTATTATTAAAGCAGCAACGGACACGCCCTTAAGGGAGGAGCCAGACAAAGTTGCTTGCCTCTACTGCCACCAGCAGGATATTGCAGTATCCAGCCTAAAAGCACCATCCAGATTGATCATGATCTTGGCCTCCTCTGTTTCACTGAGTGCACCTTAGGACCCTGGCACATGTCTGTACACATTTAGGTTCTAATCTCCAGAGGTTTTTTAATGGGATGCATTAGAGAATGGCAAATGTTAGAGAAGTGGGTTACTCATGCTACCTGCTTGTTCATATAACTGGGGATGTTCTGCAGTCTCTTTATTCTAGTACATTGAGAAGCTAACTATTCATTGCAAATAAATGTTGGCTGTAGTTAATTCCCTGCTCACTTATATACCTGCAAATCCCATGGAAAAACTTGGAGGTATATGTGCATAACTTGAAGGTTTGGTTATGGATATATTAGAAATGAATGCATTTATGGGTCCATGATTGTACTTTATGATACCAAGATCTGTCACTGAATCTGAAACCCACTCAAATTTTGAAGCTCAGTCAAAAAGCTTCAAAGCTAGTCTAGTGAAAAGCTAGTGAAATCTAGTCTGCAATATGTAACAGTATAAAAAGTACCTTACAATTTTAATCCTTACAACCACCCTGTGTGGTAGGCTATGCTAAATGATATAACGGTTTGCCCAAGGCTCCGAGTGATATTTGTTCTTCATTAGAGATTTAAATATGGAAATCTGAACCATTCCAATACAATGGCACTATCCAATTCAACAGTAAAATATCAGATCAATATTCAGATATCAGAGCAAATTCAAATATCAGAGCAATATCAGAATATATATCAGAATATATATATCAGAATATATATATCAGAATATATATATCAAATATCAGAGCAATATTCAAATATCAGAGCAATATTCAGGCTTTTTTAAAAAAAAACACAATGGAATATTCTAACAGCTTTCTATATTCCTATGTTGAGAGAATCAGAGATTCTAATGGCCGCAAGGGGCTAAACAGCTGTTTATCTAAAACTGATTATCTAAAAGCTGTTTATCTAAAAACAGATATTATTTAAAAACTTATTGAGGCTGTTCACACAAGCAGCCCTACCCAGGCTTGCACAGCCCTACCTGGGTAGGACTGCTCGTGTGGAGCAGTGGGACTGAGCTCAGTCCCGGAGCTGCCCTTCTGGATAGGCTGTGTTTTTGCCCTGGTCTATTACCAAGGTAGAATAGTGTGAGCATATGCTTCTAACCTCGGACCTGGCCATGAGTCTGCTTGGGCTGCCTGAGCAGCCACAGAGCTGGGCGCCTAGAGTGCCTGACTTGCAGGGAAATCCTCCAGTGCATTGCGCTCCTAGCGTGATGCATTGTGGGATTTCTGGAGGTCAGGCTGTGTTTCCCCAGCCTCCAGATTGCTGCACTTCTCCTGGCAGCACCGCTCATCTGGGCGCGCAAGTGGCACTGCCAAGAAGACCACAAGGATCGTCTGGGGGGGAAGGTAGATGTTCTGCCTCACCCCCACCCTCCCCGCCCGGCTCATATGTCCTGTGAACGACCTTATTGGCTGACATTTAGATTAATGCTGAAAATGTTTTGCTCTTGCAGAGTAGGAGAAGGGTGATTTTCACCCATTTCCCCTTCCTTCTGCAGCCCTCTGTGCCTCCTGAACATATGTGTTTGAGGATCCCACAGCCCTCAGGGACATATGTGCAGGAGACACAGTGCACTCCATAGGGAAGGGGAAATAAAATATCCCATCCCCAGTTCTGTGTGAGATATATTTTCCAGCATGAGCAACGTAAATCTGGATGTAAGTGGCTGGTAAGTAAAAACTAGAAAATTAGAGATCTGACAGTCTTTCAGGCATAAGCTGGCCTTATTTGGTGATTATATATAATGTTCATCCCACCTTACCCAGCTGTTTAGCCCCTTGCAACTGTAAAAATATCTGATTCTCTCAACATAGGAATATAGAAAGCTCCCTTATACTGATCCCTCCAGCTCAGAATTGTCTACACTGACAGCAGCTCACCAATGTTTCAGACAGGAGTCTTTCCCAGCCCTACTTGGAGATGTCATGTAGTGAACTTGGAATCTTCTGCATGCAAAGTAGATGTGCCACCACTGAGCTCTGGCCCCATGCCCATAATTAGAATCTGCAGTGTGATCTTGTTGTAGGAAGCATGACTTGTCCCCTTAGCTAAGCAGGGTCTGCCTGGTTGCATATGAATGGGAGACTTGATGTGTGAGCACTGTAAGATCTTCCCCTTAGGGGTTGGAGCTGCTCTGGTTCCAAGTTCCCTCCCTGGCTTCTTCAAGATAGGGCTGGGAGAAATTCCTGCCTGCAACCTTGGAGAAGCTACTGCCAGTCTGGGTAGACAGTACTGAGCTAGATGGACCAATGGACTGACTCAGTATATGGCAGCTTCCTGTGTTCCTATCTTTTTGCATTTTGCACAGGTCACATAAGAAGCTGCCTTATTCTGGGTCAGACCATTGCTCCATCTAGCTCAGTATTGACAATGACTGGCAGCAGCTCTATGTGTTTTCAGATGGGTATTTCCCAGCTTACCTGGGAAGGCCAAGGATTGAACCTGGGATCTTCTGAATGCAAAACAGATGCTCTTCCTCTGAGCTATGGTCATTCCCCAGCTATGGTCCTCCTTTCTTTCCATGTGTTCAGATTTTCTTCCAGTACGACTGCCCATTTGCTGTGTGACATGTCCCTTTGCAGGCAGGGCATCAATAAGGGTTGTTTGTGACAGTTCTGCTCATCAGCATCTGGTGTGCAAGTGGCATGCAGACATACAGCCACTAAACTAGTAGAATTTCACCATCGATCTGGTGAGCACTTGAGAGAATGGGAGTAACAGGGCAATAAAGCTTGCAATATATCTTCCTGCTTGGCTTTTGGCCTGTATAGATCAGAGCTGCATTAAAAACATTACAGCTTGCCTGTGTCTGATGTGAGCAGATTCAGCTGGAAGAAGGGGAGGAGCTGCTAATAATGAAAAGAAAACAAACACACACACGCGCGCGCACACACGCACATGCACAAACCAAATTCTACACACAGACGACCAAATACTAAACAACTCAAATGCATTTCAGACTTCAGTCTGATATGAGTTACTTTCATTAAACTTTGGGGAGGTTCTCAGAATTGCAGGAATCATGGTTGAATGCTTGTTACCCACATTGGTGTGATCATGTGAACCTTGTGCTACACTAGGAATCGTGGTTCCATCCCTGGGCAAAAACCTGCACAGTCTTCTAGTATATGCAGTAGGGTGGCAGAGCACAGGATACTCCAAAGCAAAACCCACTGATAGTGTGAACCCACACCTCTTGCCCATCCTGGCTATCTACACACAACACACCCTCACCTGTGCATTCATCACAGACATCCCTAGATAGAGCAGACATCAGACACAGATGCTCTAGCTTCCGATCCACTCTCCATAGCTCCCAAGCCTACCCTGGGTCAGCTGGGTGTCTCCTGGGATAGCCGACTGTACTCAGAGCTGCCGAGACCACCCCTTCTTCCCTGGGAGCCAATGGGAGGGATGCAGTGAAGCCCTGCCCATGTGAGGACATTGGAAGGGATGCCAGAATGTCATCCAGGTGCTGGAAGGCAAGCACAGAGAGGGGTGGGGTCTGTGTCATGATCTGGGAGGTAAAAAAATTTTCCCATAGGGTATAATGGGACTCGAACCAGACCATTATTCCTTATTGTGTAGCACCCATGGGTGCCAACAACCATGCAAACCCCGAAGCAATTGGACACCCCTATGATATTTTAAGAATATTTGAAATATTTTTAATTATTTTTCTCATAGGGTATAATGGGACAAGAACCAGCCCATATCCCCTATTATGGAGCACCTAGGGGCACAAAGGTGGGGTGGGTGGTAGACAACCAGTGGTGCCTACTATCCACAAAGTTCCAAGGCAATTGGACACTCCTCTGATTATTGGTGAATTTTAAAATTATTTTGGAATTCCTCATAGAGAATAATGAGGATTGCAGCAAATGTATAGCTTCACGTCGGGGAGAAAGGGGTGTCCTAGAGTGGAGTGTGGTGGGTGGTAGTTCCCAAGGTGGGCAAGGAAGCTATCAGAATTATTTGAAAGGAATTGGGCAAAGGGCTGATTTTTAAATGATTTTTGAAGTTTATGTGACTGTAAGGTTTTTCTCCATAAAGAAGCATGGAGGTGTCAGCAAATGTTTAGCTTCACATAAGGGGGAAAGGGGTGTCCAAGAGCAGAGTGTGGTGGGTGGTAGTGCCCAAGGGGGGCCAGGAAGCTATCAGAATTATTTGAAAGGAATTGGGCAAAGGGCTGATTTTTAAGTGATTTTTTAAGTTTATGTGTCTTTAAGGTTAGCAGATAAGTGTGGATTCATGGTTTGTCATTGAAAATCTTATATTTTACCAAAGAATCTACAGTCAAAACACTTCAGAAACAACAAAACCCAGTACCCCATGTCTTTAAGGTTAGCAGATGAGTGTGGATTCATGGTTTGTCATTGAAAATCTTATATGTTACCAAAGAATCTACAGTCAAAACACTTCAGAAACAACAAAACCCAGTACCCCATGGGTTAGCAACCCATGGAGGTGGTTGGCACCCTTGCTCTGGACCACCCCAGCACCCCCCAAGTGCAGTTATGGGGATGCTGAAACCTCCGTTCTTCCCTATGGAGAAAAACCTTAAAGCCATTTGTGGGGTGCTGGGGTGGCCCAGAGTGAGTGGTGGTCTAGTGCAAAGAGGGTGCCAACCACCCCCATGGATTGCTAACCCATGGGGTACTGGGTTTTGTTGTTTCTGAAGTGTTCTGAGTGTAGGTTCATTGGTAGCATATAAGATTTTCATTGACAAACCATGAATCCACTCTCATTGCTAACCTTAAAGACACATAAACTTCAAAAATCACTTAAATATCAGCCCTTTGCCCAATTCCTTTCAAATAATTCTGATAGCTTCCTGGCCCCCCTTGGGCACTACCACCCACCACACTCTGCTCTAGGCCACCCCTTTGCCCCTGACCTGAAGCTGTACATTTGCTGACACCTCCATGCTTCTTTATGGAGAAAAACCTTAAAGACGCATAAACTTCAAAAATCACTTAAAAATCAGCCCTTTGCCCAATTCCTTTCAAATAATTCTGATAGTTTCCTTGCCCACCCTAGGAACTACTACCCACCACACGCCTCTCTACAACACCCCTTTCCCCCCAACGTGAAGCTATACATTTGCTGCAATCCTAATTATTCCCTATGAGGAATTCAAAAATACTTTAACAATTCACCAATAATCAGAGGAGAGTCCAATTGCCTTGGGGTTTTGTGGGTGGTAGGCGCCCATGGTTTTCTACCACCCACCTTGTTTTTGTGCCCCTAGGTGCTCCAAAATAGCAGGTAGGGGCTGGTTCTGATCCCATTATACTCTATGAGAAAAATAATTGAAAATATTTTAAATATTCATAGAAAATCGTAGTACTGACCAGTTGCTTTGGGGTTTGAATGGTTGTTGGCACCCATGGGTGCTCCACAATAAGGAATAATGATCTGGTTCGACTCCCATTATACCTATGAGAAAAAAATAAAAATAATTTTCAAAAATTCATAAAAAGTCATACAAGTTTCTGATTGCTTTGGGGTTTGGACGGCAGGTGCCCCTGGGTGTCAGCTACCATTCTACCAATTTTTGGATGTCCAAACCAGTTCAAACAGGTTCAAACTGGTTTGAATCAAACCACCCCATGGTTCGGTTCGAATTTGAACCTGCAGCTCGAACCTACTGGCTTGTTAGGTTCAAATTCGAACCTTCGAACCGGTTCAAATTTGAATCAGTTCGCACATCCCTATCAGAAGCAAGCACAGTGATGTGTAAGGCTGGTAGAAAACAATAGAAAAGGAGAGAGAAGTAGGTAATGGGTAGCAAGAAAGTTTGATCGAAGCATGATATAGGAATAGGAATGTGCCATTGGTTCATCTAGCTCAGTATTGTCTACACTGACCTACAATGGCTTTCCAAGGTTTCAGGCAGGAGTGTTTCCCAGTCCAACCTGAAGATGCCAAGGATGGAACTTGAGACCTTCTGCATGCAAAGCAGATGCTCTACCGCTGATGATCATATGGTGAAGTCCTTTGTGAACTGTACCATTTCAGGTTGCAAGTGAGATTGTGAGAAGGTCAACATCTGGAATGCTTCACTGTCTAAAAACCCTCTGCATAGTGAAAAATAGCACATCAAGGAGTTGCCTAGACCTTTCCCCTGATGTGCCCTATATGCAAAGAGATTTTTTTAACTGTGGGGGAACATTCAAATATACACTTGTCAGTCTACAACCTAGAGATCTACACTGTACTTTTATACTCCCCTATAGCAGAGCTTCTCCCATCCATTCCCATTATCCTGTATGGAGCAGGACTCCAAGTGTGTTGCACAGCAGGTACTGGGCAAGGAATGAGCAGGAGCAGCTACAGCTGCCCAGTTTCCTACAGGATCAGTCATGATGGCCAAGACGCAGTGGAATCTGCATCCTCAGCTGCAGTAATCCATTGAATACCAGTTGCTAGAAGGCAACAATAGGGGAGGACAGTTTCATCATGCCCTGCATGTAGGCTTCCAGGAGGGTTGGCCACTGTGGAAAACAAGATGCTGGATTAGATGGGCTCTTTGTCTGATCCAGCAGCTCTTCTCTTCTGCATCACGAGATTTCTGTTCTGCATCTCAATGCAAATTTCAAGGTTGCAATCCAGCAACTCAACTGAAAAACAAAAGGTTTTCTCCCACACTTTCCACTGAAATGATAAAGTCCAGAAAGGAATCTACCATGGCCTTGCTGAACATTAATGATGAGCTTGTAGGACACTACAATATTGCCCTCACACTAGTCGATCTTCAGCAGTCCTCATGGGCTCATGCAGTTTTACCTTGTTTGCAAAATGTAGCGTCAGCTTTGAACCTGAAGCAGGCTCGAAGCTTTGCAGCTGGCCCCCAGCACCCACCCCTGATGCTCACTGCTTCTAGACTTCCAGCTTTCACCACTTCAGCAATGCTGCCAACATTGCTGTCACTGCCCTTTTAAATGTTGTGCTTATGCGTGAGGTTATGTACATACCAACACAGCCACCATACAGTCCAATTACAAGTGAAACAAATGAGTCTGTTTTCTTGGTGGCCTTGTTTGGGTGGTTGTGATTTATTCCTGTAGGCCATTTGTGTGGCCAGCCGTGTGATGCCAACAATAAATAAGGAAACAGACTGCAGAGAAAGTATTCTGTGTTTGGCAAAGTTGCCTTGAGTTTATTAGGAACAAAAGCCTGCTGGCATATAATGAAAGAGAGACACTGAATCCACTTGCCATTCAGGTTCCTTTAACACGCTGCTCATTTTATGGAGCCTGTTAGCACGTGTTCAGCCAGGAGTGCTGAGCTCCTGAAGTGTTTTATTTTTAAAAAAAAATCCCAAGCACGGGCTTCAAGTTAGACCTGAGAAGCCTTAATCCTTCTAAATGGAGTGAAACCTCCCCTGCAGATAAAAGACTCCTCAGTCTCATTGCAAGAAGAGTGGGTGACATGCCTCATCCCTTCTCCCTTAGGGAAATGTGACCCTGCAGGAGGAGGGAGGGAACAGGGAAGATCAAAGGGACTGGCAGAATTGCTGCCTTCTTCCAACCACACAAGAGCTAAGCCAGTCATTACTAAAGAGCTGTTAGAATTGAACAGTGAGTGGGAAGGACAGGACGCACAGATTTTGGATTTCCGACAGACAACAAAGGTGGAGCTGTGGTACTTCGAAAGAGAGGTGGATCTTGGAGGGACTCTTGGTGCTTCCTCCTCCCTGAGCGAGCTAGACACCAGGTGCATATCTGGGATTCCCTTAGTTTCATAATCAACTTGGAAGCGTGTGTGTGTTTGACAAGATTAGCTTTTACCTCTCACAGTCATTGCTAAATTGTGAAGTGGATTTCTCTTGTGGAATGGCCCTTTCCTCTTTCCCTTTTCTCCTAGGTTTTTATCTCCTTTTCATCTCCAAGATTGTGAATCGAGCCTGGATTAGACATGCAGCAGACTGAGGTAGCAGAATACTAAGTCAGTCAAGTGGACTGTCTCACTTCAGATGAAGGATGGCATTTTTGAACGCACTCCCACATAGGACAGGCTTGAAAGTGGGGATGGTGGGGGGATACACATCAGAGTGAGAATCCTAACCCATCTGGCTCTTAGCTGTGTTGGTTTTCTACTTGTGGCAGCTCCTTTTTAAGAGGGGGTGATGGCATGGGTGGTGGGAATTGCCCCAGGCAGGTTTCTCACAAGACGAAGGCCACATCAACATCGGCAAAATACCGTAAAAAGGAAAGGGCTCACATGAATATTCTCCAGGCTTCTTCTATTCTTAACAAGAGTTTGATTTCTTTTACCATTTAAAAATGGCTCATTCCCCTCATTCTACCATCTCAACAGATCCATGTCACCCTGCATATTTTGACTGAAGCTACATGCAATAGAATAAGCTGGTGGAGTCCTGACATAGTAGAAGGAACTTTACCACCTTGGGCTAGATCAAAAATTCCCTTTCATGCAGTAAACTAGCATTCTAGGGAGAAAGGTTAGCATAGCCATCTTGCTGATGTGCAAGTTTACTACATGCACTGGAGGTTTTTACATGGTGGAACATTCATAAATATGCCTGAGTCCGGAATTCTATCACTTCAGTTGATCATCTAATTATGTCCAATATGTAGAATGGCTCGAAGCAATTTCATGCAGCAGAAGCTTCTTTGAGTGTTTCATAGAAGGCTAAAAAAAGAGAGGTCAAAGTGTTTGTAATGTTTATGACATTACTGAAAGCACTGCCAATGCACAAGTCACCTGCACATTTGGCTACTGGTGTTTTCTATAATATCAAAAGCCACACTGGAGTCACATTCCCCAGAAAAACCAAACCAAACAACACAAACATTTTGCGCTTCACAAGTTTAACTATGGAAAAATAAAGACAGCTTGGCCCAGCAGGCTTGTACCAGTTCTAGTAGAAGAGACATGATTATTTGCCCCCCTGGGCCACTAAGTGTTGAAGGTTAGGCAATTTGGGGCATTTTGAAAATTCCTAAACCCTTTTAGACCAATTTATGGCTGATATAGGAGAAGCTGTTTTATTTGTTTGTTTGTTAACATTGTTTCTAATGCAATGCACTAATTTAAATTGTTTCTCTCTTTTTTCAACATGAGAGCATAGTTTGGTTATATGCAGTCATATTAATTAGTCTGAAGACTCACCAAACCCGTGAGTGGCTGGGCAAAGGGGAGGAAGTCCCGCCCCGACTGCATCACTCATCCCCGTGTCCCATTGTTCTCAGGACTGACAGGACTTGTCTTAAGTGGGGAAAACCCTTTCTGTAATGGTGGGCAACCTGTGATTGTGAGGGTTTCAACAAAAGTTCCCAAAGTGGTTTACATAGATACTCAATCTATCTATTTTTAATTGTAAACTGCCCTGAGCCATTTTGGAAGGGCAGTATATAAATCAAATAATCAATCAATCAATCAATCAATCAAGTGGCTCCCTGTTCCCAAAGGGCTCACAATCTAAAAAAAGAAACAAAAAATAGACACCAGCAACAGTCACTGGAGAGGTTCTGTGCTGGGGATGGATAGAGCCAATTGCTCTCCCCTGCTAAATAAAGCGAATCACCACTTTTAAAAGGCGCCTCACTTAGCTGGATCACTCTACTCCTGCAGTCACAAGGCCGCCTCCTGTCAAGGTGAGGGCTTTTTCCTCTTCAAATAAGCCCCTAAACAAGTCTGACCCCTGAGTGATGGGGTGTGTGGATGAGTGAGCCAGTGGGGGTAGGAATTCCTTCCACTTTGCCCCACCACTCATGAGTACAGCGAGCCTTCAGACTAATGTCTGAAGGATTTTTATGTTAATTATTTGTGTGTGTGAATGAGTGTCCCTGCATTCATTTTAAAAATGAACCTGAGTACAGGTCCTTCAAATGCATTGTGCACAGATATGAAGTATACTGCTGTAACTGCATTCAACATAGGATGTGAATAATTGTACCTGTGATTAGATCTCTGCCTGTGTACACTGTACAGCAGGAGTTCTCAGACTTGGGTCCCCAGATGTTGGACACAATTCCCATCATGCCTAGCCCAAAGACCATTGTGGCTGGAGGTGATGAGCATTGTAGTCTAACAGCATCTAGGGACTCAGGTTTGGGAGTCCCTGATCTAAACAGATTGTCCGAGTGCTGAACGGAATGTATGAATGGAGTTATTTTTCAGATGGAGTTCTTCCCTTACTTGGCAAATGCTTCATAGCTTGCCCATCGATGCTTTGAAGACTGGGATACAAGCCAGGGGTGCAGAAAATACTGTTCTGGAAAATACTAATCTGGAATTGCAAATACCTGTCCCCTTGGCATTATGCATCATAATGCTTGGTGAAAAATTTGAGGATTTGCTATACCACAATGGAGAGGAGAGGGATCTTGGGGTCGTGGTGGACAGTTTGTTGAAAGTGTCGACTCAATGTGCAGCAGGTGTGAAAAAGGCCAATTCCATGCTAGGCATCATTAGGAAGGGGACTGAAAATAAAACTGTTACTATTATAATGCTCTTATGGTGCGGCCACACCTGGAGTACTGCGTACAATTCTGGTCACCACATCTAAAAAAGGACATTGTAGAACTGGAAAAGGTGAAGAAGAAGGCAAACAAGATGATCAAGGGCCTAGAGCACCTTTCTTATGAGGCAAGGCTACAACACCTGGGGCTTTTTAGATTAGAAAAAAGACGACTGCGGGGAGACATGATAGAGGTCTATAAAATCATGCATGGTGTGGAGAAAGTGGATAGAGAGAAATTCTTCTCCCTCTCCCATAACACTAGAACCAGGGGTCATCCCATGAAATTGATAGCAGGGAAATCTAGGAACAACAAACGGAAGTACTTTTTCACACAACGCATAATCAACTTGTGGAATTCTCTGCCATGAGATGCAGTGACAGCCAACAACCTGGATGGCTTTAAGAGGGGTTTGGATAACTTCATGGAGGAGAGCTCTATCATTGGCTACTAGTTGGAGGGCTACAGGCCACCTCAAAGGCAGGATGCCTCTGACTACTGGTTGCAGGGAAGTAACAGCAGGAGAGAGAGAGCATGCCCTCAACTACTGCCTGTGGCTTCCAGCGGCATCTGGTGGGCCACTGTGTGAAACAGGATGCTGGACTAGATGGGCCTTGGGCCTGATCTAGCAGGGCTGTTCTTATGTTATGAGATAAGGAAAGGGGAACAAAATGAGTAGAAAAACAAAGAGGCTCTCCACACAAGTAGTGTGGAGAGCCGGATGGGGTTTGTGGGGAGAGCAGCTCAAGACCGTTCTCCCTGCACACGAGCGGCTAGCCTGCCCTGGGTGGCCAAATCAGCTGCCCACACAATTACCAGTTCCGTCACGGAGCTGGTAGGGGCAGCAGGGATCTGGTTAGCCTGGCCTCCAAAGTCCTAGGATGTCCTGTGCAAGTGTGCGGGCATTTTGGGGAGACCCCTGTTCATGGAGACTTGTTTTAGCCTCCTAGTCGGGGGTCTCCTCGCAAGCTGGCGTGGTGCGGAGCCGCACCATGGCGACTCACGATCCAAAAAACGGGGTTATCGGAGCACTTGCTCCACTAACCTCATTTAACAGAGGGCAAATAGGCGAGCTAGCCACCAGGAGCCGCGCAGCTCCCGGTGGTTCACACGTGGGGCGGGGGAACCAGGCTGGGCTTCCTTTGCCTAGTTTCATCCACACATGTGAATAGCCTCAAAGACTAAAAACTCCATAGTGTTGACACTTGGAAATATCTTCAACCATGCCAGAATCCCTCCCCCCCCCGAATTTTTTTATTCTAAATATAATGCATTGTAACAATTTGTCTGTGCCATAGATAGGAAAGTGTTTCCTGAACACTGTTTTATGATTGCAGTGGCAAGGAATAAAGAGACAGACACCGACACATTGGTAAATACAGACCACAATTTTATTAAGAGGAACAGATTTCTCAAGACCAGCATTAAGTGGCAACATATTGGGTGGTATGGATCCCGAGTCAGAACACCTCCTGGCACAACTCACTTCATTGACTGTAGGGAACTTGCTGAGCTGGAGCCATCTAGCTATATAGGGAACACAGCTAAGTGCTGCTCTCTGCTCAGTTTCACCAGGTTTGCCTAATGGGAAGTTCCAAGCACTGGATATCTAGCTGGCAGACAACTATGTATTAATAATGGATAATAATAATAATCCTTTCCATTCACAAAATATGCTCCATTGAGAGGAAATGTACCCTATGGTGCTTTACGAGGAGTGCTCCAAATTCATCCCTGATGCCATAGTCTTAACATTTACACAACAGAATTATACATTTAGCCCAGTAGGAACACTTAATGCAGCCACCACATGGGGTTGAATAAGAGCTAATATCAATTGCAGTAGCAAGCAGGGTTGTATCTTATGTTATTGCTGGTTTGGGATGCTAACAGCCCTGGCTCAGGTCAAAAGTAGCTTAATTCTGAGCCACTCTAGCCATTAAGCAGGTCATTTGCTTCTTTAGACTCTTTCCCTAAAAAGTCTGAATCAGAAATTCACCCCCATTCTGGATCCTAATTGGAGAAGAAATAAACCTGAGTCTTCACATTGCTTCCATACCTGTGATTTTATGATAATAAAGATGGTTCCATATGTACAATAGTAACCTGGTAGTCATTTAACTGTTTACTATGTATCAGCTCTTGCCAAGGTTTCTGGGACTTGAACCAAGAACCGTATGGGCTATGCAGGGGCCTAGTGAGCTTAACACAGGGAACAGAAAAGAAGAAGGTGTCACACTCAGTTGCCTGTCAGTGTTTGCAATTGACAGACAGTATGAATCTTTTGGAATGGATTGGCCTAGTATAAATAGCAGAAGTCTGGCCTTTGCACTTGTCTGACTGGTCAATAGGAGAATACATTGTACTTCAAGTTCCAAGTTGTACTTCAAGTTCCATCCTCATCAGCCTGCAGGTACAGCTCCGGTCCTGACTTCAGGTCCTTGACTTGCAGTTGCACATATGCATGTACACACACACACACACACCCCTGAGATGCAGAAGGCATGGTAACATTTGCTTTACTTCATGACTGTAGTATGACAGGAGGCTAAGTCTGCCAATATTCCCTGTTTAAACCACACATAAATGTCTAAGTGGCCACCACATTACAAATATTTGCATGAATGTCCTCCAAGTGTGTCATGGAAGCATAGCAAACTCAAATACGATTGCCCATGTTTGAAATACCTGGAGAGTTCAGGGAATCATTTTACATACAACTATGCTATGCTCCTTTATCACTGTGGCAAAGCCAGGGCATGGTCTAAAGGCCCACTCCCCAGTAGCCACCAGCCTCTTCTCGTTTGGCAGGGGCACTTGGAGGAGGGCCTCCGAAGAAGATCATAAGGTCTGAATCGAGATATATGGGGCAAGGTACTCTCTCAGGAGAAACAGACTGGGAGCCAGTGCAGGTGATGAAGCACTGGCATAATATGATCGAAGTGCCCAGTCCCAGTTAATAATCTTGTAGCCCTATTTTGTACCAAATGAAGTTTCTGGACCATTTTCAAAAGCAGCCCCACGTGCAACACATTGCAGTAACCTAAGTGAGAGGTTACCAGAGCATGAGTAACTGTGGCCAAGCTATCTCTATCTAGGTTAGTATATCAGCTAAAGGTGAAAAAAAGCGCTCCGAGCCACAGAGGCCACTTGAGCCTCTAGCGGCAATGCTGGATTGATGAGCATCCCCAGACTGTGAACCTGGTCCTTCAGGGGGAGTGCAACCCCATCTTGAACAGGCTGGACATCATTCACCCGGGCAGAGGACCACCAACCAACAGTATTTCTGTCTTGTCTGGATTGAGTCTCAGCTTGTTCACCTTCATCCATTCCATTACTGCATCCAGGCACGAATTCAGGACAGTCATCACTTCACCTGCATCTGATGAAAAAGAGAGATACAACTAAGTGTCATCTGCATACTGTTGACCCCTCGGGCTCCCAGAGGTTTCATGTAGTTGTTAAACAGGATAGGGGAAAGGATGGAACCCTGTGGAGCCCCAAAGCACAAGTGCCAAGGGGTTGAGCAGTAATCCCCCAGCACCATCTTTTGGAAACAGGCCTTGCGCTAAGAGCAGAAGCACCTCCAAGCAGTGCCTCCCACACCTAACTTGGCCAGTTTATGCAAAAGGATACCATGGTCAATGGTATTGAAAGCCACTGAGAGGTCCAAGAAGATAAACAGGGTTGTACTCCTCCTGTCTCTTTCTCTACACAGGTCATCCCACAGGATGACCAAAGCAATTTTCTGTTCCAAAGCCAGGCCTGAAGCCTGATTGAAATGGATCTAGATAATCTGTTCATAGGAACATAGGAAGCTGCCATATACTGAGTCAGACCATTGGTCTATCTAGCTCAGTATTGTCTTCATAGACTGGCAGCGGCTTCTCCAAAGTTACAGGAAGGAATCTCTTTCTGCCCTATTTTGGAGATGCAAGGGAGGGAACTTGGAACCTAGTTGCTCTTCCCAGAACAGCTCCATCCCCTGAGGGGAATATCTTATACTGCTCACACTTATAGGGGCTATTCTCACGACCAACAAAAATCAGGCTAGCAGAGGCTAGCCCGATTTTTGTTGGTCGTCAGAACCACCGGGCTCGCAGCCAAGCCCGGTGGTTCTGGAGCGGCTAATCCGCTCAAGAACCCTTGGCAAAAAGCAGGTTTGCGGAGCAAGCACTCCTGCAAACCTGCTTTTTGCAATTGTGAGTAGCCACGGTGTGCCTTCGCGCCACACTTACTCATGAGTAGACCCCCAGCCGGGAGGCTTAAAAGCAGCCTTCTATTATAGAAGACACCAGTAGCCAAACTTGCAGGTGACTTGTGCATTGGCAGTGCTTTCAGTAATGTCATAAACATCTCCCACTTTGACCTCTCTTTTTTTAGCCTTCTATGAAACATTCAAAGAAGCTTCTGCTGCATGAAATTGCTTCGAGCCATTCTACGTATTGGACATAATTAGATGATCAACTAAAGTGATAGAATTCCGGACTCAGGCATATTTATGAATGTTCCACCATGTAAAAACCTGCGCACTCGCGCAGGGCATACGGGGGCTTGCGGGGGCTGCACGGCCCCCGCTCCCCCCACCCCCTGCCAGCTCTGTCTCAGAGCCGGCCATCATGTGGGCGGCCAATTCGGCCGCCCAGGGCTTCCTGCCCACTCGTGAGTGGGGAGAGCTGGCTTAGCCCGCTCTTCCCGCTCACCAGACAAAACCGGGTCTCACTGATCATGAGACCCGGTCCATAGTCTCCCATTCATAAGCAATCAGGGCTGACCCTGCTTAGCTAAGAGGACAAGTCATACTTGCTACCACAAGACCAGCTCTCCCTCCAAGAGTGCTTGGAGCTGGTCATTCAGTACATGCTCAAGCACCTTGCCCAATAAATTAGTATTGGCCACAGGCCTATAGTTGTTTACATCCTCTGGGCCCAGACTGAGTTTCTTTAGAAGTGGTTGAATAATAGCTATCTTCAGCAAAGCTGGGATCACTTTCTCTCTCAATGTTGCATTTAGAACCTCATGCTGGACCCAAATAAAAATTCCTTTCCTACTAGATTTAATAAGCCATGTAGGGCAAGGGTCAAGCATGCACGTGGTCAGCCAAACCCAACTGAACACCTTGTCCACATCCTCAGGCACCAATCATTGAAACTCTTCCAGCAAAACTGAACCAGGTGGTACTCTGGACACCTCTACCATGTTCTCTTATCCTTCCCGGTTGTGTAGCAAACTCACCAAATGATTGTGAAATGCCAAGTCTGTCAATGAAGTAAATAAAAGCTCTCCTGATCCACACTTTGGTGGCAAGGACTGATATATTTGTCCATGCACGGCTTGACTGGTTGAGCTTCTGCGGCTAGCAGGGATCAGCAGAAACAGGACTAAATGAAGCAGGACACAGCAGGGTAGGCAAATAAGCAGGCGCGTAACAATGATAGGGCAAGGGGAGACAGTTGTCTGGGGGCCCCACTGCCTGGAGGGGCACCCCAGGGGCACCCCAGGGGCACCTCATGTGACTCCCCATTGCCCCCTGCCCAGCCCCATAGCCTCTCAGCCACTTGCCCTCTTCGCCGTCTCTCCTGCTTGTTCTGCTGGCCGCAATCCAGGCAGCAGCCCAGCTGCCAAGAGCTCCTTTTCTCCCGCCACTCAGCTGATCGGCGGCTGGGCGGGGCTTCCACGGAGGCCTCCGTGTAGGCCGCAGTGAAGCCTGAACTCGAGTAGGGCCCAAACAAGCCAGGAAGGAGGAGGCAGCCAGAGTGTTCTCTGCAGCAGAAGACCCCTTGCTGCCCTGCTCAACCCAGACCAGCATTTGCCAGGTAGAGTGTGAACTCCTTTTTGTGGTTACCTTTCCCGCCCCCCCCCCCATATATAGGGATCTGCTTGCCATAGGGCTTGGATATGGGGGGGGGAGGGACCGAGAAGTCTCTGAATATTTATTTTGAAACAGCTTGGAAAAATTGCTGACTTAAAAAAAAACTATCTAAAAAGTCCTATAAGTGGCTTGTTTCATGGCAGAAAATTGCAAAAACTTCTGGAACAGTATTTTATTAATTTTATTTATTCATTCATTCATTTATAAATGCACTTATGTTCAAGTTGTTTTGCAACCCAGAAGGTCTGAGTGAGAACTGTGAAGCATGTGTGGTGCTTTTATTTTATTTTTCTTGTGTGTGAACTGCTCCCCAATAACTTGCAGGGACTTCAGGGTAAATCTGGCCAACATGTGAATGCAGCACCTCCATTCCAGAGGAGAGGTGTGTTAAAGGGCTTTAAAAGCCTCCTGTAAAAAACCTCCTGGAATCAAACTTGACTGAATTTGTTCAGAATTCTGAGAAAACAAACATAGGTTCACCCTGCATGGTTGAAAGTCTCCTTTGCTAATCTGCAGCGAGGGGCCCATTTTAATAATTCATCTTTCTAGTGTGTTCTAGGCATTAAAAGTAATACAAATGTATAGTACTCAATGTATATCACTATATATTGTGACGTGTGTGTGTGTATTCAGTGAAATGTATTTGCAGGCAGCATACTTATTTTGGAATATCAGACTTAAATCCTTAGGGGCCTGGGGTGTGCGGAGGCCCTGGACTTTGGCGGGGGGGCATTTTAAAATCTTGTCTCTGGGCCCACTCCAACCTTGCTACGCCCCTGCAAATAAGCTCCCTCTCCATTGCCAAGTAAGACTAAAACTTGCAGATATTGAAAGCTGGTTGACAAAACAAGAGATTGGTTGTGCCCCTGTCTCAACCCCATGGGGAAGAACAAAGTGTCAGAACCCATTGGCTTGTCCTCCTATGGCAATATCTATCATATGGGAGGCAGCTTTGTAGTTTGTGGGGCCATGTCCCTCCCTGTCTCCTATCTAGAGTCACCATGCAGGACACTCCATGGTTTATTCCCTGCGGACTTGTCTTGGAACACACACATATTTCTTTGCTTTTCTCTTTCCCATCACGCACAGAGACATTCTTGTATGGGCAACCTTTTAGCTCTCTCTCCACTATAGATAATATTTGCTTTCCAATTGGCTGGATTTGCCTTATGTTTTCAGAGCATGTGTGTTTATGGTGAGGAGTCTTCTAAAACAAACTGAGTCATCCTCAGCTGCTAAGTTCTGACATGAACTTAGATAAGTAAATCTGAGCTGGGAACAGAGAGGGGGGAGGAGGAGCAACCCTGGCTCGGGCCTCCCACCAATCAGAGCAATGATCATTTTCCATCAGGCAGTTTACCATTAAACCCAGCTGGTGCCAATCTGGCCAGTCCATTTCTCCCAGCAAAGCTAACAAAGCACTTATTTGTTATCCAGGGAACTACCTCTAATAGACTTCCAGTGAAATAATATTTGCTTTCCAATCCCACTTTGAATCCCACTCATTTTTTAAAAAAGATTGCCTCTGGCTGTCTCTGCTGGTCTAATCTAATAGTTTCTAGTTTGTACAAGCAATGTGCTTTCAGCCAACTATATAAATAACTTAAAGAGAAGACACTTTTACAGAGCGCAGCGCCGGGTGCTATAGAACATGACAGATTAGCAAATGACGCCTCAGCACAGCTCATCTGGGAACCTCTGTCAGTTGAATATGAGCAATTACAATATGGTATTGGGGCTGAAAGGGTTGTCTGTCTTCGTACAAAAAGGCTAACAAGAAAAATAATTCCTGTCTGCTTTGTCCTGTGCATGAAACAGATCTAAGAGCTTCTCTCTCTTTCTTTTGCTTTCTCCCACTCTCTCTCCTTCTCCCTCCACCTCATCATTTCCATCTCAGCAGTAGGAAAGCAAAAGAAAAGGGGAACAGAGGAGAGCAAGTACAAGGGAGAGAAAGAACTGTTTTCTTTCTGTTTCCACTTTTGGCTTGATTAAAATTAAGCCAAGAAAGAATAATATTGGGAAAGGGGACTCCCTGATGCTTGTGAGGGAACATTATACAGTCATATCAAAGGACTCTTTAATGCCACCCCCCACTCTCACGCCAGCAGTGCTGTATTTGTCTTAAATTAATATTGCCTCTGCCCACTGGAACATCCTGACTTATCCTTGCTCACCTGCTAAGGTCACCCCATGCCTTACATGTTCAAAGAGTTACGCAGGATGTACCCAAGTGCTGTACATTGTTAACAAAAGCTTGAACCTGGTGTAGGGGAAAATCCAGGTGCCCAAATTCCACATCAAAGTTGCTCAGGAAGCCCATTCCAGCCACACTGGAGCCCATCAGATTGTAAAAAGTATCATCTCTCGTGATTCTGGGGGTATGGAGTGTAAAAATTCCTTTGCTATTTTAAATAGGGTGATTTCAGATGTCATATTTTGTTTTGACTGTTTTTAATGTTGTTTTAGAGCATTGTTTTAAAAAATTTAAATGGTTGTGTTTTACATTTCTTGTTTTTGTTTTTAACTGATTTTTAAATGCTGTTTTTATCTGTTGTGAACTGCCCAGAGACATAGGTCTTGGGCGGTTTAGAAATATGTAAAATAAATAAATAAATAAATAATTACCCACTAACAAAAGTGGCAGCAAAATATCTGAAGTATTCCAGATTTTTCATTCATCCATTCAGGGCCAGGTCTGGGCTAACCAGTGCTCTGTGTAAAATCTGAAATTGATTCTTCTGTCCATGAAATATTCTGTTCTGCCCCAATCAGCACTTTTGACTCTGTGCGCTCCCACCCCCAGTATGGCACCCTCATGGCAGTCCTGTATGGCATCCTCCCAAGTGTGGTGCTCTGGTTAGTAGCATTGGCTGCACACTTCTAAAGCCAGCACTGTATCCACTTACAGCAGTGAAATTTGTTGGTTATATGCTGGTGGTGGTCTGCAATTTATGAGTATCTTCAGATGTCCGGGAACAGGGGGTGGGGACAGGACAGGAAGCTCAAATATTTTACATTTTCTGTTCTCTGCAATTGTCTATACCACCCCAAACAGGACTTTCACAACTGCTCCTTCAGCCTTATCCTTGTATTCAGAGCCAGCACATCTTCTCATGGAAGGAGATGCAGAAGTTCCATTTTGAATTATATGCAAAAGTACAGGGACCAAGAAAAATGAAGCACTTATTCTTCCTGTTGATCCCATGTTCCATAATTCATTCATTCATTCATTCATTCGTTTTGTAAACTGCCCTTCCTAAAGTGTCTCAGGGTGGTTACATTTAAATCAAAAACACATAATAAAACAATTAAAATTGGAAAATATTTAAAACCAGATTAAAATTAAAACTAAATACCATTAAAAACCAGGCTAAAAAGATGGGTCTTTAAGGCTCTCCAGAAGACCCTCAAGGCCTCATGTTTGAGTGTTCCAAGAAGTTCTCACATGACAGCATTGTATATTAGTGATTTGAAAACACACACACACACACACACACACACACACACTGAACAACTCATTATTTTAAAGCAGCCGGTCAAATATATGCAATAAATAAATCTTAAAGGTCCTGGGTGCACTAGATCCTACTTCAAATAATTGCTGCTTCTCAGACGATTGTTTAAAATAAACTATTTTAACAGCCTTTCTGAGAGCTTATGTATTTGGATTCCATCCAGTCTTCTTCAGCAAGATTCATTTGGGCCACAGCTGAGATGGTCCTGTTGCATTCCTCTCAGAGATCCTAAAATGAAAGTAATTTGAACAGACCTTCTCAAGCAGATCTCAGTGGGCAAGTGAAGGGATCATTTGAAGGCCTGATTACAGAAGAATAGGAAAGGAAGAAGTTGTTGAGATGGGTCTTGAAATGGCTTCACACTGGTGTTTGTAGTTGGAAGACAGGGAGAAAGGGAAATAGCCCAAGCTAAGAAGTAATGGGAGAATTAGGTCTTGGAAATAAAAGACATCCTCTCCATTCCAGTGACATACAAGGCCAGTATATTTAAGGAAAAGAGAATGTGGCAAAGACCTATACGTTTTATTGATTATATATCCTTATGTGATCTGAAGGCAAAACATGGGTAATACAGCAAATATATTTTAACTCCTTGGTGGCCACAAGATAAAACAATATTTTTGTTTCTTTTTTGGTTGTTTCTTTTTTTCTTTCTCCCCAATATTTTTTCCCCTTATTTGGGGGAAAAAAATCAATTTTAGCCATCCTATTCCTATGATCAAGTCTTATGCCCACAACTGATCTTTGCTGCAAACTTACAGCACAAAATGTTCTTTTCTTATAATTTCAGGACCTGGCTGAAAACTTGGCTGAAAACAGGAGCTTGCAGCAAATTTGTCATAGATTAAAAGAATAAATGTGATGTTATTTCTGCACTGGAGGTGCTGTTCACCACATTCTTATGTGAGTCCAGAGCTGTGTATCTTGTATGTTTCATACTGAGGCACAGGTTAAGAGCTCAGAGGCCTCCTATTGTTTCTGGATCAGCTCAGCTCCACTGGAGCTTTGTGTAAACTGAAGGCTTTGTTCTCAAATCTTCCTGAATGAAATCAGTCTACTCTCTCCAAACTGAGGCCTGCAGGCAAAAAGACTGAACATTAACCTATTCTGTGCCACACCTGGAATATGTCTGCTGCTAACCTTGAAACTTCACAGCTGAATAGTATACTCTAGGCCTGTGCACGTTAAGAAAATTTGGATTCAGATTTGGATTGGACCAAATCTGAATCTGACAATATCAGATACGGATTCTGTAGGCTCTGGCAATATCAGATTGGATCTGGAATTTGAATCAAATTCCAACTTAAATCCAGATTTTTCCCTATAGTGGTCAATGGGGAAATTTTAAAAAAATCATTAAAAAAATCCCCAGTTGAGCCTTTCCACCCTCATGTGGAGGAAAAAAGCCAGTCATTTGATTTTATATTAATTTTTTTCTTCCCCATTGCAGGAACAGACAGACATTATAAAAGGCCTTTTAATCCCTTAATGGCTAGAATGGAAACTGAGAAATTAATGATGTAATTACATCATTACAGGTGAACCCCATTATCCATGTAGATTTCATTCTGCCCTGCAACCGTGGTCACCAGAAGATAATTGGGCACTAATGTAAATGGGAATAGGGGGGATCTAGGTTCCTGGAGGCTTGAAAATGGGCAAAGAAAAGCCAAAAATGCAAAAAGAATAGTGAGACCCTACCATGCTCCGTGGGTCCAGGAATTCCCCCTCCCCCAAGTCCCAATTGCCCCATTTTTCTGTGAAAAATTGTGGAAGGAAATGTTGTTTTCTTTAAACATGAGCCACAAAATGGCTCCTTTTCTCAAAATGGTGGCAGGAAATGAACTCAGTGGTCATTTCTGACCACCCCAACACTGCTGATACATTCTGTGTATGCCAAGTTTGGGTGACAAATTCCCAGCTGCAGATCCGCAAAACCGTGGATGTTGGATCCGCGGATAGTGAGGTTTCCCTGTATTCCAGTGACTGCACTAGGTATTTTACATCACTGAAGGATATATATCAATATATTCCTTCACCTAAAGGTGATCCTGGCCCTTCTAATCTAGGTGACTCTGGGTCAGTCACTTCTCTCTTAGCCTAACTACTATGACTACCACACATACTTATGTACTGCTTTTCAAGCAAAGTTTTCAAAGCTGTTTACACACACACACACACACTAAAGTGGTTCCCTGTCCCCAAAGGGCTCACAGTATTAAAACCAAAAATATAAGGTAGATACCAGCAATAGCCACTGGCAGAGTGCTGTGCTGGGGTTGGGCCAGTTATTCTCTCTCTACTAAATATAAGAGAGATAATTGGTGGGATGAGAATTCGTCCAGCAGATTATCTGTTTCTCTTTACTTTCCCCAAACATAGATGATTTTCAAGAGTCCGTATGAATGCACTCCCTTTGGAATTTTTGGCTGGTAGATACAGTAGAATTCCGATTGAGCAGAGACATTGCCCCTGTAACTCTGATGAGATTGAGTCAGTTGCGCATGTGCTCCTATGGTGTGTCTTTTATATAGACCTTAGCGAAGGTTAATTGACCCTCTTTTACATAATCTGCCAGGTCGATCGGACAAATTCTACATCAAATATTTGCCTATAGATGTGAATCCGTCTATCACACCCACAGTTGCAAAATGCTGTTGTTTTGCAATACGAGTTCATCACACTCTGCTCACTGATGGTTAAATCCAATGTACAGTTATGTTATTAATATGGCTATGTTTAAAATTTTATATTGTTATAGACGTGTTATTCGTCAAAGACGGTAATAAAGACTGACTGACTGAAGAGAGATATTTAGGATAGGGTCAGTTGCTTCCCCACTGCTAAATATAAGAGAATTACCACTTGAAAAAGGTGCCTAACCTGCCTCACAGGGTTATTGTGAGGATAAATATAACCATGTACATCACTCTGGGCTCCTTGAAGGAAGAGTGCAATATAAATGTAGAAATAAAATAAATAAAATGCAGGTAGATCTTTCTCACTCATGTATAAATAGGGGTTTGGAACACCTGCAGAGGGGTGATTCAGATGAACACCCTGCTCCCACAATTAAGGGAGACACCCCAACAGCATGTCAGGATGTCCTCCTGTGATGTCATGGCAAGCACACTCTTAGCACAACCCCATCCTACTTGTGTGTTGTAGCTGATCATCCAAACCAGTCCACAATAAATGCATATATAGGGATGAAGGCAAGGGCCAGGTAGCTGAGATTAGCCACAGTGCTCTGTGTCACACTCTACTGCCAGCGTGGTGTAGTAGTTAGAGTGCCGGACTGGGACCGAGGAGACCCGAGTTCAAATCCCCATCAGCCATAATACTTGCTGTGTGACTCTGAGCCAGTCGCTTCTCTCTCAGCCTAACCTACTTCACAGGGTTGTTGTGAGGAGAAACTTAAGTATGTAGTACACCACTCTGGGCTCCTTGAGGAAGAGTGGGATATAAAATGTATATAATAATAAAATGTTAACAATAATAATAATTTTCTCCCCTCACACCTACCACTGTAAAACTCATGCACAAACTGACCCATGGCATCTAACAGTTCCAACTATGGGAGTGAAGAAAAAGTTCTTACCCTTAGCTCTGCCCCTTAAACCACTAGAGTACAATAGTGTCCTCCCCCTGACTCACCTTGTACTCATCCAGAATTTTAAAAAGCAAGTTGGCAATTCAACATAGTTCTTTATAAAAGTGGAATATGTGTGTCTTTAACATTGCTTTCTGTCTTCCTTCATCCCTGTCGCTCCTGAGCTGCGGAAGCAAACACCAAAGAATTGTGTGAGAAAGGAAAGGCCCTTTTATCTGCAGCAGCAGCAAATATTCTCTCATCTCTGTAAACCGCTGCCCTACTCAGCCATCTAGATTAACCAGCTTTATTCCCTTATGGCAGAGTTGCAGCCAATACAATAATTTCCACACTGAAAATAATGATGCATTATTGTATTAGTAATAATATACAAGTCGCTCCTCTTTGACTCCAGTGGGAGTTGCACAGGGATAATTCAGCAAAGAATTTGCCCTACAGACCATTTCATAAGGAAGATAGCTCTATTTCACAAGCCATGAATCCATTACACAGTCTATTTATAAACATGAAATTGAGATCAATGTAACCAGATTAGTTACATTTCATGTTCAAACATAGATGATGCCGTGGGCTTCGTATGCTGCTGAAATTAATGTGTGCAACCCCTTTACTAATGGAGTTTTCTCTGCTTATATCAGCAGTGAATCCAGCCCACTGTATTTTGAAATATGACTCAGTATTTAATAATGATGGCTTCTTGTACTGATATAGTAAATAGCTGAAAATGACTGGATTGAGAGAGAGAGAGAGAGAGAGAGAGAGAGAGAGAGAGAGAGAGAGAGAGAGAGAGAGAGGATATTCCAGTCCTTTGAAGTTCAGAGATATAGGTTGGTTTTCAGAAAATGTAGCAGTGGGCAAAATCTTCCACCCATTCTCCCTTTCCTCTTCATTTCTATTGTGAACCTAAGAAGGGACCTGTGCTGTCTTGTTTCATTCATGTATATAGAAAATGCAAAGCAATATTACACTGAATCAGACCAGATAACGAATTCTGTGTACATGACGACAAAGCATGCATGCCCACAGTGGCTGCTCTTCTGCTTCAGCAGCACAGATAATCATGCATGGGGGAGACTATTTTTGCCAATCTCCCCTTTCCTATGCAACTTGAAAATCTCTCCCTGAGGGCTGCGCATCCTGGGTGCACATCCTTGGGCTATGCGCAGAGAGTGTTAGGATGTCAGCCGCACTATGCAGATTGTATGTAGGTTGAACATAACATGTGATTAGGACTCTTGAGTCAGACCATTGATCCACTAAGACCAGTATTGCCCTATCTAACAGCAGCTCTCTAAGGTCTTAGGCAGGGATCCATTTTAGTCCTGCAACCTGAGAACTAAAAACGCCACGGATTATACTTGAGACCTTCAGCATGCAATCAATATGTTCCACCAATGAGCCATTATTAGCATTCATACCATACTCTGTTAACCACTATAGTTCACCACAAAGGGATCGGAAACAATTTTTCGAGCCTCTTCTCATGATCACTGAGAAGGGCTAGAGGGTGGGCTGCAGGGAAGGCAGTGTCTGTGTTTAGGGAGAAAAGATTCTCCAATTAACCTTCCCACCCTCTCACACTAAATTACAGGCACGGGCATTGCCTCAGAGTTGGGGAGGAGGGAAGTATATTCACTCCTCTCCTTCACCTATCAGCAGGAGCAAAGGTATGTGCTACCAGATACCAGAACAAGAGCATAAGAAGACCCCTGCTGGATAACACCACTCTAGTCCAGCATCCTGTTTCCCACAGTGAGAGGCCAGATGCTTTTGGGAGGCCCGCATACAGGAGATGAAGGTCATATTGGCCCTCTTGCCATTACTCCCCTACAGCTAGTATTTGGAGGTAGCCTAGAACCATCATGACCCAGAGCTTGTCTTCTGCTTGTCTTCTTAATTCTCTTCTTTTAAAGCCATCCAAGCTAATGATCATTGTCTGTGTTTAGGGAGGAGGAATTCTCTAATTAACCTTCCCACCCTCTTGCACTAAATTATAGGTACGGGCATTGCCTCAGAGTTGGGGGAGGAGGGAAGTATATTCACTCCACTTCTTCACCTATCAGCAGGAGCAAAGGTCTGAGCTCCTCTCCGGGAGTCCACCAGACCAACAAACCCCATCTCTGCTCATCGTCTCATCTTCAGCAGCCCCTACATTTAGGACACTCCTCCCCGCTTCCAGCTTGCTCCTTCTCCCCTAGCCAGGCAAGTGGATTGGCCACCCAATCTCTGGCCTCCCAAGGTGCCTTTTCCTCCAACTCCACCCCTTTCACTAGCATTTCCACACAGGGCTGCAGCAATGGGGCCGACATCATCATCATTCCATCTCCACCACTCTGCTGCCTCTCGGGTTGCACCCGCCCACCCCCCAGCAGCTTTTGCCTACCTCTCCGAGCCCTTCCGGGATTCTATAAGGGAATTGCTGGGGTTGTCCCAGCAATCAGAGCCCTCTGCCTCTCTTGACACACTACCGTTTGACCAGGTAAACAACTCTCTCTCACGGAAGAGGGTAGGAAGCCCAACAGGTAGGTTAAACTTACCTTCCCCGCAGATGATCAAGCTGGGGTTGCTGGGTGTGCTTCTCGCACATCCAGATGATTTCCCATGCGCCGTGGCAGGATGGAGATTAGGGGGTGGGATGTGTCATTTGGGCCCCCAGACATACCATGAAATACCATGATGCACGTGTGGTGCATCATGGGGATCCCCCCTCCCATCCCCAGGCTTCCTGCAATGTGGGAGCCGTGGCTGCAAGCAGCTGCAGCTGCCACTCAATAAAGAAAATGGGGTTAAGAGAACTCTCGCTCCCTTCTTACCTCATTTTCAAGGGTGGCTACATAGGTGGGTTTGCTGCCATGTTGCCACTGGGATCGGGCCTGATCCCAGAGGTTCATACGTGCATGCAAAACCGGGCTGGGCTACGGTTTTGCACGTGCATGTGAATAGCCTCATCATCTTCTAGTACAGGTGAGCCAATCTGAGGCCCTCCAGCTATTAAGGTCATGCACACAAGCAGTAATGATGGCATTAGGGGAGGGCTGGTGGGGAAGCAGGCTGCTACCTGCATCCTAACACATGATCAAATGTATTTCCAAGGCTCTGTCACTTGCACAGCACATGAGCCATGCCACAGCAAGTGGCAGAGCAGGAAACCAGAGGAGGAAGCACAGAGCATTGAGTGATTCTCCCTCAGCTAGGCCCTCATGTCACCTGGCTCTGTGTGTGTGTGTGTGTGTGTGTGTGTGTGTGTGTGCTGCCTGCAGCCCATGCTAGGGATGTGCAAACTCTGAGGTCACACAGAGTTCATTAGGTCACACACTGTTCTATATTTTTGAATGGGGGAGAGAGAAATTCCTATTCATTGCATTGAGAAAGGCTAAGATCTTTTTTAAAATATAAAACAAAAACCATGAGCCCCACTGGCATGGGGCTGCTAGAGCGGAGAGAGTTGTGGCACAAGGTGTCTTGCCCCCAAACCCACTTTGGAATCACCCAGGGGGGCAGTTGGAGTATCCTCAAATCCCCATTATTTCCTATGGGGAAAATGCAGAAAAAATTGAGAAAATTTCCACACACACACACAAAATCATTGAAAATTGCATGAGTGTCTGATTGCTTTGGGGTTTGGTGGGTGGTAGGCACCCATGGGCAGTTCGAGAAGACATGTGCAGTTTAAAAATTCAAGTCATGCAAAAGCTGTATTTTGTTAGATAATGTAAAAAGTGACTGTTAACAAGGAGAAAAGTAAAGTGAGTGGTCTAGGCTCCTCTAGAAACAAGACTCTGATCAAGTGTTACTCTTTCTTCTTCCCCTTACAAAGATGCTTCCTGTAGACTTCACTGCTACTCCCCACAGAATCAGCACCAATGACTATAATTCATTGATCCCCACAGAATCTTCATCACTCTTCTGCAATAGTGCTGTCAAATTCCCAGTTCTGAGGATTTCCCTCCACTTGGCTGGGATGTGTGAACAGGTTCAATGTCAAACAGGTTCGAAACTGAACTGGTTTGGTTTGATTTTTCTATATAGAACTGACCCCTCCCCCATCTGTGGGGGGGTTCATGATTGAATTGTTTTTTAATTAAATGCTAAGTCTGGTGGCTTAGATTTGGCCTGGGGGGGCGGTGTCTCCAGAAGTTCCCCCTCCCCCTAGCAGCCTCCATTTATGTACAAATTGCCCAGTTCAGGCAGTCTTCGGATCATGACCCTGGTCATGCAGAGGCCCATTGGGCATGTGTGGTGTCCTCCAAAATAGCCACCGCAATGGAGGGCAGGCCCGGAATGGGTCAAAGACAGCCTGGACAAGGAGATTTGCACATAAATTGAGGCCGGTGGGTGGAGGGGAAACTTCTGGGACCACCCCCCCCCCCAGCAGAATCGAAGCTCCCGGGCTGGGTGGCAGTAAGTAGAATTTAATTTTTAATGGGTTTTAAAAAAACATTAACTTGTGGGCGCCTCCCCCCCAACCGTATGTGTATGTTTGGGGGGTGCCAAAACTGAACATGCCTGGTCCAGTTCAAGTCCATTCCAGACTCAAATCGAACTGGGCAGCCCGGTTTGGTGCACACCCCTACCGCTTGGTAGGCTTCTACGAGCAGGGATTCAGATCCTCCATAAGCATTTGCGGCGTTCCCCTGTCATTTTATGCAATTCCCCCTACCAAACCTAACCACCCATATCTCTCCTCAAAATTGTCTTCCTCCCCACAAAAAAAATTAAATAAGGAGTTGCTCGCCCAGCTTTCTAACTGTGCATACCCTTGTCCCTTATATGGACATGTCATGAAATGTGGCTCTAGGCAACAAAGTGAGACTGTTCTCAGGAGCAGCCAGCCAAGACCAGACTAGGGCAGCTAAGCCCAGGCTTGACTGCCTGTGAGAACCTGCAGGAGACAACCAGCTCCTGGCAGCACCTTGGCAGCAAATCCGCCTAGGGAGCCCACCTCTTAAATGGAGTGAGCACTCTCTTAGTTGTGTTTACTTGACCATGTGTAAGTACCAGCTGCTTTCAGCCGGTACTGACACACTGGCAGGTGCCCACCCATCACTGGGGGGATCCTCACAATGCACTATGCACTTGTGAGATGCATTGTGGGATTTCCGGGGGCCAGGATGTGTTGTTCTGACCCTCACACCTCCACACTGCAGGCATGCAGTCCTGCTCATCTGGGTAGGGGTGTGCAATTCAGATTTTCAGTTATTCGGTTCGGGACCTGAACCGAATCACCCCTGTTCTGTTTTGTGCCCGAATGTGGGCCACCCAAATCACCCTTGATTCGGTTCGGATTCGGATTTAATCCGAATCTGAATCGATTGGGGGGGAAGGGGCCCAGAGGCAAAATATTGGGGTGGGGTGGTAGTGCCTAATGGGTGCAGGCTACCACCCCAATTTCAGGGGCATTGGGCAAAGGGCTGATTTTGGGGGAATTTATGAAGTTTTCATGTCTTTGGGGCAGTTTGGGGGCAGAAAGTGGATCTGCCCCAAAAGAGTGGGGTGGGCTGGTAGATAGTGCCTAATGGGTGGAGGGTACCACCCGTCCCCAATTTCACCCGTCCCCTCAGAAGTTTTTTCTGAAGGGATGTTATTCCCTTATTTTCTGAGGTGTGAATTCTCATTCTATGATAGCAAATGAGATTTTTTTCAATTAAACAACTCTCAATACCCCACTTTCACTTTTTCACACTCTCATTTACTAAGAATATGATGAATGGATCAATCTAGCACACTGCACCTTATGAAGAAAAACCTCAGGAATTCACCAAAATTCAGCCCTCTGCCCAATCACTCTGAAATTGGGGATGGGTGGTAGCTTCCACCCATTAGGCACTATCTACCAGCCCACCGCACTCTTTTGGGGCAGATCCACTTTCTGCCCCCAATCTGCCCCAAAGACACCAAAAGTTCAAAAATTCCCCCAAAATCAGCCCTTTGTCCAATCCCCCTGAAATTGGGTGGTAGCCTCCACCCATTGGGCACTACCACCCCACCCCACTCTTCTGCCCTGGGCCCCACTTTCTGCCACAATATGCCCCAAAGACACAAAAACTTCAGAAATTCTGCAAAAACCAGTCCTTTGCCCAATCCCCCTGAAATTGGGGTGGTAGCCTGCACCCATTAGGCACTACCACCCCACCCCACTCTTTTTGCCCAGATCCCATGCTATGCCCCCAAACTTCCCCAAAGTCACTAAAACTTCAAAAATTCCCCAAAAATCGGCCATGAGCCGAATCACCTGAATTTTTCGGCCCCAAAATTTGGGTGATTCGGCTCCTCCCTAAAAAATATCGGGGGGCATCGGGGGTGATTCGGTTCAGCCCTGAATCACCCAAAATTGCTTGTTTCGGGCACAGATCGTTCTGTGCCTGAAATGTTTTGCACATCCCTACATCTGGGAGCTTATTTTGCACTCTCAACAGGAGTACTAGGTCATCTGGGGGAAAGGTATGTTTACCAAGCCATCCAAACTGCCTTACCTCAGTATTTGGGCAAAGACAAGGAAAGAAAACAGGTGTGTGTTGTATTATTATTATTATTATTATTATTATTTTACATTTATATTCCGCTATTCCTCCAAGGAGCCCAGAGCGGTGTACTACATACTTGAGTTTCTCTTTCACAACAACCCTGTGAAGTAGGTTAGGCTGAGAGAGAAGTGACTGGCCCAGAGTCACCCAGCTAGTTTTATGGCTGAATGGGGATTTGAACTCGGGTCTCCCCGGTCCTAGTCCAGCACTCTAACCACTACACCACGCTGTGTGCAGGAACTGCACTCACATACCATTGTGCAGTTTTGAATTTTCCTTTAGAAACAAACAAACTGGTGACTACCTGAGAAGACTTTGGGTGCTTTTATCTAAAAGCTTGTAAAACAGGTTTGGGGTTTTCACCAAGCAGAGAAAAGAGAGAGTCTACACATCTGTTTTCTGAGCAAAGAATATATTCTGGAGCTATAGAAGGCATGTCCTTCACATTTCATAATGACAAGAAAGTATAACCTCTTTCAATTATCAACATGGCAGCAGATGAGAAGCTATGGCAGAACTTTATGGTTAGAACCACTGTGACACAACTGAACAATTTTACTCCCCAAGATGATTTCCCCCAACAATCATGGTCTCAAAGAGGTACTGAGAAAACAGTTTCTGGTTAAGAAAGCTTGGGAAATTTAGCTGGCAAGCCTAGTTAAATATCTCCTTAAGAGTTGCTGTGCTCTTCTCTATTTAGCAGGTTGCTGCTGCTGTATGACAGGGGAAACTGCACTGCACAGAGGAAAGAAGGTAAGCTGCTAATCAGCTGGAACTTGACCAGAGCACTGGGACCTTTGCCAGTGACATCAGCGAGAACAGGATTAGACAGATATCACTGGGAACTTTCACAATTATGAGGCAAGATAGGTCAAGTTATCTAGTGCAGCAACCTGACACCAAAGGTTTTAGAGGATCTTTTCGCACAGGATAGGAATCCCTCAACTACATTACCTCATTAATACAAGGGTGGTCCTGAGGAAGTGTATCATGCTAATGAGTTTATCTTTCTCCTGGCCTGTTTGAACTGCCTTTCATGGTAAGTCATACAAACTATATGAGAACAGCTCACCCAGTGCTCTCTGGCTTCAAGATGGCTATCAACATATGTACAGTAAGATGTGGGCAATATGGTACTTTGTGGGAAGAAGACAGAGGGTTTGCTAAAAGGCAGCCCTTCAAGTTAGAAGAAAGCAGTTTTGTTCCTTGGTGTACTGCATATTCTTGGATGATCCTTTTGTACTTTCATTTAGACAAAAGCAGGAGCGTGTTGATCAAATCTATAGATAACACCAAGCTAGGAAGCAGTATTAATACAAGGAAATACTGGTATGCAGAATGATAATAAACAGCCATCAAATGATTATTATTGAATTTTTTTAATTGTAGACTGCACCAGAGTAACATTATAGGCACATAATGCTATTTCATAGTACCTGTTACATGGTTAGCCATTTCACCTGAGTGAAATGCAAGGCAAGAGTTGTGCAAGGCAGAACATTTGCAGGAATGTTGAGAGAACTCTATATAATTAACACAATTTCTTGAAGAAGTGGCTTTGTTGCAAAGCACATTTTCTTATCTTTTGGAGGTTCCACAGCTGAAAATGATAGAGGAGGAAACAGGTCTATGGATAAAGGTTGACCACAAAATAATGAACTGCCCAAACATCTTTGAGTTTCAGTGATGACAAATGTAACTCTTGGATGCATGACATGAGGTATTTCTAACAGGACTAGGACTAGGGACACAGTATTTGGTACCCTTTGTACAAATATTGTTGAGACCATATCTAAGAATACTAGCAGTTATTCAGACTAACAAAATGCTTAGGCAAATGTGTTGCATTAGCTAGTTGTGATTCACATGTTGCATAATGGCAAGCAACAATGGGGCCAAGCAGAACTCCCTGAAAAGAAAATTCCACAGTCTTGGGCCATTATTGAGAAGGCCCTGTCACATGTTGGAGAGTATCTTAGATGGTACATAGATATGTTCATATGGGAGAAGAAAGGCCTTAAGACCATGAGTCAGTTTGGACAAATGTGGCCCCTACAACCCCACTATTAATTAAGCCCCACTTAATTCTAAAATGTGCTGAGAACACGCCTGCCATAATATTATTAAAGGACATGCCAACGCGTTCTTGACATATCCTTTAATCGTGTGTGAGGGGTGATAATCTGAATGGCCTCTCTACATGTGTTGCAAACCCCTGATTAAATAGGGTTTGCAATGCATGTAGTGGGATGATTCAGATGATCACCCCTTACATGTAAGTAAAAAGACTTGCTGAGAATGCCGCATGTCCTTGAGTGACGTAGGAGTGGCCATGTTTACGATGCGGCTGCAGCCTTACCATGTATAAAAAGTGCAGTGGGCTGATGTTCATCTGAAACAGTCCAGTGATCTTCACTATTTTTCAAGCAGGGGCCACACTGGGGAAAACTCTTCAATGTCAGAGCCATTTCCCAATGCACTGAACTCCACAGATTACTGCACTGTTCTCAGTGCTGGGAGGGCCCATTAAGAGAGACAAAGCCCCCCCCCTAATATTTTTATTATTTTATCCATAACATAAACAGAAAAACAAGAAAAATAGAAATGACAAAAGAAAAGAAAAAACAAGACATAATCAAATGATACAATTACAATGATTCTCATTACAATCTGTATACTTCCACCTGAGTTCTTTACGCCATCATCTCCATCTCCCCTTTTCCAATCTGAACGGTAAATGGCTGCAAATTTAAAAACATTAATAGTATGGTCAATAATTAGTGTACCCGTTATCTACAGAGCGTTCAGCAATAAATTTCTCTACAAAAAGGAACCAAATCTTGGGTGAGGAATATGGCAAAGATAGGTGAACTCTTTGATTTGGGTGAATAAAAAGCCCAGAGTGGACTTTAAGATTATGCAAGATGCAAAAGAATGTGGAGGATTAGCCACCCCAAACTTAAAACTGTATTACCATGCCAGTTGTTTAACATGGATTGCAAAGTGGATCAAAGCTCTATATGGGTGGGTTACAAATATGGAAGGCTCAGACATGACTAATGGTCTACATAGATATTTGTGGTTGTGGACAGGGGTAAAGAAAGTGGATGTAGAAATTAAAAATCGTTCCATTAGGTATAGCCTATTAAAGGTATGGGACAAGTATAAACAAAGGATTAGTCCAGCATTGTCACCTATAGCCTCGATATCAAATATGTATTTCCATGGAGAAGAACATGCAAAACAATTTGATCAATGAAGAGCATACAATTGGCAAAGTCTTGTGATAGGAAGATCAAAAATGAAATCCATTCAATGTTTAAGTCAAGAGTGGGATGAACATCCTTCCCGGCTATTATACTCACAGATTAACAGTATAATCCAAGAAGAAGTAAGGAAGCAAGGTGAAAAATTGAGAGATTTGACAGAATTTGAAACTCTGATAACAAAGAACTCAGAGCATTTGTTGGGTCTTATATGCAAATTACTACTGAAATGCAACACGGAATCAGAACAAGTGAAAGACTGTAAGATAAAATGGATGCAGAATTTTAAGAGAACAATAGAGAAGCAACAGTGGGAATTTCAATGGAAGTTGAGCATACAATTTACAGTGAATAGTACCTTGAGGGAAAACTGGTATAAAATGTACCTATGCTGGTACATAGATGGCTCCCTGTCCCCAAAGGGCTCACAATCTAAAAAGAAACTTAAGACTGACACCAGCACCAGTCACTGGAGGTACTGTGCTGGGGGTGGATCGTGCCGGTTACTCTCCCCCTGCTAAATAAAGAGAATCAACACGTTAAAAAGGTTCCTCTTTGCCAAGTTAGCAGGAGGAAAGTGCACTCTGGGTTCTCCTCATACCCAGAATGCAGTGTGCATGCAGCGGAACAACTACTTTAGGTATGGCTGCCACTCTGCTCCACACAGCCACTCATTCTTCCCGGATCACTGCCAGAAATGGGGTGAGCTGGGGGAAGCCTAGTTACCCAGGGGCAATCATTCATACCTATCGAGGTAAAATGAACTGCAGATTTGTTTTACCTCGCTGAAACCCTGGGTACAAAGAGTGGGCTACCCTCTACTGGAGCACCCTTGTTCCTGGAGCTCCAGATGACATGAGCTGGAGTAACCCGGGCAGCTCATTTGTGAGCTAATGTTTGTTTGAAAGACAGAGAGTCTGTCTGCTGATTGAAGCAAGGGAAACACAAGGAGATTCTAGAAATTTTAGAATCCTTTCCAGATGACCAACTCACTCCTCAGGCACATACTTCTATTATTCCTATTATTCCCAGAGAAAGTTTAGGAACATTTCAGCCTCCACTGCAACTGGAATAAAATTGCCTGGAATTCTGGACTCCTAAAGTGGCTGCCTGAACCACAGCTGAAGCAGTGATGGGATGGAGCCACTTGGTGCACCTTCAGCCCAAAGTCCTGTTCATTAAACCTATGTGTCAGGTTTGCAAAATGCTGCCTTCAGTGTATTTCTTTCTCCAGCTTCAAATCAAGCAACTTTTCTAATTCTACCAATCTTAGACCAGAGCACTTCTCACATGTCAGTTGGATCGGCAACCACAAAGGGCTCTTTAACACCCATAGCGTCTGACAAGAAAGATGTCTCATCCACATCATAGGCTTTTATATGTGTATGTGTCTAAGCACCTGATGTAGATTGGTTTATTCTGTCTTTTTTTCTATTTACATGAAAACGTACCCAGAGCTAGTCAAAATGGAACATCTGCAGGAGACTCATTAAACTTGAAGAAAAGACAATTTGAGGGTTGGAGGGAGGAAAGCCAGAGAAAGACAGGAGAGCTGTGATTTCTTATTTATTAATTTTATATCATTATGGTCCAACCACTTTTTTACCATGTTGAGCTGCTGGCTGGCTGGCTATTTATTTATTTATTTACTTACTTACTTACTTGTTTACTTATTTATTTATTATATTTCTATACCACCCAAAACTTACATCTCTGGGTGGTTTACAACACAACAAAATAAATGACTACAGAAAAGTTAAAACATTAGTTAAATGACAACAGAAAAAAAATGTAAAACATTAGTTAAAATAAATGACAGCAAAAAAAGTTAAAACATTACAATGATTTAAATGTTTAAAACAATGTTTTAAAAATGTTAAAACTATTAAAACAATATTTAATTAAAAGCCTGGGTGAATAGATGCATCTTTAAATGTATTTTAAAAAAAAATTCAGAGATGGGAAGGCTCTTATTTAAGCAGGGAGCGCATTCCAAAGCTTTGGGGCAGAAGCAGAGAAGGTCTGTCCCCAAATAGCCACCAGACGAGCCAGTGGCAACTGCAGATGGACCTCTCCTGATGATCTCAATGGGCAGTGGAGTTCATGATGGAGAAGATGTTCTCTTAAATATCCAGGGCCCAAGCCATTTAGGGCTTTATAGGTTATAACCAGCACCTTGTATTTTGCCTGAAAACCTATCAGCAGCCAGTGTAGCAGTGTAATAATATGGTCTCTCTGAGATGACCCAGAGACCAACCTGGCTGCCACATTCTGAACTAGCTGTAGTTTCAGGACTACATACAAAGGCAGCCCCACACAGAGCGCATTACAATAATCTAGTCTGGAGGTGACCAGCATATGTACCACTGTTCTGAGGTCGTTCATCTCAAGAAAAGGATGCAGCTGGTGTATCAACCGAAGCTGATAAAAGGCACCTCTGGCCACTGCCTCAACATGGGACACCAGGGAGAGGCTTGGATCCAGAAGCACCCCCAGACTACGTACCTGTTTCTTCTGGGGAAGTGTGAGCCCATCCAGAACAGGCAGATCAAACTCATCTCCCAAGTTTCAACCCCACACAATGAGTACCGCCATCTTATCTGGATTCAGTCTCAGTTTGTTACTCCTCATCCAGCCAATCACTGCCTCCAGGCTGGCATTTTGGGAGGTTATATCTTCTCCTGATGATGTTGACATTAGGGATGTGCACAAACTGGTCCACAGGCCATGTTAGAGGCCTGCGAACCAGTTCGCAAGTGGCCTGGTCTGGCGGTCCGATGCCGGGGGGCTGGCTCTTTAAGGGCAGGGGGGTTGTACTTACCCCTCCAGCTGCTTTCCCCCCTCCGGCACTCCATTATTTAGTGCAAATTTCAGGGTGGCAGCTATCCTCCCTGCCGCCCCTGCCCCCTTGTTGATGGTAAAAGTGGAAGTAACTTCAGCGCATTCACCTGCCACGCATAACCGCATGCATGGAAGTTACTTCTGCTTTTACCATCAACAAGGAGGCAGGGGCGGCAGGGAGGAATACTGCCACCCCGAAATTCGCACTAAGGAATGGAGTGCCAGAGCAGGAAAAGTGGCGGGAGGGGTAAGTACAACCCCCCTGCCCGTAAAGAGCCACACACCCCGGCGTCGGACCGCGCCTTTGCAGTCCGTACACCTCCCTAGTTGACATGGAGAAATAGATTTGGGTGTCATCAGCATACTGATAGCACCCTGCACCAAATCTCCTGATGATCTTGCCCAGTGGTTTCATGTAGATGTTAAACAAATTGGAGACAATACGAAGCCCTGAGGCAAACCATACAAAAGTCTTTAAAAGAACCACAGTCTCCAAGGGTCACCATCTGGAACCTGCCCGAAATGTAGGAGCTGAACCACTGCAAAGCAATGCCCCCCCACTCTCAACCCCCTCAGATGTTCCATAAGGAAACTATAGTTGATAGTACTGAAAGCCATTGAGAGGTCCAGAAGGACCAACAGAGTCACACTCCCTCTGCCAATTCCCAATTGGAGATTCTCCATCAGGCTGACCAAGGCAGTCTCCACCCCAAAGCCCACATGAAAGCCAGTCTGAAATGGGTCTAGATAATTGGTTTCATCCAAGACTGTCTGGAGCTGGAAGGCGATCACTCTCTCAATTACCTTGCCCAGCCATGGAAAGTTGGAGACATAGTAGTTACTCAACGATGAGGGATCCAAGGCAGGCTTCTTCAGAAGTGGTCTAATAATTGCCTCCTTAAGAGAAGGAAACACCCTGCCTTCCCTCAGAGAAGCATTTATGATCTCTACCAGGCCTTCTACAACACTCCCCCTGCCAGATAGAATAAACCATGTCGGGCAAGGGTCAAGAGGACAGGTAGTAGGCCACACCGCTCCAAGCAGCTCATCCACATCCTCAGGAGTCACAAACTGGAAACAATCCAGCCTAACCACACAAGAGGAGTCACTGGACACCTCCATATCCGACACTAAAGTAATTGTGGAGACTGAGTCTAAGTCGTCCCGAATACGAGAGATTACACAGTGGGTAATCAATGGTTCCAGATTCTTATTCAATGGAGGAGGGGAACATACTAGCCCTTTCACAACCCTGAACAACTCCATCAGATGTGAACTTGCGGATGCAATACAGGTAGAAAAGAATCACTTCTTTGCCATACGTATTGCCTGAGCATTGATCTTCAAATGTGCTCTATGTTGCAAACTGTTGGATATGAGTCAAGTCTTTCTCCACTTGCACTCCAATCATCTCCAATTGTTGCTTCAGACCCCGTAGTTCTTCCATATACTAAAGGGCCAATTCTGAAGTGGATCAGAGAGGACGCTTAGAAGCAATCATGTCTACTGCCCCAGTGAGTTTACTGTTCCAGTTCTCCACTAGAGCATCAACAGGATCACTGACAGAGCCAAAACTAAATATCTCCAAGGTTTCTTGGAATCCTATTGGATCCAATAACCTTCCCGGGCAGACCATCCTAATAGGCCCATCAGCCCTGCAAAGGTGGGAAGTGATTGTGAGTCCAACCTTAACCGGATGGTCGTCCATCCATGACAATGGGGAAATCACAGGAGTCTCCATCCATGGAATACCACCCTGATCAGAGTAAAAGACCAAATCAAGTGTGTGACCAGCAATGTGCATCAATCCCAAGACCACTTGGGTTAGGCCCATGGTTATCATGGCCACTATGAACTCCTGAAGGGCCTTGGACAAATTGGTTCCAAAATGAATATTGAAGTCCCCCACCACCACAAGCCTGGGGGAATGCAACACCAAGCCCGAGACCAAATCTGTCAGTTCAGTTGAGCAGCGGGGCGATCGATACACCAACAGAAGCCCCAGTCTATCCCTGGTCCCCACACTTAAGTACACACATTTGATCTGACAGTTCAACAGGGATCCTGGTAAGGGAGATGTTATTCTTATGGACCACAGCCACTCCATCTCCCCGCCCATGGTCCCTCACCCACTCCTCAACAGAGTACCCTGGAGGGAGAAGCTGGGACCAGACCGGGCCACCAGCCAAACCCAACCAGGTCTCCATAATACATACCAGGTTGGCCCCTTCATCCAGAATCAGATCATAGATAGTTTCTGATTTGTTCTGGCATTACAAAGGAGCAAGGCGAGGTTCCAAGAATGGTTGGCACTGCTCCCCAAGGTCAAAAAGCTGGCAGGACAGCCAGAAGGGGAAAAAGCTATTAGATTTCTGATTCCCCCCCCCCCGTAATGACCTGCTGACTTGCCAATGTTACTTCTTCCATTCCCCACCACCACCGGAATTGCCACCCCATAATCAGTGGATACCCCCTGTCTCCCCATCTCTAGATAAGCCCAGACACATTATAAAACAATCTTACCCAGGATTAGTTAAAACAGAAGCCATACTATTAAATACCCTATTAAATACCCACCCACATGTGAATTCTTGGGCCAGGAAACCTTCCCCTTGCCCTCGCTGTCCCCCAAAAGGGGCTGCCCCAAAGCGGCAACCCCACCAGTGTCGGGTCTGCCGCCACTGGCAGTGACCCTATATAGCACAGAGAAGGCTGCTCTGGGTAGATGGATTCCAGGGAAACTGCCGAATTACTCCCCAGGCCCCAGGCCTGTAAAGACTCCTCACAGCTCAGCAGCTAGGGGGTGGACAGCAACCAGTGGGGGGCACAAGCAGGCAGGCGGGCAGGCACCCAGACTCTCACCCTTGGGTCTGCGTGGCAGGCTGATGTTCCTCTTCCTCTCCTGCAGGCTTCTGAGGGCTGCAGTCAGGTCCGAGGCGGGGGGGGGGCACAAGCAGGCAGGCAAAAGAAGAGTCTGACCGTCACCCAGACTCTCACCCTGGGGTCTGCCTGGGAGGCTGATGTTCTTCCTCTCCTGAAAGCCCATTCCTGAGACTTATTCCCACTTCCAATCCCACCCTAACCTGCTGTCAAACAATTATTTCCAAAGAGTGACTTGGGGGTATACGAACACTCCTCCTGTAAGCCTAAGGCGGACGCCATGGTGTATACTGGCACTAGTACAACAGAAACCTTCCTTGGCCTAAAGCAGCGTAACACCCAGTTAGATGAGGCTACCAAGAGGGGCCTGTCTGAGGCACTCTGCTCATGGCATTCACAATTGGCTGATATAACTGCTGGTGAGCGGCAGATAGCTTGAAAGCAAGGGAGTATCCTGTCTAGGAAATTCAGATTGCTTTGTAGCCATGTAGCTTTGGTGGCAGCTGTCCAATTCATTCTCCTCCTCCAAAAGGTTGTTATCAAATCAGATACGGAGACACCAACACCCCTGTACAAATGAAGTGGAGGAATAAGGTGTGCGGGGGGTGGGGAGGGATGGAGTCGAGGGAGGGAGGCCAGCATTAAACAGTGCTGTGCTATTCTTGCTTAACATCTATTTAAACTTGTTATTCTGACCTCTCCTAAAGGCTCAGTGTAGATTACATTTTTTTTTTAAACAATCAGCACACATACACATCACTCTGAAAGTAGTATTTATAAGACAGGGTAATAAAAATGACTGCAATAAAAATCTTTGACTCAAAACTACTGAGAGGGAAGGGACGGGAGGCAATTTAATTCTCAAAGAGTGGAAAAGCAGAGGGAGCTAGAATTTTGAGAAGGCAATGGATAAAAGGTAGATAGTGTGAAAAACCCCACAAAGGAGGGGAATGGAAAGAGGAGAAGGGAACTTAATACAGTAAAATGGGGGGAAGAGAACACAGATCTAAAGGAGTATGGACTCAGGCCCTTCCCCATGCGCCCAGATAATCAAAAAGTTTCCTGTACTTCATACACACATATATACTTCTGTCAAAAGCAAACTCAAACCAGAAAGTCTTGCAACATTGCTGGCAAGTGATCAGGCCTTGACTTTAGCCAGTCTCCACACAGAGGCCCATAATAACTGCACACAGAAAACCACTACTAAAAGTGGGAGGCAACCTGTATCATCCAGGGGTTGCAGCCTATGGCCCATTTCACATAATGCATCAGGAGTTGTGGCACACTGGCACAAGGGAGAGGCAATATTACATTCTAGGCTGGTTCCCTGCAGTTCTGCTGGATGATTTAGCTGTTCCACATGAATTCTGCCCTAAGAAATTTACATTCTGCGTTGAATGGAAATCAGTATAATTTATAAAGAATGGAAAGCATATCTGCATACTCTCATTTAGTTTGGCGAATCTATGCTAATTGAGGATTTTTAACTTAATAAAGAACAATACAGAGCAGGGCTGGTGTCAAGTATCAGGGCCGTAGGGCAGCTGCAAAGGGCCCAGGGCCCTTAGAAGGGTCCACGGCCAAATCTTGAAATCACCCCGCCCACACCCTTCACGTAGTGGTGGGGGGTGGGGGGTGGAGGAGAAGTGATAGAGTGATTCCCTCAGGGCCGACCCAGGTAGGTGGTCCTTGAAAGGCAGTTTGCTGAAGGCCTCTTGAAACCTGGAGCTGGACTGGATGTAGAAGAAACAGTACATATACACGGAATGGCAGCAGAGACGTAACTGTACAGAAAGACGCATGAGTGGAAGTTTCTCTTCTGAGATGCCTAGTAAGGTATTCAGCAGGAAGGAATTATAATACCAATTCTCCCAGTTTTATCTAGTCATGAGAAATTGTCCAGGGTTTAGTTTGCACAAACTAATTATGTTCAAGGAACCATCTTCTTCCACACGAGCCTGCCCAAACCTTTCATTCTCCATCTTAGTTCTTCAGGTTTCCCCTCCAGCTGACATTAGACAAGTGGTGACTGGCCTCCTCAGTTGTGGTGAACACATGCAATTTCCTTCTACTGAATCAGGCAGGCCTATTTAGCTCAGTGTTGTCTAAACTATCTGGCAGCAGCTCTCCAGTAGGGATGTGTGAATCGATTTGGATAGAAATTGATTTGTAGCCAAATCTAGCTGATTTGGGTGATTTTGAGACAGAACAATCGCCCCTGTGGTCCATTGGCTAGATTTGGGTCCAAATCGAATCATGCCAGATTAGTTTCAAATTGATTTGTGTAGTCACTTTTCCCCCAAGTGTTTAGATTCTTTGGTGTATTATAACTTTTCCTCAATAAATCCCAGTGAGGATTCATTACACACCACTTCTTCTGTTCATTTTGACTGTCTTTGGACAGTGCCAGCTGTCAACTGCCATGTGCCAACTACACCCCTCTCCCACCCCAGGCAGTGGGGTGCTACTCGGTTTATGTTCTAGGAATTTTTTTCAAGAATTTAGACTCAATGGTATCTAATAACCTTTCCTCAAAATGAATCCCTATGAGGATCCATTACACACCAAAGAGTCTAAACACCTCAAACATTCCTAAAATATTGATTACCCAGTGGCTTGCAGGTACTCAGTTTGCACATGGGATGCTACTAATTCCCCACCCTCACCCACGAAGCAGTGGGGTCAAAATGAACAGAAGAAATAAAGGTGTGTAATAAAGACACCAAATATTCTAAACACTTGAAAAATTCCAAAAAAATAAAAATAAACTGAGTACTCCACTGCCTTGCAGGTAGGGGTGTGTATAGTTGGCACATGGCAGTTGACAGTTGGCACTGTCCAATGACAGTCAAAATGAACAGAAGAAATGAAGATGTGCAATGAATCCTCATAAGGATTCATTATGAGGAAAAGTTATTATACACCAAATAATCCAGACACTTGAAAAATAATGGCCATACATTGTGCTCAATTAAAGCTGGGAATCCATGTTAGGGTTAGGATAGGGTGACTTCAAATCCCCATTATTTCCTATGGTGGAAATATACAAAATCAGTAAGAACTAAACATAAATCATTGAAGATCAACCAAGTGCCCCACTGCCTTGAAATCTGGGTGGCAGCTGGCACCCATGGAGACCTACCCACCACCCATATTTGGTGCCCCTAGGACCTTTATAAGTGGTCTAAATTTATCTGAACCCAAATCAAATCTGTGGTGATTTGGGAGGCAGATTTGGACCCAAAACCAATCAGGGGTGATTTGATCTGGGCACAAATAAAAAATAAAAAATAATCAATTTGTGCACATCCCTACTCACCAGGGTTTCAAAAATAAGAGTTCCCAAACCCTACCTGGAAATGTCAAGGATCATAAATGGAACCTTCTGTATAAAAAGTATGTGATCTACCATGGGACTCCTGACCCCAAACATTAGCATAACTATTCCTTGCAGTTCAACAAATTATGGTTCTGAAATGATAGAATGGATCTGAGATCTTTTGTGGAGAACTCATTACAGATAAAATCCCAGGATCTGGAGCACTATTAAGCAGAATACTCCCAGGCAGGAGAACAGCAGAGTTATAACATCTAAGATAAGACTGCCAAAAATCTGGTGATAAATTATTTCAGAGCAGATACTGTAGCAACTTGTGTGATTACTCATTTCTTCTTTTCAGATAAAATAGACATTTTCATTGCTAGGGTTTCTCTGCCTTTCTTGGTTCAGGAAGGGAGAAGAAACGCAGGATGGATGTTGACGAAAGACCATGCTATCCTTGCCTCTCCCACCACATCATTTGAAATGGTATCACTGTCCTGTTTCAACAAGTGGAAATAGGTTGCTCTTGTAAGGATATACAGAATTGCTCCAACAGCCAGCAAAGTTACAACCCATGTTACAACATCAGCTGCACACTAGAAAGCATCTTAATTTTTTCAGCATGGCCCGTTATCTGACACAATTATTCCTTCTAAACTTTTTATTTAACAATTTTCAAAACAAAGCAATACACACACATATACAAAGAAAACAAGAGAATAACTACCATCAATACATATGGAGATTTTGCACTCAAAACAAAAGAAAAACATGGGTATAGAGCCCTTTCACATGACCATATGCAGGTGGGAGTAAACAGATACTATCCTAATAGCCACAGATGAGCAGATCCTCAGTTTGGGTCACCAACCCAGCACACAGGTGATATTGCATTGAAAAAGCTAAAATATTTTTTAAAAATATAAAAAATGAACCATGAACCCCACCAGCTTGGGGCTCCTGGGGGGAGTTGTAGCCATACCTGCCTTGCACCCAAACCCACTTTGGTGCCCAGGCATCCTCCAGGGGGGTAGTTGGGACATCGTCAAATTCCCATTATTCCCTATGGGGAAAATGCAAAAAAGGAAGGAAGGAAGGAAGGAAGGAAGGAAGGAAGGAAGGAAGGAAGGAATCATCTAAAACTGCAGGAGTCTCTGATTGCTTTGGGGTTTGGCGAGTGGTAGGCACCTCTGGGTGCCTACTACCCACCCCAGGTGTTTTGCCCCTAGGTGCTCTACATAGGGAATAATGGGCCAGTTCCATTTCCCATTATTCCCTATGGGAAAAATGAAAAAAAAATCTTCAAAAAATCAGTAAAAATCACAGGAGTGTTCAATTACTTTGGGGATTGGTGGGTGGTAGGCACCCCTAGTTGCCTACCACCCACCCCTGTTGGTACCCCTAGGTGCTCTGTATAGGGAATAATGTGCCAGTTCAAGCCCCCATTATACCCTATGTAGAACCTTTTAGAACCTTTTAGATCAAATTCAAACCAAAACAAGGGGGGATTCAAGCAAAACCAAAACCGAACCTATCCACCCTGGTTTGAATTGGGTTTGAATTCAAACCCAACAGGCCAAACATCTGCTCCCACATCTATCCACCCATCCACCCATCATTAAGAGCTCTACTCATGAGATGCTCTACTGTGTGCCAGTGCCTGCTGAAGCTAGGCAGGTGAACAAATAGGGCAGGGCCTTCTCTATTAGTGTGCCCAGGCTTCAAAACTCCCTCTCCCACAAGACCTCCACTGATCCATCTCTCTGGTTTTCCCATCACCAGCTGTTTTTCTTTCATCAAACATTTGGGATTGGTTGACTGGAGGAAGCAATTCTCTCCCCTCCCTCTGATGGTACTTTTCATGAATTGTTAGGTGGTTTGTCCCCATGGCCTGAAACTCTCTCGAGCAAGTGCAGTCCAATCTGGGTCGGCATCAATCATCATCACATATGTCAAATCACTCCTTTGATTTGAGCACTGCTGACCCTGGTGACTGGCCCTGCTCATGAGTAAGCCTAGGGAGGGACTGCAAACTCCCAAGGGAAAAGGGGTTGGGGGCCCCTTCCCCAAATTTTATTTGAAAAAAATAGAACTTGGATGCTTGAGGATCTCTGATTAGAGCTGCCTTTTAAACCCAACCCCAGGAACTCCCCCTCACCATTTGTTACCCTCCCAGCACTGTGATGGGGTACCCTGCTTAATTTGCTACCTGGAGTGTTTGTACTTGAGAACATTCATCATTGTCGCTTCATTCTCAGGGAGCAAAACACTTACTGCCCATCGTGTCATCCCGCCCCCTTTCCCTCCCACTTGCCAGGTGGGGGAGCAAGGGAAAGAGTGGGAAGAGGGAATGCCCCTGTGTGACTGTGCTGCTCAACAGGCTGACAAGCTTGGGATTGGACGTCCCTGTTACCAGGCAACTCTATAGCTGTATAGTAGGGATGTGCAAATCGGTTTTAATTTAAATTTTTAAAATTATTTTTTTCCCCAAAAAAATTGCCACTGTGCCTGTGCAAATGCCCTCTGTGAGGCTCTGGGCCATGCCGGGCCTCACAGAGGCCATTTGTGCATGTGTGGCAGCTGCCATTTTGGCTGCTGTGCCATTTTATGAAGGCCCGAACGGGCAGAAAAATGTGCCAAAAAGGCCCGAGAGCAGCATTTTGAAAGCCAGCAGGTGGAGGGGAAACCTCCATGGATACACACACACACCGCCACCTTGAAGAGCCATTAGATAGTAAAAAAAAAAATTGACTCGAACAGAACCAGGCCAGCTGGTTCCATGCACACCCCTACGGTATAGGTGACAGGAGCAGCGAGGCAGGTGCTCAGAGAGGTGGCCCATGAGAAGCGCCACAGCCATGGACCAGCCGCATTCCAGGTGGTCTGTGCCACTGTCTCTATGATTGCAGTTTGAAAATCAGCATGAAACTGTGGTTATGACGGCATCTGGGATCTGATGTAATGCTGTGGCAGCCAAACCGGAGGTCTTGGCGGAGAACCTTTGTGCAAACCAAAAGTTCAAATTGGAATTTGGTGAGCCAAACCACACGTTGCTCTCATCTTGAAACTGTGGTTTCACGAATTCTGACATAATGGAGTTCCAACCTCTGCCCCATTTACCTCCGGTTTCATGTTATGTTTGAATTCGGTCTCTACCTTACAAGTCAGTATAGTTTCACACAGTTTGAGAACTGCTGGATTATGGAACTGTGGAATGGTTCCTAATGATGCACAACCAGAGCATGCTAAGCAATGAACATTTAGCAAATTACAAGCTTCAGCAAAGAATTTTGTGTGTTTGGGTGTATATGGTGTAGGCACCAAAGGCTCTAAAGAAACTCCTGACTTGAAATGTCAAGCAAGAGAGAAGAAATTGAAGGAAAAGTAACATGTGGTCTTTAGCTCAATGCTTTACCTCAAATGAACCTTCATTAAAGTTGCTCTAAGCCTGTTGTTTCCACACACTTCTGCTTCCAAAGGGTACTGTTATGCTCACTAGCATGTTATGGCAATATGATGATGATGACATTTTAAAAAGTAAATTTAAAAGGCTACTCTCTATGCTTGTTTGGTATAATGTAAGCAATCTGTTAGTCTTTTTGGCATTCCTGGTATGCATTCAGGCTAAGTCACCTTGCCAAACATCTGGAACATCTGCATATGTAGCTGAAATGAACATCCAAATAAGGGGGGGGGGTCTCCTCAATTTCCCCAGGGAAAATTCCATAAGGAAAAAGTAGTGCCAAGAACTTCCCAAAGCAAAATAGCCAAGTTAATCCATAAAGCTATCAAGGTCATTCACACAATCAAAAACTGTGTTCTACCCAGATTTGGGAGCTGTGGATGCTCCCAATTTTCAATAGTGTGGAAGCAAGGTAGGAGGAAAATCTGGGTAGCTTCTACCTACCTGGCTTCCACACAATCACTTCTACCCAGGTTTTTGTCTTTGCTTCCACACAACTGAAAATTGGGAGCGCACATAGCTCCCAAACCAGGATAGAACACAATTTTTGATTGTGTGAATGACCTCAGTATAACTTTAGATCAGAGCTGGGGTAGGGTCAGCATCACTGGGCAGTTGTTGAGGGTTTGTGGACCTCAGAAAGGCTCATTGCTGATTCCTGAGATCATCTCTGTGACCACGGGTCAAGCCAGCTTTCCCTGCAAACCCCCTACAGGCTCTCCACACTGCTTGTGTGGAGAGCCTCAATGACTTTTAAGTTGAAACAAATATGAAAAACCTTGTCTACAATGTAGGTTGTGAATTCATCATAGCAGCTGCCGGCTGATGACTCAGCTTTTGGGTAGAAACAGCCATGATTTAGTAGGCCATTCATAACCTAGAACAGCTCAACTGGATGAAACATTTCAGATGTAATGGCTGTTGAAAAGACAATTGTCATGACACAGCCTTCAAAATGTTTTGTGCTGCAGTTCACTGGCTTCAGCACACATTGAGAGCGACCTGCGCTGTAGGAACAATCTGTGCTTCACAGTGCTCAGGTCTGCCTTCAACCATGGGGATTTGTGCCAGACTTCCACCGTATGTGGGGCCAGTAATTGGGAGTAAACCCATAAGACGGTTTCACACATCACGAGTGACGCAGCCCATAAGTGTCACTGGGGTCATGAAGTTCTAAACCTCCGCTTGAAGGACAGACGTGGTGTTCATGCTGAAGTCAGGAAGAACCAAAGGCCTGGGTAGTAGCTCAGCATTAAATCTGAAATCATCTTGGAAATTTGAGCCGGAACTTCAACTGTGAAACATGGTGCTGTGTACACCAGTGCCATGTAATCCAGACCTCCAACACCTAGGATACATACGTAGCACATCAAATAAACTGGACACTGCATAAACGATATAGACCATGTTGTCTCATTACATAATAATGCCACTCCTACCTATCTGGGAATCACTAGTCCAGCTGCTTCATCCTGGATTTAAACAGTATTTGGAACATGTGTAGAGGAACAGTTCAGATGAGCCACACTCCCCATGGGATTAAGGAATGACAACCTGTGGAGATATATACACACTAGGGGTGTGCAGTTTGGATTTTTGGTGTTTCGATTCAGATCCAAATTGAAACACCCCCGATTCATTTTGGATCCGAATCTGGCCCTTCCAAATCACACCCGATTCGATTCGGATCCGAATTAATCTGAATTAATCTGAATCTGAATCAATTCAGATTAAAAAATGGGACCTGGGGCCAAAAGAGTGGGGTGGGGTGGTAGTACCTAGTGGGTGGAAGCTACCACCCAAATTGCAGAGGGATTGGCCAAAGGGCTTATTTTTGGTGAATTTTTGAAGTTTTAGTGTCTTTGGGGCAGATTGGGGGCATAACGTGGGATCTGGGCCAAAAGAGTGGGGTGGGGTGGTAGGGCCTAATGGGTGGAGGTGGCCACCCCAATTTCAGAGTGATTGGGCAAAGGGCTGATTTTTGGTGAATTGTTGAAGTTTACGTGTCTTTAAGGTTTCCCCCCATTAGGTATAATGGAGGGTGTATCGCTTCACGTCAGAGGGAAAGGGGTGGCCTAGAGCAGTGTGGGGTTGGTGGTAGTGCAAGGTATGGGCAAGGAAGCTACGTGAATTTTTTCAAAGGATTTGGGCAGCGGGCTGATGTTTGGTGAATTGTTGAAGTTTACGCGTCTTTAAGGTTTTTCCTCATAAGGCATAATGGAGCTTTCAGCAGCCCCATAAGTGCACTTGGGGGGTGCTGGAGTGGCCCAGAGAGAGTGGTGGTGTAGTGCACATAGGGTTCCAACCACCCCCATGGGTTTCTAACCGATGGGGTACAGGGTTCTATTGTTTCTGAGGTATTCTGAGTGTAGATTCTATGATAGCAAATGAGAGTGGATTCATGGTGTCTCATTGAAAATCTCATTTGCTATAATAGAATCCACACTCAGAACACCTCAGAAACAACAGAACCCTGTACGCCATGGGTTAGCAACCCATGGGGGTGGTTGGCACCCTATGTGCTCTACACCACCACTCTCTCTGGGCCACCCCAGCACCCCCCAAGTGCAGTTATGGGGCTGCTGAAACCTCCACTACACCTTATGAGGAAAAACCTTAAAGACCCAAAAACTTCAACAATTCACCAAAAATCAGCCCTTTGCCTAATCCCTCTGCAATTGGGATGGTAAACTCCACCCATTAGGCGCTACCACCCCACCCCACTCTTCTGCCCCTGGTCCCACGTTATGCCCCAAATCTGCCACAAAGACACTAAAAGTTCAAATATTCACCAAAAATCAGCCCTCTGCCCAATCCCTCTGCAATTGGGGTGGTAGCCTCCAACCATTAGGCACTACCACCCTACCCCACTATTTTGCCCCTGGGACCCGAAATTCAAGTACACGTCACATCAGACCTTTTTGCATTGAAGTCAATGGGAGGCAAAAAGGCGGGAAATTCAAATAGACGTCATTGCTCAAAATGGAGGGGGAAGAAGAAGGCATTTATTGGCCACAAAATGGAGGGCTGAAACAACAGATATTTCGGAGTCGAAACAGGGGTGATTCGTTTCAGCTCCGAAAAATTTCAGAGAGCTAGAAGGGTGATTCGGTTCGGATCCGAATCACCCGAAATTGGCTGTTTCGGGTACAGATCGTTCTGTACCCGAAACGTTTCGCACATCCCTAATACACACTCATGTCAGTTGAGTGAAGTATCATCTGAATCTACCCTTAAATCCTCAAGAAAGAATAAGGGCCTACAACATCCTGCTGCTACTAATCCTTGAGTGGATGCCTCCCCACCCCATTCCTGTCTAACAGGAATATGCATTTATTTGTTTATTTGTTTAATACGTTTCTATACCACTTTTCTAATTTACTATATTAAAAACACAAAAAAAGAAATCCATTCAAAAGGGGGAAAAAGATAATGGCAGAAATTCTTTGCAGCACTGTTCTATTATATCCAGTAACTTTTATAGCAATAGCAATAGCACTTACATTTATATACCACTCTATAGCTGGAAGCTCTCTGAGCGGTTTACAATGATTTAGCATATTGCCCCCCAACATTCTGGGTACTCATTTTACCAACCTCGGAAGGATGGAAGGCTGAGTCAACCTTGAACCCTTGGTCAGGATCAAACTTCCAACCTTCTGGTTACAGGGCGGCAGTTTTACCACTGCGCCACCAGGGGCTTATGATTAGTTGTTTAGAATTTTGTCCCAGTGGGAATCCTGTAGAGAGTTTTGCGGCCGGGGTGGAACCAGAAAGGAAAAGGGAGGAGAAGGAGAAGAAGCAGATGGGATTTTGAATCAGCTGAGCTAAGCATCTGAGCCTGCAAAGCTTGTGAATGTTGTTGCAATTTCATGTCATTGCATTACTAGGCAATTCCTGAACGTTACCGGGCATTCATGAACTACTTTCTACTGTAGCTGCTGATTGTTTCTCCAACTTCCTGACCTGCACAACCCCTGAAGGGGGTTCTCAATCCTGGACTCTGTTGTTCACTGGATGCCTTCTTCAGCATGGATCAGATCCCAGATCCCACCACCATCTTTTTTTCTTGTCAACCTCATGAGAACCTGCTCTTCCCTGGAAACAATGGAGGTCTTATTTCTGCAATTACCTCCTCTCTATACAGACCCCTGATTTTAGTTCAGCAAAGCAAAAGGCTATATTGCTTCACTGCCTACGCCCTGAAGGCCAAAGAATACATAATCATTTGCATCTTCCTGTCAACATGGGATGCCAATTCTTATGAAGCTGCTCCTCAAGCAGATTATCAGTTCAACCCTACACTGAATGTGACTGGTGAATGTTACAAGTTCTATTCTAGATTTCAATTGCCCGGTGAATCTATCACACAATATGTCACAGCATTGTGTGCCTTAAGTGTAACCTGTGAGTTTGCCAACTTTACTGATGAACTTATCAGGTATCAGATTGTTATGCGGTGGTGGGGGGACCCTGCTCCAAACTGCATGGAACACTGCTATTGGAGTAGAAACCTACCTTGGAAAAAGTTAACGATATGGCTAGGAAAGAGGAAAATGCTCTTCACTGCTCCAATTCTCTCTCTTTAATACCCCAAATCCAGCCTCCTTAAATCCAGGCTGTTCAGTCTAAATCCTTCCAATCACAGTCTTCTCATATATGCCTACATGGGGACGAATGGCAGTTCAGTCCCCAAATAACAAAGCAAAACAAGATTGGTGAGAAAGCAGAAAAGCAAGAGGTCTTGAGATAGATACTGAGGCGATTCCCATGATCAGTGGGAAGTGCTATAAGGGGGGTTGCAAGGAGAGTGGGAAAGAGAGCCCTGGGCTGCCGGATCGGTCACCTACATGACTGCTGGCTCCATCACAGACGGAGACTAACACTGGAAGAACAAAGAGGGGAGACGTCCAGCACTTTAATCCATGACCCTACCCCCCGCAATGGCCACTATGAGACACTGCAGTTGAGAGCTGATGCTGCCAGGGTCCTAGCTCCAACAATACGCACCTTTGGAGTCAGGCGGAATAATAAACAAACAAATCAATAAATAAATAGACACTGACCCAGAAAGTGGCAGAACAAGAAAGGAAAAGCTACTACTGCTACCAATGTTGAGACTTTGTCCACAAAGCCAGTTTTGCTCACTGTCCTCCATGGAAGGTCACTTGCAACAGGTGCAAAAAACAAAAAGGGGGACACTTTGCTAAGGTTTGCAAGTCTACAGTCTTTTTTACAATCAGTCCATTACTGATTCACTATATGATAAGGATGAGCCAGATGCACTACTTCCTGGCAGCATTTTATATGTGACAGAATCAGAGCCTGCTTCTCCACATTGCCATGTTAAACTTAATGGCTATGAAGTGTGGATGCTGCCTGATTCTGGTTTTCCATACACTGTCATTTCCCATCTCCTTTACAAGAAATTCATTACTGCATCAGATCTGGACCTGCTGCTGTGAGACATCCACCCATGGGGAAATGGAGGTTCCCCTTTTGCCATAAATGGATATTTCACTGCTGTCTTGGAATACAAAGGCTGTACTACAGAAGGGAAAGTGTATGTGTCACAAAAAGGAGTCTCAATATTGGACTGGAAACATTAGAATGATCAACGGATCAAGTTAGACCCAGATAGAATGGAACCCTTATTACAGCTGATGGACATCCGTATGCTGATATGTTTGTTGATTTCTCAGACGTTTTTGCTGATACTCTTGGCATTGCCATACATTTCAAACATAAAATTCAGATGACGGGAAATGCAATACCTGTTCAACACAAAGTGAGGAATGTACCCATAGCATTGCACCAACCACTTAGAGAGAAGCTTTTAAGACTACAGCATGTTGACACCATAGAACCTGTTAGTTCATTAGAATGGATTTCTCCCATCGTTTTATTGTTTTAGTGATGGTGAATTACTATTTATTTTCATGATGGTGGATTATTATTCCAGGTGACCAGAAGTTTCATTTGCTGACAACATGGCCCTTCTGTCGGTCCCTGATTCCCGAGATGTTCGGGGCTCTAGGACCCGTGAAAGGGCCTTTTTGGTTGCTGCCCCACTCCTTTGGAACTCTCTCCCCCTACAGATCCGGCTAGCCCTTTCCTTACCAATCTTCAAATCGCTATTGAAGACGTTTCTTTTTCGCCAGGCTTTTGCCCTGTAGTTTATTTTTCTGTTCTTTGGTAGTTACTTTAGTTTTTTAAAATAATTTTTAATTATTAATGTAATGTAATTTTTGATGTTGCCTTTTTGCATGTTGTTGTGCACCACCCGAAGTCTTCGGAGTGGGTGGTATATTTAATGTCATAAATAAATAAATAAATAAATAAATAACTACCAACAAGGTGATCCAATTCATGGCTGTAGTTTTTGTGAGAGAAGATCTTCCTAAAGTTCTAGTGACTGACAATGGGACACAGCTTACCTCATTTGAAATGGAGTAATATTTGCATAACCATGGAATAAAACACAAGACTATTTCATTGTACCATCCACGTGGGAATAGCTTAGTGGAAAGAATGAACAGATTAGTGAAAGAACATTTATAACTGTCTACTACAAAACAACAATCCTGGAAAGAGGCAATCTGTGAAACTTTATTTTCTTATCAAACTACTCCTCATTCCATTACAGGAAAATCACCTTTTGAGCTGTTGAGAGGATGCAAATCTACCACAAAACTTACACAATGGCAACAACTGATAGGGCTTTCCATGACATCTCACCCTGAGGATGTAGAGATTCATGATCGGGTAAGGAAGAAACAACAAAAATACAAATTGTATGTGTATCAGAAACAGGGTGCAAAACAGCAAACATTTCAGGTGTGGGACTTTGAGTACAGCTGTGTAATAAAGTGAGAAAGGGATGTTTCTGATATTCTGGACCAAAGCAATAATCAAAATTCAAGGAGATTCCGTCATATCGGAAGATGGAAAGAAATGGAACAGTTTGATACTTTCCAGCATGCATACTATGAGAAAAGCTGGAAGGTAATCTGGTCTTGAGAACTGGAAAGAACTTTGATCTTGCCTCCAGGTTTGAAACCACAGAAGAGGCTGATGAAAGTGATGGACAATCTTCTTTACCAGAAATAACATCACTAACAACTCCTGTGCCAGAGAACCCAAGAATTAGGAGGAGTTTGTGTGACAGGAAACCACCTTAAAGAATTCAAGACTTTGTCACTGGCATTTAGATGAATTGTTGTTATAAAGGGGAAGGTTGTGTTGCATTTTGTCTAGTAATCCTTTATGTGTTGTTGTTGAGTTTGCCACAGTGAGGATCCTGTAGAGTGTGGTGGGATGGAGTCAGAAAGGAAAAGGGAGGGAAAGAAAAAGAAAAATGGGGTTGTTTCTGAATAAACTCTCAGTTAAATCTCAATAAGATTACTTTGTGTTTGTGTGGTAAGCAGCTATAAAACAAGCACCATGAAAACAGAAGCAGCCCTGTGGATATGCAAAATGACCCATCTGAAGTATGGAAAATGACACATCCAGAAAGTGCGGAGGAGGAGAGGGCACACTTTTGCCACTCTCTCCCCCTCCAACCACTGTGCCACAGGTTCAGAGCTGAAGATATATATGCCTGTACACATCCACAGTGATAATAGTAAGCTTCCAAGCCTCATCCAGCATAAGATCATAGCTGGCTGATGCTTTGCTTGCCATTGACCTTGCATTTACTATTGTATAAGACCAGAGATTATCAATAACCTCACATTTAAAACCAGATTCTTTCAGGCTCATTAAGGGCAACTAGAATGTCTTTATTGTTGTTCTGTCTCATTTAGCCTATTCCTCTCTGTTAATGCATGGAGCAATTCATTACTTTATACTAGCCAAGGGGGCCAAGAGGTGAATTCGGTTTTCCTTTTCAGAATTGTTATTTGTACAAATGCAAGTCTGCCATTTCTTCTGCAGATGGGAAGCCAACTTTAAAGTAGCCAATAGTCTGCATTATTCAGATGATAGTCTTCCTTCAAATAACTACCCTCAGAAGACCCAAATATAAAATGAGCCAGTCAATTTTCACTGGCTTCACAGCATGTTTGATCCACATATTTTATAGTGTAAAACATTACATCACTCTTCTAATAGAACAACATATAATCAGAAACCCACATGCAGACTTTCTCTGGCACTTGATCACTACCCTGTCTTCTGGTGAATAAAGATTTGAATGCTGTTAGGTTACTGTGCAATATTCAGTACCAAAGAAAGACCAGAAGGCTATTCACATGAGCAGCCTAGCCCAGGCTAGGGCAACCCAGCCTAGGCTATACTGCTCATGTGCAACACCGGGATGTGGGGAAACATGATAGAGGTCATGCATGGCGTGGATAAAGTGGATAAAGAGAAATTCTTCTCCCTCTCACATAACTCTAGAACCAGGGGTCATCCCATGAAACTGATTGCCAGGAAATTTAAGACCACCAAACGGAGGTACTTTTTCGCACAACACATAATCAACTTGTGGAATTCTCTGCCACAAGATGTGCCAACAACCTGGATGGCTTTAAGAGGGGTTTGGATCACATCATGGACGAGAGGTCTATCAACGGCTACTAGTCAGAGGGCTATAGGCCACCTCCAGCCTGAGAGGCAGGATGCCTCTGAGTCCCAGTTGCAGGTGAGCAATAGCAGGAGAGAGGGCATGCCCTCAACTCCTGCCTGTAGGCTTCCAGCGGCATCTGGTGGGCCACTGTGTGAAACAGGATGCTGGACTAGATGGGCCTTGGGCCTGATCCAGCAGGGCTGTTCTTATGTTCTAACACTGCTTTTAACCCCAACCTTTAGCCGAGGTTAAGGGTGTGAAGTGAATCCCAGCACTAGGATTGTGTGGGTGTTCAGTCTGCTTGCAGCCTGAGCAGGCACAGAGTTGGGGGCCTAGAGTGCTCGATTCATGGGAGATTCCCCCCATGCACTGTGATCACTGTGCAGTGCATTGTGGGAGATCTGGACACATTGTCCCAGCCTCTGGAGATCTGTGCTGCCAGGTGCAGTGCAGATCGTGTGGGCACACACACCCGCCACTGTGATCCCCATCCCAGCAAGGCTCGTGTACCTAGCTTTCACATCATATATCAAGGAGCAACACATGTTGTGAATAGAAATACAAGTTTAGTTACAGTAACAAGAATCTGTCATGCAAATTATTCAAGTTATGTACATATTTGCATGACATTTACATAAACTGGACATAATTTGCATGATAGATTCTTGTTACTGTATAGCTAGCTGTATTTAGACTGCACATAAGAGATTCCTAGAGTAATTTCATATAAATCAGGACAGAAGCTATAACTGAGTGGATGGGTTCAAAGAACTGGGCCCCTCAGCTCCTGAGGGCCCTCCAGCTCCACCCCTCCCTATTTTCTTCATTATGTCCTCACTCTAAGGGGTCTCTGGGGAGAGGGGTGAATATGCCCCCCCTCCCCTAGCTACACCCCTGATATAAAGTGATGATTACATCATGAGAGCCAGCTTAATGTAGTGGTTAATGTGTTGGGTTAGGACTGGGGAGAGACCTCAGTTCAAATCCCCATTCAGCCATGAAATTTGCTGGGTGACTTTGGTACTTAAAAGATAGCAAAGATGATGCCAGGTGGCAAGGTCTGGGGAGAAAGTTCCAGAGCTTGGGTGCCACCACAGAAAAGGCCTTTCCCTCCCCAATAACTATCAACCTAACTTTTGAAGGTAGAGACACACAGAAATTGCCCCATTTGTGTTGAGCCAAAATGATGTGTGGGCTCATGAGAGGGTTTACTCATATCAAGGGACTATAGCTCAGTAACAGCTTTGCATGCAGAAGGTCTCAGATTCAGTTCCTGGCATCAGGTTCAAACTTTGGCAATCCCTAGGACTCATCTGAACCTCTGGAGGGCTGCCACCAGTCAGTGTGGACAATGCTGAGCTAGATGGACCAAAAGTCTGGTGCCGTATAATAAGGCAGCTTCCTGTGTAAGTAATGGCTGAAATTCCTACTAATGGTTTGAAGACATAGCATGCAAAACATCTTCACAGTATTTAGTAATCTGGAGTTGCATTCCATGCATGGCAAGCGGGTGATTTTCACCAATCCTTCCTGCACCAGCAAATGCTCCATGCAACCCCTAAGGGTCACAGAATATTTGTGAACAAATTCAGAGATTATACCCAGGTTCCTTTCTCCCAAGGCTTGAGCACTTATCTAAGCTGTGCTCATGAAATACTCTGGGGACTGCCTAGAATTCTGAAGCCTTAAATGTCTGTTCATTGGCACTCCAAGTCATGATTAGTGTCCAGGACTTGGATAAAAACAGATAAACACTTCCAATATTTGTGGAATTTACTTAGCTATTCGATGAAAGCTTATCCCTCATCAAACATACACATGACTCCAAAATTAAAATCCAGGTCAGCCCTACTTACTTAGCATCTATTTTGGGACAACCTGAAATGAGGCCATGTACAGAAGATAAAATATAGGCGGTGGGGATAGGCAGAGGCACGCTTTTTTGGACCAGCATTTTCAAACAGCCCGTTATTTTGGAGCTCTTCCATGTGGAAGCCGGGCTGTGGAAGTAAGGAATGAGCAGAGGAAAGTGAACAAAACAGACGCCTTGTAAAAGCTGCCACAGAAAGAGGAAACAGTAGCAAGATCTTACGTAAAAATTCAGGGAGGAAAGTAAGGAGAGAAGGAAAATAAGGGTAAAAAATTAATTAAAAACAATAATACTGTGACATGGTGCCGCAAGCAAAACCAAAGTGGGCTATTTTGTTTGTTCCTGTGGAAAAATGATGAAATCCAGATTGAGAGAGTGTTCTGACCCTTTTAAGGCTGGTATTTTAAACTGGAATGGCTTTACCCAGCAGCACATTGCTTCAAAAATTCAATAACCCTTAACCATGGTGGAAAAATGCCATGTGCCAACAGCTATTTTCCACAATTTTGTTCAAAAATAAATAAATAAATCTGAAAGAAATGCAGAAAATTGATTTGCAGCCCTGGCAGGAATAGGGAAAGCTAAACTAGTAGCACAAAGCTGTGGGCCAATAATTTATGTTTCAAATATCACTGTGTACTTTGCCTATATAATTTCAAGGGAGAATGATAATAATTAAAAGCACACACACTCGTCAGTGATTTCTTATGAGGGAAAATGCTGAATGGAGTACGCATAAGGATTTCTTTGGGTGCTTAATATTTCCAGTGAAGTTTTCAAGAATTAAATGCATAATCGTATCTGCCTCATCGAAAACCATCCCTAGGCAGATTCCATTATGTGTACAGGAATGGCACTGCCCACAAGTTCTAGGCAGGAACACCAAGCTGAAACGTGGCAACTTCTGTGTAACACACAGCTATATTAATTTATGATATTGAAAATATAGAGCCTGTTCTCATGAACAAATTGATGGGGGTGGGATTTGCAGAGAAGCCAGGATCCTACCTGCCTCCTCCCAGATTACCAGAGCCCACTCTGGGCTTCACTGCTCCCAGACCCACATGACCAGAGATCTCCAGTACAGGGTCCTCCAGCTTTAGCACAATGCATTACAGAAGCAGCAGAGAGGCAGCCCTCAGTACTACAGCAGCTCTGCTCAGCCTGGCCCCTCTTTCCACCTGACTCTATGATAAAGATGGCTGCTGGCAGCCCAAGCAGCTCAAATCATGCTAGTGCTGCAGACAACCAAAATAAAAGGTAGAGCAGGCTCATTTTTAGCCTGAGTAGCAAGTTTGGCCTACTCAGGGACAGAGCTGATGGGTCAGGAGGGTTCTCACACTGCTACAGACGACCAGACATTCTTGGGTTAACCCTCTTCTTCCCAGGAATCTCTGGACATGACAACAGCTCAATAGTTTCATACATAACAAGATACCTCCCATTAGTCCTTAGAACAGGGATAGGGAGTCTTTTTGAAATCTGGACTGAAGCTTTTAACTTTGTTCTTGTGAGGCAAATTTTGAGCAATTTTTTTTTGTGTTCAAAAAATTTGCTCTGTGTGATGTCATAGAAATATTGTGGCATTATCTTTGTCTCCTCACAAACATGTCCTTGTGTAGCACATCAGGAAGATTCACTAGCATGAAGGAGAGCTTTCCAGATACACAGCAATAGGCTGCACAGTCTCAGAACAACTAGGAAAGGGTCGTGCAGCCCTCGGGGACACATTTTCATGTAACACAGTTCACTCCCAGAGCCAGTATGAATCGTCAAAATTTGCTCCCCCAAGGCTAGAGCAGTAGTGGGAAAGCTCTCCCTCACGCGGGCATGTCTTCCTGGTGAGGTACTGGAAGACTGCTCTAGGGGTCAGCCACTGTGGAGGAACAAAACAGCAGAATATATGGGTCTGTTTACATAAGGAATAAAATCATTTTTGACAGGAAAAAGTCGCCACAAAGCGACTTTCACCGGTCATTTCCTGATAGTTAAGTTTTATTGTGCTGGGGCTTCTCTTGCCTGTCAAGATTACTTATTGTGCTTTATGAATAAGTTTTTGTGTTAATTCAGTTTAGGCCATGGCAAAATATGAATCTGACCATGAAGGGGTAGCTTTCCCCAAAGTGTTAACTATAGAAGAATAACAGAAAAAAGTTACCAGACTGTGACCATCTTTTGTCAAAAGAAATAATGTGACCTCTCTTTAAAATCTTATTCATATTTATTCTTGAGGCAGCTTTGTTTTCATCAAGAGAGGTTTGCTTGAAGTAGAGTCCATGAAAAAATGTGAACTTTGCTACACCAGGGAAAGCTTTGCCATGTGTGTTTGCTGATTCCTTCTTTCCATCACCCCAAAGCCCATGAAGGCTGTACGCCCAGCAGTCACGGGCCCAACTTCATGGGAAAGGGCGGAAAGGATTTAAAGAACTAATACTGTGGTCTTAGGCTGATGAACAGCAGAAAACTGTGTTCGATCTTTTTACAGATAACTCTTGAAAAAGTGCACAAGTTCTCTAAGTATTCATGAGTCCTGGGGTTGGTATATCGGATTGTTGCTGGTCTCGGTCCCAAACAATGACATGTAATAGGGATGTGCGCACCCGCTCACCTGGAGCCAAGCTTCACATCAAGTCGGCTTGGTTTGGGCAGTCTGAGTTTGAACCAGCCTGGCCCCCAAGGGGGTGGGGGGTGCTGGTTCAAGTTCAAACTGGACCACCATCCCCAGTTCAAAGAAGCAGCTTGAGACCAGCTCATGGAATATACTTGTAAAGGGAATCTGCCGAGGATTCCCCTTTACAAGTAAAGGGAATTCCTTACACTAAATGGGGACAGGGTGAGTGAAAGTAGTATTTACCTTAATAATTGAGATGTAAGTTTTGGGCGGTATAAAGAGACGTATGTTTTGGGTGGTAAAAGAGATGTAAGTTTTGGGTGGTATAAAAATACATTAAACAAATTAAATAAATAAATAAGGCAATGGGGGCAGGGGAGGCAGCTGCAGTCACAACAGCGGTGGAGACATCAGAGATGGTGGCAGGCTCCGCCAACCCCCCCTGCTGGCCTCCCAGATGACAGGCCGGGCAGCCTCTGTGCGTGCCTGAACCAGGCTGTAGCCAGCCCAGACTGTCATTTGGGAGGCCAGTGAGGTCTTCTCCACCGCTTGCCCTCAAGCCCTTCTCATGGATAATGAGAAAGAGCTCAATAAGTAAAAAGACATTTCACTGGGCAAATTTATGTTGGGGAAATCAGCTGATATCCGAACTAAAACTGCACTAGTGCAATGAACAAAGTTGCACCCCATGCATGAAGGACACATAGCTGAGCAGAAGCTCAAAGTTGCTTCATCTTTTGTGTTCTTGGTCTGCTTGTGCAAGCACTGTGCTCATGCAACAAGGAAAGTGGGTAGCTTTGCATCATTCCCTGCAACATATAAGGACTGAGGAAGAGGTTTTACATTGGTAGGCACACCACAGGTCACACAAGTACACCCTGTTGCACCAGCACAACACTGGTCTGGCATGCAAGTTCCTGACTTAGTGTAACTAACTAGAGCAACATCCTTGCACTAGTGCAACACATATGCACTACTGCAAATTAGTCTGGTTAATCTCCTGTAGGCAATTTTTCAAGTTTTAAAGAAATGTTTGGCAGGCAGAAGGGAAGAATAGTTGATGCCTTTGATTAGCTGTGATTCTGTAACCCTTAATGAGCTGGGTCTCATGATCAGTGAGACCCGGTTTGGGAAGGAAATTGGGGAGAGCGGGCTAAGCCCGCTTTTCCTGCACATGACCAGGGCGGGAGCCCTGGGCGGCCGAATTGGCTGCCCACACGATTGCCAGCTCGGTGACAGAGCCGGCTGGGGCTGGGGAGTTTGGGGGCCTGCGAGCCCGGTGGCTCCCACAATCAGCTGAAATCAGGCTAGGATCCCCTAGCCCGATTTTGGCTGATCATGGGAATAGCCTCAATATCTGTTATTCAACGTAGGTTCATTTAATGAAATGTTGTTGCTGTTGCTGTTGTTATGATATTTACCTTCTACTTATGCTTTTGTGCTTTGTTGCATATGACTAGTAGCCCAATACAGGCTATTGGGGTGGTGCGTACACATCTCCAATCATACCAAGTCAAGTCAGGTAAAATCAGACACATCCATCAAATTCAATGGTGGCCTTGACCATCTGCTGGTGTATCGTAATTGCTCATGCAGTTCACTCTTGCTGGATTGTGTGAATTAAAATGGAACTAAAAAGAACATGTATTTTCATTGAACAAATTAGCCATGGGTAAATGCTGGGCATTAAACAAAATTCTAATATAAATCCTATGCTTCAAATAAAAATCTTTTTGCAAATAGATTCTGTACATATAGGCTTTTAAAAATCACAATTGATCACCTACAGACACACTTTCAGTCTCCAGAGATTAGGGGTGTGCATGAACCATTTTATGCCGAACTGCTTTACCTCAAGCTGGAAGGAGAACCAAAAAGATCCCCCACCAAACAGTCAAATGAGGAAGAAAAGAATAAACACAATATAATGGATTATTACTATAGTAGAAAATAGATTCAATACTTCTCTCCAGACCTTTTTTGAAACTTAAATTAAAACATAGAAAGAGGGAAATGCAACAAAGAACACACGTTTCAATGTTCAGGTGAAACTCGGAAAATTAGAATATCATGCAAAAGTCCATTAATTTCAGTAATGCAAATTAAAAGGTGAAACTGATATATGAGACAGACGCATTACATGCAAAGCGAGATACGTCAAGCCTTAATTTGTTATAATTGTGATGATCATGGCGTACAGCTCATGAAAACCCCAAATCCACAATCCCAGAAAATTAGAATATTACATGGAACCAAGAAGACAAGGATTATAGAATAGAACAATATCGGACCTCTGAAAAGTATACAGTGTACTGTGCTTGATTGGCCAGCAAACTCGCCTGACCTGACCCCATAGAGAATCTATGGGGCATTGCCAAGAGAAGGATGAGAGACATGAGACCAAACAATGCAGAAGAGCTGAAGGCCGCTAATGAAGCATCCTGGTCTTCCATAATACCTCATCAGTGCTACAGGCTGATAGCATCCATGCAGAGGCGTAACTATAGGGGGGGCAGGGGGGGCACGTGCCCCGGGCGCCATCTTTTCTGGTCACGTGGGGGCGCCGCCATGACAATTTTTTAAAAATAATAATAATAATATTTTGTTAATACAAATGTTTCCTGCTCAGTGCAGCAGCACTGCAGCAGTCAAGGGAGCGCATTGGTGCCGCCTTCCCCACGAGTGGTCCCTTCTGCACTGCCTGCGCCCTCCCATTGCTTTGCTGGCGCCTGGCGGCCAGTCAGTGGCCTGGCTTGGTGGCGGCGGCGGGCGCTTGTGATGAAAAACCTAAGTATAATGTAGTATGTTAGGGGGGTGGGGGGGCGCCATTTCAGTGCTTGCCCTGGGCACCGTTTTCCTTAGTTACGCCTCTGCATCCATGCCACACCGCATTGAGGCAGTAATTGCTGCAAAAGGGGCCCAAACCAAGTACTGAATATATATGCATGCTTATACTTTTCAGAGGTCCGATATTGTTCTATTCTACAATCCTTGTCTTCTTGGTTCCATGTAATATTCTAATTTTCTGAGATTGTGGATTTGGGGTTTTCATGAGCTGTACGCCATGATCATCACAATTATAACAAATTAAGGCTTGACTTATCTCGCTTTGCATGTAATACGTCTGTCTCATATATCAGTTTCACCTTTTAATTTGCATTACTGAAATTAATGGACTTTTGCACGATATTCTAATTTTCCGAGTTTCACCTGTATATATGCCAGCTTCAGTTGACATATATACGTTGAAACATCTATTCTTTGTTGCAATTCCCTCTTTCTATGTTTTACTTTATGCAATAAAAAAGTCTGGAGAGAAGTATTGTATTAGTTCCATCTTGTGTATTGTGTCGCCATTATATCAACTAATTCAATATAGATCCATTAATGAATATGGATAGAACAATTGTGTTTTCCATAGTGGAAATGAATACAGCACATAGATGATAGAGTCCACAGACTATGTATCAAAATGGAGCAATGTGTTGTATTCATTTCCACTATGGTTCCTATTGTTTCTTGTTGAACATACAATTGTTCTATCCACATTCATTAACTGATCTATATTGAATATGTTTTCTACTATAGTAATACTCTGAAGCTCTTCTCACGATCTGTGAGATGAGCTTCTGTTGGGTCTGCAGGGAGAGTGGGCTTAGCTCACTCTCCCTGCAGATGAGCAGCTTCTCGAAGCTGGGCGGACAGATCAGCTGCCCACATGGCTGCTGGCTCTGTCATGGAGCTGATGGGGGGCTTTGGGGATCAGGGGCCGCGTGGCACCCGGAAGTTCCAGGATGCCCCATGTGAGCACATGGAGCATCCTAGAGAGACCCCTGAGCTGGGGAGGCTGCTTGTAGCCTCCCGGTTGGGGGTCTACTCATGTGTCGCCGCATGCTGTGGCGACATATGAGCAACCAAATGAGGTTAACAGAGCGATCACTCTGTTAACCTCATTTAAGGGGAGGGGGAATTAGGCGGGCTAGCAGCCTTGGGAGCACTGGGCTCACAGGTGGTTCCCACGATCCCTGGAAAGTGGGCTAAGCTCCCTTAGCCCACTTTCCAGTGATCATGGGAATAGCCTCTCCATTATATTATGTTTATTCTTTTCTTCCTCATTGGACACTTTTTGTTTGGGGTATCTTTTTGGTTCTCTTTGTGGTATATGTGTATAGATCCCAGTACGCTATAATTTTTGCTCTCACCTTGAACCAGGCCAGTTTGGCGGTTTGATCATGAACTGAACCAGGGGCAGTTTGGTCCATGATCGAACCAAACCAAGCCCAGTTAAGGTGGACCAGTTCGAAGCCAAGTGAGTGGTGCCCCTTAGAGCTTCCTAGGACCCCCACCCCTTTACTTGTAAAGGGGAGTCCTCACCAGTTTCTCCTTTACAAGTATAGCTGCTCAAGCCGCTGAACCGGTTCAGTCAAACGGACTGGACCAAATCAGTTTGGCAACACATGTTTCAGTTCGAATTTGTTCCAAATTCAAACTGAACTGTTATTTTTGGTTCATGCATACTCCTACCAGAGATTTGTATCAGGGGTTTGTACAATCCCAGTGTGGAGCTCTTTACAAAACATGTTTATTGCTGGAAAAGTCGCTAAGGCTGCAATCAATTTCTACTACTGCTACCTCAAATATTTATATACTGCTTTTCAGCAAATGTTCTCAAAGTATTTAACATAGAAAGCAAGCAGCAAATAAATAACATCACTCCCTTTCCCCAAAGGTCTCACAATCTAAAACCCACACTTACTTGGGTGCAGGAGGAGAGGTGTAAGCTCCCCACTTGCATTAAGAATTGGTTGGTAACCCCTTCTCTATCCCCAGCAAGGTATCTTTCCAACTTGACATGCCGGGGATCTACTCATGAGTAGGTGCAGTGCTACTCGCGATTAAAAAAAACAGGTTTGCGGAGCGCTTGTTCTGCAAACCTGGTTTGGGGGCAGGGGTTCTTGAGCGGGTTACCTGCTCCAGAACCACTGGACTCGCAGCCGAGCCCGGTGGTTCTGATGATTGGAAAAAATCAGGCTAGGCTTTCCTAGCCCGGTTTTTCCTATCGTGGGAATAGCCCCACAGTGAAGTTAAATATGCACCACATCTTCCACTTCTCCTGAACTGCAGATTCACGTTTACCAGGAAGATCCAAGTTTACCTGATTTGAAGATTTAGGTTTACCAGGAAAATCCTTAGAATTTTATGTAACATATCTCTTTGCTCATAAGAGTGCTTCTGTTACTTTCTGTATTGCTAAATTCTGTGCTGTTGTCTATAAAATCTGTCACGTAATGGTTAAGGCTCCCTCAATTGGTTAGGCAAAGACATTTACCTTATTAGGTGAACTGTTCATTATCCAAATGTGGCTAGTTGGGTAGATTTTAAGCTTTATGTACTCTCTCTCTCTCTCTCTCTCTCTCTCTCTCTCTCTCTCTCTCTCTCTCTCTCTTACTTGGTAGTAAGCTTTATTGAATATAGTGGAACTTCCAAGCAAAACATTCATAAATTGAGCTGAAAGGGATCAGATCTCAGTAACCAGTTGGGGAAACTGGGAGCAAGTAGAAGCAATACACTAAAAACAGAATGTGTGTGTGTGTGTGTGTGTGTGTTTCAGTCTCTTCTTTTAGGCACAAGTTATCTAACTACATTTTATATGGTATTTTTAATACTAAATTTCTCCCAAATGCTTACTAGCTATAAATAATAGTCCTGCAGAATTAAATAATAAGCAGATATTGGCTTCTGTTGACATTAATATTGACTAAGCTGAAGAAAGCTCCATATTTTCTCCAGGATTATTATAAATCAGAATATTCACTGAAACATGACAGCATTGTACGTACACATATATTCCAATTATCTTCTACAGACATTCTGGATGCCTTTTTCTTTCATTTTGGCTGCGCACACAGTTCCATTTGGAAAACCATATAGCAGCTCTACTAGATTACCTTATTGCTGCAAAGAATTCAAGACCCCTTTAGAAATAATCAGCACCCCAGTTTAGGGAATTTTGACAGCAGCAGGAGTTTGTGTGCCTGGTTTTGCATTCACTTCTACTTTCTATCCTGCCTTAATGGCGATTGACATGTCAGAAGGACATGGACAGGGTAGAGGAGAGGGAATGGCTAGATGAAGGTCCTCATCTGCCAGATCTGGTTTTTGAGAAAAAGCACTTCATATCCTCAAGGTCTATGGTCGGTAAATTATTAGTCTTATTATAAAATTATTATATTCAATTTCTATACCGCCCTTCCAAAAATGGCTCAGGGCAGTTTACACAGAGAAATAAATAACAAATAAATAAGATGGATCCCTGTCCCCAAAGGGCTCTCAATCTAAAAAGAAACATAAGATGGACACCAGCAACAGTCACTGGAGGTACTGTGCTGGGGGTGGAGAGGGCCAGTTACTCTCGCCATTGCTAAATAAAGAGAACCACCATGTTAAAAGGTGCCTCTTTGCCAAGTTAGCAGGGGTTCTGAAGGACTTCAGAATGTTACAGTAGCAACATATGACTGACCACTTGTTCCTTCAAAGCGTGCTGAGTTTTTACATGACCTATTATCCCTCTACCTTATAAATGGATTTTCTGAGGAGTTTCACATGGGTAGTGTGAAGCGCCAAAAGCAGGTCTGCGAGGAGAGCGGGTTTGACCCCCTCATACAATTGCTTACCCTTCCACGGTTGGACAGATCACCCGCCCAGATGAGCAGTGGCTTCCCCACCCCTCGCTCAAAAGGTCCGGGCTTTGAATGAAGGGAAGCGCTGCTGCGTGGTGCCCCACCCCCCAGAGCCCCAATAATGCATTGTGTGAGTGCACAGTACATTACCGGGAGCCCCCCTCCCATGATTTTGTCCACCACAGCTGCAAGAAGCCATAGCAGACACACAATCATGTAGCTTGGAACCTGGATTAAGTGGCGGGCTACTTTGGCTGGTTCGCTACCGTGCTGCCCGCCAGGGCTTCCCTAGCCTGGTTTTCTCTGCTTGTGAAAATAGCTTCATTTCTTTTGATCACTTCAACCCTCTTTTAATACCAAAATTCAAAGTGGTTTGCAAAGCTACAAAGATAAAAACAAGCAATAAACTGGTGGTGGGGGTGATTCCATTTATAACAAGGAAACAGTGGATGGGCACAAGGGGAAAACAGCCATGAATATTATTTAGATGTCTAGCAAATAAACAGAAAACCTGGCGTAGAAAGCTGATTAAGCTAAGTGTCATGGTGCTAGGTGAGCAACTGGGGAAAAGCACTCCTGGGGCACCTGGACAAGGACCTCGGATGATGCAGATTTTAATACACAAGCAGGTTCATATGGAAGGAAGTGATCCTTTGTGTCCTTCATATGCCTCCTTGACCATATCCAAGAGCTAAAGGAGTGGTTGATCCAGCAAAGGCTGGCTGTAAATGGGGGGGGGGATTATAAAGGAACCAGAACACTAACCCTTCCTGGAGCTTAGGTTGGCCCTGATCCAATGTGAGTGTCTGAGCTGACCTCCCCCTCATCCTGAGTAAGCCCATTAGGAGTGAAGCCCCTAACAGCCAGGCAAGCACTTCATCTCCAGTTTTGGCCCATCATCGCCTCTGCTCTTGAGGTCCTGGGGGCAATGCAGGTATTTCTGGGGATAGGACAGCCTTGCTGGGGGCACTGTTCCAGAGGTCTAGGGCTATTCAAGTTCTGTTGAATCTAGGGGACCTTCCTTGGGGCCAGGGTTTATGGCTGCAGCACCCTCATCCTGCATGCTTATCCTCTTCCATATCCTCCTCCTCCAAGAGGGTCTCCTCTGAGTTGGAGTCTAGCTGAATCTTGATACTGACTGCTGTCTAGGGGGGCAGCAATCCATGCAAAAGGCCTATTAACTCCAATAATTTCCCTCCCGGCCATTGATAAATGTGATAAGCTTGATCAATGCATGAATTTTAAAGTTCTCTGAGGGCCCTTGTGCACAGGGTGCCCCCATTTTTTAAACTGGCAATGCTATATGCCTATACCTCTATACTCTTGATAGTTTAATGCAGCATTTGAACTTGCTCTGTCAACAGGAACCAAATCCAATGAGACAAGCACTGTCCTGGCACTGATGTAAAATCACACTATGAGAATGTATCGTCTGTAGTCTTTCACTTAGGTGGGGATTAGATTTTCTGGGAGGAGCATGGAATATTACAATCTTTCCCCCAAATATATTATGTTTGGGCATTTCAAAAGGCTTTGTGGGGTTCCTTTTTCATTGAAATTGCAATTCTAAATTGGACATTGAAATTACAAATTCAGGAAAACAAAATATTATTTACCTCCTGTTGTGCAAATAATCAGTTTTGCAGAACTCCCTTGAGCTTGAAGCAATGTGTTCACCTTGGTGGAGGTTATCCTCAAGTTCTCCGACAATCACACTAAAACATATTATTTACATGCACAAATAAATAAGCCAGAAATTCCAAACATCTGAAAGGCACATTTTCAAAAGGAGAAAAATATATATTATGATACTGGTCCCCCCACCCCCAACATTTCAGTGAGAAACAAAACAAAATAAAGATAGTTTGTGTACCTGTAACACCCCTATCATTCTCACACCAAGGATTGATGCCTAAATCCTTGTCCTCCCACTGATATGCATTGCTAACGTCTGTTCTTCACCATCCTCCAATACACCTCCAGAGTAATGCTGTTATTCTGCAATAAGGATGCTACTCCATTCACCTCACTGTATCTTCTCCCTGGTTTTTGGCTTCTGAACTACCTGCCTTACAGGTAGTTCAGAACAAAATACAATATGTAGAACAAAATATATTTGTTCTGCCTTAGCAGAACAAATGTATTAAGAATCCACAGTGGTTCCCATTTAATTTCCAAATAGTGTAAGGAGTGCTGTGCCTCAGCTTCTTATTTCTATAGCCCTGTTCAGATACACAGGGGAAAGGGGATGTTGTACTTAACATCCTAAGATCATGGTTCTATTATGCTGTTGATGCACTTAGAAGCTTCACCACCATGCTCAATGCACATACAGCATTTGTTTGCAGTCACAAACACTGTAAGCATGAAGAGATTCTTTCTGCAATTGGAAACCTGGGAGATCTGGATGAGAGATAGTACTCACCTGAGTAGGGATGTGCCGAAATGAATGTTGCATTTTGTTTCAAGCTGGAAACTAAAAACAGATGGCCGAAACATTTCAGCGAAACAGTGGTTGAACCGGCTGTTTTGACAGAACAAAACTTGAAACATAACACTGCAGGATATGGGGTGGGTTAGGGGGGTGGGGGTGGGGGGTGTTGGGAGTTGGGGAAAGATTAAAAAATTATGTAAAATTGCCCACTTGCCCATTTCTTTTGTGGGTTGGATGATAGGTAGCAATCAACCAGTGTTATATCTAATTTTTTTTTAATCTGTGTACCTAACCTGTGGTGCTCCAGAAGTTGCAGAACTACAACTTCCATCATCATTGCTCACTTTATGGCCATAAATATTTTGCAAAGATCTGTGAACAAAGTAGATTATTCTAAGCCAGCAAGACCTCTCACATTTGGTGCCATATTTTAGTACTATGAGATCTCCCCCCAAAAAAAACAATCATGATGAGATGCTGGAGAAGTTGCCCCACTGACATCATGGCTGGTTGTTTTACAGACTGTGCTGGACCAGTAACCTGCCTACAGAGTTCCAGTGCAGCCCAAAAGCCCGGTGTCATATGACTTTAATGGACTGGTTAGACTGAAGATATCAACTGAAAAGAATCACTCAGGGGAAACAGACCTCAAATATACATTGACCATTTCTTGAGCTACAGAGCTAAAGATAATTTTGCTAGAGATTGAAGCTATTCCCATGATCACTGGAAAGTGAGCTAAGGGAGCTTTGCCCTCTTTCCAGTGGTCGTGGGAACTGCCAGGCTCGCAGGCGGGTCCGGTGCTCCCAAGGCTGCTAGCCTGCCTAAACCACCCTCCCCTTCAATGAGGTTAACGGAACAAGTGCTCCGTTAACTTCATTTCGTTGCTTGTGTGTCGCCACAGTGCTCTGTGACACATGAGTAGACTCCTGGCCGGGAAGCTGAAAGCAGCCTCTCAGGCTCAGGGATTTCTCCAGGATGCCCCATGCGCTTGTGCGGGGCATCCTGGAACTTCCAGGGCCACGCAGCCCCTGATCTCCTCAGCCTCTGCCGACATTGTCACGGAGCTGGCAGTCACATGGGCGGCCGATCCAGCCACCCAGCTACGAGTGTCTGCTCATCTGCGGGGAGAGCAGGCTAAGCCCGCTCTCCATGCAGAATCCCCTCAGGCGCTTCACACATGTTGTGTGAAGCGCCTCATTGTAATTTACAATCTGGTTGACATAACATCAGGATTCCTAACCTATGGTACTCCAGATGTTGGTGAACTTCAGTTCCCATAATCTGAGCCACAATATTGTAGCTGAGGATGATGGGAGTTGTAGTTCTGCAACATCTGGAGTACCACAGGTTGGGAAGCCCTGACATAATGTATAAAGACTTTTCCTCAGATAGGGTGAATGCAAAGTATTTTCCTGTTTATTGATATTTTTAATCTGCAATTGTATGACACAAATGTAGGTGCTAGGAACACAGGAAGCTGCCATCTACTGAGTCAGACCATTTGTCCATTTAACTCAGTATTGTTTACACAGACTGGCAGCGGCTTCTCCAAGATTGCAGGCAGGAATCTCTCTCGGCCCTATCTTGGAGATGCCAGGGAGGAAACTTGGAACCTTCCCAGAGTGGCTCCATTCCCTAAAGGGAATATCTTACAGTGCTCACATGTAGTCTCCCATTCATATGCAACCAGAGTGGACCCTGCTTAGCTAAGGGGACAAGTCATGATTGCTACCAAAAGACCAGCTCTCCTCCTCCCTTTTCAAGAAATAAGAAATAACCCTAGTAGTCATGTGAATTTTTTAAAAAAGATAATTCTTCTGGTTTCTGAGTGATTAGCACATCCTGAGGCTCTTCTCACCATCAGTGAGAAGAGCTTGGATGGGTTTTGCGGTTTTTGCTGTGTCCCCGCAAATGAGCAGTCAGTCTGCTCCGGGCGGCCAAACCGGCCGCCCACACAACTGCCGGCTCTGTTATGGAGCCACAGGGGGCTGGGGGGATCGGGGGCCGTGTGCCCCCCGGAAGCTCCAGCATGCCCTGCGCGAGCATGCAGGGCATTCTGGAGAGACCCCCAAGCCGAGAGGCTGCTTTGAAGCCTCCCGGTCGGCGGTCTACTTGTGAGTTGCCACGCCGTGGAGCTGCGCCACGGCAACTCACGATTGTAGAGCCCGGGTTAGCGGACCACTCATTCCACTAACCTGGGCTTAGGGGAGGGTTACTTAACTGGGTTAACCGCTTGGAGGCCACCGGGCTCGCCTGCAAGCCCAGTGGTTCTCATGGTCAGAAGAAATCAGGCTAGTCTTCCCTAGCCCGATTTTGGCTGATCGTGGGAATAGCCTCCCTGCCTCCATCCTTATTTTTCAAGGTTATTTCTGCAACTAGCAAATAGTAACTGCTGTCCAAAAGTGGGCGGGGGGAGATCAATTTGGGAATATTCAGAACCCAAAGCATTTTCTGTAAGTTCGCAACAAACCCCTTCTTGCAAAAAGGCTTTGAGGACCATATACAATGTCACTATAATCTCAGTCCTATTTTTGTTGTATTATGGCAGTGAAGGTGTTATTTGCATTGCGTTTGAGCAGATCAGTCACAACCAGATTTTTTAAAGAATGTCTATTATTTCATTGATTTGAACCCTGCTCTGGCCTACAAAGTGAATGCATTTTTTTTTGTAAGTATGGCATATAAAAATCCCATTCCAATATGCACAGAGAGCAGTAATCTTGTTATAATTTGTCATTAACAATTGCTAGACAATCCACTGCAGCCACCTCATCAAGCAAATCTTTCCCCTCAGCAGCGAGAGGAGGAAGCAGGCTGAGTTAGCTACAAGAAGCAGGTGTTGTGGTGTTGCTCCCTGTGGAGACTATTTCAATACCCAGATGTCATTAGCACTGTGAAACAGTACATTGTAGTACAGTAAGTGCGTCATGTTGCACTGCTTGCTACGGCACTCTGGAGCATCCGGCAATAGATCACTGTAGGATCCTGTCAAGAAAGGTGGTTCTGAAGGAGGGAGGTCAATAAGAGCAGAGAACTATAAAAGTGGGCAGGGGGGGGGCTCATGAAATTGATCAGGTAGCCATGGCTACGACTCCTGGTCTGCCTTACCTATTTAAAAATATCCAAAGCGTAAACACTTTAGGAGAATGGTTTGATTTCATTTGATACTGATGCTCTGTATATAGAAACTCTTCTCTTTTAACCTCTGTCCTTATGATCATGTTTGGGACTGGGACCTTTGCACAGGAGTTAAACACAATATAAAGTATAGAGGACTGAGACAAACCTAAAGGTCTCCTCCTCAGCAACTAAGGTTATCACCACACTTGGAGAAGACAGCAGAGGGTGATAGGGCAGTGCCTCCAAAATCCTCCAAAATTAATAGCCAGCAAAACCTTAAAAAAAACAAAAACCATGTATATCCTGCTCTTCCCAGAACTGTTGCCCAGAGCTGTGTACATAGTTATGTTTATCCTCACAACAATGAAAGGGATTTATTCCATCAGCCCTTTAAGCGGTGGTGGTCTACCCTCTTCTGAAGAAGCCTTCCCTCGATCCTGATAATCTGGATAACTATCGTCCAATCTCCAATCTTCCTTTTCTTGGTAAGATTCTGGAGAAGGTGGTTTGTGCTCAGTTGATGAAAGTCCTGGAGGAAACTGATTTCCTGGATCCTTGCCAGCCAGGTTTTAGGCCGCAGCACAGCACTGAAACAACATTGGTCACCTTGTTGGATGACCTGTATCGTAACCTTGATGTGGTAAGCACACCTTTCTTGGTTCTTCTTGATCGCTCAGCAGCCTTCGATACCATCGACCATGCTATCCTTCTGGAGTGCTTAAGTGGGCTGGGTATTGGGGTCACTGTTCTTCATTGATTCTGATCCTGTCTCACTGGGTGATTCCAGTTGGTGTTGATTGGGGGTAAGTGTTCTGTGCCCTGGCCCCTTTCTTGTGGGTTTCCACAGGGCTTGCTCCTTTCTCCCATTCTCTTTAACAGCTACATGAAGTCACTGGGCCTGGCCATCCGTCAGTTTGGGCTAGGTTTTCATCAATATGCTGATGATACTCAGCTTTATATCTCTACCCTGGCCAAACAGGTGATGCCGTTCATGTGCTGGCTCAGTGCCTAGAGGCTGTCATGACCTGGATGGGCCAAAACAAGCTCATGCTCAATCCCTCCAAGACTGGGTTGCTGTGTGTGAGTTTATCTCTTGATGGGGTTGCACTTCCCTTGAGAGAGATGGTTCATCATCTATGGGACCTTCTGGACTTGCAGTTCCTGCTTGCAGGTGGAGGTTTTGGCCAGGGGTGTCTTTGCCCAGCTTTGGCTGGTTCGCCAGTTGTGGCCTTTTCTCAACCGGCAGGCCCTGGCAACAGTAACTCGTTATATTTATTTATTGTTTTTGTTTGTTTGTTTGTTTGTTTTATTTCTATACTGCCCTTCCAAAAATGTTTCAGGGTGGTTTACACATAGAAATAACAAACAAATAAGATGGATCCCTGTCCCCAAAGAGCTCACAATCTAAAAAGAAACATGATAGACACCAGCAACAGTCACTGGAGATACTGTGCTGGGGTGGATAGGGCCGGTCACACTCTCCCTGCTAAATAAAGAGAATCACCACATTAAAAGGGGCCTCTTTGCCAAGTTAGCAAGGGTCTCATGCCTTTATTACCTCTTGTTTACTGTAATACATTCTACCTAGGGTTGCCTTTGATAATGATTCAGAAGCTTCAACTAGTCCAGAATGCAGCGGCCCACCTCCTCATGGGTGGCAGTAGATTTGATAGTGTCGCACGTCTTTTACGGCTGCTGCACTGGTTGCCTGTTTGCTTCCGGGTTCAATTCAAAGTACTGGTTCTCACCTACAAAACCCTTATGGGCTTAACATCAGGATTGCCTCTCTCGGCCAGTTGTATCCTGACCTGTGAGGTCTTCTCAGCTGGCCCTCCTTAGTGTCTCAGTCCCTAGTGTATTGCGTGGTGCCTTGGCCCATAGAAGGGCCTTCTCTGTGGCTGCTCCTCTTCTTTGGAACACTCTTCCCCCCCAGATTCATTCAGCCCCCTCCCTGGCTGCTTTTAAGGCCCTTCTTAATGCCCACCTGTTTCGCCAGGCATTTGCCCTTTAATTATTATTATGATTTTAATTAATTGTTATTGGTATTGTTGTTCACCGCCTAGAGTCTTTGGAAGAGGCAGTATATAAGAAATTTTTAATACATAAAACAAACAAACAAACAAACAAACAAATAAACAAACAACTAACCCTGTGAGGTAGGTTAGGCTGAGAGATACGTGACTGGCCCAGAGTCACCCAGTGAGTTTCATGGCTGAATGGGGATTTGAACTCAGATCTCCCCAGTCATAGTCCAATACTCTAACCACTACACCATACTGCCTCAATTTCTCTCTACTTTCAGATCTCCTCCTAAGTATTTTAGGACCCTGCCTTTACTTAATCATCCCACCAATAGTCAAAAATAGCATTCTCATGTTCAGCTGTAAGACCTGTACCATATCATTGTCTTATGAGATCTTTCCCACACTCCATCATTATAAGCTGGCTGCCACTGGTAGAAAATAGAGTGAATACTTTTGCAGAGGAAGATGAGAGGCCTTATGTACCGAGTCTGTTCGCATGTGCAGCCTATCTCAGGCTAGGGAAGCCCAGCATGAGTTAGGCTACACATGAGAACCGCCGAGACTGAGCCCATTCCCAGCGGGGCAGTGCCGCAAAGCCTGGCTTTTTAGCCTGGCTCCTAGTCAGGCTTCCTGATCGTGTGTCTCATCAGGCTGCATTCAGCTTGAGGAGACACAGACACAGAGATGAGTGCCTAGAGTGCCCATCTCCTGTGGGAATCACCTAATGCACCATGCTTGATGCATGGTAAATTGTGGGATACCTGGAGGCCTCTGGAGCTCTGTGCTGTTTGGTCCAGCAGTGGATCATCTGGCCAAGTAGTTTGTGCTCCCTGCAGTGTTCCATGGCTCATCTGGGGGGAACATAAGCTTCGTGTAGCCATCCCCCTGCTCACCTGCCCACCCGATTGCATGAACAGCCCCACTGTGTTTCAGTTTTACATTTGAACAAATTGATATTTGTAATAGTATCCAAAATTTGTCATTTCATCAAAGTCCTCCTCTTATGTATTCCTTCCCTGGGGCTGCTACCTTTTGTTAATTAATGATTAGCTGAATTGATTCAAAACCTTCTGATCAATTACAAAATTACCAAAGGTATAAACACACTTCTTCTTCTTTTTTTTAAAGGTTAACCATTTTAAATATGAATACGTATATAAATACCAGGTGGCAAGAGCCATCTTAGAAGAGGCTGGAGCGCTCTCTCTCTCTCTCTCTCTCTCTCTCTCTCTCTCTCTCTCTCTCAGCAATGCCTCTTCTAAGATGATTCTTGCTACAACACATACAAGCATGATCTAAACACAAAATAGGGCTGTATCTCACAATCAGAAAAGCTGGGTTGTAGAGGGAAACCTGGACCTGTGGGACTCGATCACGCCAATCCTTTTCAGACCTGGGTAGCCTGACTTTGCTGCCCAGAACCAAATCAATGTAGGAAGAAAACAGCTCATTTCCTGCCTCAGTGTTTGGTTGTCTGCATGTGTGATTGGGTAAAAATGCAGCTCTGGCTACCGGTGGCCATCAGTACCATTGAGTCCTGTGGAAAGCAGGGTCAGGCAGAGTGAAGCTGCTGCAGTACTAAGGGTTGCCTCTCTGATGCTCCCTCAATGCTTTGTGGGACACTGGAGGTCCCACTGTCCCCTGCCCCCCCACGCCACACACACATACAAACACACAGTTGTGTGAAAGAGCTTAGTATGTTTTCCTCTTCAAAATCTATTGTTTTGTTCATGTGTAGATTCATACAGGCTTAATTGACTAATGAATTAAAACTCAGTGGCTCACCCGTGGAAGAGCAAGGCACGTGTGTTGACTTTGTGCTTGTTCAAACTGTGTCCTACAAAGCCCAAAGGGGCTCTGTGGCTCCTAAGAATTGTGTCACTGCTGAACCAATACTGCGCCAATTGTTCCCAATTGGGGTGGTGGGGTGTAGCACTGCTACAATAGTGAGGCAATTCTTAGGAGCCACAGAGGCTTTCTGAGCTCAGTAGGATGTGTTTTGGACTCACCTAGAGTCAAGGTGCATGCCCCACTCTTCCATGTGTGGCATACTGTGCTGTATGTGAGCTATACATTTCTTTTACCCATTCTGTTTTTAACTGACATGCACACAACTTGAATCATGAGGCAGAAGAAATTAAATGGTTTTTCCCCCCACTTAGGGAGAAGTAAGGATATGGGGATGTGATGCGAGTGAGACATGAGCCTTTTCCCACACATTATTCAGTGAGGCAACACTAATGGTTACAGCACTGAAAGCAGGTAGGAAGTCCCACCCCAGCAGTGTCACTCACCCCCCTCTCTCTAGCCACTCATGTGACATCACCACATATAGCCAAGTCTGATTGGAAATGCTGTAAAATTACGTAGGGCAAATGAAAGCCATCCCACTCCTTTTACTCTGAATTCAGAACAAAAATGTCCCCACTAAAGTCGAAGGGACAAAGTCCCTTGCTAAAGTCGAAGGGACAAAGTTCCTTCTTGCCTGGCCACCCACCATACACAATGTGTGAACACTTGTGCTTGATCCCAAGCTCCTTGAAGAGGGGAAGATTTGTTTTATAGGGGTAGAAATGCCCATGAAGAACATGCCCCCACTCCTGGTTTAGCTCATTTAAAAAATGAAGAAAGAGAACAGCAGGGTCAAGTGCTGTTAAAATGTTGTCAAGGTATGGCAGCAACAAAGATGCCGTTCTATCATCACCATTCATAGTGCATGAGATTCAACACTGCATTAATTGACACAGAGAGCTGTTTTCAATAAGACCACACTTCGAAAGTTTCAAACTATGTGTGCTTTGTGATGGATGGGCTTGACTGCTGCTCTGCTTGAGCAGGTTTAACAGCTACACTCTTTAGGCACAACTTCTCTGTCTCTCTTGCTCAATCGAGAAAGCTCCAAAGAAGCTAAGATGTGCAAAGAATACCAAGAGCTGAACATTCCATCCAGTGGACAGGAGTTTTCCAAGGCCTGTTTGGCTTGGCCTTCCTCTGCCATTCCTTCCTTCCTTTCTTTCTAGCTTTCTTTCTTTCTTTCGAAGTGTGAAACTGACTGGTTCCTGGTGTTTGTTCTGTGGTTGATGCTAACTGTTCCATCTGTGTAAACTGCATTCTGCCAGCCTGGGAATTTAACAACACTTTCCCCTTTAGCTGGCTCAAAAGAAAATGAAAGGCTAAGTTAAGTGGCACTTTGAAGCTCTGCAAACATATAGATAACTCAGAATTATTACTGCAGCTGTAACTGAGGTCTGCAGCTCTATCATAGCCTTCGTAAATGATCTCCTAGTGGTCAGTAGATGAAATTGAATCCTATACAATCCATTGAATCAGGGGATGCCAGAAGATAGATCAGGAACTATTGGTGATTTCATATATGAATAAGCCATCACTAGGAATATAAGAGCTGGCTCAATTCGAATCCAAAGTGGAGTGCTGGTCTGAGTTCCAATTGGGCTGACCCCAGTTCTAAAAGAACTGGTCTGAACCATAGTTCTGAGATATAGTTGTAAAGGGGAATCAAGGAAGAATCCCCCTTTAGAAGTAAAGGGGCATTCCTCATCCTAAGACCGAGGGGATGGGGACTGAAGGACATAAGAACATAAGAACAGCCCTGCTGGATCAGGCACAAGGCCCATCTAGTCCAGCATCCTGTTTCACATAGTGGCCCACCAGATGCCTCAGAGGAGCCCACAGGCAAGAGGTATGTGCATGCCCTCTCTCCTGCTGTTTCTCCCCTGCAGCTGGCATAGAGAGGCATCTTTACACTTGCTTACATTCAACCACATTTGCCATTTTGTCGCCCAGTCCCCAAGTTTGGAGAGATCTTTTTGGAGTTCCTCACAATCTGTTGTGTATTTCTCTACCCTAAATAGTTTAGTGCAGGGATTCTCAATGTTGGGTCCCCAGATGTTATTGGACTTCAACTCCCATAATCCCCAACCAAAGGCCACTGGGGCTGGGGATTCTGGAAGTTGAAGTCCAATAACGTCTGGGGACCCAACGTTGAGAATCCCTGGTTTAGTGTCATCTGCAAATCTGGCCACTTCGCTGGTCACCTCAACTTCTAGATCGTTTATGAAAAAGTTAAAGAGCACTGGTCCCAGTACCGATCCCTGGCGGGCCCCACTTCCTACCTACCTCCATTGTGAAAACTGTCCATTTATTCCTACTCTCTGCTTTCTGGCCTTCAACCAGTTACCAATCCACACATGAACCTGTCCACTTATTCCATGACTGCTAAGTTTACTCAAGAGCCTTTGGTGGGGAACTTTATCAAAAGCTTTTTGGAAGTCCAAGTATACGTTGGGGCTATTCTTACAATCACAAAAATCGGGCTAGGAAAATCCTAGCCCAATTTTTGTGATTGTTAGAACCACCGGGCTCACAGCCGAGCCCGGTAGTTCCGGAATGGCTAACCCGCTCCTGTAGCCCACCTCTTAGCCCGGGTTTGCGGAGCGAGTGCTCCGCAAACCCGGGCTAACTGCTCATGAGTAGCTGTGGCGCAGCTCTGCAGCACAGCTACTTGCATGTAGACCACCAGCCGGGAGGCTTAAAAGCAGCCTCCCAGCTCGGGGGTCTCCCCAGTATGCCCTGCGCGCTCGCGCAAGGCATACTGGGGCGTCTGGGGGCCACGCGCCCCCGAGCTCCCCAGCCCCCGCTGGCTCCATCTCAGAGCCAGCCATCGTGTGGGCGGCTGACCCGGCTGCCCAGGGCTCCCTGCACGCTCGTCTGCAGGGAGAGCAGGCTTAGACCGCTCTCCCCACAGTTTTGACAAAACCGGGTCTCACGGATCGTGAGACCCGGCTCTATGTCAACCGGATCACCTTGATCCACATGCCTGTTGACACTCTCAAAGAATTCCAAAAGGTTAGTGAGGCAAGACTTTCCCTTGCAGAAGCCACGCTGGTTCTCCTTCAACAAGACCTGTTCTTCTATATACTTAATAATTTTGTCCTTAAGTATGCTTTCCATTAATGCACCCAGCACCGAAGTTAAGCTCCCCAGCCTGTAATTTCCTAGATCCCCCCTGGATCCCTTCTTGAAAATTTGAGTCACATTGACTACTTTCCAGTCCTCTAGTACAGAGCCTGATTGTAGGGATAAGTTATATATTTTTGCTAGGAGATTGGCAATTTCACATTTGAGTTCATTCAGAACTCTTGGACGGATGCCATCTGGCCCTGGCGATTTGTTAATTTTTAGTTTTTCAAGACAATTTAGAACATCTTCCCTTGTCACCTCAAATTCACCCAGTTCCTCTGCCGCTAAACCTAAAAAACTCAATTCTGAAGAGGGTATATGGTCAGTATCCTCCACCCTGAAGACAGATGCAAAGAACTCATTCAGCTTCTCTGCAATCTTGTTATCCTCCTTAATAATCTCTTTCACACCCTCATCATCTACAGGGCCAACTGCCTCCCTGGCAGGTTTTCTACTTCTGATAAATTTAAAGAAGTTTTTGTTATTCCCCTTGACACCTCTAGCTATATGCTCCTCAAACTCTCTCTTTGCATCCCTTATTGTGTCCTTGCATTTCTTTTGCCAGAGATTATGTTCCTTCCTGCTCTCTTCATTTGGGCAGGACTTCTGTTTTCTGAAGGAAGTCTTCTTCCCTTTTATAGCTTCCTTGACTCTACTTGTCAGCCATGCTGGCATCCTCCTGAACTTGGTGGTACCTTTCCTCCTTTTTGGTATACATTCCAACTGAGCTTCTAGTACTGTGGTTTTAAGTAAGTTCAATGCTTTCTGGGGTGATTTGACCTTCCTGACTTTCCCTTTTAACTTCCTTCTTACCAGCCCCCTCATTTTTGAGAAGTTTCCTCTTCTGACATTCAATGCATCTGTGCTGGACTTCTTTGGCAATTCTCCACTTGCATATATGCTGAACTGGATCACACTACGGTCACTACTACCCAATGGTTCTGCAGCATTGACATCTCACACCAGATCCTGGGCACCACACAGGATTAAATCCAACCTTTCTGGTTGGTTCCATGACTAACTGTTCTAAGGCACAGTCATTTAGCACATCTAGAAATTTGGACTCTTTGTCATTACCTACATATGAATTTACCCAGTCTATGTGTGTGTAGTTGAAGTCACCTATTATTACTGCCCTGTCTCTCTTTGACACCTCTCTTATTTGTTTCTCCAACTCCAGGACACTCTCAGCACTTTGATCTGGAGGGAGATAGCACATCCTTAGTAACACATTTCCTTCCAGACCTCATAATGTTACCCATAATGATTCTGTGGAGGACTCTGGTCCACCTAGGTTTTCTATCTTATTGGAATCTATCCCTTCTTTGACATACAGCACCTCTCCTCCCCCAACCCTCCCTTCCCTGTCCATTCTATAGAGTTTATATCCAGGAATAACCATGTCCCTCTGGTTCGCACTTTGCACCATTCCACCAGGTTTCTGTTTCACCCACTATATCTATGTTTTCATTAATAACCAAGTACTCCAGCTCACCCATCTTGGCTTGGAGACTTCTGGCATTGGTGTACAGACACCTATATGCCGGGTCTCTCACCTGGTGTTGGCATGTGCTGTCTCCCTTACCATCATTTGACCTATTTGGCAAGCTGTCTTGTGTTTCCTTCTGCTCAACTCCTGGCTCTACTCTGTCCCCTTCTGGCTTATCCAAAACATGTTCACCCTCACACCTTTGGGGACTTTGCTGGCCGAAGCAGATACCACCCTGTTCCCACCGGCAATCCCCCAGGTGTCATTGTAAAAGCTCTGCGACCTTCTTGATTTTTAACACCAGCAGTCTGGTTCCATTTTGGTTCAAGTCCAGCCCATCCCTTTTGTACAGGCTTCGCTTTCCCCAAAATGTATCCCAGTGCCTAATTAATCTAAACCCCTCCTCCCGACACCACCGTCTCATCCATGCATTGAGACCCCTCAGCTCCACCTGTCTCACTGTCCCTGAGCATGGAACAGGTAGCACTTCAGAGAACACTGCCCAGGGGCTCCTGGACTTTGGTATGCTACCTAGCAGCCTAAATTTGGCTTCCAGGACCTCCCGACTGTAATTTCCCAACATCATTGGTGCCAATGTGCACCACGACAGCTGACTCCTCCCCAGCACTGCCCAACAGCCTACCTAGAAGTAGCATGACATCCGCAACCTTTGCACCAGGCAGGCAAGTAACCGTGTGGTCACAGACCCATCTCCCTATGCCCCTAATGATCAAATCACCCAATACTAAGAGGCCCCCACACCTTGGAGGAGTATCCTCTCTGCAAGAGGATATGGGTGCATCACCCAAGGAAGGGGTCCCTGTTAAGGGAGTGTTTCCCTCTTCCTCAGACTGACGTTCTCCTTCCCTGAGATCCTCATTCTCCATGATAGCAGAAGTGCCGTCAGCATGGGAGTGGATGCCTCTACCACATCCCTGAGGATCTCATCCACACACCTCTCTGCCTCCCTGAGCTTCCTCAGGTCAGCCACCTTGGCTTCAAGTGAATGAACTTATTCCCTGAGAGCCAAGAGCTCTTTGCACTGAGCGCACACCCATGACTTTTGCCCCTCAGGCAGATAGTCATACATGCAACATTCTGTGCAATACGCTGGGAAGCACCCCCTCCGCTGTTGGCATTGTACCTTCATAACTAGTTTTATTGGCTATTTAGAATATATGGGGTTTGAAGCTAGGTACTGGGTACAGTTGTCAGCTAATTAATAGTTTTTAGTTTTGTCCTCCAAGAAAATTACAACGGTTGGGTAGTACTCACCTTATTCTTGTCTTGTGTGTCTTCCCACAGCTTTCCCCACCAATCTCCCACTAAACTCCTTTGTTATCTGTTTGCAAACCCCTGTTAGCAAAGTTCCTGGGAGCAAAGCTCCTCTGGTCCGAACCTTGTATTCAACACCAGCAGTCAAACTGGCTCAGCTCAGGAATGTGGGGCCTCCCACAAGCCGGGGCCCTCACCTGGAATGAATGAATCCTCCACTCAAGCTTTGCCTCTGCAAAGACACAAACACTGCCAGCCAGCCAGAAATCTAACCCTAAGAGATTTCCAGCCCTAGGAAACCTAGCTTCTCCTTCCCCTCTTGTTTTCTTGGTGATTTATTCATTTATTTTATTTCCTTGCTGTGGAAATGTTGCTACAAGCTTGTTGCTTCCTTCCTCCTCCAGGACATCCTAGGCTCCCTTAACCTCATTTTCCCCACCATCTGTCAGCTGCAGCCAGACTCGGGGAGGGGGATCCCCATAATGCACCACATACTCATGTGGAGTATTATTTCAGCTCCAGGGGTTGGGGTGATGCAGAGCGATGTGTCCTGGCACCCCAAACCTCGGAGCTACTGGCAGCAGCTGGTGATTGTCTGGGCGGGCGATCTGCCCACCCAAGGAAAGGGAACTGCTCGTGTGTGGGGAGGTAAGCTCTTCAGGGTTTCCTTCCCACTAACCCTATTGCCCTTTCTCACTAGTCATGATAAAGGGCTCATTGTCTGTCTCTGATTTGGTACTAATACAGTACCTAACACTGTCACCTCTGCTCTACATTATAGCATCTCCCTGATGGGATGTTGGTTGCCAAAGAATGTTTTGCCTAATGAAGAGAGAACTGAAGAGAATGTGGTGATTCCTCCTCAGGCAAAACAATTGGGAGTTCTAGGAAAGTCAAAAATGTTTTGATCAGACTAGCAAAACGCCATTTCCAAGGAAGTGGGTGGGGGTATCCCCAATATCCAATAACCAATATACAAGTTAATTAAAGCTTTTACCAGGACTTTATGCTGAAATTTAGAACAGTTGGGGTGATACCAAGATAATGAAGCCCCAAGTTGGTGATTGGTGGTAGTGGTGGTGGAAAAGGACACTTGAAATTGCATTGTCTTTGTTTCAAAAACAGGACATCCATTCAGTTCTATGGGATTAAAGGATAGCCATCCTGCTTGTTGCGACTGTGATAATCTGAAATCCAATATCAAAACCATCATCTAAATTTAGGGATTGTCTTCAGAACAAGGGATGTCCAGCAACCCTCAATTTAAAATAACCCATAATATGCAGACTTCATTTGGTCATTTACTAAGCTGTCTAGAAGAAGCATAAACACAACCAAATGCCCACACAAGATCTATTTGGTATGGTTTTCCTACATGAGAAAAGAGGTCCATTAAGGCTATACTGTAGTGACGGTAGATGGAAGACAGTGAGTGGAAAGTCCTTGGCAATGACTTCTTTTGCTCAGTGCTTAAGTTGCTTTTAGCTACAATTACAAACTCAATTAGAAAGTCATTTCAGCACTAATGAAACAACAAATAGCTGAGAGTTAATGCACTTAGCTGGCCATTAGTCCAAGACTAAAAATACAACTATACAGCCAACCCAATTGGTGGGGCTGTAAGGGAAGGGTAGAAATCAAAAGCTACAGGTGGGCAAATATTGTTTTCTTAATCTGGTTCAAACAAAAGAAGTTTAAAATGGGAATATATTTCTACTAATATACTGCTGCTGCTGCTACACATACTTATATACTGCTTTTCAACAAAAGTTCTTAAAGTGATTTACACAGACAATCAATCGATTAATAAGATAGTTCCCTGTCCCTAAAGGGCTCACAGTCTGAAAAGAAACATAGACACCAGCAACAGCCATAAGACGGATGCTAGGCTGGTTGGATAGGGATAGTTACTCTAACCACTGCTCAGTGTAAGAGAATCACCAATTTAAAAGGCACTCTCAGGTAGCAGGCGTGGAGAATATATAGCCCTCCTCCATCACTCTACAGACAGTACTTCACAGGCCTTCAATGTTTTTCTGCCCTTCTGCCCAACAATAATCCTGCCTTACTTTTCTCTTGTTCATCAGCCTGGGAGAATTCCCTGGGAGCCAGAAGTGGCCCATGAGGGTGGCACCAGAGATGGTGGTGCTGATGAGGGACAGCAGAAAAAATCATTGCCTTCAGTATTGCTTAGAGCTGGCAGCCCCTGTGAGCAGCAGCACCCTGCCTGGCATCTTTCACGGAGGCTGCCCCACTACGGCACTCATTTCGCCTCTGCGCACACATGGCAGCCATTTGTGTGATCAACACATTTGATGTGCTGACGACCACACAAATGCCTGCCATGTGAGCACAGAGGCCAGATGAGCACTATAGTCGGGCAGCCTCCATGCAAGATGCCAGGCAGGGTGCTGCTGCTCACAGCGGCTGCCAGGTGCAAGCAGTACCAGTGGTCATGATTTTAAAGGCACCTTCCATTGCTCCTTGCCCTCCCCCTAGCACCATCCTCATAGGCTGCCTTTCCTGGGAGCAACAGACAATGGCAACAAACTGCCCAATTTGCCCCAACCACGAACACCATGTCGAAGTGGGTGAGCAAGTTGCAGCCAAGGTGGTCAAGGTGTGTGCAATCCTTGTTCTGCTGATAGAAAGAAGGTTATTCACTTCTCTGGAGAAAAGCTCACTCCGTGAACTCTCCTGAATAGACACTCACGTGAAGGGGAATATCACAGATAAATCTCAAAGGGATGATTCGGATGAGTACCGGCTACAGCACACAATCAGGACGGGGTCACACTGAGAGAGTGCCTGCCCTGAGGTCACTGGAGGACATCCCAGTGTACTGTCAGGGAATCCTTTAACTGAGTTCATTTAAATTGCCAGGAGGTTGGAGCATGTGCAGAGGGTTGATTCAGATGAACACCCCCTTTGCTTGATTAAGCGATGCCCCGAGAGCATGCCGGGACACCCTCTAATGATTTCCGGGCACCTGCCAACTGCTGCTTGTCCAAACTGGCCCAGATACTGCGTCTAATGGTAGAAAAGTGCATTCATCTTCTATTTCTAATCCTCTTCGGATGATCCCCTCTATATATTCAATAAATGTCTGAAGGGGGAAACATTCCAACCTTTGTGTGTTGAGCTTAATGCATGAAAGAGTTCCCTTTCATAGCTTCAGCTGAATGCACAGGCTGTGGGAGGCATGCCCAGTGTATGAGTTGATGTGCAGGCTGTGCACCCATAGGATACAGTTTGGCCCCCACCTCTAGAATTCACTAAATATGTATTTGGGATCATCTGAAGAATCTGTTGCATTAAAAGCACACGATACTTTCTGCTGGGACACTGGCTGTGTTTTGCCTACAAACCTAGTTTCAGTTTCAATTAGAAATCCTCTCCCTAAACTCAGGGGGGTAGGGGGTGGAATTCATCCTCTGAATTCCCCTGATGAGGCAGCGGGCGGGGATGGGGGGGAGGTATGACTTCATTAATTCCAGTCAAGAATTTCACATTTCAAACCCATGTCCAAATAGTGGTGTTGCATTGCCAGCCCATTTCACTGAAGATAATTAGTGACAATTTGTTTTGTTTTCAATTATTTGCAATTTTGAAGCATACAATCATCGTGTGTGTCCGCATGAGTGTGTGTGTGTATGCACGTGCACACACAGTGTGCATGTGTGCACGTGTGTGCACACAGAGGCAAAATGAAAAGATGGATAACTTTTGTGATACCTTAATTATTTTTTCCCATTGGACAAGAACCAAATGCTTTTCATTTCAACATTCTGTCATAAGCTTTTTGTGTGGCAAAGTGCACATAGTGCAGGTAGTGTATGTACATAATATCCTGATGATATGAGCTAGGGATGTGCAGAACATTTTGAGCTCGAAACATTCCAACTAGAAACGTGCCATTTCAAGTGCTTTGAACACCCTTCAAATGTAGCACCTGTTTTGACCTTGGAACTGAACAACCCGCTCTGAGTCAGAATTTTTTTAGTGTTCTGAGTACCATATTGGAGACGTGTTTTTCCCTGTTTTAGCACCCAACACATTTTAAGTTGGCATAACAAGCCAACCAAGAAGCAAGGAGATCACTAGCCAATCAGAAGTCAGTGCCAAAATCAGTCATCAAGGGAAAAACAGGCCTCCAAAATGGTTATCGGAACACACAAAACATTCCGAGCTAGTTCTGCCTGAACAACTGGCTCAACCAGTTGTTCTGACAGAATGTTCCAGGCATTTGCATCCTATTCCAAGCTCAGAACAAAATGCATATCCCATTCCATGCACATCCCTAATGTGAGCAATATGCTTAGCTTTGACACTGGAAAAACAATATGCCAGATGACCTCAATTAATTTGCGGCCTACTGCCACTGTCCACAGCACAGAAAAGACACAATACTTGCCCACAGAGTTACAATTACATTAGACGGCAAGCAGAGATAGGGCCAGGTGATAGACCAGATATCTTCTTGTATATTATTATTATTATTATTTCTTGTTTACACAGTCAGACAGGTGTTATTGACTGGTTTGTTTTATCCAGACATCGAGTCCTTCGCAAGGACCTGGGATGGCTGAATTTTATTGTCAATGTTGTTGCTGTTATAGACATCATCGCAGAATATAGGCTGTTCCCAGTAAAGCTGTTTTTTGTAATTGGCTGATGGTGATTTCTGTGGCCCCTATGGTGTTGAGGTGCTCTTCAAGGTCCTTTGGAACTGCACCCAGGGCGCCAATTACCACTGAGATTATTTTGGTCTTTTTCTGCCAGAGCCTTTCAATTTCAATTTGTAGATCTTTGTATTTGGTGATTTTTTCTACTTCTTTTTCTTCCATTCTGCTATCCCCTGGTATTGCTATGTCGATTCTTTTAACTTGTTTTTCTTTCTTCTCGACTACAGTTATATCTGGTGTATTGTGTGGCAGATGTTTGTCTGTTTGTAGTCGGAAGTCCCATAATATTTTTACATCTTCATTTGCTTCAACTTTTTCAATTTTATGGTCCCACCAATTTTTGGCTACAGGTAGCTTGTATTTTTTGCAGATGTTCCAGTGTATCATCCCTGCTACTTTGTCATGCCTTTGTTTGTAGTCAGTCTGTGTGATCTTTTTACAACAGCTGATCAGGTGGTCCACGGTTTCATCTGCTTCTTTACAAAGGCGGCACTTACTGTTTGTGGTGGATTTTTCGACTTTTGCTCTTATTGCATTTGTTCTTACTGCCTGTTCCTGTGCAGCCAGTATTAAACCCTCTGTTTCTTTCTTCAAGTTGCCATTCTTAAGCCATTGCCAGGTCTTGGTGATGTCCGATTTTCCACTTATATGGTGCAAATATTGCCCATGCAGGGGCTTCTTTTACCATTTTTCTGTTCGGTGCTTGACTTGTTCTTTCTTGTAGGCCTGCTTTGTTTCATTGGTGTTAAATAGTTTCTCATTATTGACCATTTGAAGTGCATCTTCTTCACTGTCCTTGATATATTCTTCAAGGCCTTTTTTCTCCTCCTCTACTGTTTGATGGACTTGCAGCATTCCTCTTCCACCTGAGCTGCGAGGGAGGTATAGCCTATCTACATCACTGTGGGGGTGCAGAGCATGATTGATGGCCATGATTTTCCTGGTCTTATGATCTACCACCTCTAGCTCTGCCTGGGTCCAGTCTATTATTCCTGCAGTGTATCTGATAACAGGTATAGCCCAGGTGTTTATGGCTTGTATGGTGTTCCTGCCATTGAGTTTGGACTTGAGGATTTTTCTAACTCTCCTGATGTATTCACTTCCAATTTTTCTTTTAACTTCAGTGTGTGCAATGTTATCAGCCTGGAGAATGCCCATGTATTTGTAAGGTTCTTTCTCTTCCAGGTTCTTGATCTTGCTTCCATTGGGCAGTACTATTCCTTCTGTTTTTGTTATTTTCCCTCTGTTCATTATTAATGCAGCACACTTGTCCAGTCCAAACTCCACTGCTATATCGCTACTGAATATACGGACAGTGTTTAGCAGTGATTCGATTTCTGACTGGGACTTTCCATACAACTTCAGATCGTCCATGTTCAGCAGATGGTTGATTTTACTGGATGTTGTAGATGTTTGGTATCCGAGGCCTGTTTTGTTTAGTATATGTGAATGTGGGGTCTTGGCGATTACAAACAACAGAGGGGATAGTGAGTCCCCTTGGAAAATGCCTCTTCTAATGCTAACCTGTCCAAGTGTCTCGCCATTGATTGTTAACTGTGTACTCCACATGCTCATTGCTTTTTTAAAATAAATATCTGAATGTTTTTGCTGACACCAGTTGTTTCTAAACATTTTAGTATCCATGTGTGAGGCAATGAATCAAAGGCTTTCTTGTAGTCAATCCATGCAACACTTAGATTGGTTTTTCTTCTCTTGCAATTTTCTAAAATCATTTTGTCAATCAGCAGCTGGTCTTTTGGGCCTCTGGTGTTTGGGCAATTTCCTTTCTGTTCAACTGGAAGCTGTTTGTTAGTTAATAAGTGTTGCATCACTTCATCTGCTATTATTCCAGTTAATAATTTGAACATGGTTGGCAGAAAGGTTATCGGTCTATAATTACTTGGAACTGCACCTTTTGCTGGGTCTTTCATGATGAGATGAGTTTTCCAAGTTGTTAGCCATTGTTCAATATCACCTCCTTGCAAAATGTGATTGAACTGTTTTGATAGTTGTTTATGAAGGCTTGTTAGGTGTTTAAGCCAAAAGCCATGCAGTTCATCGTCGCCTGGAGCAGTCCAATTTTTAATTTTCTTTGCTCTTTCACTTATTAATTCTGGTGTTATTATTAGATCTTGCATTTGTTGGTTACATTTTTCCACCTCTTTCATCCAGCCTGCTTTTTTATTTATTGGATTGTCCCATAATTTCCCCCAGAATTCCACTGTTTCTTCTTTATTTGGTGTTTCTATGTTTTTTGCAGTTTCTCCTTCTATGCTTTGGTAGAAACGTCTCTGATTCGACTGGAATTGGAGATTCTGCCTGTGTTGTGTAGTTCTGGCTTCATATCTGCTAATCTTCTTTGACACTGCTGTTATTTGCTGCTTTATTATTTCCAGAACTTCTCTAATTTTCCTTGAATCTAGGTGGTATTTTTGGATCAGATACTCTTTGGTGTTTTCATTCTTCAGCTTCTTGTCTTTCATATCTTTCAATTTACTAGCATCTGATCTAAGCCTGGAGATTTTATTTTCTAATCTAATCTTCCATTTAGGTGATGTACTACTTTCTTTTTTTACAGGTCCATTGATCTTATATCCGAGCTCTTGTGTTGTTATTGTTGCTGCACTGTAAATTAGTTGGTTTGTTTCTTGCAAATTATTGGTTGTTATTTCTGCAAGTGCAGCATTGACATCTTTTAATACCTGAGCAAGTTGTTTTTTGGCAACTGTTTTTAGAGCTGGAAGTCGAACCCTGGTGGTTGTTTGGTTCATGTGCTCAGTTATTTTTTGCTTTAGTTCTTGTTGCTTTTCTGTTAAACGGCATTTGGGTTTTTGAGGTGAAGGCAAAGGGGAGGTTGCCTGGTTTTGATTTTGAAACAGTTCAGCAACAGTGGCATCCTCTATTTTCAACACCTCCTCCACCTGCACCTGAGCAACTGCTTCAGTTGGTGGTAATTCTTCTTCCATGTCTTGAGCGTGTGTTGCTCTTTGCAGTTCTTCCAGCTCAACTCCTGTGAATACTTTATTTCTTATTATGAATCTTCTCTGGTCTGCTAGCCTTTGTTCTGTTATTTCTGTATCTGGATGCTTCTCTTTCCAAATCTGGTACATTCTTTTTAAATAACCTCTTCTAGTTGGACTAGACTTGTAATAGCAGATCATTATTTCCTTGTTGGCCTTTTTCTTATTATTATTATTATTATTATTATTATTATTATTATTATTATTATTATTTCTTGTTTACACAGTCAGACAGGTGTTGTTGCCTGGTTTGTTTTATCCAGACATCGAGTCCTCCCCAAGGATCTGGGATTGCTGAATTTTATTATCAATATCGTTGTTGTTATTATAGATATCATTGCAACATATATGCTGTTCCGAGTAAAGTTGCTTTTTGTGATTGACTGATGGTGATTTCTGTGGCCCCTATGGTGTTGAGGTGCTCTTCAAGGTGTTTTGGAATTGCACCTAGGGCACCAATTACTATTGGGATGATTTTGGTCTTCTTCTGCCACAGCCTTTCAATTTTGATTTGTAGATCTTTGTATTTTGTTATTTTTTTCTATTTCTTTTTCTCATATTCTGCTATCCCCTGGTATTGCTATGTTGATTATTTTAACTTGTTTTTCTTTCTTCTCAACTACAGTTATATCTGGTGTATTGTGTGGTAAATGTTTGTCTGTTTGTAGTCAAAAGTCCCATAATATTTTTGCATCTTCATTTTCTACAACTTTTTCAATTGTATGGTCCCACCAATTTTTGGCTACAGGTAGCTTGCATTTTTTTTGCAGATGTTCCAGTATATCATCCCTGCTACCCTGTCTTGCCTTTGTTTGTAGTCAGTCTGTGCAATCTTTTTACAACAGCTGATTAGGTGGTCCACTGTTTCAACTGCTTCTTTACAAAAGCGGCACTTGCTGTTTGTGGTGGATTTTTCTACTTTTCTACTTTGCATTTGTTCTTAGTGCCTGTTCTTAGTGCCTGTTCCAGTATATCATCCCTGCTACCTTGTCATGCCTTTGTCATGTCATACATTCTTAGTGCCTGTTCTTAGTGCCTGTTCCAGTATATCATCCCTGCTACCTTGTCATGCCTTTGTTTGTAGTCAGTCTGTACAATCTTTTTACAACAGCTGATTAGGTGGTCCACTGTTTCAACTGCTTCTTTACTAAAACGGTACTTGCTGTTTGTTGTTGATTTTTCTGCTTTTCTACTTTGCATTTGTTCTTAGTGCCTGTTGTTGTGCAGCCAGTATTAGTATTAATACTATTGTTGTTGTTGTTTACACAGTCAGACAGGTGTTATTGACTGGTTTGTTTTATCCAGACATCGAGTCCTTCCCAAGGACCTGGGATGGCTGAATTTTATTGTCAATGTTGTTGCTGTTATTATTATTATAGATATCGTTGCAGAATATAGGCTGTTCCTAGTAATGTTGTTTTTTGTAATTGGCTGATGGTGATTTCTGTGGCCCCTATGGTGTTGAGGTGCTCTTCATTATTATTATTATTATTATTATTATTATTATTATTATTATTATTATTTTGCTGCTGCTGCTGCTGCTGCTGCTGCTGCTGCTGCTGCTGATATGGGTATTCTGTGGTAAACTGTGATAAACTGTAATGGAGCAGGATATATGGTGCTATCCATTTTTTGTGTTCACAACAACCCAGTGAGGTAGGTCAGACTGAGATAGAATGTGGCCCAAGGTCACTCCCTGACAGGCATATGAACTGTTAACTCTGTGGTCCAACTCCAATGCTATCTACTGTCAGATTAGATTAATTAGCAGAATTGATTAGGATGATTCAAGTAGAAGTCAATGAGAAGTTAACATGATGTTTGAATTGTTCCAGAAAAGTTTTGGGGGAAGGATCTGAACAGAACGCTCACCTCCCCCAATTCTAGTTCTTTTGTTCTCCTGGAATCCTAAAGGTAGCTGTTTTATGAATGTCCCCTGCTCAAGCTGGCCCAATAAATCATGTTATTTCTCCTAGGATGTATATGAACCTGTGTTTTTCATCATATGTTAGGTTCGTCTCTGGAGAGATTGCTGTAAAATGTGATTGTTGATCCCATCTCCATCTCACCACTGCTAATTAAACACCTTCAGTTCATCTCACTCTCTTTTATTTTGGTTGGTTCCAAGAGGATATTATTTTTAGCTCCAGAGGGTTAAAGGGGAAGGGAATGGTGCCAGAATCGGGTTGTTAGGAGGTAGAGAGAGGAAGAAACTCTGAGGGGGATCTATTCTGATTAAAATTCCATTCCACAATAAAGTACAGAGCATTGGTCTGTGGGCCCAGGCTCCATTAAGCCACTGAATTGGGAGCTCTTTCCCAAACTTATTTAACAGAGGACTTAATTAGACAGCATGGCCGAGTCACATGACTTGGCTTGGCATTAAATGAAGTCTTGAGTAGGTATTTAAGTATCTGATAAAGAAGCCAGGATAGACAGATCCCTGTATATTCTGTTCAAGACAAAAGAGCCCATTGCAAAGTTTGACTGGCTAAGCACTCAGTTAAAGTGCCTTCTTTTGAGCAATCTGACCCCTCCCTGCCCCCTCTGCCTTACCTAAGCATGGTAATAAATGGCCTACTAGCACAATCCCGATTAGCAGGCCAGGAGGTTAATCTCCAGGTCTCTATCTGATAAAGTCTATATCCAGACACCATACTCCACCACCTATTGATAATCTTGGAGATTGCCGGTTATTTAGTGTCAGCGTTGGATTGAGGTGTACAGTCTGCAGTCTTGGCTCAAACGATGCGATCAATCTAAGTCAGCTTTGCTCTTTTCTTGTTCCATTTTGCTCTGTCCTCCCCTCCTTCCCTCCCCTTTTCTGTTCCAGTGATTAAAGATGCAGGATCCCTAGCCATTTACTGACTGTGCAGAACACTGTCTGAGGCGAGGCGAGTCTGTCATGTTAGACAGTCTGGAAGAGAAGAAAAGAGAAAGAAACTCTCACTTACACAAACCACTAAGCTCTTTAGTTTTAATTCACGAAGGGAAAAAAACTTGAAAAGAAGCTTCATTTTATTGCACAGCTTTTCATGTAGTTAATAGACTTGTCGTCTTTGTATCCCACGGGGGGTGGGGGAATTGTTACAGGGCTTCACATCAGTGCATAGGGGAAGATGTAGCAATTTTATCCATAAAATCTTATGCCTGGAGTTATTTCAGACAGGGTAAGGTAGCTGTGGGTCAACACAAAATGTGGCATGAGAGGCCTAGGTTGGAGTACTCATTAACTCCATTTCAAATTCCACTTCTAGGCCCAGAAGTGTTTTGTCTTCCTCTGATTAATTAATTTTTCTGGCTGTGTCACTGCTTTGGAGTTATTTTTGCTTGATCAACCACCTTGAAGTTACACCTCTCAGTGCCATATTTGGGCTGGATGTCAGATAGGCTGGAGTCCAGAAAATCCATAGCCTCCAAGTGCATTTATTCCATCAGAACAATTTTTAAAAATGGTAGTGGTACTAGACACCAGCTTGTTCACACACTGACCACTGCTTGTTGGACCCAGACAAACTTAAAAATTTTGGCTAAATAGCATGTAATCAAGTGTAAAATATTTAGCTAAATAAAGAGTTTGTTTGTTTGTTTGTTTGTTTGTTTGTTTATCATATTTCTATACCACCTGATATGTAGATCTCTAGGCAGTGTACAAAATTTAAAATATTTAAAAGTTACAGATTAAAATACATGACAATAAAAACAATAGAATAAAATATTTATTAAAACAAGTTTTTAAAATTATTAACATTAATTCTAATTAAAATGTGCAAAAACAGGAAAGTCTTGAGGTTCTTCCTGAAAACAAACAGAGAAGGAGATGCTCTTATTTCAGTAGAGACCATATTCCAAAGCCCTGGGACAACCACAGAGAAAGCCCAGTCATGGGTCGCCACCAAACAGGCCGGTGGCAACTGTAACCAAACCTCTCCAGAAAGATTGTAACAGGTGGCGGGGTTTATTACAAAGGAGCTGCTCTCTTAAATAACCTGGATCTAAGCCGTTAAGGGCTTTATAGGTAAGAACCAGCACTTTACCCGGAAACATAGCGGCAGCCAGTGCAGTTCTTTCAAAACAAGTGTTATGTGGTCCCTTCATGTTCTCCCAGAGACCAATCTGGCTGCTGCATTCTGTACCATAACATAGTTTCCAGACTATGTAAAAAGGCAAACCCATGTAGAGTGCACTATTGTAGTCAAGCCTGGAGGTTACCAGCATATGTACCACTGTTTTAAGGTCATTTACCTCTAGAAATGGACATAGCTGACGTATCAGCCAAAGCTGATAAAAAGTGCTCCTGGCCACCGCCTCAACCTGAGAAACCAGGGAGAGCGTTGGGTCAAGGAGCACTCCCAAGCTACATACCTGATCTTTCAGGGGGAGTGTAACTCCATCCAGAACAGGTAGATCTAAACCATCACTCGAGTCCTGTCCCGTCCCCCCACTCCCAGTCAGTACCTCCATCTTATTTGGATTCAACCTCAGTTTGTTATCCCTCATCCAGCCCATTACTGCCTCCAGGCAGGCAATATGCCATTTCCTGATGAGGTCAGCATGGAAAAGTAGATCTGGGTGTCATCGGCATATTAATAACACCCAGTACCAAACCTCCTGATGATCTCTCCCAGCGGAGAGATCATCCCAGCGGAGAGATCTTCATTAGACTGCAACATCTAGCACCTCAGTCATGATAAAGACTTGATCTAGCTGCTCTGACTGACTAGGTGGGTGTCCTCTTTCAGCACTGGCCTATGTGAAACCTCCAGGTTAAGAGGCAGTGTGCTGGATAGCAACACTGGGAGAGGGCTATTCCCTTCAAGCACTGCTCGTGGGCTTCTGGGAGGCATGCCACTATGGAAGACATAGGGGCTATTCAGACAATCGGAAAAAATTGGGCTAGGAGAGCCTAGCCCAATTTTTGCCGATTGTAAGAACCACCGAGCTCGCAGCCAAGCCCGGTGGTTCTAGAGCAGGTAACCCTCTCGAGAACCCCTGCATTAAAACCAGGTTTGCTGAGCAAGCGCTCCACAAACCTGGTTTTAATTATCATGAGTAGCCACAGCACGCCTTCACGCCATGCCTACTCATGAGTAGACCCCCCGGAGGGGAGGCAAAAAACTGCCTCCCAGCTCCGGGGGTCTCCCCAGTATGCCCTGTGTACTCATGCAGGGCATACTGGGGCTTCCAGGGGCCATGCGGCCCCCGAGCTCTCCAGCTCCAGGCTGCCAGGTATACCATTGTAGGATATCATGTAAGCAGTGCGGTGCATTGGGAAAACTCCCCGTTGCCAGGCCACTCCTTCCCCTGGGCCCTATACCCAAGATGGTTGTCAGCCGCCTGGGAGCAGATGCCAGTAGTGCAAGCTCCCATATGACCAGGTTGTAATGTACAGGTGAAACTCGGAAAATTAGAATATCGTGCAAAAGTCCATTAATTTCAGTAATGCAAATTAAAAGGTGAAACTGATATATGAGACAGACGCATTACATGCAAAGCGAGATAAGTCAAGCCTTAATTTGTTATAATTGTGATGATCATGGCGTACAGCTCATGAAAACCCCAAATCCACAATCTCAGAAAATTAGAATATTACATGGAACCAAGAAGACAAGGATTGAAGAATAGAACAATATCGGACCTCTGAAAAGTATAAGCATGCATATGTATTCAGTACTTGGTTTGGGCCCCTTTTGCAGCAATTACTGCCTCAATGCGGCGTGGCATGGATGCTATCAGCCTGTGGCACTGATGAGGTGTTATGGAAGACCAGGATGCTTCATTAGCGGCCTTCAGCTCTTCTGCATTGTTTGGTCTCATGTCTCTCATCCTTCTCTTGGCAATGCCCCATAGATTCTCTATGGGGTCAGGTCAGGCGAGTTTGCTGGCCAATCAAGCACAGTACACTGTATACTTTTCGGAGGTCCGATATTGTTCTATTCTACAATCCTTGTCTTCTTGGTTCCATGTAATATTCTAATTTTCTGAGATTGTGGATTTGGGGTTTTCATGAGCTATACGCCATGATCATCACAATTATAACAAATTAAGGCTTGACTTATCTCGCTTTGCATGTAATGCGTCTGTCTCATATATCAGTTTCACCTTTTAATTTGCATTACTGAAATTAATGGACTTTTGCACGATATTCTAATTTTCCGAGTTTCACCTGTAGACGGCACGCACTTGTCCTCTTACCTCACTTTAAGCCCAGGTTGCAAACCAGGGCTACCCGGGGAGGAGTGGCCGGATCAAGAAAGATCCTGGTGTTTCACACAACCAGCCCTACCTGGGGTTGCCCTGTCCTCCATTGTAGGGCTGGTCCTGTATACCACCTGATTATATTGCATGGGTGTACACATATGTGAGTATCCTCGTAGATGTTTTTGTGTGAATGACTGTACCTTCATTGAAAAAGTAAACCTGGGTACAGGTCCCTCATAACTGTACTTGTGTACAGCTCTGTGTGTACACTGTACACTCTTATGTGTTGAACATAAGGTGTGAATACAATTCTTGATGTAGGTAAACCAGTTTTACATGGTAACCATTCCATTTGAAGACACTCGTGTATGATGATATTTGTTCTCTCATGTAGTAGTAGTAGTAGTAGTAATATGTAAAGACACAGAAAGCTGTGTTATACTGAGTCGGACCATTGGCCCATTTAGCTCAGTATTGTCTACACAGACTGGTAGCAGCTTCTCGAGGGTCACAGACTAGGGATGTGCACAGAACCAACTGGTCCATTTCGGTTCAAGACCGGACCCAAACTGGCCCGGGCCAGTTTGGTCCGGCACCCTCTCACCCACCCACCCCAGTTGGGTCTGGTCTGGGGGGTTAGTGGACATTTTTTAAAAAAATAAATATATAAAAATATATATATTACTTACCCCCTTCAGGGGAGTTGTTAGAAGTGGTGGGGGTTCTATGGAGGTTCCCCCTCCCCACACTGACCTCCTTTCAAGCTCTTTGGCCTGTTTGGGCCTTCCCCCTCCGGCACGGTGGCCATTTTGGAGGCTACTGCGCCTGGTCACACAGAGGCCAATTGCACAGGCATGGCCAATTGCACAGGCATGAAGTCAGGTCGGGAGGGGGAGGGGGAACCTCCACGGACCCCCCTCCTGCCACTTCCAACAACTCGCCCGAGGGGGGGTAATTTTTTTAAAATATATATTTATTTTAAAAATCCCCATGAACCCCCTCAACAGGTTCGGTTCATCCCCAAACGGCTGAACCGAACCAGTTCGACACTGAACATGTTCGACGTCAAACCTGTTTGTGCATCCCTATCACAGGCAGGAGTCTCTCTCAGCCCTATCTGGAGATAGGGGCTGGGGGGTGGGAGAGACTTGGAAACTTCTGCATGCAAGCATGCAGATGCTCTTCCCAGAGTGTCCCCATCCCCAAAGGGGAATATCTTACAGTGTTCACATGTAGTCTCTCATTCCAGTGCAAGCCAGAGTGAACCATGATTAGCAATGGGGACAATTCATGCTTGCTACCCCCAAATCAGCATTTGTATAGCAATTTTTGAGTATGTTAAGCACTTCATAAGTACTATCTGATCGTAATCTTTTAAGTAACCCTGCAGAGTACATAAGAACAATTCTTCCCATATTGCAGCTAGGGAGCTGAGGCTGAAAGAGAGTGGTTGTGCCACTGAGTGGGTTCCTGGGAAAGAACCAGTGAACTCCTGATTCACAGCTCAGTCACAGCTCAGTCACTGGACTTGGCTTCTGGTGTTACATGGTAAATAACAACTGTTGCTGTGGGAGTGTACATTCAAAGGAAATGCTTGAAAAGAGGTTTGTAAAGCCACCTCACCATGATTTTACTTCAGTAGCAGCAACAAAATGTGAGAATTGGATGTAAGACAGCTATGTGTTTAAAACTGAATGGGACTGTCTCCCTAATAACTGACCAGGAGTTCATTGCTATAGCTTAATTTTTGCTTTTGTCGCTTGGGAAATATTTTGGTCTTTTCTGTTTACACAGAAAAAAAAGCATTACAAAGTGCTGTTTGGAGTCGGCATTACAAAGTAAAACATTACAAAGTGCTGTTTGGAGTCGGCATCTTGCCTAGGAGTCCAAGCTGGAAACCGTCAGGGCTGAAGCCACATTTAATACTGACTTGGTGATCCATACTATAAACTTGCTGTTTGAAATAAAAAGAAGAATTGTGCTGTTCTTGCTTCAGATATCGATATATTCACCATATGTATCATCCAAGAGCTGGATTTCTTAGAGTGCTGCCAATCTGGAAGGCAAAATTATTAGGACTTATTAAAAACCAACGAATCCAGCCCATATATTGTTTATTGTATTTGGGGGTTCATTATTATTATTATATTTATTTATTTATTTACTTATTTACTTATTTATTTATTTCTGCTTCGCACAGCCTCTTTCATCTGAGAAATCTATTAGCAGCACTGGAAAGGTGGGTAGTTGTGTTTGCTTTCTTTGGACGACCAAGTTCGACTTAATAAGATGAAAATCCCCAACCCAAGCATGTGCTTCCCTCTATATAGCATCCTGCAAGATTTATACGTATATGTGTAGCATGGTCTGGCTGCAGCCTTGGCCATATCTATACAGAGGTTTATCCAGTCTCAAACACAGAAACAGAAAAAGGGTGAAGTGGCACACAGGCTGAGGCTGTTCTCATGAATAGACAAGATGGGGCTAAGGAAGCCAAGCCCAGATCTGGCTGCCCGTAAGAACCACCAGGAGGCATATGACTCCTGGCAGCACCACAGCAGCAAACCCAGCTGGCTAAGGTGCCCTCCTCGTAAGCCTCTCTGATTGTGTGCCAGCAAACAGCTGGCTCTGAAGCACTGATGGATACTTGCTTATCACTGTGGGGGATCCCCGCAATGCACCATGCACTCACACGGTTCTCAGAGATTGCCTGCAGGGAAGGCGGGCTTCTTCAGCCTTCCCCACCACCCGCCTGCTGCCCCACCTGCCCGGTCATGAGAAAGACCTTGCTGAATTTGAGTTAATAACTGAGAAGCTGTCATTGGCCATAGTTCTGCATGCAATAGATAGAATTAAAAATTAAAATGTTCATATGAAGTAAGATCTGAGCAAAAGCAGAAATGCCTCTCTCTCTCTCTCTCTCTCTCTCTCTCTCTCTCTCTTTTGCTGCTGCTACAATTTGTTTTGGAGTTGATACTCTAGTGCCCAGTTGTAGATTTGGGTAAATCTTGGATTTCTTCATTTCTTTCTCTGGACAGTTCACTTCGCCCAGGGAACATCAAAAAATGCCTTCTTAGTGTGAATGAGGAAAGTGGCATTTATGGACAATGCAATGCTTTTCTCCAGTCTGTTTATATTTCTGTGGCCTTAAATTGACTTATTGCATGAGAACTTTGAAGTGTAACAGGTCCTGTCTATCCATACTGAATGCAGGTGGTATTGTGGACTGTATATGAATGCTGATGCCTGCAAACTAGCCGGTATGATGTGAGCATGAGCAGTCCCATGCCAGATGGTATCTTCTTCCCTCTGAATGCCGCTCACATGTCTATTTGCTCATTAATGTGGATGAGCTAAGAGATGGATGGGCCTTACACTCATTTTATGAGTAGTTTAGTTTGTCAGAATGGTGTAAGAAGTGCTTGGCTATATACAAATTCATTTAAATCACTCGCAAGAACCAGAATCCATTATCTACCCATTCAATATGCCTCTGCTGTCCAACTCTACTGAATTAGTAGGCTCACAGAGAGTGGTTTCCACCACACAGATGTCTGACCACTGCCAAACTCCAGCTATTTTGTGAGATAACAGAATCCAAATCAGTATCATTAGCATTTTAATCACTTCTTAGTCTACACTTATCTTTCAGGACTTGACCCATAAGTAAGAGTGTGTGTGTGTGTGTGTGTGTGTGTGTGTGTGTGTGTGTGTGTGTGAAAAGCAGATCAAAAAAGTCCAAGAAAAAGGACAGGAACAATGTTGTGACTGAAAACTCATTTTTCTGGGACCCCTGCCCTCATCTGCTACATTGCAGAGCAGCGGAGATTCTGCTAGAAAAGCAAGAAACATATCAACATCTGTCAGATTTTGTGCTCTACTGACAGAGACGTCGACCAGCAAACATATTAAAGGGCAAAAAGAATGAAAGGGGAAATAGGAATTTCCCAATTCAGACATAGGCTTCAGATGTTTTCTCCCCATCTTGCTCTATTCACTTTGCTAGCCAGGCACGAGAAAACCTGGGCTGTCCCATAACATGTGGGGTTGGTTCGATCTGGTTCACTGAGTAACTGACCCTCCAGAAGTGTGAATTATAGGCAGTTGTGTATAAACCACTTCAGGTGCAGAAGGAGGCTGTTGTGATTGATGCCAGGAACTCGCTGAGCTGAGGTGAAAACTGTTTGCATAACTCAATGTGGCATGACGTATAAGCCCTTCCAGTTACAAGGTGCTAGCTAGCAGAGCCCAGGCATAAAGGCTGTACATTCATTACCTTGATCTCGGATAAGAGGCTTGCCGGCTGATTTTAAATGTGGTCATCTTTCTCAAGCTTCCACCCTTCAGTCACCAAAATAAAGTACTCATTAAGTGATCCACACCAATATCCTTAATGGTACTAGAATACCTTAGATGCTTTTGTTCCCCCGTATTGTTTGCATAATCATAATCTAATGTTAGTTATGACTACTGTAACTGGTTTCATTAATTTCAATGGGACTATTTATGAGTAACTTAGTCTAGGCGTCAGCCACTGAAAGTACATTATTTCCACCCCCATAACAGAACTGTAATTGGGGGAACAAATGGAAACAATGGTCTGGAGCCCAAGATGCTTTACATAAACAGAAAGGTGCTTCCACTTGTGCAACATGTGCACAATTTCAAATCCATCATTAGTTAATCATATTGCTTCATGGTGAAGTCCCAAATGTCATCACCCTCAAGGAACAGGAGAAACAAGATGTTATAGTGCTGGAAAGATACGTTCTTTTGGTAGATTTGGACCTATATGCTCATATATACTCCTGGCTGATTTAGAAATAATGTGCAAGCTATAGTGTGGCTTTGGCCACCTTTGAAAATAAATAAATTTAATATATTTATACCCCGCTCCTCCAGTACTCAGGGCAGCTCAGAACGTTAATAACAAGATACAATGTAAAATAAGACTAATAAAGTTAACCAAATTTAAGGTAAACAAGTTAAATGACCAGGCTAAAACTACGTTTAAAATTACATTGTGTGTTTTTTAAAGTTTCAAATTAAAAGTTATTTTAAAAGCTAAAAATTGAGAACTATAAAACTAAAGAATCTACCAGATATAAACAGAGATGAAATATTTAAAAGCCTCCTTAAAAAGATGTGTTTTCAATTGTTTTTTTAAAAAAACATTGAGGTAAGAAGCATGGTCAAATTCTTAGGAACATAGGAAACATAGGAAACTGCCATATACTGAGTCATACCATTGGTCTATCTAGCTCAGTATTGTCTTCACAGACTGGCAGTGGCTTCTCCAAAGTTGCAGGCAGGAATCTCTCTCAGCCCTATCTTGGAGAAGCCAGGGAGGGAACTTGAAACCTTCTGCTCTTCCCAGAGCAGCTTCATCCCCTGAGGTGAAGATCTTGCAGTGCTCACACATCAAGTCTCCCATTCATATGCAACCAGGGCAGACCCTGCTTAGCTATGGGGACAAGTCATGCTTGCTACCACAAGACCAGCTCTCCTCTCCACAAGACCAGCTCTCCCCTTCAGGGAGCATGTTCCAAAGCCCAAGGCCCACAGTAGAAAAGGCCCTATCTCTAGTCCCCGCCAACTGGGTCTCTGTTAGTGGCTTCAGACATCATGTCAAACCGGAGGCAACCATGCCAGAGGTTCAGGTTTGTGGTCGTCCAAATGCAGGAACCCGCAGTTCTATAAGAAAAACAACCCAAGGTTTCTGATCATAAACCTGAATTTGAACCTGCAGTTGCACTTCGGTTTCACCACCAAAGCCTCTGGTCAGAAAGTGGTGTCATGGCATCCAAAGGTGACTGCCTGCTGTTTGAAACCGAAGTTGAGGGTAGGAAGCTCCTCCTTCTCTCCATCTCTGATTTGCTGTTGCGGCTGTCCTTCATGGGATGGAGGAAGCCCGTGCAGCCAGTTAGTCCCCTCTTTCAGACTCCCAGACTCCAGATCAGTATTGTCTCATGGAGGGAATGGGGGAAACCTCAGGTCATTTGGACTTGTGGTTTGCTGTTATGTGTGAAAGTGGCCATAGGATTCACATAATGAAGCTCTTCTCATGATCAGTGAGAAGAGCTTTGGGGCTAACTGCAGGGAAGGAGGGTTTCCCTTCCCTTCCCTGCAGACGATCAGTGCTCCATCACTGGGTGGGCAGATCACCCGCCCAGACAAGTGGCGACTCTCCCGCCTCGCCGTGGCTCACCTGGCAGCTCCGGGGGTCAGGCACAGGGAAGCACTTCCGCACGATGCCCCGCTCCCCAGAGCCCCAGTAATGCACAGTGCAAGTACATGGTGCATTACTAGGAGCCCCCTCCCCCCCAATTGTGCCCACTGCAGCTGCAAGCAGCCGCGGCAGATACACGGTTGTGAAACCCATTTTTGGGTGCGCTCATGCCCAAAAGCCTCGGTTAAGTGGCAGGCTACCTAAGAGGGCCTGCCGCCACTGCCGCCGGGAGAACAGAACACCAGAAACTAGCCTGGTTTCTGCTGCACGCGTGAGTAGCCTCATTCTCTCCTTCCCACTCCCTCCTCCCTGATGGGAATTCCTCACTGTGAATTCACACACTGATTACCTGGTTGGAGCCAACGATTGTTTGCTGTGACATTTAACTCAACAAACTGTGGTTTGTCCTTGTGCCCTGCAGATCAGAATTGGAAACCCACGTCAAACTGTGGTATTTCATTGTTGTTTGGAGTGTACGCACAGACCACTTTGAATATAATGGCAATCCTGGAAATTAGGGAGGGGATGGAAGCATATGAAGGGAAGAGGAAGAGGGAGAAAAGAATGTGAGAGTCCAAGGCTTGGAAACAGAGGCGCTCTTACCCCTGTACTTTGGGGCCAAAGTCCAGGTCCTCCACAGTCTCTGAGGCCCTCCAAATCCTCTTTAGTCTGTCCTGGGTGGTGTGGTCCTCTGGTGGAGCATTATAATGCTTAATTTGAAGGGGAGGGGGGCCTCCAAAGACCTTTAGGTCCAGGCTCCAAAATTACCTAGGTGCACCTCTGCTTGGAACAACAGCCAAAGCATGAGAAGACTGTTACTTCCAAATCAGTAGGTCTTCTTTATCCAGTGTTCTGCTCTGAGTGCAGGAGAAATGATACATGCCTAGAGTGTCCCTCCACTAATTTCCATAGGGGAAGCTAATCTGCACATACTGCACATTCTCCTGAAAGGAATGAGGCCCCCTGTATATACTGTAGTTCCACGTGCACATCAAAGTATATACACTCTGAGTCACAATGACAGAATCTCTCACCTCGTGTGTCAAAATAATCCAAAACAAAACAATGCCACTAGAATGCTAAACCTATGCCAACTTTTAAAATCAGAGAAGGGAGAAGCAAAGGGCATTCTATTTGTTTCATCAGCACAATAGGAAAAGCTGACACTGTAACTTCAAACACCCAGAGCAAGGGGCAGGAAGTACACATGCAAAGTAAGAATGGCTCAAAGGGATAGGGCTCAACTTTGAGGCAATCCAGCTTTAAAAAATCGGTTTTAGAACAAGTAAAACTCTAGCCAGGCAAAGCAGGCCACAATGAAGGGACAAGTTCGGCTACAACGGGCTGCAGCGCAAAAGAGCAGGACTGGGTGTTCCAGGTATTCATGAGACTAATTAATACTTAGTATTTATATGGTGCTATTTCAGAGAATTTCACAGTCATTATCTCAGTAGGTCAATGTTATTATTTTCATATTGCAGACAGGCAGGGGAAGGTGAAACTTGCCTAAATATGATGGCTTGCCTAAGATCTTAGTGAACCTACTGAACTCAAGACAGAGAAAAGACATGAACTGGAAACTGTAGTCCACATGTCTTGTCTCTGTGTGACTATGCCACTAGCTCTATGTAGTTCCTTAAGATGGTTAACTACTTCTTTAAGATGCTCTTCTCATTTTTAGAGCAAGTTTTGTGGTAGCGAGCATAAATAGTCCCATTTGCTAAGCAAGGCCCACCCTGGGTTGTATCTGGATGGGTTACCACATGTGAGCACAGCTGTAAGATAGTCCCCCTTAGAGGATGGGGCCATATAGTGGAAGAATGTGCAGAAAGTCCCAGGTTTTGTACCCGAATCTGGGCAATTTGTTCTGTCTACAAATCAGCCGAATAATAGGGGTGTGCATGGTCCGATGGGTCCCCGGTCCGGCACGGGGGGGGGACTGTTTCTTTAAGAGGGGGGTGGTAGTACTTACCCCCCTGCGCCGCTCTTCCCCCTCTGGCGCTCGTCCTTTGTAAAATCTTCTTGGGGCGGCAGAGTTCTTCCTTGCCGCCCCTGCCCCCGTCGTTGTTAGTTAAGGCTTTAACGAGATGAGCGCTAGCGGTGCGCATGCGTCCTCCTCAGCACGCGCTCGTCTCTGACGCTGACGCGCGTGCCGCATATGTCATGGCACGCGCATGGCAGCATCAGACACGAGCACGCACGCCGCTAGCGCTCGTCTCGTTAAAGCCTTAACTAACAACGATGGGGGCAGGGGTGGCAGGGAAGAACTCTGCCACCCCAAGAAGATTTTACAAAGGACAAGCGCCGGAGGGGGAAGAGCGGCGGGGGGGGGGTAAGTACTACCACCACCACCCACTTAAAGAAACAGTCCCCCCCGTGCCGGACCGCCAGACCGCTGGACCGCCGGACCGGTCCAGCAGTCTTTTCTTTTGTGCCGGACCAAAACCGTGCACACTCCTACCGAATAAGCAAGATTCGAGTACAAATCATTTTGTACCTGAATTGATTTGCACATCCCTACTACCTACATGCACATGAATAAAATGCTGCAACACAGCCATCTTGATGGGACGATATGTATATTTGTATCAAGATTATTTTGTGCTGTGCTTTATTGCTATAGTCCTATGCAAAAACATCACACAAAGAGGCTCTTGACAAAACCATGTGTACAATCACATCAATGTTGCTTTTTGTGGCGTTTTATCAATTTCCACTGGTGCTGCTGTGGAATGGCCACCTGAAGCAGCCACCAAAATAAGTTCCACTGCTGCCAACATAGACACTAACAAAAAATGGCTTAAAACAAAGCAAAGCAGATGAAAGCAAGAAAGAAATCAATGTGATTTTAACAGATGAGTGAAAAAATGAGTGGCTTTTGCTAATGAAAATGAACGGAGTAACAAAATGAAAATTGCATACTCATACCACATGTTCCTATTATAATTGTTTATTTGTTTCCCTTGAATTTCCTGAATTTTTTTTTGCATGTTTATTGTTTTTGCTTATTTATTTTTACGTTTATATTCCATTCTTCCTCCAAGGAGATCAGAGAAGACTACATGGTTATGTTTAACCCCACAACAACCCTGTGTGGTAGGAGAAGCTAAGAGATAAATAACTGGCTCAGAGTCACCCAGTGAGTTTTATACAAATATTATTATTATTTATTATTATTTATTCAATTAATTAATAATATTAATATTTATATACCGCTTTTCAAATATTTATATACCGCTTTTCAACAGAAGTTTCCAAAGTGATTTACATAGATCTCAATCAATCAATCCATCAATCAATCAATCCACAACAGGCTCCCAATTTTAAAAAAAGACACATAAGACAGACACCAGCGACAGCCACTGGAGGGATGCTGTGCTGGAGATGGATAGGGCCAGTTGCTCTCCCCCTGCTAAACAGAGAGAATAAGTACTTTAAAAAGGTGCCTCTTTGCTCAATTAGAAGAGGAGCGGATTTGAACTTGGGTCTCCCAAGTCCTAGTCCAACATTCTAAGCCAGGGGTGCACAACTCTGGCCCTCCTGCAGACATTGGACTACAACTCCCATAATCCCTGACTATTGGTCACTGTGGCTGGGGTTGATGGGAGTTGTAGTCCAAGAAGAGCTGGAGGCCCAAAGTTATCCAGCCCTGTTCTATCTACTCTTACCATTGTTAATTGCAAGCTGCGTTGAGACGAGTGAGCTCCTTCTAAGTCTCTTTAAATCTGCCAGTGCAGCTTGTGATGGTGAGGAGGCTCTGTGACTACCAAGAAGTGCATCCTTGTATTCCTGCTGCTACCAATCTCCCATTGAGAATAATGGGAGGAGCAGCAGGAGTGTGAGCCATGCCGGCAAGGTTTAAAGGGGCCCGGCAAGAGCAAGCTCATCTGATACTTAGACAGGCAGCTCACTCCGCAGTCTGTGAGCCAAGAAATAAGTGATAAAACTGGAATCTGCATTCACCGTACCCTTTACGAATCTGGAGATAAAAAAGTAGAACACTAGGGCATTCCAGTGTATAAGTCTCACTTCAGAAACAGAAAAAGAGAATGACAGAGGCATCACCAAGGAGGGGGGGGGAAATGAAAGGAGACCCTTAGAAGCATCACTGTAGTCTTTAATAGACCCAGCACATTTTGGATCAAATCTCCTTTGTCACGGGCACTTTCAGAACTTCATAAGAAGGCTAAAACCAATCAGCCTCACCATAACGCTACTATTAGTTATGAAGTTCTGAAAGTGCCATTGACAAAGGAGGTTTAATCCAAAATACCTTCGGCCTATTGGAGACTACAAGGAGGTTTCTGAGAGGTGTATCTGGGTGTTGTTGTTTTTTGTGGGGGGAGTCTACTTTACAACCTATACCTACCTATAAAGGAGTGAGGCAGGGATGTAGCCTTGCCCCCTCGCTTTTTAATTTATATCTCAATGACTTGGCCCCTTGTTTAACCGATTCCAGCCTACATTCGCCATCTGCAGCAGGTGTGTGCATTCCTCTTCTTCTTTATGCAGACGATGCTGCTATTTTAGCTAGGACTCCGGTGGGCCTGAGGTGAGCATTGAAAAGATTGGCCCTCTACTGTAGAGCCAATTATCTTCCGATCAGTTACTCGAAATCCAAAGTAATGATTTTTGCAAGGAGAACTAGGCAGTTAAGATGGTCGATTGAGGAGCAACAGTTAGAACAGGTCTATACATATAGCTATCTAGGTGTGACCCTGCAAGCAAGGGGTTCATGGAAGGCGCATATAGATCAAGTTATTCTTACGGCACGGAGAAGTTCTCCGGCTGTCTGGAGATTTTTCTATTCTAAAGGAGGTGAGATCATTTCGGCCGCCTTGAAATTATTTGCAGCCAAAGTTAGGAGCCAGCTATTATATGGGGCACAACTTGATCCTTTTCCTTCATTCAAGTCTATGGATGTGGTTCAAAATGACTTCCTTGGGGTTCTACTTAGAGTACCTAGATGCGTCCCCAATGTATTATTAAGGTTTGAGTTGGGTGTTCTGATGATCGAGGTCTGGGCCTGGCTGTCTATTTTGACCTATTGGCTCAAAGTCAGATTCCCCACACCCCCACTCCCAAGGATGGATTTCTCTTATCTTGGCTGATGTATTCCAGCCCACTTGGGCCCAGGCTATTCAGGACAAAATTGTGTCCTTGGGTCTGTCTATGGACTACCTGGTCCTGTTAAGTCACGACCAGGCTAGGCAGATCCTGAAACAAAGACTCTTGGGCTTTGAAATCCAACAAGAATTCTCCCAAATCCCTGATTGTACTAAAAGGAGACTGAGTTTGAGCAGTTCTAGTTGGGGCCCTGCTGCTTATTTGAATGCCCTGAGCATGACGTGCTACCAGAGGGCTTTTTTCAGAGCAAGACATGATATGTTACCTTCAGCTGTGCTCTTGGGGAGGTTTCTGGGGATTCCTAGGGAGGATAGATTATGCCTATGTGGTATGGGGGAAGTCGAATCCATCCAACATGTTTTGTTGCGCTGTCCATTATATAGAGATTTAAGATGTTCCTTAAGAACTCCTCTTCTGACACCCTTCCCAGGTTGCTCAGGAGATCTTTATGTTTCCTATCTTCTTGCAGATAGAACTTTAGATGTCACCTTTAAGGTGGCCAAATTCTGTTCTATTGCAGTATTGTTACGGCAGCGAGCTTGTCTTTGATTAATTTTAAAATTTTACTGATTATTTATTTGTGGATATTTATCTATATATTTACATATTTCCTTTTTCCAATTGTATTTTTCTGTTATAAGATGTTTTGTTTATGTTATGTTATGCTGACCTGGGGTCGTAAAAGAACAAACAAACAAGAGCAGGTAGTTCAGAACTCCAGAATTTAGGAAGAAGTTTGGATGAGGACAATTTTGGAAGCACCTCTGATTCACAAAAGGATTACTCTGTCAACATACATAATGTATGTTGAAATGATTGTGTGAAATACATCTCAGAGAGGGATTGGGATGTCACAGATATAACATATGAGGCATTCTCACGTACCAAATGTAACAAGTAAAGGATTCTGTATTAGGGATGTGCATAATGGTTCACAGTTGGAATGTTCCAACTGCAAACCGGGCCATTTTGAGTGTTCTGAGCTCAGAACAGAACACCCTTCAAATGAAGGGCCTTTTCCAAGCTTGGAACAGAATGACCCGGTTCCAACCCAGACACTTGGAATGTTGTTTGGAACTTTCCAAGTTGGAACGGGATCGGAATGGTCCCATGCGCATTCCTAGTCAAATGAAGGGCCTGTTCCGAGCGCAGAGCAGAATGACCACATTCCGACTTGGAACACTCAGAATGTTCTGAGTGCCAGTTTGGATTCCAAAATGGTGCTTAGAATTTTCCGAATTGGAACAGGGTCGGAACGGCCCCATGCACATCCCTAATCTATATATTATTCCAGGTGGCATACTCCATTTCTCCTACACAACCCGTTACAGAACTACACCTGTACCAAAATGGTCAGAAGCTGTTATGCTATTGTGCAGCTCCTTTTCAAGAGGATGCATACCTTATTGGTAAATTATTGAGTGCATAATCTATAGAAATCTATAGAAATCATGATGGGGAGCAGGGGAATGGATCCCAGAACAGATTAGAAATATTGGTAAGCCACAAATTCAAAATCATTTTATAAATGCATAAAATCTGATGGGTTTCTCCTGGCAAAAAGAATAGTCTCTAGACTCTGCCAAGTTTGCTGTATTCAGATTTATTTACATGGGTTTTCTTTCTAGCTTCTATTCACTACAGTATGTTAAATTAAGTTGGCTTAATTATATTAATTGAATGTTATGAGTTGTGACAAATACAATGTGTGATGTTTGAAAGGGACCAAATTTGCCAGTCGTGCTAAGTTGCCAAAGATGATGTACTGGAGTCCTATTTAAAAAGAGAAGTTGCAGCAATTCCTTGGTTACTGCAGTACGCAGCATGCGGGGAAAACCCCAATAAAAAGAAGCAATATGTAAGACAGGGCTGCATAACTTTAGTCCTTTGGCTGTTTTTGGACCACAGCTCCAATCATCCCCAGCCATAGTAGCCAATAGTCAGAGATTATGGGAGCTCCAGTCCAGCATCTGCAGGAGGGACAAAGTTGTGCTCTGTGCTGCTCCAAGAGGCACAGAGCATGGCGGAGGAATCGGGGCTGGAACTTGTTCTGGCCTCCAGTATCCCACAATGCAACACGCGTGTTACATTGAGGATTCTCCCATCAGACGGGGCGATCTATGTGCCCATCTCTGTGTCTCCTTAGGCTAAAATCATTAGGAACATTTCCACCTGCAATACAACATACATATATACACACTAAGGGGTCAGGCTTGTGGTAGAAGCCAAGAAAAGTCCAACCCTGTTTCTTCTGTTTCCGTCTCTATTCTATCGCTTCTCGCTGAATAGGTTAATGAAGACTTAAGCACTCTGTCTCAGCAACGGTGATGTAAAACGGCTGCTTATTGCCTGTTCCATCTCACTGACTTTTATTGTGATACTTAAACCAAAATGGTGAACTATTACACTTCATAGCCTGCAAATAAAAGTGGAATGTTAAAAAGCAGAGGCTGTAACCTCCGATCCAGCCAAAATGGCCCCTAAAGTCTCGAGCTCATAATCTTGAGACAATTTTACACAGTCCACAAGGATCCAGAAACAGCAACACTCAAGATATGATTCCCTTTAACTGCAGCAATGAAGCACCTTTTATTCTGCTTGTGTTGGAAGAGACTGGCTCAGATTCCTAAAGGATGGGAGATACTACAGCTTCAGGAAAATTAATAATACGGCCTATGAATGCACTGAGCTATGCAATGGCACCAGCCCACAGAAAGATTACAAGTTTTAAGGGTTACTGTGAGTTTCCCGTTATTCTCAGTGCTCTAAGGAACAGCACAGCAAGATGACAAGCGGAGAGGGAACAACCCCTCCCAGCCTCCGTACTACTGCGTTGTTCCCCATCACATTGTTTTGCAACTAGCTAGGACAACAAAAGGGGAAGAGCAAGGGGAAACCTCTCCTCTTCCCACTTCTTGCCTCTACTGCTTGCTCCACCCCTGCTCTAGAGACAGATAAGTAAAAGAGGGGGAAGAGGTTTGGAGGGCAGAGGCTGGTGGGGAGGATATTTGGGGATTGAGGGGCTGGAGGAGAGTTCACCCATCTCTAATTAGGAGTTCCTTTAAAGGTCACATTTTTTTAAAACAATATTTGATTGGTGATATCAATCTAAAAGAACCTCAGCATTGGCTTTCTAGGAAAAGGAAAGGAAAGGTTGTGCTATCGGGTCAGTGTCGATTCCTGGCAACCACAGAGCCATGTGGTTTTCTTGGTCAAATACGGGAGTGGTTTACCATTGCCATCTCTCATGCAGGATGAGATGATGCCTTTCTGCACCTCCCTATATCATTGCTGCCCGATATAGGAGTTTCCCATATTCTGGGAAACACACCAGGAGGGATTTGAACCAACATCCTCCTGCTCTCTAGGCAGGTTACTTCCCCACTGCGCCATTAGGTGGCTATGGCTTTCTAGGAAGCCAAATTAAAGGTTACATCACTAGATTGGAGTTTCAGAGTCTCTCTGGCTTTTTGCTATAAGTTACATTCATGCACCACTGTGTGTCCTGCCTTGCAGTGCAACCATGGCTCAAAGCCAAAGGAATTCAGCTTCCACTCTTGAAATCTGCTCTCTGTCTCTTCATAGTAATGAGCACTTTAATCTATCAAGAGAATGTAGAGCTTCTTGGCACTGCTTTTTTCACCCCGATCTGTATTTTCTCTCTCTCTTTTTCTCTTTTAGGTTAATTTATCTGATTACATGCAATATTCTGCAGCCGTGTTGAGGTACCAGCCGGGTTTCCACTTGGAGACTTGGCGGAAAGATTACCATTAAAACGTGACTTCCATCCACTCCACTGAAATTACTATTGATTGCCAAAGAAAAATATTTGTGCTGTGAAGCTGGGAGCTATGATGTTGAACCGTATTAACATAATGTTAGCATAGCTACGGGTGTTTAGTGGCATGCAATCAGATTTGAAATGAACGTTGATTATAGATTGAGATTAATGTTCACATATTCATGGGAACACAATGAAAAAAGAGCAATTTCCTCTCTACTACAGATCAATGGTTTCCCCATTCAATTATACAGCTGTAATAATTGCATTGTGTGGAAATATTTCTTAATGGCCTGTTTCATTCTCTTTCTGCTTGTGTGATGTGTGCACATGTATGTTCTTCATCTTTTCTTAGCGATGCCTGCTGAAGCCTGTAGACAAAAAAACACAATTGGTGCAACTGTTCATGCTGCAACCAAGTCTATATACCCCGCTTTCCCTCCACAGAATCTCTCAGTCTTGCCTGTCCCTTGTCCGTGCTACCATTCCACTACTTGCTTTCTCAAGACCAATTCACACAATCATCTTGGTGCATGAGTTATGGCTTGCTTGCTTGGTTGGTTTTGTTGTTGTTGTTGTTTAAGATTATGAACCCTTTTGGGATAGCGGGGAGCCACTATTTATTATTTATTTGTCTGTATAAACTGTTTTGAGAACTTTTGTTGGAAAATGGTATATGTTTGTACTTGTAGCCACAGTCATGGAGGCTATAGGGAAAGACTGTGCTTAATGCATCCATCCCAGACCATCATGTGCTCCTGCTGGCACATGAATAAATTGACCTACAGCATTTGTTGGTAAGTAGTATTTGTATGGCCTTGCCAGTGCATTCTGAAAGCTAAAGGCAAAGCTTTTTCTATTGCCACATGTACTGTAAACATTTATATGAATAGTTATCCCTATATTGCCCAAATGGAATGTTGCTAAAGATGAGACACAGTGGTTTATGACAAACCTAATATATAGTACACTGTTCTTAGCCTAGCCTAGAATATAAAGCAAGAGACAGAAATCTCAAAAGGGGTGCGGAGTATAGAGGAAGTAAGCCAAGCCAGAGACTGCAAATCAACCCAGGCCATGGCAGCTTCCCCCACCCCCAACACCCATACACCCATGAACACACACTATCACACACGCACACACAAAGAAATTTTGAAGAGATCCATGTGCAGAAGTTGGAAGAATCTAGTATCTAGGTGGACCTTTCCAGGGAAATAATTGTTGATTTATCATTCAACCATCACATTTTCCATGTTCTGCAGTCTTCCAGGCATACAGCTCCATAGAAAATAATTGTCACATATCAATACATAGGATTAATACGCAATATTTTAAAAAGTATTCAAAGCACTTTAAGCACATCATCTCAGCAATCCTTCCCAAGGTCCTGTACTCAGGTCACTATTATTATTGCATATGGCAAGGAGGAGATGTTTTATAGCTGCTTTCTCACAAACACAGAGTAATCTTAAAAATATCTAAGAGTTTATTCAAGAACAACTCCATTTTCTCCTTCTCCTTTTCCTCCCTTTTCCTTTCTGACTCCACCGCACACACTCTCTACAGGATCCCCACTGGGACGAGCTTCTAAACAACAAAACATAAAAGATACTGAGGCTTTCCACACAAGCAGTGTGGAGAGCCAGGGAGGGTTCTGCAGGGAGAGTGGGTTTGACACACTCTCCCCGCAGATGAGCACAGAGCCTGCCATGGTGACCATGGTGACTCACAATCAGGGAAATACAGTTAGCAGAGCACTCAAACTGCTAACCACATTTTAGAGGGGGAATTAAGCGAGCTATCCACCAGGCTCGCCCGTGAGTCTGGTGGTTCTCATGACCACTGGAAAGCAGTCTAGTCTCCCTTAGCCCACTTTCCAACAGTTGTGAGAATAGCCCCACTGTGAGAATAGCCCCACACAACAGGGGAGAGGTACTGAGACTGGCTAGTCCATTGCATTTTTACAAGTTCATGGCAGAGGCAAGATTAAATCACTCATGTACTTGAGCCTAGTAGCCTGAGGTCAGATTATGCCATTCAGAATAAGTTCCTTCCTTCCTTCCTTCCTTCCTTCCTTCCTTCCTTGGATAGTTACCTGAAAAACAAATGGCCTTGTCCTGTTTCAACATACTTTCAAAAGTTGTAACTGTAGACAAATACTAATAGACATCTTTTCTGAGGAGCTGCACCTCTAAGTCCACACTGGGCCCCTAAGTCAACCAGAAAAGTTGAACATTGTCCCTTGGAACCACCAGAAATGCTAGACTTCACCCCCTGCCTCCTCAGCTAGTCTTGCTCTGAGCTTTATCCCTGATCCAAAGGGCTCCCCTCATGACTTTGGAGATGTGGGAGGAGATGTGGAGATTCTTCTTGGGAGGCGGCCTGTAGTTCCTGTTTAAATTTCACTTTGGAGAAATTTGGTTTCCAGCTGTAGCAGAATTTTTCATTCCAAGATTAAACCCCCAAGGTAAACTGTGCCATTTCACTCTATTAATAATTTGTACAGTATCTTTGATATACAGTATATAGTATTGTATAATTGTGATAGCATCTGTTCCCACAAACACTCCTCAGTATAGATGGCTCAGAAATAACTTATTGAAGCCACCCAATAATCACATAGCTTCATGGTCGCATAAGAATTTCGAGGCATCCATTTGTAAGAAAACATGTGCTGTATCCACTATCTCTGGTTACTCCCAGTTATAATATTAATCTGGATTTTTGCTTCTAAACAAGTTTTCATAGCGAAATGAAGTCTCCATAGAAGCAGCTAAACATTATACAGTTAGTATTAGTAAGAACTAAGAAGAATGCATATGATGGAGCATAAGAAGATTGGTCATTTCTCTAGTTAAAAGTTTATGAAAAAACCCTCCTTCTGTGGAAAGGAATAATTTGCATGAACTTCAGAGTCCCATTTCCCTTTTGTTGCTGCATCATCATTTTGTTTGTGAACCATGAACAAGCATAACTCACAAATCAGCATTAAATCTGATCTTCCCCCCATCCTCGTATTTTCACTTCTGCATGGGCTTTGATTCTTGAGTTTCAGAGTTAGTCATTGATCCAGTATTTCTCAAATCTTTTGAACTCAAGTCCCACATCTAACCACTCCAACACAGTGCTAACTGTCTGCTTGGTGGATGGGTATATGGATATCATCATAGACAGCTGGATGCATTTCTGCCACTACAATAACCTTTGAATTGGGGTAAAGGAATATTCATGATCTTGTAGCAGGAGTGTTCTTCCCTTCCTGTCATTACCACTTGCTTGCTTATTTCCAACCCCAGTCTCTCACCACTTGGTCAACTGCTGCTTTGTGCATGGAAATCTCAAAGACTAGTATAATAAATGGAACTCACCATGACACAGGTGGTGGGAGGGAGCTCATCAGTTCCCTTAGGTGGTTGGCATGTGCCATCTGCACTGCCTTGGGGCATGAACAGAGACAGGCAGAGATCTGGGTACGGTTCACAGTGAGGAAATGGATGTTGGGACTACTGCATATGGATGGGCTATAGAATGAAGTGGGAGATAATGAGGCTGGCTGGGACTCTCATCAGCTGCAGGAGTTAGTGCTGGTCAAGATTAGTTCTGGGACAGACTGTTGGGTAATAGGGTGAATGAGCTGCTTTGACAAGGCAAGTGGGTAGGCTGTGAAGGACTCTGTAGAAGGTGGGAGGACTGAAAGGAAGTGACTAGGCCTGGTTGCCTACATTGACCTGCAGGGCACTAACTGAGCACACCTTTCTCCAACTAAAGGTAAAGGTAAAGTGTGCTCCAGCTACTGCTTGCATAATTCCGACGTGGGGTCTCGGAAGGAGGCCAAACATACCCTCACTTGTGCACTGCTGTGAGCAGAATCAGGGCTCTTTCACATGACCAAATGGGGGTGGGCAGGAGGGAGGGGAGGGAGGAAGGATATGACTTTCCTGCTTCCAGAAAACTGGAGGCTGCTCTTGGCTCCATCACACGCACCCCTACACTAACACGCAGTGGGAACACTGCAGTGGCATTCTCTGGAGCTGCGATCAGGGGCCACAATGCAGTGCAGGAGCAGTGGAGAGGCAGCTTGCACCCACTGCAGCAGCTCCACTCTGCCTGGCTCCTCTTTCTATCCAACTCCATTGTTAAAATAGCCACTAGCAACCCAGGAACAGCTTTAAATGGTGGCTGAACAGAGAAGAAGAAGATGGTGAAAGGACCATCCTACCTCACTTTTAACCTGGGTAGTGAATCTGGGCTACCCAGGTTCAGCCTGGCTGGGTTTGGAGGGCACCTGCTGCCTCAGCTGATGAGAGATTCCTGGATTAACCCTCTTCTACCCAGGAATCTCTGATGGTGAAAACAGCTCCTAAGTCATGTGAACAGATTCTAAGTGGGAACTGGGCTATTCTTAGTTCAGTGTCGTTGCTTTCCATTTTTAACAGAGCATGGTTGAGAGTTAGGTAACACGAGAGTTAGGTAACACGAATTTGCATGGAATGAATTCAAGCTTACTCTCAAGTAATTAGTTTGACATCTAGTTTATATTTTAAAGGAATTATTGATGAACATGCCAAGTTAAATTATATGTCATTAAATTAATTTGCACTGTTCTAATACTTTACTCATTTATCAGTTTCATCATTCAAAGGGAAAGCTTGGGATTGTTTGCTTGTAGCATTGCTCTAAAATCAGGAACAATTAGCTGCAAAAAGTAGAGTCATACATCGCTCAATATGTAATTTTCTGTAGATTTACAGAGTGGCCTCTAATTTGACCCAACACTTAACCTTGGAAGTGGGAAAGCACGTGGCATGACCCTCAACTCTTAATAGTCTAGCAGTATGATCATGCAGGGTCATAGGTAACAATGGAAATGTCAAAGGTCAACCCAAATACTTTATTGCAAATATAGGGAAAATTGCCTTTCCAGTAGCTTATGGCATGACCTTTACTCCCATTAGTCTTCAAGGAGGTCTCATCTAGCAGTTCATACATTCATATATTCAGAAGTCCAAAATTAGATATAAGAAAAAAATCTTTTGTTGAGTTATGCAGGTTTCCCCCCACTATTTAGGTTAGGCAATCTATGTGAAGAACTAGGACTTATTCTTTCTTCTTAGGAGTTCAAAACAGTTTGCAGAAGATGCAATTTTAATCAAACTTTTACTCATTCCTATATATGTTACACGAATCTAACTGAAAATTTAAAAATCACATTTGCATATGTGAGTCTTATATACTTGTTTCTCATTACATCCTGGGGATGCGAGTTGGTGTGATTTTTATTGTGTCTGTGGAGCCTCCAATTTTTGGATGCAAATACTCAAAACATGGTTCATATATTTTTCAGTACTAATTTCAATACCTAAGCTAGCCTGGAAATTATTTTCGTAAATCTCTGTGCAGTATACCTGTACAATCTATGCCACTAGGGTTTGTCTGAGGTCCAGCAATCCTTTTGCTCCTTCTCAACAAATTCCCATAAGCAGGAGCATCAAATAGCAATAGGATTAAGAGAGGTTCTTATTTGCTCCTTAGTGCCAGGAGCCATTGGCTCAGTTCAGTTGTAATGACAAAGCCATGTACAGGCTTATTCTGTTTTCCTGTTACGAGAAAAAGGCCTTACAGATCCTGGGGCTGACTCCTCTTCTCTCCCTCACATGCAAGAAGAATGGTTTGGAATATTCCACTTTCACTTTTGATCTAATCACAGTTCACCATTATGTCTGAATACAGAAACTGTGATTAGTTGAAACTACTTAACAAACCATGGTTTCTTCCTGGTTTGCCTTGACTAACCATCATCTGGACATGGTTCCCTAAGTTTGGATGTAACAGTGTGGATAGTTCAAATGTAAAAGCAGAAGCTTTCAGTCTCCTCACCTTACACATGAAGGAGGAGGAGAGGGAAGGGGCAACCATGAACCTAAGGCTCTTGCAGGTCTGTTCACTATAATCTAAACTAGGGCTGCACAACCTTGGCCCTCCAGCTGTTTTTGAATTACAACTCCCATAATCCCACATTTGCCAATAGTCAGGGATTGTGAGAGTTGTATTCCAACACCTGCAAGAGGTCTGAAGTTGTGCAGCCCTGATCTAAACCATGGTTTAGATTATTGTCTGAACAAGGCCACTAGAATGTGAGTATCTGGCACAATTAAATGGATACCATAGTCTTTCTAGGTATAGCTCTAGATTTAAAGTTCCATTGCAGACCTAGAGATGTGTGACTTTCCTCTTTCTCCACGCCAGGACTTACTTATTTGTATTCAATAAACTCTTGTTGAAATTATCCTAACTTATGCCTGCAGCCAAGGTCTGAAGTACTTTACAGATCTTGGCATATTTGAAGTAAGTAGGCTTGAATAACCTGAGATTGTTGGACTTGGGAATCACAGCCAGAGATATGCAGGACCAGTTCAATTGGGAACCGGACCACCACAAACTGGGCTGGTTTGAGCAGTTCAGTTGTGAACCACTTTGAATCGGTTCAAGCTGGTTCGTCAAACTGACCGGGCCAGCCAATTGGTTCAACCAAACTGGTTCACTTTGGCATGGTTCGGTCCAAATTTGGACTGAATTCAGACCAAATGACACCAAACGGTCTGTTCACACCCCTAATCACAGTTGATCTGGATTTACTTTAACCTAGAGTGGAAGTAGACACTCATATGATAGTGGGAGGGAGGATTGCACACTTCTGAGTTTCAGATACATCATGTGGAGCCCAGCTTTAAGGAAGGTGTGATGTGACATATGAACCAGCCCACAAACAAAACTAAAAACACAATTAGACAAAATAAACAAACCATGGTTCTGTGTGATGTGTGAACCCACCCTGGGGTGGGGGGGAGCAGCAGCACATCAAACCTGCAAAGCCATGATGTTTGCTATAAAGCTGAGAAGCATGTTGCCACCGGCACTACCACACTGGTAAGATCCCTTCAGTCCCCCACAAAAAAATTAGCATAAAGATGCCCCCCCCAAAAAAACTGACAAAAGCCTTCTTCATGTTCACCATCCACAAAAGGGGTTGCCAAAATGGGGGAAGGAAGGTTTGGACCAGTACTAGCTGAAACATTCCACATACAACTGCTTCCTCTTGTTGTTTTTCTTCCCTGGTGCCTTACTCTCCCTTTCTACACACAAAAGAAACCCTCAATACATACAAATATCTCTTGGTACAAAATGTATGTGCTCTTAGTTGGCTATGGACAACTTCCACTATACATGCATTTTGTCCATGGAGACATTTTCTGCTCATGCCTGACTTCTGTTCTGCTTGATTTTTTAGCTGTTTTCCTCTGAAAGTGAAGATATTCCCAGTGCATTTCAACAACATATTTAGCATGTCATTAATTTTTTCCCCTTCAAATCTCATTCCCTCTGATGCCCCGGCAGCTCTGAATATGACTAGTTCCTTCTCATTACCAGTCTGTTTAAAAAAAAGAAAGAAAGAAAACAGAAAGAAAGGAAAAGAAAAAAGTGTATTTGCTTTCTTTCCTCTGGATGACTTTACATTTCATATTTGACCAAAAAATATCCCTTGACTATTTCACATTTAGCATTTTTTCCTCATTAAAGTAGAAGTAAAATAAAACATATGTCCAAGTAGGCTAGCCCTATTCACACACTGCGCTCCACGCATGTACAATCTGTATACAGTGTAGATCTGTATGCCATGCAGTTTTATGTGCTTTGTTCAATGAATATATAGTAGTACACTTCCTATCTATACCCTGCCTTTGAGGGAACCAGGTGCGCATTTAAACTGAAGAGATGTACAGTCTTTAACTTGAAAACATGCACCTGTGTATGGAAACCACAATGTAAAATGCGGGTAGGGCTTTTGTGACACAAAATTGCCATCTACTATCAAAGTCTGCAACAAACAACCAGGATATAACCTGAACATCTTGTGCAGGATGGAAGTGGATTTGACCCAGTAAATACTATAACAGGACAGGAAATATCCAAGCATTATTGGTTTATCATGTATTTATTATATTTGCACTTCACTCTTTCACCAAGGAGCACAAGGAAGCATTTGTAAGGTAGTTCCATATACTTTTCACAACTTTGTGAGGTAGGTGAAGTTTTATGGGGCAGTAACTGAGCCAAGTTCCCAGACTGCACAAACCAAGACCCACAGATTTCATTGGGACATGTTCCCATGTTAGTGTGCATAGAATTGGAACTTTAAGCAAAAGCTTAATTTCATTGTAATATTAAGTGAGACATTAAGCCTATTCAGACAGTAAGGCTTTTCACACAATCAACTGGGGTTGTTTGTGGGGGTAGGAGCCCCTATCCTGTTCCCCACAGATGAGCAGACCCTGCGTTTGAATTTGCAAGCTCACCACCCAGACAGTTATGGCACCTGGGGGCTCCATGGAAGAGATTGAGAGCTGTATCCTCCAAGGGTCAACTCTGGCATCCCGCAAGTAGAATGGAAAACTTCATTACCTCACCAGACATCCCCTGATTGACTGCAAGGGGCCAGGAGGCAGGCCCAGCCCAGTTGAAGCCATTACAAGCAAAGGATCATAAAGTGTGCTGTGCAGAGTGGCACATATACAGATGGCAGTCACTCTAGCCACAGTGCTCTATCACAAACATGGCTGATCACTCCCAGGGACTCCTACAAACAGTAAATGCACCCAGACAATCAAAGAACAGAAGGTAGGACAGAAGGTAGGACAGCTCCTATTTTTGTACTACCTCAACAAAGACCAAGGTACAAGATCTGGGCTATCCACAGATACCCATATTTGAGTTATTTGTGTCTGTCTGGGCTACCCACATATGAGTGAGATTTTGTGTGGGTTCTCATAAGCATTAATAGCTGTGTTTACTGACTCCTACCTTCATTTTGATAATCATGTGAATGATTATCCACATCCTAATACGTTGTATGATTATCCTAATATGTTGTATGTGTGTCCAGGTGTTGATATACAGTACATGTACATATTGTGTGAATGACTGTACCTGTGTTCATTTTAATCATGAACCTGGGTATAGGCCCCCTGAAATGCAGGCTACAGATAGGGAGTGTACTGCTGTATGTGTGCTCAGCATATTGTGTGAATATTTGTATGTGTGCACAGAGCTGCACATGTGCAAACTGTATACATTTCACGTGCTTTGAAAATAACATGTGAATAGGGCTTTAACTGATGTGTTCATTGCTAAAGAGAACCCAGGTCACTAATATAGGGACAGAGGACAACCACTATTTCCCATTAATAATCTCCTCCTCACCCACCCACCCTCCCTCCCTCCAAAAAAGCATGCTTAATTCCAGCTTCCTCATGAAAAGAAAGGCAGGGGCTGAATGAAAATGGCAGAGGACCTCCATCTGCATGCACAGCTTTTCTTGGAGTTAATAGGAACAGTGCGCAAGGGATCAAGGGCAGCATGTGGCCTTGTGTCTTAAGTGCTTCAGGCAGTGGAGGTCTCCTCCAGTTCGGAAGACCCATTAAAGGGACAGAGAGAAAAGTACTTGCATAAAACTAAGTTGCATTCCATTCATGCTCTTCCCCCCAGCTCATACATTATGCTAACAGTATTAATAAGGATTAATGTAGGCTTGAAAGAATTATAACACTGGCCAATATGTCATCCCTTCAGGAAAGCCATGTCTTACATTTGTCACATTAAAAAAAAAACTTCTCTGCAAAGTCAAAATTGCTCTTAGAAGATATCTCAAGTTTAAGAGGGAAAGAGATGGGGAACTCTGAAGAAAAGGAAGGAAGGAAGGATGGGTGGATTCTCACCATTGCTCCAGAATCTCATACTGTGAAAGCTTACAGAAACAACCCATCTTATTTTTAAATGTTTGAGCCTCTTAAAAATAAAATGAAGCTCTTTACGTTTCAGCAAGGGTAAGCCTTGCGGAAATGTCGGAGAAGATAAAACTCCTGTGGTGCATTCTCACGAGGTTAGTTAACAAAGACTTTTTGGATTGTGCGCTCTTTGGGGACAAGAAAGCATCTTTATTTTTAATTTATTTCTCTATATAAACCGCTTTGAGAACTTTTGTTGAAAAGCAGTATGTAAATATTTGCCATCATTGTAGACTATGTTAGTTGCTCCTGTTCCTACTATTCATATACTGCTGTTCAACAAAAGTCCTCAAAGCAGTTTACATAGAAAATAAATAATAAATAAAATGCTTTCCCCTGATCCCAAAGGGTTCATAATCTAAAAGGAAACACGAGACAGACAGACAGACAGCAGCAGCCACTGGAGAGATGCTGTGCTGGGGTTGGATGGGATCATAGTAGGGATGTACACAGAACCGGTGGGGGCTGGTTCAAAGGTGGAGGGATAACTTTAAGGGTGCTGGAGGGTGCATTTACACCCCTGCTGCATTTCCCCTGCCGGTGCTCACTAAAAAAAAGAAAAGGAAAAAAGTCCGGCGGGGCAGCAGAGTACCTCCCTGCCTCCCCATCCTCTCCTCAGATCAGAAGTAAACGGACGTAGCCCATGCGCATGTGCATGTCAGCACGCACAAGCCCGACATGTGCATGCATGCGCCCAACATGTTCACATACACACATGACATGAGCACTCAAACAGGCTTACTTCCTGTTTACTTTGCTTACTTCCAGTCCGAGGAGAGGATGGAGCATCAGGGAGGTACACAGCTGCCCTGCTGGACTGGTTTGTAAGCGAGCACCAGCGGGGGGAAACGGGGCAGGGGGGAGTTCACCCCCCTCTGCCCTTAAAATTACCTCCCCTTCAAACTGCCCAGCCTTTGAACCTGTAAAAGGGCCTCCAAACAGGTTGGTTCTCATCCCTAGTTCATAGGGATTGTTGCTTCCCCCACCCCACTAAATATAAGAGAATTACCAGTTTAAAAGAGGCCTTTTTGTTCATTTAGCAGGCATCAATCAACTTGCGGTCACTATCCCTTTTCTCTTTCTTAACAGCAAGTTTAAACAACTTAGAGAAAAACACATAGTGCCATATGATATTACTACAAAGAAAAGGAGGGGGGGAACTCTTAATGATTTTAAATTATGGAACCCCTACTAATGGACATAAAACATGTATACACAAAATCGTGTGAAATTTAAAAAAAAACCCAGACTAAGCACAATGCTCTAGCACAACAGCCTTGTTGTGCAACAGCTTTGTTGCAACATTCTTATGCAAGTGCTTTAGTCAGCCACTGTTCTGTAAGCAACCAGAGTCATCTCACCTCTCCCAGAAAAGGCAAGAGTGAATAACCAGTGAAAGCTAGTGTGGTGCAGTGTGGAGAAGTTTGGACCTCTATTGTCATCAGACACAAAGCTCATTAGATGAACTTGGCTCAAACACTGGCCGCATTCGCAGGTAACTGGAGTTGCAGGGGCCTGAGGTTTCCTTACTGTTACATCCTAAAATATGCAACTCTGACCCCATCCTTTCTTTAGCTCTATTAATACTTGCATGCGAAAAATGCAAGGTGAGTTCAAAGGTGCTTTTTATGCCATGTGTGAAAACTCTGGGTAAGTAGTAAACCCCCCCCCCTTTTATCTCTTTCCATATTTATTTAAAATATTTGCATATCATCTTTCCAAAGCTGAAGGCAGTTCACAGAAAATAGAACAAAACCTTTCAGAGGTATTTATTTCACAGTATTTGCGTACTGTTTTCCATCCATCATAGTTCTCAAAGTGGTTCACAAGAATAAAATCCGAATTCCATGCAGATATTTCCTTCACCACTCCAGCTGCTATGGTGGCAGACAATCAGAAGAAGTTCTTTTCACTCAAGAGGAAGAAGATGGTTTCTGCTGGCCTCTTCCTTCCCTCTGCTGCCCCAGTCACCCCCCAAAAGTGCTTCTGAGCATTCCCCAACCCTCAGGGACATATTTGGGTGGGGACACAGTGGACTGAAGAGGGCATGAGGAATCAGCAAAAATTGTCTTTCCTCCATTTCATGAGCAGGGCTACTCAGGATGTTGCCCTCTGTTCCTCTTCAATGGTAGTGGCAGCAAAGGAACATACTGGGAAGTTGGAAACTAATGTTATACATGCTTTTCTCTGCTGCCCACCAGAAATTCCTCTTGCCACTATTGGTGGGAAAATCCCACCAATTTGCCAGAATGCCTGTGTTATTACTGGGGCTGAAGTGGTAATTAGAACCCCTGCTATTTGTGGATGGGGAGCAACAAAACCAGCAGTGAAATTCAAGGATATTATGGGCTTACCAAAAGCAAAACCAGTCTTCTCACTTACTTCAGAGGTGAAAAAGCTCTTTGTGCAGCAGTGCAGCACCAGAAGTGGCATCCATCTCCCTACTAATACCATTTTCTTTCCCAGAATGCACCATGGTAGGACTCAGCATTGTGACATTCCATTCTCCCCTGGTGCATTCCAAGGAGGAAAATGTGACTGGCTCTTGGTAAGCCCCTGTCCACTCGGATTTCTGCAGCACATTTGAGGGGGGCATCATTCCTGATAAAAAATTTCCCTAATTTCTGCTGCCAATGAAAATAGTGGTGGCAATGGGGGTCATTTTGATCCAACCCTGGTAACAATAAATCAGCTGAACTCCCTAAAACAAGAAATTCAGCTTCCAAAAACTAACTTTGGACAGTTTCTCGAGATCAAATCAAATTGATTCAACTCAGTCTCCAAAAGCCACCTGAAAAAAATGGGCCTTGTATGCCATTCAGAATACTACAAGTGGGGAGCTATTCCTCATCTCCATAAGAAGGCCATCCCAGAGCTGGGACAAGGGCAGCAAAGGCCTTCATTATATATATGAATTGATTTTGCTTTCCATAGCAAATGTAAATGTTAGCAGGGCCTTTTTGGAGGTTTTTTAAAAATCCAAATGGGGATTTATCAAGAGACAGGCTTACTTATTCCAAATTAAAAAGTAACTTAGAAAAGTGGCTAACTTCAGATAAGTTTGCCCAACTTTCAGTTACCTTGCTTTTGGACTTGAGCAGTTGGCTGTGATGTTGAGCCACTGACTGACAGCTTGTCTGTCACAAGAAGAGGCCTATTTCATCCCCACCCTTTCATTTCTAATCTACATCTACAGGCAGTGATATATTATTCCTTTCTCATTCCCAAGGGGGAGCCTTTTCATACATACATCATTAAAGAGAACAAGCCAGCCCATGAAATTGTGTGTTTTCCCCTTTTTAAACAGGAAATATCCAGCCGCACTTCTATGGATTCTAATTTTGATTTTGTAATGTTAAGAAAGATCGTCCACTATGGAACAAGGTCAATGCAATGGCAGCGGCCCAGCCTGTAGAGAGCTCCCACATGCCCAGCTATTAATCATCCCATTTCTCGAAATGTACCAACCAAACTAGCTCTGGAAATATCATTAACAAGTAGCAAAGTGTTAAATTGCCGGGAATGTCCAGAATAATAGTGGAAAGGGAAGGGAAGAAGAAAAATAGGAAAGAAGAAAGTTTTAAATTTTTCAGACTCTAGCCAGATGGAATTAGGGCAATTGTTCTCTTGCAAATGCTGTGGAGATTAATGAGGTCTGTGGGCACAGCCAGGAGAAAATAGAAATATAAAAGACTGCAGTTTCCAAAAATACAGCTGCCACAATACCAGAGGGATAGATCAGTTTGAGTGTTTAATCTTATACCCCTATCTTGCACAGCAGCTCGTTCGCATTATTAGCATTTCAGAATACCACTTTAAAAACCTTAAGCCAATCTTCTCTTACATACACTTCTCAGCTAATGGGGATGATAGGTTCATTTCAGCCTATGTTTAAGTTTTTCGCTGTTCATCACCATACCTGAATTCACAGACATTTTATTTACACAGTAAGAATTCAGAGACTATTACCTCAGGACTCTTATCCCATGGTTAATGCCCATCTTCATGTAAATGTGAAATTCAAATTTCACATTCAAAATTTCAAATAAATGTGAAATGAAATGTGACTTTTTAGTCATAACCTTTTGCTAACTATCTTGGAAAATCCACAAATTACTCAGCTTCAGTTCATGCATTTGCTGGGACTTGCGTACAAATCCTTTTGTAAATGAGTGAGATAACTTCCATTGCACCACAGAGATAACAGCTAGCATGAATTAGTTACTCCATGCAAACTTCCAAATGCAAGCTATTCCAGTTTGCATGATGATCCTGCTTCAGAAATGGGGGATCTAGTAGTTATGTGGAATGCCCTGTTCATACTTGTCGTTACATCCACAGTGATAGAAAGTGAGAGCAAGGTTACTCTTCCACCATGGGAACTGGAGAAAAGTCACTAGGGATGTGCACGGAACCACCAACAGCGGTCCGGCACTGGGGAGGGGGGTACCTTTAAGAGAGGCGGGAGGGTTTACTTACCCTTCCCGCTACTTTCCCGCTTGGCGCCGTAATGTTTAGAGCAATTGGGGCGGCAGGACACCTCCCTGCCGCCCCTTCCCCGACGTTGCTTGAAAAAATGCCCAGCAGTCCTTTGCGTGCGCGCATGTCACAGAGATGATGTAATCTTCACAAATGAAGATGTAAAAATATTACGGGACTTCCGACTACAAACAGACAAACATCTGCCACACAATACACCAGATATAACTGTAGTCGAGAAGAAAGAAAAACAAGTAAAAATAATCGACATAGCAATACCAGGGGATAGCAGAATAGAAGAAAAAGAAACAGAAAAAATCACCAAATACAAAGATCTACAAATTGAAATTGAAAGGCTGTGGCAGAAAAAGACCAAAATAATTCCAGTGGTCATTGGCGCCCTGGGTGCAGTTCCAAAACACCTTGAAGAGCACCTCAACACCATAGGGGCCACAGAAATCACCATCAGCCAATTACAAAAAGCAGCTTTACTGGGAACAGCCTATATTCTGCGACAATATCTATAACAACTGACAATAAAATTCTGGCATCCAAGGTCCTTGGGAAGGACTCAATGTCTGGACAAAACAAACCAGTCAATAACACCTGTCTGACTGTGTAAACAAGAAATAATAATAATAATAATAATAATAATAATAATAATAATAATAACAACAACAACAACAACAACAGCAACAGGTCCTTGGGAAGGACTCGATGTCTGGATAAAACAAACCAGTCAATAACACCTGTCTGACTGTGTAAAATAATAATAATAATGTGTCCCAGTGAGGCACTACCTTGGCGTGGTTGTGGGGCTTGTGTGCTCTGATGAAGGTGAGAGCTATGCCAGAGGTCCAACCATACTGGACAGGTCTCACCAGAGGAGCCAGACAAAGTGTGTCTCTCCCATCAACAATATGGTGAGACGTAACTTTAATAAATCTATACCTGATCGGTCATCGCCCGGGTCAACAAGGACCACGCCAGGTGCTATAGTCCCTGGACATCTGGTGGCAAGTGGGCTACAGGACTCAGGATCTTCAGTTGAGCAACCAGGGCTGGAGACAGCAAAGCTACTGGAAGAAACGTCGCTTAACCGAAAAAAATATACAAAAAATGCCAACAAGGAAATAATGATCTGCTATTACAAGTCTAGTCCAACTAGAAGAGGTTATTTAAAAAGAATGTACCAAATTTGGAAAGAGAAGCATCCAGATACAGAAATAACAGAACAAAGGCTAGCAGACCAGAGAAGATTCATAATAAGAAATAAAGTATTCACAGGAGTTGAGCTGGAAGAACTGCAAAGAGCAACACAGGCTCAAGATATGGAAAAAGAATTACCACCAACTGAAGCAGTTGCTCAGGCGCAGATGGAGGAGGTGTTGGAAATCGAGGATGCCACTGTTACTGAACTGTTTCAAAATCAAAACCAGGCAACCTCCCCTTTGCCTTCACCTCAAAAACCCAAATGCCGTTTAACAGAAAAGCAACAAGAACTAAAGCAAAAAATACCAGGGTTCGACTTCCTGCTCTAAAAACAGTTGCCAAGAAACAACTTGCTCAGGCATTAAAAGATGTCAATGCTACACTTGCAGAAATAACAACCAATAATTTGCAAGAAACAAACCAACTAATGTACAGTGGAGCAACAATAACAACACAAGAGCTCGGATATAAGATCAGTGGACCTGCAAAAAAAGAAAGCAGTACATCACCTAAATGGAAGATTAGATTAGAAAATAAAATCTCCAGGCTTAGATCAGATGCTAGTAAATTGAAAGATATGAAAGACAAGAAGGTGAAGAATGAAAACACCAAACAGTATCTGATCCAAAAATACCACCTAGATTCAAGGAAAATTAGAGAAGTCCTGGAAATAATAAAGCAGCAAATAACAGCAGTGTCAAAGAAGATTAGCAGATATGAAGCCAGAATTACACAACACAGGCAGAATCTCCAATTCCAGTCGAATCAGAGACGTTTCTACCAAAGCATTGAAGGAGAAACTGCAAGAAACGTAGAAACACCAAATAAAGAAGAAACAGTGCAATTCTGGCGGAAATTATGGGACAATCCAATAGATTATAATAAAAAAGCAGGCTGGATGAAAGAGGTCAAAAAATGTAACCAACAAATGCAAGATCTAATAATAACACCAGAATTAATAAGTGAAAGAGCAAAGAAAATTAAAAATTGGACTGCTCCAGGCGCCAATGAACTGCATGGCTTCTGGCTTAAACACCTAACAAGCCTTCATAAACAACTATCAAAACAGTTCAATCACATTATGAAAGGCGGTGATATTGAAAAATGGCTAACAACTGGGAAAACTCATCTCATCATGAAAGACCCAGCAAAAGGTGCAGTTCCAAGTAATTATAGACCGATAACCTGCCTGCCAACCATGTTCAAATTATTAACTGGAATAATAGCAGATGAAGTGATGCAACACTTATTAACTAACAAACAGCTTCCAGTTGAACAGAAAGGAAATTGCCCGAACACCAGAGGCACAAAAGACCAGCTGCTGATTGACAAAATGATTTTAGAAAATTGCAAGAGAAGAAAAATGAATCTAAGTGTTGCATGGATTGACTACAAGAAAGCCTTTGATTCATTGCCTCACACATGGATACTAAAATGTTTAGAAACAACTGGTGTCAGCAAAAACATTCAGATATTTATAAAAAAAGCAATGAGCATGTGGAGTACACAGTTAACAATCAATGGTGAGACACTTTGACAAGTTAGCATTAGAAGAGGCATTTTCCAAGGGGACTCACTATCCCCTCTATTGTTTGTAATCTCCATGACCCCACTTTCACAAATAATAAACAAAACAAGCCTCGGATACCAAACATCTAAAACATCGAGTAAAATCAACCATCAAAATCAACCGTACATGGACGATCTGAAGTTGTATGGAAAGTCCCAGTCAGAAATCGAATCACTGCTAAACACTGTCCGTATATTCAGTAGCGATATAGCAATGGAGTTTGGACTGGACAAGTGTGCTGCATTAATAATGAACAGAGGAAAAATAAGAAAAACAGAAGGAATAGAACTGCCCAATGGAAGCAACATCAAGAACCTGAAAGAGAAAGAACCTTACAAATACTTGGGCATTCTCCAGGCTGATAACATCGCATACACTGAAGTTAAAAGAAAAATTGGAAGTGAATACATCAGGAGAGTCAGAAAAATCCTGAAGTCCAAACTCAATGGCGGGAACATCATACAAGCCATAAACACCTGGGCTATACCTGTTATTAGATACACTGCAGGAATAATAGACTGGACCCAGGCAGTGCTAGAGACGCTAAATCGTAAGACCAGGAAAATCATGACCATCAATCATGCTCTGCACCCCCGCAGTGATGTAGATAGGCTCTACTTCCCTCGCAGCTCAGGTGGAAGAGGAATGCTGCAAGTCCATCAAATAGTAGAGGAGGAGAAAAGAGGCCTTGAAGAATATATAAGGGACCGTGAAGAAGATGCACTTCAAATGGTCAAGAACGCGAAACAATAAAACTTTTCTACTTTGGCTCTTAGGTGCTGCCGTTTCATCTGCTTCTTTACAAAGGCGGCACCTAAGAGCCAAAGTAGAAAAGTCAACAACAAACAGCAAGTGCCGCCTTTGTAAAGAAGCAGATGAAACCGTGGACCACCTAATCAGCTGTTGTAAAAAGATCGCACAGACTGACTACAAACAAAGACATGACAAGGTAGCAGGGATGATACACTGGAACATCTGCAAAAAATACAAGCCACCTGTAGCCAAAAATTGGTGGGACCATCAAATTGAAAAAGTGGTAGAAAATGAAGATGTAAAAATATTATGGGACTTCCGACTACAAACAGACAAACATCTGCCACACAATACACCAGATATAACTGTAGTCGAGAAGAAAGAAAAACAAGTCAAAATAATTGACATAGCAATACCAGGGGATAGCAGAATAGAAGAAAAAGAAACAGAAAAAATCACCAAATACAAAGATCTACAAATTAAAATTGAAAGGCTGTGGCAGAAAAAGACCAAAATAATTCCAGTGGTAATTGGCGCCCTGGGTGCAGTTCCAAAACACCTTGTAGAGCACCTCAACACCATAGGGGCCACAGAAATCACCATCAGCCAATTACAAAAAGCAGCTTTACTGGGAACTGCCTATATTCTGCGACAATATCTATAACAACTGACAATAAAATTCAGCCATCCCAGGTCCTTGGGAAGGACTCGATGTCTGGATAAAACAAACCAGTCAATAACACCTGTCTGACTGTGTAAACAAGAAATAACAATATAAATAAATAAATAAATAATTGCTATGGGGTTTGATCAAGCTAATAGAATTCTGTTACAACGGATTCTAGATATCAAATCACAAGAAGAGAGAAGCAAACTCCCTAACTTTATTAAGAATTGGTGGGTCACCTCATTTTTAGCTCTGGCAAGCTATCTTTATAATCTGACATGTCCAGCCCATCGGAGAGCCTTCACCTTAGCTCATTATAATGCATTTCCATCTGCTTGGTTGGAGGGGAGGTATTAAAAGATACCCCAGGAACACTGTTCAAGTGTTCCTGTAGATCAGACAAAGTTGATAATTTGGCTCATATTTTACTTCATTGTAAATTTTACAGCATTCCACATAGTAAATTGCTTTTACCTCTTTTAGAGAACCTTCAGGGAAGACCAATGGACATTTATGTAACTTATCTTCTTGCAGATAAGACTGTATTTGTTACTTCTTGTGTTGCTAGATTTTGTGCCATTGCATACAAGATTCGTCAAGCAATGGTGAAGCCCCCCCACCCCCCGCCTATTAGTTAGGTAAGGAGGTCCCTGACTGGGTAAACTTCCTCGACCTAAATGCAACTGTGATATCTGACAGATTGTACCAACTGCACTGAATGTCAACTGTGTATTATAATGCTGAAATCTGGTTGATTGAAGTTGTGTTATTTTAACTGGCTTATTAACTGCCTTATACAGTTCTAGGGCAGAGTTCTTAATGCAGGCCTGCCACAGAGTTTCTTCAAAGAAAGGGAAGAGAGGGAGGTGGAGTTCTAGAGGCTGGATTGTGCTTAAGGGGACAGCACAGTTTATTCTTTCAATAGGACACTATCCTCTTTGCAGTAAAGGTGTCTCTGAGGTTTTCCAGATGGGGGTTTATAGCAACTTGACTCTAGTCATGACTGCTGGTTGTTTTGATGATGTACAGCCCCACCTTCATCTTTTGTTGATGATTGGCCCTCTAACCCGCAAAACACCAACAGTGAAAAAGTACTGTTGAAAGGATTTGATAGCACATTGTGAAATATTGTGGGCTTGGGAATCACCAGTGTGTACAGAAGTTGCACATTCTGTGTAGGTGTGCCCAGCAGTTTGAGGGTGGGAATGTGAGGGTACATGGTCCACCTGCCAGGTCCCCATCTCCTCACCTGGACACACCTCTGTTCTGCTGTTTCCTGTATGTCGCACCTCACTTCCAGCTAGGCATATATATGAATCAATGATTGGGATGTACATGGACGGAGATTCGTGCACAGATCTGGCACCGAACTGATTCGGACAATGTCCTAAGTGGTTTGGCATGGCGATGCTGACCACACAAATGGCACCTACGCATGTATGGACACCATATGCATGCTGTCGCTGTATGCAGGTACATGGGACAAGCACTGCCGCAGCAGGAAGCTGCATGTGCATGCAGAGAGCAGGAAAGGACTATTTATTTTAAAAGATGCCACTCCCAGCTTCCCTCCCCGTGGTGCTCAACCAGTTCAGACCTAATCCGAACCAGTTTGGTGCTGAACCTGTGCCTGAACCTCGGTTTGTGCACATCCCTACTTCCATCAGCCAACTCACATAACTCACTGTCTTTTCTCCATTCCAATTTGTATAAAATTTGGTGTGTGTGGGGGGGGAGTTTTTGTGCATATTCAACAGCACAGCATATACTGTAACAGTGGCTTTCGCTGCAGCAGTAAAGGTGGAAACTAGGCTCAAATTCAACACCATATCCTGTCACACTTCAATTGATGCCTCCCCACATAAACACACACCATATTTTTGTGTAAAATATTTTCTTCTTCCTAATATTTACCTATGCAATAAAGTTTTCACTCTGTTGGTCTTTTTATACTGTAGACCCTCACTATTTTCTTCTTTGTTAAGGTTTCAGCTAAATATAATGGGTTTTTAAAATTCAGATCATTAATCTCAAGAAGCAAGATACATACAGTATAGTCTCATTTATTCATATGGGTTTGGCTTTGGCTTCGGAGCATGCAAAATGTTTCGTTAAGTTAGTAGTGGCCAATCATTTTGGCAAATGGGTCATGAATGAAGTCCAAAAGGGAGCAGGCCCACCACCACATACAGTATTGTTAACACATGGGTTCTTGAGGGCATGAACAGCAACTGAACTCACAAGACTGTAAGAATATAAAACAGGTATATTTATGCAAAAATTATTATTGTTGTTGTTGTTGTTAATTCAATTTCTATACCGCCCTTCCAAAAATGACTCAGGGTGGTTTACACAGAGAAATTACAAACAAATAAGATGGATCCCTGTCCCCAAAGGGCTCACAATTTATAAAGAAATGTAAGATAGACACCAGCAACAGTCACTGGAGGTACTGTGCTGGGGGTGAATAGGGCCAGTTATTCTCCCCCTGCCAAATAAAGAGAATCATCATGGTAAAAGGTGCCTCATTGCCCAGTTAGCAGGGGTATGCATTATGCATATGCATTCGCTGAAACATTTCAACATGCAACTTAACATATTCCTATCACACGCATTTCTTTCCCCACTCTCTTCTCTGTCTCTAAAGCAGAGGTCACACTTGGCCGCCCACCACAAGTCGCAGTCATGCACAGACCACACCACCCAGGACAAACTAAAGAGGATTTGGCGGGTCCCAGGGGGTGTGGAGGCCCTGGATTTTGGCCTGGAAGTCCAGGAGTAATAGCGCCTCTGTGCATGATTTGCAAAACCATTTGCATCACCATGCAAACTGGGCCACAGGCTGCCCGGACTGTCATTTGGGAGGGTGGCAGAAGGGTTGGAGGAACCTCCGCTGCCGCCACCACCTCTGCTATGGTGGCTGCCTCCACCATCCCCACAGTCACTGCCTTATTTTAAAAGGTAAATATTACTTTTTCTCTCCCCACCCGCCACCAGCATTTATTTTAGGGAAAGCCCTTTACTTGTAAAGGGGAATCCTTGCTGGATTCCCCTTTTGAAAAATACCCCTCAAGCTCCTCGAGCTGTCTCATGAGGCAGTCCAATTTGAGCATGAGCCTTCAAGCCGAGGAAGCTTGAATTCGAACCTGGCTCGATTCGAGTTGGCTCTCAACCACTATTTGAAAGTGAAAGAAACTAGATGATGATGCATTTATTGTCACATCTACTTTGGCACTGAGATGAAAGGAATTATATACAGACTGTAAAAAAATAAATTCTGATGTAATTGGACACTATGGATGATAAAGCAAATGTATGAGGGGGGAAAGACTGAAGCAAAATACAACTAAGTTTGGTCATTAAAGCAAATTATTACACTTCTGTCTTCGTTAATCGGTCGGTGCGCCATGTTACCTGGTTGCCTGTGCGCCCCTTTGGGATATGACGAGGCGAGTGGGGATCGGGAAGTCCCTCCTCTGGGACTTCCTCCTTGCCCCAACTAGGGTGCCAGCAGAGCAGATCTGGGTCTTTCAGGGCCAAACATAGCAGGGCAAGAGTGGCAGCAAGAGCTGCCCAATGCAACGCTAGCAAGGCCACATGATCAGGGGGACCAGAAGCCAGAAGGAAGACATGGGCAGGGCTTGGAGCAGGATGGGAGCCCTGTCAGCTCTGCACTGAGTCATTTAAAACTGAGGCAGCCGATGATGAGGGCTGCTCTCAGGAAAGGAGGTCAGAGTTCTCTCTGAGCGCTCCCAGGCGGGGCTTTTAGCTCGCTTCTTGGCCAGAATGGAGGGTGTGCCTTCACATATCGGATGGATCCGTGCCGAAGTCCATGAGAGATATTGGGGAGCACTTCACACAGGATTCGAGTTTTTCATTGTGCATTGGAGCAGAGTCCAATTTATGTCTGTGGCGGGGGGGATCAACTTTTTGCATCAGTTTTTTTTTGGGGGGGGCAAATTCGAACTCATAGTAAAGCCTCACAGTAAACCCACAGTAAAGCCTGCTGTCTGGAAAAACTCCCGGAGAGGGATCCAGCCAGCAGCAGCAAGCCAAGAGGAGGACTAGGGTGACTGAACAACCCCCTCCCCTGTACTATTCTGAGGCTGACTTCGGCTGTCAATAACTGGGGCCTGAGTCAAAAAAGGGACTGGAGCAACACCCTTTTCCTCACAGAAAGTGGCATAATTTTTAAAAAAAGTTACTGTTCATCAGTATTATATGCTTTCTAAATAAAATATACTATGTGTGTAATACTTGTTGGACAAGTAAGAGGTTACAAACTGCACAGTGAGCCATGCACCCAAGGAGGATGTGGGCTCACTGCATGTGCTGCACTCACCTGCCTGCTGATGCTCCTAGCGTAGGCTGGGAAGGCTCCATGTGAGTAAGGTGCTGCATCGGAATGCCCTTCCCACTGAGAATTCTGGGAGTCAGGCACTGCTGCTGTGCTGCTGATTCACAGAGCCTCCCCAGCCTGCGTTGGGAAGGTCAGCAGGCTGGTGGGTTGCACAGGTTGTAAGCTACTAATTTCTACATATTTGGCAGAGTTTTGTGTTAAAATTGTTCCATATTGTCCCAGTTATCGTTAAAATGATTACTAGGGGAAGACTTTCACTTCAACCAGAAGTGGATATATTGAGATACTTTCAAGATCAAGGTAAAGTGTGCCAACAAGTCGGCGTCAACTCCTAGCGACCACAGAGCTCTGTGGTTGTCTTTGGTAGAATACAGGAGGAGTTTACCATTGCCTCCTCCCATGCAGTATGAGATGATACCTTTCAGCATCTTCCTATATTGCTGCTGCACAATATATAGGTGTTTCCCATAGTCTGGGAAACATACCAGCGGGGATTCGAACTGACAACCTCTGGCTTGCTAATCAAGTCATTTCCCCGTTGCGCCATTAGGGGGCTTTCAAGATCAAACAGGGGAGGGGGGATTTCTCTTTGGCTTGGAATTTACTCACAGCCACCAGGATAATCTTGGCTAGTTACTGGCAATCGAGACCTATCCCAGGATAATTTGAGTGGCTAACTAGGGACTGGGATACTATGCCCATGAACAAATTAACATATTATGTTCGCATTCATCAAGGAAGTTCACTTTCATCAAGGAAAAAACATAACTCACTCATTACTGGAAGCTGACAACTGCTTTGTACCTTTCAGGGTTCCTTAGGACAAGACTTAATTATGAGATTTTTTTTATTTTTGTAGATTGTTTTATTCTGTAATTTTAAAAAATACTTTTCATTTTTTATTTCCATTAATAAGTGAACAAAATAATATAGCACCAACAATATAATGCTATATAATGCTATAAATCATTTCCCAACAAAACAAAAACCCTAAACCAATTCAAACTAAACCAGAAAATTCACTACAGCTAGTACCAAAGTGGACATACAAAATACCCTTATCATTGTAAACACTAACGATGCTTACATAATTAATATAATTTTAATCATTCTTGCTAGTGTAACTGATTTAGAATTAATAATAAAAATGTTAAAGAAGAATTCACCTTTCAAAAAAAAAAAGAACATTTATAATTCAAATTCAAAGAAGTTTTGATATGGGATGTCAATTTATCTTGAATTGAAATGGCACAGGCTTAACATGCAGCAAAGTGAGCTGTCTGTCTAAGCAACAGGTTTCTGCACCCCTTTAAAGGCTTTTGTGGCTTGTAAAGCTGGTGAGGCCCCGTGACTACTGAGGAGCTAGTCCTCACACTCTGCCATTATTCCCAATAAGAGTAGCAGCGGACCTGTGAGGATGTACTCCTTAGTAGACACAGAGCATCTCCACCTTCGCAAGCCACACCAGGTGGGTTTAAAGGTGTGTGGAAGCAGCGAGCTCACTTGTAACTTAGACAGGTGGCTCACTGCACTGCATAGAAGCCCATATACTGTATATTAAACCAGTATATTAAACCAGTCTTATAATTAATGATCTTTTTTTCCAGTGGGTGACAATCATACTCTTTGCTGATATCAGCAGTAAGGTTATTAATTATTTCTTCAGACTTGAAGCCTTTTAAAGTTCCCTCTAATCATTAAGTAAAACTACCTCTGGTCTTAAGAATATAAGAACAGCCCTGCTGGAACAGCCCTGCTGGATCAGGCCCAAGGCCCATCTAGTCCAGCATCCTGTTTCACAAAGTGGCCCAATAGATGCCGCTGGAAGCCACAGACAGGAGTTGAGGGCGTGCCCTCTCTCCTGCCATTACTCCCCTGCAACTAATGCTGTTTTACTTATGCTGTAAGTTGTAAAACTGAAACTATGTGGGTTTTTTAAAAAAATGAACAAAAAGATTTGTCATTTAACTTTCCTGTCTCCCTCCACCCCCATTTCCTTTCAGTCCAATATTTTTTGTGTGTGTTAACGGTCAGATGAGTGGTTAGACAGTACAGGAGATGGGAATGATATAGGATGAAGAAGGCCATACTGAAAATGGTAATTATGTTATAGTCTATGTTCATCATGCATAATAAATAATTTTTTTTTACAAAACTAAAAAGTAATTCAGATTCACAAACCAGTATTAGTTTGATTCAAAGCAATTCCGTTCCATCCATTGCATATCATTTAATTAGTCCAGTTTAACTGCTTTGCATATTTCAATCAAAGATATTCCAACTGCCTTGTTCATTTCAGTAAGACTTGCCCTTACACCATGTTACATGTTTAGTGTTACGCTGGACTTATTGGCAAACCCTAATGTTCGTGACAGATAAGGCTGCCTATCTAATGCCTGCCAACATTGTTTCCATGGGCTGTGTCTGTTTTATGTTTAAAGCCATAAAATTCCAGGGTGAGGCTACATTAGAATTGTATGCAATAATGTCTTTGTAATTGGGCTGGCACTGCTATGTCATAAAAAACTGATCATTGCATGAGGTATAGTGATGTCATGAAGATCTGCTTTGTGGTACAGAATTGGTCAGGGATGGTCAGTATGGCGTAACGGATAGTTCATGTTGGGAACATCGTTAACCACTAAGGAAAACTTGCTTGTCAACTTGAAAAGTTTATACTGAGACTCTCTTTCAAGACTGCAGGAGGGGAAACCCTCTTTGACTTGGAATTTACTCACAGCAACCAGGATAATCTTGACTAGATAATGGTGATTGAGATATATATCCCAGGATAATTAGAGTGGATGACTAAAGAAATAGATCCAGAAACCTCAGTGCAATGATGATTCCTAATTGTAGCTTCTTTGCAATGGACAGGTAGCAACAGCAGCTGAACTTGCACTGTTTTCTATGCTGCTGTTGATGCTGTAATACGTAAGTTAACCTGTGTAGTTAACACAAGTATTATGTATGCTGTAATACGTCAGTTAACCTATGTAAATGAGCCTCTAATTGTATTCAGAATATGGCAAATGGATACAGCTGGCACATCAATGGCTATCAAATAAAGAATATTGGAAGCATATTCCCCCATACAGGTATAGGATCTGCACTGTATCATGTAAAGTGCAGCCTGAGTGTTCTGGACCATGGAAGTAATAGGCTAGGAAGTCAATAGGGTAGTTCACACAATTGTTATTTGGGTAGGACACTTGTTCGGGAGCTGTACGTGTTCCCATTTTGTAATCGTGTGCTCGTAACAAGCAAAATAGAAGGTGGGAGAAGTGATCATGTGCGGGGGGGGGGGGCTTTTCCTCCCACCTCATTAAGCAGCTGGTTATGGAGGCATTCTGCCCAGTGGGAGCCTCACAGAAACCATTTCCTACCTTTCATGAGCACATGGCCACAAAACACAGGAGCGTGCACAGCTCTCAAACTTGGGTAAGCCACTTGTCCTACCCTATTGCTGGTTGTGAGAACCAGCCTAATGTGTTAGATTAACACAACCCATACAACAGGCTACATCAGAGAAAAGCGCCCAAGATGCACATCAAATGATATGTGATACAATGGTTATTTCTATGCTAAGAAAAATTGACATCTGAAGGAACCCTAAGATGTTGAAGTCATAACTCCACTTGACAATGGTATCCATAAGCAGGGGAAGAAACTGGAGCAGAATGAAAGAGATTGGCAAGGTCTGGAGTAATTTGCTGGTGCCCTTTGTCACAAATCATGTCCTCTAGTAATGGATACTTCTGAATATTATAGGGGCAAATTCAGGGGGGTGTAGCTCTAATTTAGCAGATGGGTTCAAAGAACCCAGGGGCCCAGATCCTGAGGGTTCCCCCTCTTGACCTCTCCCTATCTTTTTAATTATCTCCTTCACTCTGAGGAGCTGCTGGGAAGAGGGGTGAACACAGACCCACCTCTCCCCTAGCTACATCCTTGGGTGACTTGCAAGACACTGGCTTGAATAGACTATTGAGTAGCCCACCAAGATGTGTCTTTTTTTAAATGTTCTTTAAGCAATTTCAGCTGTTAAATTTTATGTGTAGATTTCAACTCGCCCTTGTTCAGTTCAGTGAACAATTGGGGTAGGCATGAAAAGTCAGCAATAGAATAGGTTCACCTTTCAGCGTCAGCAACATTTTCAACCTCAAATTAAAATGCTCGTATTACTAGCTGACAGAATTTGTTGTTTTAAGCCTCCACTTGGTAATTCTCTGATGCCAACAAGTTGACAGATAGATACTATACACTGGAGCAAAATATTCTGACAGCTGTTTCCTTCACTGGTAGTTTTTGCTTAAGTACAGTGTTTGGTGCAATTTCAACCTCATTGAGATATGTTTCAAGAACTTACATATGCAATCATTCCTTGCAATGCCCATTAAATGCAGGAATAAAAATGTAAACAACAACAACAGCCACTTGTTGCTACATTTAACCTTTTTGAAGACATGGGAAATACTGGATTTTACTAAGGTGTAAGCATGAGCAATTAGAATCCCTGTCCCAAATGTATTTATGAGAATGTGAATCAGCCATATATCTCAACGCTTGGCCAGCTTCTTTGTTCCAGCCAGAGAGCTGTTAGCATGTAGCGAAGAAGGATAGGAGCTAGGCCTGTGCATAGCCCCAAAAGTCAGATTCTACTGTGACATGACAGGGCCACTGTCCAGAGGGGCCATATGAGCCCCTCCCAACTGCCATGTCATGTCATAGCTTTGACAGCTTTATTGAACCTTGCCCTCTTGTTGCCTATTTCCCTTCCTCCTCCTCCGCCTCCTCCTCTTCCTCCTCTCCTCCTCTACCTGTGACCTGTTAGCATGGAACAGGCTGTGTTGCTTCATCTTCACCCTGGAGGGAACATACACATGACATACACAGAGCTGCCTTCTACAGCTTTGGTTTCCCTTTTTCTTTAACTTCCCTTCTAGGACCTGTGAGTGACGTGAGTGTTCTGAGAATCGTAGGTGTTTTTCCCCCCTGATGATGCAGTCATGGATGTAGTCTCAGAAAAAATGACCGGTCTCAGAAGCTCATGCACCACTCACAGAACCTAGAAGGCATATTACAGAACAGTTAAAAATCCCTTTTGAATTCCAGGTCATGGAAGGCAGACCCTGTGTGTCGTGTGCTCCCTTTGGATGAAGAATTTCAGAATTGCAGCCCGTTGCCTACCTCCATCCAGTCACAGATAAATGAGGAGGAAGAGAGGGAAATGAGGTGGAGTGCTATCAAAGCTCAGATAGAGTTCTGTCATGACATCAGGGAGCTTTCCAACAATTCCAGGTTCCGGAGGCTCCCTGGGTGTTTTCTTGTCTTGTAGAAGTGTAGGGGCATGTTTGAATGGATTTATTACATGCCTACACTGGCCTTCCTCCAAGGAGCTCATAGATAGCCCTTCTCCTTAGGCTGAGATGTGGTGACTGGTCCAAAGTCACCCAGGCAGCTACATTGTTCACGGCACATTGGAACCCAGGTCTCTCCAGTCCTAGTCCAACACTAATACCTACATGATGCTGATTTCCAACACTTGCCCTTCTACCTTAATAAGAACATAAGAACAGCCCTGCTGGATCAGGCCCAAGACCCATCTAGTCCACCACCCTGTTTCCCACAGTGGCCTAACAGATGCCTCTGGGAAGCCCACAGGCAAGAACTGAGGGCATGCCCTCTCTCTGCTGTTGCTCACCTGCAAATGGTATTTAGAAGCATCTTGCCCCTCTGAGGCTGGAGGTGGCAACAGACTAGTAGCCATTGATACCAGATCTGTCCTCCATGAATTTGTCCAATCCCCTTTTAAAGCCATCCAAGCTAGTGGCCATCACCACATCCCATGGCAGAGAATTCCATAGATTAATTATGTGCTGTGTGGGAAAGTACTTCCTTCTGTTGGTCCTAAATTTCCTGGCCTTCAGTTTCATGAGATGACCCCTGGTCCTAGTGCTGTGAAAGAGGGAGAAAAATTTATCTCTGTCCACTCTCTATACTCAATATGACAATGTATTATACCAAAAAATTTAGCCCAGGAACCTTTACCCAATTTCCCCCCATGCAATCTGAATCACTGTGAATAAGATTTATTGGATAATTTACAGTCCTGCATTTCTGCTGGCTTGTCCTTCTTTCAATAGACTCCTGCACTCTGTGACCTCTCTCCATTGGTCTTCTGTCTGAACTTGTGTGTGCAGCAGGAGTGGCTGGCATTAGTAATAATAATGTGGCACAGCAGTACAAGATATCAATCTTCCAGAGGTAATTAAATTATCCAGATTTACGCAGGCAATCGCTACATACTTTGGATTCTCAAACTTGCTGCCAAGATCTTGGGGAGAATTCAAGCTATCCTGAAAAAAGAAGATGAAGGTGGATGTCCCAGGAAGAATAAAGATCCTTGTGCCCTGTGAGTCAAAGAGGTGTCAGGCTTTATCTAGCATCTACTATGGGAATTGGATGACACAGCATTCCGCACCAGTTTTCGGGGAAGGAATGTGTGCACTTGCATAAACTTGATGTATCTCTGGATATAGCACATCCCTAACTAGTATGTATGTATATATATATATATATATATATATATATATATATATATATATATATATAATCGAAGCTGATATGGCCTCCCCAACATTTTTGGAATGGGTATCGGGTCAACATTGACCTGATATTTTACTGATCCCTTTTGGAAACACACACACCTTTTACATTTACTGTTTACAAACACTTATCATCATGGCTATGGGTTGTCACCCACTTCCATTGCTGCTGCCCCTCTGGCTGCACCAGCCCCACTCCTCTGACCCAATGGCCACTCTGTGTTCAGGCCCGAGCCATTGTGCTGGCCCCACTGCTGCAGCTCCTGTTCCCCCAGCGGCCACTCTTTCAGAGCCATACTGCCACATCTCCATCGGAGGCCCCCAGCATTGGCCCTGCTGCAGCTGCTGCCACTGACCCTGTTCTCCCTGGCAATCACTCTTCAGGGCCGCCCCTGTGCTGGCCTCACCACTACTGTTGCAGACCCTGCTCCACCAGGTGGCAGGCCTCTGGTGCCACTGTTGCTTTGGTAGTGCTGAAGTCTCTTCTGTACAGAAGAGTGGGGAAACAGCCATTTTAAAAAGGGAAATGCCTTATTTGACATGATGCCCAGGACTGCACACCTAGACATCCCTCTGCTATGCTCATCGTTTTTATTTCTGTCTTCAAGTACTATAAATCAAAATTAGACTGTGTGTCTGTATGGCTTTTTAAATTGTCTATAAAGAAGCAACCCTATTTCCTATCTTTCTGAAGTTAGGGTGGTCTGATCTCTTGGAGGCATAGTAAAATGCCTGAAAAATCATGCCTATTGGATGGAAAATACAGAAGTTCAGGCAGGAAAGATGAAGTCTGGCTTCCTGCTGGAAGCAAAGAGAAACGAAAATAAATGAAAACGAGTAATAAATAAATAAATGAGTAATGAAAAGAGATTAAATTCATTACAGAACAAATAGAATTTTAACAAATTAATAATGAAGTTTTTAATAAGAAAAATTAAACCAATGGCACAATTTTAAAAATGCACACCACCTGCAGTCAACGTTTGACAGTAATGTCACAGCTGATATGCAACAGAAGTCAATATTTGGAAAGATTTCACATGTAGCAAATTTACATTTGATGTAATCTGATTGCTGGCCTGAAGTGCCAGTCAGTATTTGACTGTATCTGTGAGTGGATTTGCAATAATTTGTAGTCAGTTTTATGTTATCGTTGAATAAATCAGGAAATATCTCTTGAAAATGTGAAAATTGCTAACTAACATTTTGAAAATAAATGTAAAGTTTTGATTCCAACGTTTGAATGCTGATAACATTCAAACCCAAAATCTGAATTGAAAAATTGAAAATTTACCCCACTTTGATTTTTCCCCTTAAAAAACTCCATTTTAACTCCAATCCAAACAAAGAGTAAGGAGTATTAAGTATAAAAGTAGTACCAGCTTAAAAGATTCTATCATGAGAAAACTGAGAAAGAATACAGTGGAGTGGTGTTCAGAGAGGGCATGGGGAAAGGTGTGGTTCTCACAAGCTGTTTGTGGTATCTTCATGTGCAAATCACAATTCCCTGGTGAGTTACAGATGTAAACTGAATTACAACAGACTATACCACACCCATTCCAATTGCCATATGCAAATTATTAAGAGAACATGCCAGTTACGGTATTTCCTGAATTTGTGTTCCACACCTTCTCAAGAAGATCAGTGTAACTTTTTTTTTTTTTGGCCTGATGATAACATTAGGCTAAATTGTGTGGTATTCACTTGCAAAAGGCAACCTAATAATATGCTGAGCAGTGATTTGACCCAACCATCTTCACACAGAAAAACCCCATGCTTTCAACCTCGGTTTCTCTTATGCAAGCCCAACACTTCACCAACTGCACAGTATTCAGTGTCATACCCCAGAGTCCTGCGGCAAATGTTCGTCCATGGGAAACATTAAATGCAAATATGCCCTTTCACCCTACAGCAATTACTATTGAACCACTGAACTCTTTTCAAATCCTTAGCTCTGTTTAGTTATGTAGCTAGGTATTCTTATCTCAGTGAAATTCATAACTGGATTGAGAAGATGTTATGTTTTCCTGGACCTGTTCATTCAATTCATATCTCATATCATTAATTGAATTCATTCCATAAATATCTAAGTTAACATCCCTAAATATGTGGGAATTATATGTAGCTTTCTCCCATCCGTTCCCTCCACAATTCTCTCTTCTGCTCCCCTTTCTCACATACAGCACACCAGGATTCCTGCTTTACCACAGCAGGTGAGAGAGTGGGTGGAGGACAGAACCAGAAAGAGAATGAATGGGAATGGACATGATTATATTCTATTTAACCATATTGAAAGACTTAAAATAGTGGCTGAATTCACACATAATGGCAACCACAGGTTGATGAACCCATGGTTCATTTTTGCAACCATTAATTGCTTGGCAGATGTTCATCCAACAGTAGCCTGGCAACATCCAGTTTGAGGGTAGGGGAACCCTCCCTCTTCCTAGTCTGCCGAGTCTACATCCCAGCAAGCTCCGTAGCACTCACAATGCCAGAACGTGGGCAAAGCATCAGAATCTCTGTGGGGCAGCAGCCATTGGCCATGATCTTAAAGGGTGTGTGCCCAGCACAATCGTGCCTTTTTGGAATGGGCTGCCCACCCTCGGCAGGGAAAGGGCATTTAAATCCCTTTAAATGACATTTAAGCCCATATTCTGAACCCCATTTGCACTGCTGCCCTGCAGAAAAACAGTCTCGCACAAGCACTGTTTCTGGCAATGGAGGGGATGCAGTTGGGCAATCTTTTTCTGTTACTCTGGGAAGGGATCATGGTGACTTTCTATGAGGGAATATGATGACTTTCTATGAGGGAGGGCAAAGGATCCTGGGATGATCCACTGTGACCAAGGATGGTCTTGCGGTGGCAGACCCTGGGAAAGCAGTCCAGGAACAGCCAAGCACACTCCTGCCCCTGTGTCAGCTTGCTGCCTGGTAATTAGTCCTCTCATGAGTGGGCCAGTCCACTGGGGAGGACCAAAGGACCACTGGGGAGGACCTCTGGTCCTCCACCAGATTGCACTCTCATGAGCTAAGCTATCCAAATGAAGGGTTGTGTCACTTGTGGGCCCCCCATTCTCTCTGATAAATTAGTGCTATTCAGCTCCATGGCAACATCTCCTAATGCTTACTAGTAAGGTTAGGAATTCCCCTCCCCCTTTAATTGTCTCATAGTGACAGCTACTGTTGCCTTCTAGGAAAGCACTTCATTGAGTGCCATTAACCACTGTCTCATTGGGCTGCTTCAGATGAACACAGCCCAGTACACATGCTCAGGGTGTGTAGAATGCACCCACCCTTACAGCCCTGAAGAATGTCCTGAGACACTGTCGAGATGTCCTTTAATAGTGCGAGAGTGGTGTGCATCTGAATGTAGGGATGTGCACAAAGTGTTTCATGCATCCATGGGTGGGTGGGTGGAGGGTGAAGACCAGTAGCTTTAGAAGGAGGTCTTACCTGCTCCTCCACCTCCCCCCTCCCGCCACCCCACTGCAGCACTGTCGGTTCCAAAAAGCTATGCCACACAGCTGCGGCGGATTCCAGCAGTCCACATGCAGCATCGACACGCATATGACTGCCGCCATGCAGGCTTCTGAGAGCAGCACTGCAGCTGCTCAGTGCGGCTTTTTAGAACTGACAGCACTATGGTGGAGCAGTGGGGGCACTGGAGGAGCAACTAAGACCTACGTGTCTGCTTTTAAAGTTACCATTCATGCCCCCTGCCCCCGCTGAAATTCCAGCTGTGGCAGCTTGAATCATTTATGCACTTCTGTAATGAAGCACTGAAACAATTCGGGTAAATCCCTATCTGAATTGCCTCTCTACACATGCTCCGGCCCGCAGTTTAAGCAGGGTTTTGGAGCACTTCTAGAGGAGTGATTCAGATGAAGGCTCCTCTCACACAATTAAAGGGTATCCTGAGAGGGCATCATGATGTCCTTCAGTGACATCAGGGTGGGCATGTTCTCAGCATGTCCCTGCCCTGAACACGTGGGCCAATGGACACTTGTCTGAACTAGCTCATTCTCATCTGTAAAATCAGTCTCTCAGTGACCAGTCTCACCTGGGTGCAGCAAGGCTGAATAGAACGAGGGTTATAAAGCATTCTGTAATAATCATAAGAAGAAACAACGATAATACTCAGACAGCAAAAAGCCTTGTCCCTTAACAGATGAGCTGTTTGAGACCCTTGTTTCGTGGTTTAGCCATTGCTTTACTCTACCCAACAATTCAATAGCTAAGGAAAGATTAAAACGAGAAGACTTGAATTAGTGCAAACCCGACCTGGGTGCCTGAATAATATTTTCCATAATAACTACTTGCTCATCAAAGAAATACTGCTGAGGCCTTGGAGGGAGTGTTTTACTTGGGGGCTGCAGCATATGCGTGGAACACAAAGGTTGCCTCACCAGGTAATTGAGTGCTGTCCTGCCGCTGGGATGTGTCAAGTTACACAGAGAGAATGATGCTCTTTGTGTCCATAAAACAAGAGTTCAAGGGGCCTTTTAACACAGTGATCATAGCCAGAAAAGCAGGGAAAAATGTTTTCCATGTCAAAATATGCAGAAGAAGGGGGGGAAAGGTTTTCCTTTCTTAGCCTCAAATAATGATGCTTGAGATCAAACGCAGGAGGTGAACACTGTAAAAAATCAGACAAAGGGTGAGACATGACTTAAGTGAGGTGGCTCCTTCTGCTTTTGAGGAAAACAAGACATGAGAAGGTGGTGTGATTCCTCTCCAATTTCCTCTTTTCCAGTCTTGTTCTGTCAGCTGAGAGCAATGCAAAAAAAAGTTTCTCATATTATCATGGCTTAGACCAGGGGCTCCCAGCCTGTGGTACTCTAGATGTTGCTGAACTCCAACCATAAGTATTGCATCTGCAAATTCTCATCCAACAGAGCTGTTCTGGATTGTTAGGGGTTTAACTCAAGCCCATTATGCTTCAAAGCTGTTTCCGGAAATGACGTCTCATTGTGATGCATTCAATTAATTCTTTGAAGATAAAATCTCTTGCATTCTGGCTGATCTGGACTCCAATATTTCTGCAAGGCCAGTCAGGGAGGTGTCTAACAATCCCTCTTGCAAGATTAGATTGGATCAGTTTTAGTATGTGACTCCTGAAGATGAGGATAAGCTGCTTGGAGCAGAATGGCCTAACACCTGTTCTTTGGATCCTTGCCCAACATGGCTGATTTCATCTTGCATGGAGGTTGTTGGAGCTGGCCTAGTTGATATCATTAATTCTAACACTTTCTCAGAGAGCCATAGTGAGAGTTACCAACAAGCACAATGGATCTACTCAAACTTCCAGGTCCAGAATAAAGAGAGAATTCGGTTTCCTAGTGACCACTTCTCCTAATTCAGTGTAATAATTCCTGGGAAAACAGAATAATGTATTGTAAACCCACCATTCAATTTGCAATCAAACCAAATTAATTACCTGAATGTCTTTTAGGTGTCTGACAATTCATCTGTTATTCTGCCGATTGCTTAGGATTTGGCTAAGCCTTTTTATGCACCATTTTAGGCAGGAAGGATGCAGAATGTCAGTGGACCTTGAATGATCCCACACATTGGCTTGCATTTGGTTTTGCTGCGCATTATGGGCATGGCAAATGATGCTAACTCATATTGGGTGCACCATTTATGTGTAGGATTGTTCAAGGTCTTCTGATACCTGGCACCTTCCCCAGTTGTGTTGGGCCTTCCATGTATCCCCCACCCATGCATATCTGGTAACATGCACCACAGGAGCTGGCAGAGAAGGCCCTAAGGTGACCGGTTGCAAGGTACAATCACCTATAGCATGAATGCCCAACTTCTGTATTCTTGGGGACTGGGGAGCACTTTCTTTTTCAGACAATGGTTTTGGCATCTGAAATGTGTTTGGCCATGCAACTGAATCCCTCATGAGCAGACAAGTTTTACGATAAAGTTGATACCATCATTACAGACTTCACAGTTATGCTGTTCATGCACTCAGATATGAAATTAAAGATGTGCATATTGTATACACAATCCAAAGAAAGTGTACAGTAGCTCTACTTACTGACAGGAGCATATGTGGTTTTGTTTTCCTTGTAAGTGAAATGAGCAAACTTTTAAACATACCTGGATGCCACCAAGAACCAGGAAAAAAAAGGGTTATGGATTGGATCTTTCTCATGGAATCTCATCCTGGCTTCCATCCACTTAGAACTGGATAGACAGTCATACTTAAGGAAGAGCCTAAAAGGAACAGAAAAATCTAATAATGAGAAAGATTTCATGGAGCCAATAAAAGAGCTGGTGGGTAGGTAGTGTGTCTAGGGACAGTCAGAAGCCTCCACTTTATAAAAGAGGAGGTCATCCTTTACAAATATGATTAACATCTTGGAGGAGAGGTGACAATGAAAGCTGACAGGGTAATGCAGCAGACATAATGGTCTTGGACTTCTAGATGGCTATTTATGATAGTGTGTGTTGCTTAAAAGACTTAAGAATGAAAATGTCTGGCATTGATAGTGGAAGTCTCCACTGGCATTGAAAGAAATCACTTGGAACTAGAGATCAGACAAGTTAGGAAGTGGTGCATATTTTGGGTGATTGTATGAGTGCTCTGAGGAAGAATTGAATGTCCCATTTCTTTATGTACTGATAACCCATAGGAAGGAATAGGAATTGAAATGTGTGTATTATCAGATGACAGAAAGCAGAACACATGTCAAAGAAGAGGAAGACTTTGACCAGAGTTATGGGCTAATGGTGAATAGTATTCAATATAAATATTCAGAACAGTGAGAGACTGGTAAAAATATGGAGAGATAAGTTTTTAAGTCACTGAGCATAGAATAGAAGAGAACTGGTCTAGGAGAGGAGAGCTGGTTTTGTGGTAGCAAGCATGACTTGTCATCTTAGCTAAGCAGGGTCTACCCTGGTTGCATATGAATGGAAGACTTGATGTGTGAGCATTGTAAGATATTCCTCTTAGGGGATGGAACTGCTCTGGGAAGAGCAGAAGGTTCCAAGTTCCTTCCCTGACATCTCAAAGATAGGGCTGAAAGGGCCTCCTGCCTGCAACCTTGGAGAAGCCACTGCCAGTCTGTGTAGACAATATTGAGCTAGATGAATGAATGGTCTGACTCAGTATATGGCAGCTTCCTATGTCCCTTTGTTCCTAATGCAGTATGCCATGCCATGAGTTTTGATACACCATCCACATGACCCCAGGCATGCACACACTCAAGGACCTATTCACTTAAGAATCAGTCCCACTAAATTCTTTTGGACTAACTTCAAGGTATGCATGTTTAAGAATGTAGCACAACAGACCAATGCTACCTATGTTACCTATTACACCTGGAGCCAAGGAATAAGGAGTGGTATAGATGTTGAGATCCCTAACAATTAATCAGGCTGAATATTAGGTCTGGGACATACATCAGTTTTCATAAATACTCTTTATGAAGTACTGAATCCTGTAAATTGATTTGCAATAGGATATTTAGGTGTCTGACATACTGCTCCTTGCTAACTGAGCAAAGAGACACCTTTTAAAGCGGTGATTCTCTTATATTTAGCAGGGGGAGAGCAACTGACTCTATCCAACACCAGCACAGCAAATTGAAAAAGTGGTAGAAAATGAAGATGCAAAAATATTATGGGACTTCCGACTACAAACAGACAAACATCTGCCACACAATACACCAGATATAACTGTAGTCGAGAAGAAAGAAAAACAAGTCAAAATAATTGACATAGCAATACCAGGGGATAGCAGAATAGAAGAAAAAGAAATAGAAAAAATCACCCAATACAAAGATCTACAAATTGAAATTGAAAGGCTGTGGCAGAAAAAGACCCAAATAATCCCAGTGGTAACTGGCACCCTAGGTGCAATTCCAAACAACTTGAAGAGCACCTCAACACCATAGGGGCCACAGAAATCACCATCAGCCAATTACAAAAAGCAACTTTACTGGGAACAGACTATATTTTGCGATGATATCTATAATAACCAGCAGTATTGATGATAAAATTCAGCCATCCCAGGTCCTTGGGAAGGACTCGATGTCTGGATAAAACAAACCAGTCAATAACACCTGTCTGACTGTGTAAAGAAGAAATAATAAATAGAAGTAGTAGTAGTAGTAGTAGTAGTAGTCTTTCTGGGATAGGGTTGTGAGTGTCCCTCCTGAAAATATTCATGACTCATTAAGACTGTTTCGGCTTGTATTGAAACTGCTCAGATGTTTTGTGTGAGGAGAAACTTGAACGTTTTCATCAATGTTCAGCTTAGGAAAAATATGGGAACAACAACCTACTTTGTGGGTTGAGAGTTTTTTCTGATTTTAACAAATCTCTTTTGGATATCCTTTAACATTCTTCAGATGTTGCACCTGAAGAAGAACTTTTAAATTTGCTTTGAAGTTCACCTGAGGGGAAATTTGCTGGGGCAGCTTGACTCCGAATTATTAATTCTACCTCTAAGCCAAACGAACAAACAAATAAGAAATCAAATAAATAATAAATAGGTGAATCACTATTAAGAATTGTGGAATTCAAAGGTTGGAGATGATGACTATCTCATTAAGTCCACAGTGGAAAGAGAGCCACTGTGGTTGTGGGTTCTTCTGTGAGCAACGAACCCCAGATGATCTGGGGAGAGTTTACAACACAGCAACTTCCCACATTAATGTTGCCCCTTCCATATTGGTGGCTCTTCCATGTTACTTTGGAGTTCTTACATTACTAGAGCAGCATGGGAAGGACCCATCCCATAAGGCTTCCATACCACAAGGATAATATCAGAAGCAGCCATCAGATACCACCAAACTCCGTGTGTCCCATCATTATCCCTAAAATCAACTGGGGCCAAGTCTATGTGAGTGTGTCTGCCCATTATGATCTTTTAGGGAGGCCCTCATCTGTGTTCCACTCAGAGGGTAGTTCATTAACACAAGCTTCTTTTCCAAAGTACTTCACAGACATTCTCTCAGTGAAATTTACATCAGTAGATTTTCTTTTAAACTCAGCCCTGCTTCGTAATATGAGGATCATAAATGGTGACCTGCCCTACAAAGCTGGGAGAACATATGTGAAGTACTTTGGAAAAGTGTTATGAAAATAGAAAACATAACCTTTATTATTATTATACAATGGTAGTAGTAGTAGTAGTAGCAGCAGCAGCTGACATGATGCACAGAATTACTGTGCCATAACACAGCACCCCAAGTATTAAGGATCCTAAGGCAGACCCAACGCTGTTAAGAATGTGGGGTAGTGCAAGCAGCACTACCACATTTTCCCCCATTCAAAACAATAGGGAAAGCTGAATCATTCACAGCTGAGAGGAGAAATGGCACTACTGCCCATTCTTAACAATGCTGAGACTGCCTTAGGAACCTGCAGCAGCCCTGGGGCACAATAATGCAGCTCCATAACACTGTGTTTTATTTATTTATTTATTTATTCATTCATTCATTTATCTCTGGGCGGTTAACAACATAAAAACAATTGAAACACATATAAAAGTTAAAACAATGCAACATCTTAAAAACAGCCATAAAATTAAAAACACAGTTTTAAAAAGCTGGGAAAGCTTGGGTGAAAAGATGGGTTTTCAGGTGTTTTTTTAAAAATTGCCAGAGATGGGGAGGATCGTATCTCAGCAGGGAGTGCATTCCACAATCTCAAGGCAGCGACCGAGAAGGCCTGTCTCTGTGTAGCCACCAGATGAGCTGGTAGTAACTGGAGACAGACCTCCTCAGATGACCTCAGTGTTATCTTATTATGTCAATAACAACAGCAACAATCTCCTCTAAAACTAAGTATCTTTATTTGCTTTACATCCCTTTACTGTGTTCTAAGTAGCATTTAGAGTTGCTGAAGTAATATGTACAACCTGAAGTCCAAATACTGACTAGTGTCACACACTCTAAATTTCATGCATGGAATGAAGGAGGGACAGTATTTGCTGGTCCCTCCTTCCCTCTGCTGCCTCATCCCCCCCCAATATATCCCTGAGGGTTGGGGGACCTTCAGGAACATATTTGGGGGGCAAGGATTGTCAAACATCATCCTCCCGTGTTGTACACACAAAACATTCTTCCCCACACAACAATAGTTTGTATGTGACCCAGTGATCTGAACACTTGTGTTATATAATATCGATAATAATGATAATAATAATGACTGACATACTGCACAAGAGTATGTCAGTCTAGTAATTTTGCTTTTGTGTAATTTGCAAAATTGCTTTGCATGTGAGTAAGCTTATTGGAAATAATGGGCTCACTCTTGTGCAACAGTATTTGCACAACTTGTACAAATTGAACAAATGCAACATTACTAGGCCAGCCTCTTGCACATTATTTTAGACAATAATTGTAAATTATTCCAGTAGTTTGACAGTCTGACACATCCGCTCTTCACTGTCCATCCATCTGTCCATCTATCTTTATGGAAGTGATGCTGAAGAGCATAAAGGAGCAGAGAAGCAGACAGCACAAGAGAAAAGAGCACAATGGAGCCCTTGCTGCCTCTTCCATACATTCGCAATAGATCGTTATTGCAAGGGAAGTCTCTGCAAACTGGCAGAGACCATTCACTGCATTAGCATCCAAGCAGGCTGTGTAAAAATCAGATCTGATTCTGCCTGTGGAAGATAAATGAGGCAGAGTCCCCAATGCCCAAGATTTGGTCATCTCTTTATGAGTTCTGAAGTACCTATTAGCAGCTTTGATGAGTGCTGGGGGAGATGAAGTCTACCTTGAACAATGTTAGAGAGCTGAATCAAATCACTCGAAATCTCCCAGAGGGAGAAACAGCCTGACTTGGTTATATACACTGCATCCTTTCCCTCGATTGCCTAGTGCCTACAAGGTTTATATGAACACTCTGTTGGGGTGGGCGGGGGGAATTGTAAGCACTTTTTCAGCAAAATCTTTCAAGAATGTACACTCATATATCTAATAGCTGCTTCCCCTGCAATTTTATGTACATCTGTAGTCAGGTTTTTCCCCCCTCTCTGCACCTTTCAACTCCATCTTGCTTCTTTACCTTGATTTTATATGGATGTGACACCTGCAAGAAAAAGGCAGATAGATAAGACTTTTTCACATCCATTTATGTAGCATCAGCAATTGCAGAATAAAAGCCAGTATACAAGACCATTCTGTGCACAACCAATCTTTCTTTCTTTCTTTCTTTCTTTCTTTCTTTCTTTCTTTCTTTCTTTCTTTCTCTATTTCTCCTTTTCTTACATTCTTTCTTTCTTTCAGATTGCATTTTGTTTTTGGTGAATGAGTCATCTGAATAATTTGCCATAAGCCACAAGCCATGATTTTCATGCCACCAGAGACATTGCCAATGTGACATCATGTGGTGACATACAAAATCCTGGTTTGTGCAGTAAAGAATGATTCAGATTGCCCGTGTGCCATATGCTATGTCTCTGGGCTCTTGCAAACATGCCTACACATTCTTGGCTTTAACAATGGCAATTGTTAAATTGTTTTCAGTTGTTTTCAATTGTTTTCACCATGCTCTCCTAGCCTGCTCTGTATATTGCACAGAGCTTAATCTGGGCTTCGGAGGGGTGGGTGGGGAGAGAGGACAAACCCAGACAATTCATTTTTCTCCCTATTAATATTTTATTGTCAATAACAATGAAGAAGGAGAAGGAGAAGAAGGAAAAGTTTATTTGTTAGCCACCCCATAACAAATTGTTCTCCAGGTGATTCACAACACAGCATTAAAACATCAAATAAAAACACATTGAACACATGAAATCACAGCATACCCCCCCAAAAAAAATCCAAGATACAAGATACAGTACAAAACAACTTTAAAACCTTTTTAACAAGTAAGTTTTAAAAATCAAAATTTGAAGGGTCTTTAACTGTTGTCTAAAGGAACAAAGTGATGATACCAGGCAAACCTCACTGGGGAGGCTGTTCAATAAACAGGGTGCAACCACTGGAAAAGCCCTCTCCCCAGTAGCCACCTGCCTCATCTTGTTTGGCAGGGGCACTCAGAGCAGGGTCTCGGAAGAAGATTTTAAGGACTGGGCTGGGACATATGGGGTAAGAGGCTTTCTCAGCTAACCCAGCCCCAAGCTATCTGGGGCTTTAAAGGTAAAAACTAGCACTTTGAATTGGGCCAGGAAACAGACTGGGAACCAGTGTAGCTGATGAAGCATGGGAATAATTCGATCAAAATGCCAATTCCTACCTACCAGAGCCTCTTTGTGGCTCCGCCACTCACATGTCCACATGACCAGTTCAGTGGTGGACTTCCAAAGTGGGAGGAGGAAGTGTATCCCACAATGTACTGTGTGGGCAGTGGAGAGACAGCCTGTAGAAATGCAGCAGGGCTCCCCTTCCTGGCCACACTTTCCACAGCGCTCTATAGCTGCTACTCCCAGTGGCTGTTTTCAGAGCTGTAGTACGTAGGGCAGACTCCTTTCTCCTCCTACCTCACCTTTTGCCCTGATAGCAGATCTGGGCTACCCAGGTCCACAACAGCTGGGTTGGGAGGCTTCCCGGTGGCCCAGACAACACAGGCTGTTTATGTAAACTCTCTCCTACCTAAGCAGCTCATGCCATAAGGCTGGCCTCTGTATGTTTTCTACCTACCTCCACCAAAAAAAAAAAAAAAAAAAAAAGTTGAACTGTTCTGGCTTTGAAGGCAGTGGTCTCCTAAATACCCTAACTGATAGGACTTACTTCCAAATGCTATAAACTACTAACTCCAGATCATTCATCAAACCATATATGACAATAGGCATAAAAATTAATTAACTAAGTTAGGGGTTCCCAACCTGGGTTCCTCCAGATGTTGTTGAACTACAACTCCCAGAATCCCCAGCAACAATGGCTGTGGAGTGCTGGGAGTTGTAGTTCAGCAACATCTGGAGGAACCTAGGTACTAGGTTGGGAACCACTGATCTAACAGTATTTAAAGTAGCTCCCATTTAATATGCCCAAATTGTAGGGGGCGATCTATATCATTTTTCAAATATAGCTGACAGTTTTCACCAAAGTGGAGTAAAGGTCAGTATGATAAGTTTTGAGAAGTTTGGTTATGATCACTCTCCCAGGAAGGAGGCAGTGGCTTCCTCTTTCTCTGGAATGTCATCTGTGAATCTGCCCTTTTTCATAGTACAATGCACTAAGCACACTGCTACATCATGGGATAATTTACAGTAAGTTAAGATGTAGAACTAGGAGAGAATGAACACAGAATTCAGAGAGATACTTCAGGAGCAATTACTCTAATTTTCTCAACAAGAAACAGAAGTTTGCCAAGAACAAGTCCTGTGTCTTATAAAGATTTCATTAGCCTTTTGCCTCAGGGACTTTGGGGAGTGTAGGTCAAAGTAAAAAATTATTAAGGCCAGAAAATTTCAGTTGAGATTTTTAGGGCTTCTTCACAATAGCAGGCTAAAGGAGTTTTTACAGATGACACTAAGTTTTTTGAGGCTCTTACCAGATATCCGTGGACGCTCAAAAATATTATTAATGTGAGACAGAATGTGGAAGACAGCAATGGTTGAACTGAAGACACAGAGAGAATTGTATAAGATTACTGTTTGCCCTAATAATTTATCCTGCATGATAAATATTTGCCCCCATGATATGGATGTCATTCACACAACCAAAAACTGTATAGGGCAAATGTCCTACCCAGGATTGGGAACTATGTGTGCTCCCAATTTTTGGTTGTGTGGGAGTAAACAACTAGGTAGGAGGAGGGAGAAGTGGCTGTGTGGGAGACAGAAGCTGGGTAGTACAGCTTTTCCTTCTACCTTGTTCAAATGCTGGATATGAAAACTGGGGAGGACATTGCTTTCCTACCTTGTTTTTCCTCCTACCTTGACTGCACACAATCACTTCTCCCTCCTCCTACCTAGGTGTTTGCTCCACACAACCAAAAAATGGGAGCACATACAACTCCCAAACCTGGGCAGGACACTTGTCCTACCCAGTTTTTGGTTGTGTGAATTACCTCCTCATGGTCTGTTGATGGGTGGAAACAGGCTCCCACACAAGTACACCTAGCTGGACAGGCAATCATGTAGCATGACCACTTAAAGCTTCCATTGTCATACTTACATTGGAATGCTTACAGCTTGGTACATGCTTACAATGGAATGCTTACAGCCTGGTACATCATATATTCACCTGGGGGAAATGGCGTACATGATGTGCAATCTTCTGTCTTCTTAATGCTCTGCCCCAGAGAGGCTGTGAAATCCCTAAGGCAATGTTGGCGATGCTCATAATGAGTGATTCTGCTAGCAGCACTTCTACTGTTTTCTCCATTCACTGCAATGGGGAAAAACAGCAGAAGCTTTGATAATGCAACCACACATGCTGAACAGCCCCACTGCAACCCTGGGAAGAAGTATTAGGGAGACAGAAGGCTGGGCATAATTCACTTTATTATTTATTTATTTTGCCTATTTGTATACCATCCAAACAAGTGGCTCCAAGCAGTTTACATATGAATTCAAAACAGACCAGCAAAATTAAAGCATTCAACAGTTAAAACATTTAAAACTGAAACAATGAACAATTAACAAAATTTAAACAAATATAGTGAAAACTTTTAAACAGTTTGAAATTGGTGTTCACACCCTGGTGAAATGGGTGTGCTTTAATTAGTTGTCAGACAATGTCAGTTAACTTATTTGCTGGGATTTTATTCTGGTTTTGGTGCAGGAGGGGTTATTTTTCCATTTTGCGTTTGTTACTCCCCTTGACCTTTGGGATGGGGTGAGCTGTGCATCTGAATAACAAACGCATTTACTACATGTTAACATTCCTCTCTGGAGATAGATCCTTTATGTACTGTATGGATACCTTTCAACTGCCATACTGGGCAAAGAAAAGAACAAACCCAAACATTTGGCTGTCATGGGATAATGCCCAGTTGTCATGTAAATGTACAAAATGTACAAAAGGGACAGAAACTTACATATGATCAGCCTGAAGCAGACATGCCCCATCCCTCCACTGTGAAACTACACAACATTATTCTCTTTTTTGCTTTTGCTTTCCTGCCTTCAACCTACTTTTCTTCCCTTCAACCTACAAGGGCAATAGTCCTAGAACAGTCAGTGCATTGTCTTGGGACCTGACTTAATCCACTGCAATCCCTGTAGGACACTAGAGCTGTGTTAAGTGGGCTTCAAAGGCAGGAGGCAGAATGAGGTGTGACAGGAAACCAGCTCCTTCTAACTGGTTCACTTCAGGCTAGCTTTAAATAAATTGCAGCTCTGAGCTGCTTGGACATTGACAAGAGAGCCGTGATATTTGCAGCTTTACTACCCAAAACTGTGGCCTTTTGTGGCAGGGGTGGGAGAACACAAGGGCTGTGCCACAAACTGGAGCAAAAAAAAAAAAAAACCAACAGAAAAATGACCCACAACCTTCAAAAGTCCAAGGGGCTTCAAAACTGTGAGCTGTATTCTCTGGGAGGTTTGGATGAGTCTATTTTGTGTGGATGCTGCTTAAAATGCTGTGCCACATGAGACAATCATTCACATTTTAGTAGCAGTTTTTGGCTACTAAATTTGCTGCCTTACATACTGCCCAGCAAGCCATGCACCCAACAGGGATGTGGCCTTGCTAGTTCTGTGGCACTCAGTGCTGTCCTCAGGGGCAATGCATTGGGGCCATTGCCAGAAGCGGATTAAGCTTTTTGCCGCCCATAGCAAAAAGGCTTTTGCCACCCTTTTACCGTAAACAAAAAAGTTTGTCATTTTTTAATAAGGTACAAGTGGTGGGGGGACTTTCTCCTCACCCACTCCACCCTTGCTGCAGCTGCCGCTGCCCACAGAGAGGGGTGGCGAAATTTGAGGAGAGGCAAAATTTGCTGCTCCTCAAATTTTGCCACTGTAGGCAAATGCCTACTCTGCCTCTCCATGAATCCAGCACTGGCCACTGCCCTGAACCCCACTCCTTCCTTGGCCCCATGCTGGTTCACCTCATGAAAAAGGTTCCCCTGTTTGAAATGGCTGTTTCAGTTATCCGTTGCATTATATCTGGTACAAAATAATGGCTAGATTTGAAAAGCGGTATGTAAATATTCATAACTGTAGTCGTCGTTTCTGTGCTGAGCGGAAGCAGCAGCCGCCAGAGAGCAGCAGACATGGATGGGCAGGTCAGTCAGCTGCTTTCTGGCTAAAGCAGACAAGTGTGGTGCTTCTGGGGAGCCAGCAGCAGACAGAGATTTATATAAATGGAAGATGGGTGAGTGAGGCCATGGTGATGGTGGCCGCAACAGCAGCAATGCATTGGCACCTGGGGATGGGGAAAGCTGGACGCACGCTGGTGTAGCAACAAGCAAACAACCAGCGGATGGAGAGCTGGTAGCAATCATGAATCGTCCCCTTTGCTAAGCAGGGTCCATTCTGGTTTGCATTTGGATGGGTGTCTATATGTGAGTACAGTCTTCTATAAGATATTCCCCTTAACGGATGGGGCTGTAGCTCAGTGGCAGAGCATCTGCTTTGCATTCAGAAAGTCCCAGGTTCATTCCTGGCATCTCCAGATAGGGCTGGGACAGTGGCGGCCCATAGGAGCTGCTGGGCAGCACGTTGCGGCTCCAAATAGCATTCAGGTGCCACCACGGCGGATGTGAGTCCCGAATTACTTTACTCTTAAAGCTTCCTCCTGCTGCCCCCCCCCCGCCCCGGAGGCACAATCGTGAGCTGCCACAGGGCTGAGAAAGACTCCCACCTCAGACCTTGGAGAGGTGCTGCCAGTTAATGTAGACAATACTGAGCTAGATGGGCCAATCTCTGTAAGACAGCTTCCTATTTCTCTATGTTCAAAATGTGCCCAGGAGGGGGGAGTGAGAGGGAAGAGGGTGGCATCAGTGAGGAGAGGCAGACAATTATCCCTTGCCTCAGGTGAGAGGTGGGTTTTTCTGGAGCTGCCTCTTTCAAAGTACTGTCTCATGGGTGGGGGGGACCCCAAACAAATATTCTTTAAAGGACCTAAATGCATCATTAGTATAATCTGTGAACACACCCATCTCAGAGGCAGGATTCATTCAGGAAATGACACAGTCTCAGCACCTACAGCTGTTGACAGGTGTTGTAAAAAGCCTCAGCACACTGGGCGTTGTTTCCTTTTGTTACAATGAAGGGATGGATGGAACCACTTGGTTCTGCTCCAAAATGTTTGGCATGTATACAGCCTGTTACTAATCTCTGGAAGGAGGGAGGAGCCTCCCTTTCCCCAGTGGCAAATAGTCAGCTGACGTTTGAAAGAAGTTGTCACTTTCACAGACTTGCCATGAACGTCTGTGATTCTTCTGAAGAGAGGAAGAGAGTCACTGTTGCCTCCACACAGGCTCTCAGCGCTTTCTGCTTCTGCTCTAGTCAGTTCTTGTTGGAAAGAAGAACAAAAATGGTTTCAGTCAAAAATGCCAGAACAAAAGAGAGAAAGAGTAACTGCTTCCTCTTTGCAAGGAACATAGGCATGGCAAGTAGTGAAATTCAAGTGCTCTCTAACTTTAGCTTCCTGTTTGCTACTGGGGAAAGAGAGAACTTCTAGGGATCTTCTACCACTAGAGGTCGGGATAAGCAGTAAAGTGGCCATATTTGCAGATGACACTAAACTATTTAGAGCAGGATCATATGTAACACAGAACCTCAGGTCCAAAGGCCCTGCAGACCTGCACCTCTCCCCCCCCCACCTGCTCATCTACAAATTCATAACACCCTGGAGGCTCTCTGCAGTCAGCAGGATTGCAGAGAGGTGGGGAGATGGCTGAGCAGGAATCTTTCTTTCCTGAAGGACAGCCAAAAGCAGCTAGAGTGAGGTTGGAGCTTCCTCAACTCTGGTTTGCAATGAAGGAAAACTGTGCTCCCTGGTTCAGATGTATCTCCTCTGCCGCCAAAATACAGTTTACGGTGGTGAAACTTACTATAAACCGAAGATGACAATGGAGTTAGAGGAGGGAAAGCGCAGGTCCATTTTTTCATTTAACTGTAATTGCCCGGGTTTGTACGTTCAGGTTTGGGAACCGGAGGTGAAGAGCCTATGGTTTCCCGTTATGTATGAACCAGGCTGTAGGGTAGTGGAATCCAAAAGAGATTGTGAAGAACTCCAAAAGAATCTTTCCAAACTGGGTGAGTGGGCAACAATATGGCAAATGTGGTTCAATGTAAGCAAGTGTAAAGTGATGCATATCGGGGCAAAAACTCCAACTTCACATATACCCTGATGGGGTCTGAGCTGTTAGTGACTGACTAGGAGAGAGATCTTGGGGTTGTGGTGGACAGCTCGTTAAAGTGTCGACTCAGTGCATGCCAGCTGTGAAAAAGGCCAAATCCATGCTAGGGATCATTCGGAAGGAGACTGGAAATAAAAATGCTACTATTATAATCTCCTTATACTAATCTATGGTGCGGCCACCATATTCTGGTCACCGTATCTTAAAAAGGACATTGTAGAACTGTACTGGAGTACCTTCCATATGAGGCAAGGCAACAGCATCTGGGGCTTTTTGATTTGGAAAAGAGGTGACTACAGGGGGACATCATAGAGGTGTATAAAATTATGCATGGAGTAGAGAGAGAAGACAGAGGTAATTTTCTCTCACAACACTAGAACCAGGGGTCATTCCATGAAAATGAAGTCCAGGAAATTTAGGACCAACAAATGGAAGTACTTATTCACACCGTGAGGCTATTCCCATGATCACTCGAAAGCAGGCTAAGGGAGCTTAGCCCGCTTTCCAGGGGGCTGGAAATCACTGGGAAATCACTGGAAATCACGTGGGAAATCACGTGGAAATCACTAGGCTTGCAGGCAATCCTGGTGCTCTCAAGGCGGCTAGCCCGCCTAATTCCCCCTCCCCTTCAATGAGGTTAATGGAACGAGTGCTCCATTAACCTCATTTGTTTGCTCGTGTGTCGCCAGACAGAGCTGGCAGCAGTGTAGGTGGCCAATCCGGCCACCCAGCTACAAGCGGCTGCTCGTCTGTGGGGAAAGCGGGCTAAGCCCACTCTCCCTGCAGACCACATTGAGGAGCTTCACAGCAATCATGTGAAACATCTCAGTGCATAATTAATCTATGGAATTCTCGGCCATGGAATGTGGTGATGGCCACTAGCTTGGGAGGCTTTAAAAGGTGCTTCAGGGACCTTTAAAAGGTGGCCTTTAAAAGGTGCTTAGACATATTTGTGGAGGACAGGTCTATCAATGGCTACTAGTCTGCTGGCTATAGGCCACCTCCAGCCTCAGAGGCAAAATGCCTCCAAATACCAGTTGCAGGGGAACAATAGCAAGAGAGAAGGCATGCCGTCACCTCTTGCCTGTGGGCTTCTCAGAGGTATCTGGTAGGCCACTGTGTGAAAAAGGAAGCTGGACTAGACAGGCCTTGGGCCTAACCTACCTCACAGGCTTGTTGTGAGGATTAACATAACCACTCTGGAGTTCTCAGAGGATGATTGAGCTATAAATATATTATATTACAATATTAGTTGTAAACTACCTTAATTAGTTGTAAATCACCTAGGGCTAGGCTGCTCATGTGGAGCGGATCATGTGCAGCAGATTCCATGAGCACCACACGGTTGTGGAATCAGGCCATGGAATCAGAATCAGTGTTTAAATGCTGGTGCTAAGCAGGAATGATCACTTGGTGGCCTCTGGGCAGCACCAGCATGGGTTTGTTCCTTCCCCAGAAACCCATTTTTGGACCATTCTCAGCCTTTTGATTACTTGCTGCCAGAATACAGAAGAACATGCTGTGGAGAAAGAAGTGACCTGGTTTCCTCTCCCATCCTCACATCAGCCTCTGTTCCAGGCATCCATAAGAGCTGCCAGATTCAGCTCTAATGGGGAATGGGGCCAGTGGTGATGAAGCTGTAGCTCAGTGGTAGATTCAGTAAGTAGAGTTTACATGCAGAAGATCCCAGGTTCAACCCCCATCATCACCAGGTAGGACTGAGAAAGACTGAAACCTTGGAGAGTTCGTAAGCACAGACAACACTGAGTAGTGTTGACTCAGCACAGACAATGCTGAGTAGATGGAGCAATGGTCTGACTCGGTATAAGGCAGCTTCCTATGTAACTATCCACCCCTGTATTTTGATCCTGGCAATGACATCATGGTACATCCGAACACCTGACAATTTGAATGAGAAAAGCTTCCCCTTCCCAGCTTTAGAAAGCTGGTCATCCCTGCCCTGGAGTATGCACAGACATTTCTCCAGCCAAAACCACTCTCCAATTTAGCTGACCCTCTGTAAATGTGGAGAAAGCCACTGTAAAAACCAGCATGGTTAAAATTAAACCCTAGCATACAAAGGCCTTTGGGTAGAGGGAAGGAATAATGCAAATAAACATATCACATGGGAAAAAAACACAAACCTCACAGAAGGGTTCCCATCTCATCTGTCACTGGAGAAGCGGCTGCATGCAGGACATCCGCTGTGCTTCCCATCACTCTCTGACATACAGGTCTTTGTTAGCAAGGCTATGACTCAGAGAGACCATAAGTGGTGTAAAGCCACAGCAGACTCCAGCACCAAACCATCAATGTTTAGAGAAATCTGGGGGGAGGGGGTGGCTTACCAAAGATTGGCATTCAAGCAAGGCACACTTCCTGCTTGGCTAGACATGTTGTGTGAAAAGTTCAGGGGCTGTGAGAGATGGACAGAGATCTTTTTCCACAGACACCGGGAGCAGTTTTTGTGTGATAAATGAATATGAAGTGGGTCTGGTTACATTAATGCGCTGTACAAAATGATAATTGGAGACCTGGAGAAAGCTACATTAACTCATCCCCGAATCCTAATGAAGCCATATTAAGAAAAATACTCCAAGGAACTGACAAGATTCATATCCAAGATCAAGAAGGGCTTTCTTTAATGGGAAATCAGTGTTGATTGATGGCCCTCGCTTTAAGGTGTTGTCTGGACCAGTTTGATTTTCTTTTTTACTCTCCCCAGATATGTCCTGGAAAGAGCTGATGTAGACTTTACCACATTCAAGTTTTTGTTATGAATGTAACTTTAGATTTATATCAGCTGGAGGCCAGTGGCCTCCACAATGCTCCTCAAGAAAGGCAATGAAAACATATGTAGTATAATAGCCATGCACATAGTAGGGACAATGGAACAGGGAGGAAATTGCCAAGGTGCCCCCTCCTCCAGAGGGCCCCCCTCCCCATTACCCCTTCCCACCCATTGAGGCTAGGCATGCTACTATGCAATGGCCACACCTCCCCCCCACCATGCCATCATGCCAAAAAAGGGGGTGTGGCTGGTGTTGGGAATGAACGCACTGTGGCCCCTCACCCTCTGCAGTCATATTGTGGAGGTACTGCAGCACCATTGCTGTGGACACTGAAGCTGTAGTACCACTCAGGAGGATGCTGGTCACACTACCAGTCTTGCTGTAGTTTCTCCCATTCGCCACAATGTAATACTGATAGTACAACTAGTGTTCTCCCCGGTGTCATGATTGCTTCCATGTCCAATATCCTCCTGTCTCCGTAAGCACATAAGATAGAGATAGATAGATAGATAGATAGATAGATAGATAGATAGATAGATAGATAGATAGATAGATAGATATCAGTTATATTAAGAACTCTGTGTTCACAGGGGAATGAAAGAACATCACATGGTACCAGAAGTGGGGTGCTTCTTTAGAAGAAGTTAATGCCTATTTGAAGAATAAACTGATATAATGAAGAGCCCAAGACTTCCAGTAGAACTGATCCATCCCAGCAATGAAGCAGAAAACTGGAAAACGTTCAAGCAAGCCTTTGGCCACTATCTGATGGCAAGTGGAAATTCATTAATGGAAGATGCACAAAAGGTAACTTCCCCGCTCCCTGTTTCAGGCAAAGAATGGTTTGCAGCTTCCTGACAACGAAAAGCTGGACAATAAGGAAGTGCTGGGAAAATCTGACGAACGTTACGCTGCTTCTCCAAGAGTGAGACTTTTGAACACGATACTTTTAAATGAGATTGCAAAGAGAAAGAGAAACTGTTGAAACTGTTGTGGCTGATCTTAGGCAGCTAAAGCAATACACGCAACTGTGGAGACTTAGCAGAGTCTTGCATAAGAGACCAGCTTATTCCTAGAAACTGGGGATAACAGCATCAAGAAAAGACTGGTAGAAGGTTATGAGTTTGAAAAGGCTCTACAAATCTGCAAAACATCTGAGCCAAAAGAGAACAGAGAAACCACTACAAGGCAGGCAGAGTCCGGTAGAGGAGCATGGAGTTGTGAAAGCACCTGCACAGATGGCGGGATAAAGAGGGATGAAGTACTGCGAGTTATGGATATTTTGAATTTGCCTAAAAAGCTAACACATAAAGTGGTGTGGTTTTTTTTACCCCAGACATAAATCAGGAAAAGCTCTAATAAGCAATGAAAACCCCAAATCATGTATGGAATGCTCCCCAATAGCTTGCAGGGACTTCGACAAAGCTGGATGATATGTGAATGCACATTTGCCCTTCTGTGGTTAATCAAAGTAAAATCGCTGTCTGGGAACATTCCTGATGGGAAGTAAGTCTAGAAAAGCAGCAGCAGGTAGAAAGCAAAGAACATTGGAAGGTGTGTGATTGTTTCCAGGAGCCTGTACAATCCCAGCATATGGAACACACTGCAACATATTGAAGAGGTGAGGATTCATCACTTTTCAAAGATCTGCAACCAAAGACATTGGGGGCAACCAATATAGCAACCCAAAGTGAAATGCTGTGCACAAAGACGCCAGCGATCGTAGCACTGAGGAGCATGATATTTTCTCATTGGCACACTGCAAGAGAAGGCCACAACAGAACATTAAGCTGTTTGACATGAAGCCAATGGGCTCATCATAATGATTTAAGTTAGATACATATGTGCAAGTTAATGTTATAGCTGAAGCTACATTTATGAACATGCAAAATAGAGCAACAGATTTAAAACATAGGAAGAATTCACTAAGAATTTTCAGCAGGACACTTATTCCAAAGGCTAGTGTATAGGTACTAACTAAAACCAAGTGCCAATACAAACAAATAGAAAAAGAATCCCTTGCTCTAGTATATATGTGTAAGAAAATCCATGTTTTCATTTATGGGAGGCCAATTTTGGCAGAAAGTGATCATAAGCCATTGGTTTTCATAACACAGAAGGGACTGCCAGACCCGCCTCTCCACTTGCAAAGACTGTTCCTTCAGCTGCACCTGTATGATTCTCACATTGATTACAAGCTTGGGAAAGACCTGCTGATTGTGGATGCCTTGCCCAGAGCTTATGTGGGCAATACAGCCACCAATTTCACACACAAAACAGTATTCAATCCAATTTTCAAAACTGATACTGATATCAAATGAGATGCGGACAGTTATTGCAGAAGCAAGCTGAAATCTTGAAACCAGGTAGCAAAGCAATCTATACCAGGGATTCTCAACATTGGGTCCCCAGATGTTATTAGACTTCAACTCCCATAATACCCAGCCCCAGTGGCCTTTGGTTGGGAATTATGGGAGTTGAAGTCCAATAACATCTGGGGACCAAATGTTGAGAATCCCTGATCTATACAGACCGGCCAAATCACCACACAAGTCCATTATCACCTTAAGGAAGAACTTTCAGTGCTTGATGGCGTTTTGTTCAAAGATTACCCATGCCTTAGTCATGTCATGGCTGGATAACTGCAATGCACTGTACATGCGACTGCCCTTGAAGAATATTCAAAAAATTCAGTTGGTGCAGAATTCAATGGCTAGGGTTCTATCTGGAACACCTTGTTTGGAACATATTGCACCTATTTTGAAAGAGCTGCACTGATTGTCAGTTTGTTTCCAGATCCAATTTGAGGTGCTGGTTATTACCTTTAAAGCTCTTAACAGTTTCAGCCCTGGATATCTATATATATCAAAGGTGGTTGATGTGGGGTTGCCTTTGTATTGAGTCTGGAAACTGCACCTGGTGCAAAATGCGGCAGCCAGGTTGGTCTCTGGGTCATCTCGAAGAGACCACACTACACCTATATTAGAATAAATACACTGGCTGCCAATATACTTCCAGGAAAAATACAAAGTGTTGGTTATAACCTACAAAGCCCTAAACAGCTTAGGCACAGGGTATTCAAGAGAACGCCTTCTCCATTATGAGTCCCCATTTTCTGATCATGTGTGAGTAAAACCTAGAGGGGGAGTGATTGTGCACTAGATAGCACTGGGTAGGAGGGCTTTACCTCCTACCTAGTTAAAGAGCTGGGTACAGATGTTGGGTAGGACAGAGCCTCCCCCCCCCATCCAGCATGTCTGCACAGTTGGAATAGAGTGTTGCAAGCCCTGACATCACAGGCTTGCGACACTTTATTCCAGCTGTGCAGGTGTGCTGGAGCATCTTGCAGTTCTCAAGGGCTGCTGGGCCGAATGATCAGGCCGAGCACTCGCTTCCACTCTACCCGCCGCCACCACTAAGGGGGTGGAGAATGCCTTCTTGGCTCACCACAATACCTCAGCTGCGCAGCTAGAATTATTGAAGTTTTTGGCACTGCTGTTTGGTGCCGCGGGGCAGCGGTGGGGCTGGCACAGGGGAGGGTGGTGGCAGGAGGCCCCGCTGGACCTTGGAGGCCACGGACCCTGGAGACCGCCTCTGTCAGTGTTTGATTAATCAGCTGATCATGCTAATCTGTTTATTTAAAATATTGATACCAGTGGAAGCCAGAGAAGGAAAACATCACCATCCCCAGCTGCTACTGCTTCTCCAAGTGGGACTCCCCTGGCCTCTTCTCCTCACAGAGGCCAATAGAAATAACAATTGCTCTTTGAGAAAGAGGAAAAATGGAAGAAGTCATCAAGGTAGGACAAAATATTTCATTTTATTGTTCTCAATTATTAGCTATATTTGGTTATGTTTGTTATATTTTGTCAGTTTTATATAAGCTGCTCCGGAAATGTTGGCCAAATATGGGAATACAAGTGTTTTAAATAAGTAACAATAAATTCTTGTAAAAACTAATCTGCATACTTTCCTTTCACTATAATCTTAATTGATAAACACCATCTTTACATATTAAGCCCACTGTCACCTCAAACAATTACAAATCCACCAACCTGAATTGGGGTGGATGACATAATCACAAACTACGCTGTTGAGGTCTTCCTATGCGTCCCTGCAACTGTTCCAAATTTGGTCCTAATTAGGGATGTGCAAATTGATTCTAATCAATTCACCTCAAAACTGGGTGATTTGGGTGATTCAAATTCAAAATGTATCACCCCTTTAAAAAGCAATTCTATTTGTATTCAAACCAAATTTTAAAAATTTGATTCAAATTTGATTCGAGAGCCATTTGGCATCAAGAGCCATTTGGCACCTTTTAAAAAACCAATTAGGCTCCCTGATTGGTTGCCCTGATTGGCAATTCTATTTGTATTCAAACCAAATTTTCAAAATTTGATTCAAATTTGATTCGAGAGCCATTTGGCATCAAGAGACATTTGGCACCCTTTAAAAAACCAATTAGGCTCCCTGATTGGTTAAAAAGGAGCCAGAACAGGGTTGAATCAACTTGAATTTGGTTCAATTTCAGATTGAATTTTCAGGCCAAATTTAAATTTGATTCAAATTTAAAATGAATTTTTGGAATTTGATTCAAATCTGAAATGAATCAAAGAATTTATTTCATGTACATTTCTAGTCATAATCAGTTATGTGGTTCAGAAGTTAGCCCACCTGTGCATCAAATATTCACACATCTGCCATCTTGAATTGGGGTGGATGACATCATCACAAACTGCAATTGAGGTGTCCCTGTCTGTGCAAATTTGGTTCAAATTGATCCAGGCATTGCCAATTTGATAGGGGGACATGGACACACACACATGGACACACAGACAGCTGGGTGATCTCATAAGTTTACTTTCCTTAAGGAAAGTAGGCTAAAAATGCTTAACATTTGAATAGTGTAGGCTGTCCAATCTAAGGTTCTCTATCTATTCTTGGCTGCAACTCCCATCATCCCTAACCAAAATAACTTGCAACTGTGGATGATGGGGGCTGTAGATCAACAGCAACTGAAGAGCCCCAGGTTGGACATCCCTGGTATAGTACTCTGTGTGTGTGTGTGTGCGTGTGTGTGTGTGTGCAGAGTGCTTCACATGCATTTTCTTGATGTTATCCTTAGATCAACCCTGTAAAGCGAGTAAGTATTATTATCCTCATATGGTAACTGAGGCTTAGAGGTCATGCAGCCCTCAGGGACATGCTTCCAGAGCACTGGGAGAGTGATAAAAATTGTTGTGCTCTTGTGCAAAGATGCCCGTGCCTCAGGAACACTGAGGTTAGCGCTGCACATGTGCTGCTGTAAAGTGCACACATCCAGCATTAGTCAGGATGTTGGCCAAAGTCAGGAGAAAGATACACAGCTACATGGACATAACAACAGCCCTGCAGGCCAGATGTCCTTCTAGACCAGTATCCTGTTTCATACAGTGGCCAACCAGATGCCTCTGGGAAGCCCAGAAGCGAGACATGCAGGCAAACATAGTTCTTTCCTGTTGCTCCTCCCCACTAACTGGTATGCAGTTGCATTTTGGCTCTGAATCCAGAGTAGCCATTGATAGACTTGTCCTCCATGAAGTTGCCTAATCCCTTTTTATAGTTATCTAGGACTAGGTCTGAGACCATCACCATATCTTGTGGCAGTTGAATTCCATAAATTAATTGAGAATCATGTGCGAAGAAGCCGTTCCTTTTGTCTGTTCCAAACAATTTTGGTCTCCAGTTTTGCTCTCCTGACCTAGTTGAATCTAGTTTTGGCCTCAGAAATATCTGTTTTAAAAGAGAAGCAAGGAGCTGAGAAGAGACAAGGCAACCTTGTACATATCAGGTGATATTAAAATATGATAGATAGATAGATAGATAGATAGATAGATAGATAGATAGATAGATAGATAGATAGATAGATAGATAGAAGAATCTGGAAATTTACTACGTACATACGTTGAGACCAGGCATTGAGCCTGTTTCAGTAAGCAAAGTGAAACACATTCTGATTTCCTCTAATCTTCAGTTTCCCATTTGTTTTTATGAGATCATTAGACATCCCCTAAAAAACAGACCTGAAAATGACCTCTTTTCTTCTTTGTTTATCCACTTTATATCCATCTTTATTAAAGAGGGAGAAGGAGAACTTTCCAATGCGAAATTTCAATTGTTTAGTTACTAATCTAATCAGTGACAACTTATGTTCTTAGATTTATGACTTTGCAAAAATTAGATCTATCCGTTCACCAAAGCCTGTTCTAGGGAGGATAATTACACCAATACAATCTGGGCTTATTATCTTATCTTTTTCCCTCTCTCTCTTTATAACACAACAACATTTCCTACATGTGTTCAGTGAAGCTGAAAATGATATTTTGATAATGGACACACAGCAAATGTTCAACAGGGCTGAATTACAATGTGAGGCTTTATCAAGAGAAAGATGCTGGCAAAGCCTCCTCTTCCCCCTTAATAGGAGTCATTAATGGAGGGGAGTTGGGAGGAGTTGTGGGGGGGAGGATGAGCTGGTGGCTGATTGATTCTCAGATTATCTTCTCTTAATATAACATCAAATTTAAGATATTCCAATAACCAAATTACAGCTGTCATGCCGGAAAAGTTATTTATCTGCCTGTTGAGTTATTGGATTTGTAGCCCTTTTCAGATGTGCATGGTGGAGGTGCAGCATTGTAGTGAACAGATCCACCCTTGATCAATGTGTGTTCATTAAGACAGTGATCTTCATGCTTTTTCAAGTGGAGGCCACTTTGACCAAAACCCTTCATTGTGAGAGCCATTCCCCATTATGATGATCTTCACAGAGTACTGCACTGTCCTCAGTGCTGGGAAATAGAGAGGTGCACAAAATGAATTTTTAAAATTTGTTTTAAATTTGAATCAAATTCAGAAAATTCAGTTTGAATTTGAATTGAATTCTGAAAATTCATTTCAAATTCAAAACAAATTCAAATCTGGTCTAAAATTTCAATTTGAATTTGACTGTATTTGACCCTGTTTTGGTGCCTTTTTAAACCAGTCAGGGGGTCTGAATGGTTTTTAAAACGTGCAAAACGGCTCTCCAATCAATTTTGAATCAAAGTTCAAAAATTCAATTTGGATTTGAATTGAATTGCCTTTTTAGGGGGTGAGTCGATCCAAATTCAAATCACTCAAATCACCCAGATTGGAGTCGAATCTATTCAAATTCAAAACAATTTGCATAGCCCTACTGGGAAGGCCCTTTAGGAGAGAGGATGTCCTCTCTTAAGAGCTCTAGGAAGAAAGCACTGGGAAGGGCTAAACTACCCAGCACTCCATGCACACCTTCCAAGATAGTGCAGGGCCTCAAGCCAAGAGGTCTCTGTTTCCCTTAAAAGAGCCTGCTGGTGCTGAAGAAAGCACAGCACCACACAGTGGGAATGGTCACCTCCACACTGTGCCAGGGGGACTGTTCAGAGTATTCAGCTTTGGCTGAAACTTCTCACAGGCCCAACAAATAATTAGTCAGGAAACCACAAAGATGATGGGGGGGGCACCACTCCCCTCCCCCTGGCCTTACAATGAAGAACACTGCATTATGAGGTCTGAAAAGAGTCCACAAAGAGTTTTTGAAAAGCAGGGTTCCTGAACACATTAAGAGAGCCCTCCACATGTATAGTGGTGTGTATAGGTTCTTTTCAGAATGAATATGTAGGTCAGGGCAGAGCCTGCCACCCACCTACCCCCACTTCATACATTCCTCATGTCCTGTGACCTTCAGAGGCATGATTGCACATTGTACAGAATGCTTTCAGGGGAAGGGGAGATTGCCAAAAATTGCCCCCCTTGTGTGAGCACTTGTGCTTCAAAAATGGGACAGCCAGTTCACATGATCATAAATTGCACAGCTTTGGGAGCTGTGCAAACTCCTGATATTTTTGGTCGCATGTTAGCAAAATCCTAGACAGAGGGAGGGGAGATTGATCATCTGCAAGCCAGGAACTGGGTAGAATGGCTTTCCATCCACCATGATAAAATGTGGGGTACAAGTGCTGGGTAGGATGGCTCTGTCCTGGGTAGGCTTGCAGATAATCACTCTCCCTTCCTCTTTCCTAGTTTTTTGCTAACACACAACTGACAGTTGGGAGCCCACAGAGCTCCTGAACCTGTGCATCCTACAAGGGTCCTAACCAATTTATGATTGTATGAAGTGGCTTGGAGTGTATTCTCTGCATGGGAGCTTCTTTTGACTGCATGTGTGCAGTGTTAGGATGTTGGCCATTATATCCACTGTGTAGATGGGGAGCTGTGTCAGGGAAGAAAGTGGCTTGCCTAAGATGATCCAGTGGGATTAAAAGTTAAGGTGGGATATTGTTTAAACCAAAGACTTCCTGGCCAGCTACCACACCACAGATTTGCTCCATTGTAGACAGGCAGGTAACTGAAAACATCCTACTCCCATGGGATTTTTAGGTCATTTTATCCATTTAGGACTTCCAAAAGCATAAACCTGGAGTACATGAGCTGCTTTGAGGGCTATTAACAACTGCATGTGCACACAAATACTGATTAGAGAAGAATAGCAGATCGCCAATAAACAGGCTATTGTTTTTCTCCCCCTAGATGTTATGCAAATTTACCCCATATGGTTACAAATGTAGCAGTGGTGAGCGGGGTTTGAAAACAATTCTTTTACTGGCTTTTAATGGCACCAGATGTCCATGTGGCGAGGAAAAAGGGAGGAGTATGATCAAACTGTGAATTGGACCCTGTGGAGTACTAGCTTAATGCCCAGAACTATGCCAAAATCTCATTCCTTTACATGGTACCACCTGTATTATTATCTCTCCGCTAAAACGAAAGGGTGCCATGGACTTTTTCCCTCAAATGTCATAATTCCTTTGCCATCTGCTTAATGTGAGGCTAACATTGTGTAGACTTATGTTTATTTCCCCCTTGAGTATAAAATCATTAGGCAAATACACAGGAAAGAAAAAACATGTTCTGGTTTCTTTTATGGGTGGTCTTTTACACAAAATAATAATTCTTGTATGAAGCTTTTATTCTTGGGTGTCAGAGATACTCTTGCTCATGGTGTCAACTGGAAGAAGTATTTTTGGAGTTACCTACTGAAGTGTTGGTTACTGGAGTCTTATTCAGACATTATACAAAAATGTCACTGTACATGCTTACAGTGGCAAAAGCAAGTCCGGAAGCCCCATTCCGGCCAGTTAGTCACTCTTGGCTCTATGATGTTCATGGTTACATCTGCATTCTTCTGAAGAGGCAGACATTATAACTGTGATGGTTGGCACTTCTGTGATTTGCTTCCGAGGAGTTTCCAGATGTTAATATAGGTCTTTTCCCAATGACCAATGAGGGCTAAAATCTAGACTTGGGACTAATGTGCTCCAAAATATTCTATGAAGACTCTTAGGGGGAGAATGTGAGGCAGGAAATTCTGAGACATTTCTGCTCAGCTTTAAAATATTCTTTGAATATTCACCAAGTAATTCTCATGCTATCATTTCCAGAAATGGTCTTTTCTAAAATGAGAAATAAGTCCCAAACAGGCTTATTTTCAAGTTCCTTAGAAAGAGGGAAAATAGAAAACAGTTAGAGGGGATAGTCCTGGACTAAACTGATCTTCTCATTTGAAGCAGTAAAGGTAGAGAGCCTTGGATAAGCCTTTATAATTTATAAATCTTTCTTTGTATAATACCAAAGCACATCCTTCAAACAGGTTGAGAAATCTGATTGCTCTAATAATATCTCAACAACTCCACAGCACCAAAACAGAAACTCCTAAAAACTTTTTTTGGGGGGGGGGGAGGGTTTAAAAGCAGACATTAAGAGTGCTGGGAACAACTTGGAATTGCAAATTAACAAAGTCATGCGTACAGACCTGAGTCTAGTCCAGACTTTTCTGATCTTCCCAAAATGTTATGTTGTTCATTAAACAGACTCTATCAGCCACTTATAGCCACCTAATGGTGCAGCGGGAAAATAAATTGCCTAGCAAGCAAGACATTGCCAGTTTGAATCCCCGCTGGTATGTTTCCCAGACTATGGGAAACATCTATATTGGGCAGCAGCGATATAGGAAGATGCTGAAAGGCATCCTCTCATACTGCACGGAAGATGGGAATGGTAAACCCCTCCTGTACTCTACCAAAAACAACCACAGGTCTCTGTGGGCGCCAGTAGTAGTGTGCATGGTTTTGGTCCGGCGCCATGGGAAAGCCCTCCAGACCGGTTCGGAAGTCCGGCGGTCCGGAGGTTCGGATGGGTGGGGTACTGTTACTTTAACTGGGGGGGTGGTATTCCTCCCCCCCCCGCCGCTCTTCCCCCTCCGGCGCTGGTCCCTTGAAAAATCTTCTTGGGGCAGCAGAGTTCCTCCCTGCCGCCCCTGCCCCCATTGTTGTTAAAGGGTTAAAGTGACTAGCGCTAGAACATTGACTGAAGGGTTAAAGTGACTAGCGCTAGTGGTGCGCATGCACCCTGCGCGGTGCGCGCGCTCGTCTCTGATGCTGCTGTGCATGCGCCGCATACGTGATGTATGCGGCGCGCGTGGCAGCATCAGAGATGAGCGTGCGCACCACACAGGGCGCATGTGCACCACTAGCACTAGTCACTTTAACCCTTCAGCCAACGCTCTAGCACTAGTCACTTTAACCCTTTAACAACGACGGGAGCAGGGGCGTCAGGGAGGAACTCTGCCGCCCTAAGAAGATTTTTCAAAGGACCAGCGCCGGAGGGGAAAGAGCGGCGGGGGGGGGTAAGTACTACCACCCCCGCTTAAAGTAACAGTCCCCCCCGTGCCGGACCAGGGGGGACTCCGGACTGTGCACACCCCTAGGCGCCAGGGGTCAACACCAACTCGACAGTGCAACTTTTTTTTATCAGCCACTTATGCAGCATTTTTAAAAACCCAGAAGTCTTTTTAAGTATTCTGGAGGTCTGGATTATTTGTTAAAATGCCCCCAAGTAGCAATGCCCCCAAGTATCATGAAAAAATTCGAGAGGTGAGAATCTGGAGATTTGGAGAATAATTTTATGAAATATTCTCATCCCCCCTAGGTAAAGAACAATCAAATACATTCAAGTTGGAGAATATTCTTTTCCAAGTCTACAATCCTAACGCTGTGCCAGCTACAGAAGGCCCTCAGCAAACTATCTTCGATGAGCCCACTAGGGTGGGCCCTGAGAGAATTGCTTTGCCACCACAACATGCAGACTATGAGCAGAGAAGGGGTCTCGGGGATATTTAGTGGGCCCTTCTGAGGGCCTCACACCCTCAGCAACTGACGAACAGGGCCAACCCCTTATGCTTGCCCTTCCTCAAAAACCTCTTTCATAGATTCTCTTAGTCCTCTTTACAAAGAGCTCTCTCCTGCATTGGGTATAAACAAAAGTAAGTTTCATTTCCTCCCACACTCCCAATGACAGCAGACTGCCCCCCTCCGTCTGGGCTTAAGCACTAAAAACTAATTTAGAACTGTAACACTTCAGAATGGAGATGAGATGTTGTATGTTTAAATGCCTCCATGTCAAAAACTCCCTGCACATTAGGGAGAAAGGTTCTCTCATGGCTTCCTGACATGTTTCTCCTTCATACTCAGGGGTTTTTGAACTGGCTAAACATCTGGTTTGTATAATGTTGAGCATCTGATGCCAGAACAAGGAGAATGAGATCTGGCAAAGGTACACTGTTCAATCAGAGTACAACAGTTGCACTTTCCTAAGGGTATATATTGAAAATGCCTACAGCATAGAAAATGGGTATGAGTTTTGCAGATGAAAGATACTGGGCCAGTTTAGATGATATGTTGTTTGTCAACCCTGCCTCAAAGGATAAGGAATAGAACACCCTGAGAGTATACACATCCTTCCATCTCCTGGTGTGCTGGGGTGCCATTATTTATTTGCATGATGATGTGAACAGGATAAACTCTTTAAAGCAGTATTTACAAGACATGTAGATGGAGTCGCCAGGAAGCAGGGGAAGGACGTGCTTGCTTATGGAGTGCTCACTTCCTTATCCCTTGAGATGGGGTCAATGGACAAATATCTGACCCAGACCACTCTCAGCCTAACCTAGTTCACCTTTACTTGAAGTGCTTGCTTCAGTAGGGCTACCACTTATTTCTGAGAAACCTTCTTCCCAAAGGGAAATTTAGGATTGCATCAATTAAAATACTGTATGAGTACTCTAGTCACACATTGACTAGACACATTGAAGCTGTTCTCACACACAGGCAAAAAAAACCAGGCTAACAAAGACAAGCCCAGACTTGCCCACATGAGAACCACCGGGATCCCTCCTGATCTTGGCCGTGCCTTGGCAGCAAACCCACCAAGCCAGTCACCCTCTTAAATGGGGTTAAGGGAGCTAGTGCTCCCTTATCCCCATTTTTTAAAAATTTCTGCCAGCCCCAGCTGCTCTGAGCCAGGGCTGGGAGACTTCGGGCCTTCTGGCCAGCATCGTGGGAATCCCCATAATGCACTTTGCACTCGCCTGGTGCATTATGGGAGTTCCATCATCCAGGGCAATGCATCCCAGCCCACAACCGAGGAGGCAGCTGCATGTCTGGGCACGTGATCTCCGCGCCTAGACCAACAGTGAGGATTGTTTGCAGTGGAGGTCAGCTTTTTGAGGCTTCCTCCCCTGGCCCTTCAAGCCCTTTCTCACTAAAAGATTGTGATGGCACCAGACTCTTAGTGAGACAGGACAAAAATAGCAGTTGCCTTACCTTTGATCATCTGTTGTATTCGCTAGCTAAAGCTGCATTTCGTAGCCAATGGTCATGGCCACCTTTGAAAATAATGCGCAACTGCAGTTCCAATGGAGCTGCAGTTCCACTTCTCCCCTCCTCCCCTTGCTCTGCCATCCGTATTTGGACATACTGGAGAGCATCGGTGGGGGAGCTGGTTGTGCTCAAAGGAGAGCCCACACAGCCAATTAGGAAGGGGGAGAGGGAGGTGCTTCCTCCCTCAACTCCAGTCCAGTTGGATGCAGCTTCCAGTGCTGCATCCGAATGGCTGGGAGGCTCTGTTTACCCTCAGTTTGGAACAGCAAAACTCACTACAAACCAAGGATTAAAACTGGAGTATCCTGAGTGCGACCTCAGGCTGCACTACAGACAGAACAGGAGTTGCATGCGTTCAGACGTAACCGTAAGAAAACAGTAGGGCCCTGCAACTCTGGTCCCCCATTACACGTGAATGTGGCCCTTGTTTGTCATGCAGTTCTATGGCTAAAGGGGTCAAGCACAGGACAGCTGTAGCTGTACTGAGGGCTGCCTCTCTATGGTGAGCAGAATGCATTATGTGCTATTTCCTTTTTCCTTGGAGGATCCAGCTTGGTTTTTCGAGGATGGAGGCAGCAGTAGCCTGCATCATGTATGGTGTGAGTTAGCAGAGCAAAAAAAAAGAGGTTCTGAACATCTGTGGGGACCAGGGTAGGAGTTCTTCTCTTTTTCAAGCCACCCACAGATGATCATGTGAATGACCTTCGAGTCTGAGTAGGGCTTCTGAATTAACTGCATCTTGCATCAGGCTGCTTGAAAGCTATGACATTCATATGAAGCCTTTCAGTTCATGCTACCTTAAATGCCAAGTTGCCTTTCGTTGCCTAACCCAACATAGATAATTAGTTCATTCTCATCCCACGTTGTGTAAAGTTACTGGTGGGAGCACTTCAGGGCCCCAGGCAGAATGTTTTTTCCCCAGCCATCTATCTGAAATGCTTTTAATTCCAAATACCAGGGATCAAACCTGGGATCTTTTGCAAAGCATGTCCTCTAGCACTGAGTGAAGAGCCTCCCTCCACTACTTTAGCATATTTTTAGTTTTGGATTGCTATGAAGCTCATTCTGTGCTTTCCTTCTGAACTGGGACAGTCCATAGCATGAGCATGACGCCATTACCATCTCTTTAGAATTGCTCTCTGCTACCAGCCATTTTACTGTAAATGCATGAAAATCAAACAACTTCAGTAACCACATTTTTTTTCCGAGAAACCACTTCTTCATTTTCCCAGTTCACATATATTTTTTTCTCAGCCCAGCTTGCAAATAGCAACTGAATAAACAGAAGGGAACATCATAATAAATATAACCTGGGTTGTGTCTGGAGCTTGGAGAGTCATAATTGCATTATGGTAATGGAAAATGAAGACTGTCAGCTGCAGTACCAGAAACTTGGGAGGTTTACTTGCTTACTACTTTACCGGGGCACACATCTTAAAAGGTCAGTTCATGGTTGCAGATGAAAATTCATTATTCAGTTGATACTACATTTCATGCTATATTTCCACCAACAATCTTCCTAAGTAAAAAACCAGAGTGGAATAGACTAGAAAAGGGTGGGACATCCAGATCACCAAATCTCTCTCTTCTGAACTATGGCAGAAGATCCAAATATATTTATGCAATCCTTTCCTTAACCTCTCCTTAAAACACCCAGAGGCTGATTTCACAAATAGCTGCACCTTCTACAGAGGGGCATTCCCTGGTCAATACGTCCGATATCCACAGCCTTGGTATTCTAGTTGTAGATCAAGAGATGAGATTATCGTAATCCACAGCCTAAATCTGGCATCAGAAGACAAAGTTCATCACTGTTTCACTGGCATCAGTAAGTGATACATAATGAGCAATTGGAATAATTTCATGGACTATGGAAGAATTTGAATTTGTTCATCAAGCTGTCGCTTAATTAGTTAAAACCATGAATATTGCCATTTGAAAACCTGTACTATATCTGCAACAAAATCTAATGTGCTAGTGAAAAAAAGAAATAGAAACAAACTCTCAGGCTGATGCTTATAAATTACAATTTATTGTAACCTGCAATATGCCCAATATTCTTCGATGAGTAGAGATGTAGGCTAAGTGTCCTACCCAAGTTTGAGAGCCATGCTCGCTCCTATTTTCTACTCGTTAAAAACAAAGTTGGGGAAATGCATTGTAATTGTGTGCTAAGCAGCAGCTGGGTCACAGGACTCCCTCCTTCCTAGCATCTATACTCTGGTCTTTAATGAAACAGAGTGAAAAGTCCTCTGACTAGAGGTGTGCACAAACAGTTCTTAGCGGAACAGGTTCGCCTCGAACTGGGCCGGTTTGTAAATTCGATTATGGACCAAACCGAACCAGGCCTGGTTTGAGTGAACCAGTTCCACCAACTGTAAGGGGAGGCCAGGCAGAGGCAGGGAGAGATGTAAAAAAGCTCCTTATCCAGGTGGCGCAGCTGCTGGCACCACCGCTCACCACTGCTAGCCCGCCCAGCACCACCCCAAGCATGCTTCCCCCTCATTTTTCAAGCTGCCGGCTTGGTTCTGGCCTCCGCACATGCACAGAGGCCATTTGCTTCGCATCCATATATGCGTGGAGGCCAGAACCAAGCCGTCACTGAACTGGCAGCTCAGGAAAGGGGAGGGGCGCACTTAGGGCTGCACCAGGAGGGTGAGCAGTGGTGAGCGACAGCACTGGCAGCTGCACTGGCTGACTACGGAGCTTTTTATCTCTGTCACTGCCCCCACCTGGTCGCCCCTTACCTTTAGAAGAGTCCCGCACCCCTGTACTTGTCAGGGGGAATCCTTACTAGATTCCCATTTAGAAATATATTGGCCACTCAGACTGCTGAACCAGTTTGATCAAATGGATCAGAATAGCCAGTCAGTACAACCAAACCGGTTTGGAGCAGTGTGGTTCGGTTCGGATTAATTTGAATTTAAACTGAAGCATGTTTTTTGGTTTGTGCACAGCCCTACCTCTGACCCAGCTGCTGCTTAGCACATTAGCATGGCTGGCACCTTCAACCTTGTTTTTAACTCACACACAAGTAGAAAACAGGAGTGCGCAGAGCTCCCAAAGGCGAAGCATTGGGTAGGAGGGTTCTCCTGTCCTGTTAATAATCGTGAGCAAGAGCCTATTATATGGCCATCACAAGTCTGCATCTCGCCATTTCTGTTTCCTGTCTCTAAATATAATGATTTATTTAGGGTACTTGCACTCTGCCTTTTGCTTTTAGCAAAATTCAAAAGGCAGCTTTCACTTAAAATAGATAATGTAAAAATATAATGATAGCAATATAAAACAACTTCAAAATGTTACGAAATACCAATACCAAAGCAAAACAATAAAACTGTAGATCATTAATACACCAGAAGAGTGGCTGCTGCTGCTTCTTCTTCTTCTTCTTCTTCTTCTTCTTCTTCTTCTTCTTCTTCTTATTATTATTATTATTATTATTATTATTATTATTTTACATTTTATATCCTTCTCTTCCTCCAAGGAGCCCAGAACGGTATACTACATACTTAAGTTTCTCCTCACAACAACTCTGTTAAGTAGGCTAGGCTGAGAGAGAAGTGACTGGCCCAGAGTTACCCAGCAAGTATCATGGCTGAATGGGGATTTGAACTCAGGTCTCCCCGGTCCTAGTCCAGCACTACACCATGCTGGCTCTCGCTGGTTACTGTAATACAACAGTAACCATCAGGGACATAATTTCAGGGGTAATAGTCTGCTTCAGGGGGAAGGGGAGATCAATGAAAATTGCCAGAGCACTTGTGCAACCGTGCTCTGAACCAGTGCATCAACACTGCACCAGTGCATCATTAGTCTGGATATCAGTTACTGAGTTTAAAAACCTTCAAGAGTTGGACATTCTTCCCCCCCACTTCATTATTTTTCCTCAGAATTTCCCTGCAAAATAGGACTGAATTGTGCATTAATTTCATTTTTAAAATATGAGGCCCTAAAGTGTTCTGTATGGTTTCAGTAACATAATATCCTGAGACAGTTCCTTTCCATTACTTCTCAACACAATGTATAGCTCCCCATTCACAACCAAAGGAATGTTGTGCAGTGTGCAGGTTCTATAATAAACTTCTGTGGTTTATCAACTCTGGGAAGGTAGAAGAGAAGAAGAATGGTCTGCTAACTGCATTTCCACATCTCTGTTTGTTCTTCTGCATACCGGAAAAACATTATTTCAACATGTTTTATTTATAGGAAATGCCTTTGACACATTACCTAAGAAGTCATGGGACATGGTGGTTCTGAAAGTCACTACCCAGCTGTGCAGTACAGTTTTGAATGATCAGTAATCTTCATGGTGCCATCAATCCTTTCCCCTTTTGATATATGCTGCCTGTTCAGACTAGAAACCATGCCTATATAATATTTTGCTTCAAGCCATTCGTTCTGAAGGGCTTTGTTCCTTCTTATTACATTTCCCTTGAAAAATCTGCAGCTGTCACTGGCACTGGATTAGAGTCCTCTATTCTGCCATAATCTGGATTGCCATCTATCTATGTGCCACATTTGCCCGCTATGGCAGGATTTACACACAAGCATATAGTAGGAGTCAGGTGCTATGATCTTATCCTGCTAATTCCACACAATGATATATAGCATATCTAGAGCTCTGCATTGGCACATAGACTGAGGTTCTGGCAATTGGAGAATTTGGTGCACTGCACAAATTGATTTGCTGTATGATAAAGTGGCTACCTTATTGCTCAGTTGGTGGTCTCAGTGGCGCTCTTATCTCTGGACTTTGGGGCCGAAGTCCAGGGCCTCCACACACCTGTGGGCCCCCAAATCCTCTTTAGACTGTGATTGCTGCCGGCCTGCACTGCCCCAGGTGGCCTAGTGTGGTTATGACTTGTGCCAGGTGCTTTAGAGACAGAGGGGGGAGTGGGGAAAGAAAAATGTGGGATGGGAATATGTTACGTTGTGTGCTGAAATGTTTGTATAAATATACCCCACATGTTAAAAAAAATACTGTGTGTGTGTGTGTGTGTGTGTGTGTGTGTGTAATGAAGTTTAACTTGCAGCGGGAGGGGGCCCTCCAAAGGCCTTTAGATCTAGGCTCCAAAATTACCTAAGTGCACCTCTGGATGGGCTACCTGCTTGCTCAATTGGTGGGCACATAAGTTGTCAACATGTGAACAGACAGATAATCAGTGTCACAAAACAAAAAAGGAGATGACCAGCCAGGAAGAGGGCAGGTTCACATGCAACATCAGTAACTGACGTGTCTGACTGCCTGAACCCACACCAAGACAGGAACCCGAGGTTCACTCAGGGCCTCAAACTGAGATGTGTAACCAAGATTTGAAGTGGGCTTGCCAAACCAAGTGCTGCTTGCCCTGAGGTGTGCATTATGTCTAAACCCACGCTCTTCATGATCCTCTGGTTCATCCCATATGAACCCACCCCCTTTGGGGTGCAAGGCAGGTTGGGATAGCATCCAAGACCTCACTGAGAGGCCAAGCTAGGGGACATCGCTCTGGCTTAACAAAGCTACTTCCAAAAGCTTGAGATATGATCACCTGTAGCGCCAACTTCAGGGTCCATCGTGAACTTCAATTCCATGTTATGTGTGAACCCAACCAGAGTATATATAGATGCAGAGAAAATGTCTGAGAAAATTCTTCTGTGTTTCTCCATAGCAGATACCCTGAAATTATCTTTAAAATGCAGTTTTTCATTGAAGGAACCCAGAAATTCTCTTTCAAATATCACTTTTGGGGAAATTTCAATTCCAAACATATGTTTGCCATGCTCCCAGGGCTAAATTTTGTCTGTGTGAATCAGCTTTAAGTGTATAGGAAGCAATTGTTCATTCTTTATTGAAATCGGGCATTTACTATCCAGTTTAATATGAGCCTATTAATGTACACACTAATGTGTATATTGTTGTTCATATACTATCACCCCTGAAATGTCTGCCTCAGTTTGTGATAGCAGCAAGCAAATTGCTGTCAGCCAGTGGGCTGTCAGCCAAATGGGCTCTTAGGTACAAATACGACAAATATTTATAAACCAATATAAATATAAATATTTTGTTTTCAAGAAAAGTTCCAAAAGCAGTTTCCATCAATATAAATAAATAAACTGGCTCCCTTTCCCTAAAGGCCTCACAAAATAAAAAAGAAACATAAGACAGACACCAGCCACATGGATGCTGTGCTGGGGATGGATAGGGCCAGTCGCTCTCTCCCTGCTAAATAAAGAGAATCACCACATTTAAAAGATGCCTCTTTGCTCAGTTAGGAGGGGACTAACTGATGGCTTGAAAAAATGATTAGACAAATTCATGGAGGGTGAGTGACTCATGCTCAGTGGCTCTTAGCTATGAAACCTCCATTTTCAGACGCAGAGTAGTAATATGCATAAACCGGTTCAGCCCTGGGAAGCCCTGAAACCTCTCAGGAGTCTGAAGCCGAACCAGTTGGGTTGGGTGGGGAGCGGTTCCTTTAAGAAGCAGGTAATTTGGTGCTTACCTCCTCTGCAGCTGCCCCACCGCTTTTCTGGGCACGGCACTTGCTCTAGCAAAGGCCGCACACAACTGCGTTACTGTTCCCTGCAGCCTGCGTGCAGCATCAGCAAGCACATGGCTGCTGCGCATCCCCCCACGTGGTTATTAACACTGGAATGGAGCACTGGGCAGGAGAGTGGGCCATACTGGCTCATGTCCTTCATCATGTGTGGGTTGAGCTGGCCGAGGTGCATTGCCTGAGCCAATCATTTGAATATTCTACACTGAGGATAAAAGTGGTCATCACTTCTGTATCCTGCTTGGGAACCTCCAATCCCTTTTAGATTGTGAGGCCTTATTCATTCATTTTCTATGTAAACAGCTTTGAGAGCTTTGTCAAAGTGCTTTATATAAATAGTATAGTAGAACCTTTAGAGTAAAGTGGCTGGCTGGTGTTAGACATGGAATGCTGGATTGGATGGGTCTTGGTCTGACCCTGAATGCAGGGTTGTTGCTGTTTTTCCTTTTCTTGGGCTTTCAATGCAAATGTAAAACTTACATTGGCTAAAGTACACATTCCATTTTTTTTCAAAAACAAACTTGATTTAAGCTTTCTTCCCTACATTAACAATATTTACATGTACAAACAAAAAGCAAGAAGATATCTTCAGTGATGTGTGTGAAGGTGAGATTTTGTTTTACTGTTGTACATGGTTTTTTAAAAAATGCTGTTGTTGAAATGCCATCTTCTCAAAGCAGCAGACTTTACCAAAGCTACATTTGGATTAGTTTTGAGCTATCTGGCCATTCGATTAATCTGATTGGCTGAACACATTTAGCGCTCTGTAAAAACAGATACAAGAATGCAGGAGGCTGTCAGGCCATTTTATTTCCGATCTCCTCAGAGGTTCTTTCCCATCCTCTCCAAGCTGAAGAAGAAAAAACCCCAGCAAGAAGCCAACCCCAGAAATTCTGAGTAGCAGAGAGCAACTCTCCCCAGTCCTGCCCTTTCAGCCTTTCTAACTGAAGGGGGTGTCAACAGCGATAAGCAAGAAGGAAAACGATGGCTCACACTGAGAGAGTTCAGGCTGGGACAGTTTGATCTCTCCCAGAGCTCTCTCGGCACTTGAAGATCACTGCTTTTGACACATTTCTCCAGCTGCTGAATGAGAGGATTTACTTGGGTGAAATTTAGGCCCGAGGGGGACGTGAAAATCATATTCATAATTTGAAGTGACATGTGATTCGGGATTAAAAAGCTGCCTGGCAGAGAAAAGAGCTGAGGTTATCCTTTTGAGCTGTGCTAATGCAGAAAACTGCCTTTTTAATCCTGTTTTTAAAAGGCCTAGAAGGTTTCCAGCTGGGGCAGTTAGAATCTGAAGAAGAGGTAGAGATGAGGAATCCCTGTTAAGGTTTGGGGTGGGGAGGAAATCTACTGTAGTTTGTTTGTGTTTTTGTGTTTGAAATGGCAAGCAGCAGAGCATTAATTGAACATTCTGGATCTCACCCATCAATTCAGGTGCGTGGCACTTCGATGCATTTTCAATCAAGGAAGTATTGGCAACTAGACAGGATGCTGAGATGCTAAAAGGAGAAATTGCTAAGAAGCAAGCACTAAGGCCAAAATAGTTTGTTGGTGCTTTTGCTGATAAAAATACTTCCATCAAAATGTATTATTCAGTCTAATTTTGCTATGCAAAAATGTGGTTTTGGTTGTATTCAGATCAGCTCTCCTAACACATTTTTTGTTCCTCTTGTACAAAATCTTCTTGTGGTTCCCTTATATATTTGTGCTTCCTCCATGTGTAATTTGGGGCTCGGTCTTTTCCCCTCCTTAATATATTGCATTAAGAAAATTTGTATACATATCCCCACATTAAATGTGATCTGTTTTGGGATAATTGGGATGAGAGTGTGAAAATCAGCTTTAGCTTCTGCTTGTAGACAGTAGGACATTAATAAGGTGTCTCTTTGAAAAGATGCATAATGATGCAACTTCAGAAATAAAGAAATAATATCTGATAATAAATGTAGTTAAGTAGAAAAATATGTGGAGAAATCATCTAAGAAAATTATCCAGTGTTTCTCCTTGGGAACAACCCTGAAACTCCTCTTCAAATTTACATTTCTTCCTGGAGAAACACTGAAATTATCTTTCAGATTTTATCTTGCCAAAATTTCAGTTCCAACCTTGTGACCAAGAAGGGGGACAGCAGGAGCCTTATGTGTAGACCACTCACACGAAAGTGTATAACTCTTTAATGAAGTTTAAGATTTCACATTAAAAATAGCAAGTGTAGTGCAAGATGTGGCTGATCCTAGACACAATGTAGAGTATAGCTATAAATAAGCAAGCTGATCGCAGCCGCTCTAGGCTGTGTGGCTCGTTTGCCTCAGCACCCTAGGAGGAGCATGTGACTCTGGGAGCTGACTCCCATTGGTCAGGCGTCCTCCTGGGGGCGGGGCTGGAGCAGGCCCGCAGCCTGCATGCAGACACCCGCCCAGTCCATCTCTCAGAGCTGCACCCACCCTCCCACCCTAGGATATAGACTGGGCTTTGCTGGTCGCCATTATGGGACCGGGCAGGAATTTTTTGGGCATACACCTGATTGGCAGTGGGTGTGCGTCTTTTTTCACCTGCCTCATGCTATATCAGGGGGCATGGTAGTTAGTGAGGAGTTTAGTTACATGTATTTTCGCGGGTCACTTTGTCATGGGCAGGGCAGGCACAGTGCGGGTAAAAACTGGGAAATAATTGGTGCAGCACCGTAGGTAAGCTTTTGGGCTTCAACTAGGAAGCGCAGATCTCCTGAGGCTTGACAGATCGGGGATGCAGCTCAACTCCTATCCCGCTCTAGGCGGCTTCCTTCTGTATGGCTGGACAGCGTCGGAGGGATAGTGCCGACAGCAGGGACCTGACATTAGGTCGGCTGAGAAGGGCGTTCCCGCTTGTCAGCGGTCAAATTGCCTTGAGCCAAGGTACCAGCGTCCTAGGCCTTAGAGTAAGGCAGCCACACACATGGCCGACCTGTGAGAGCCGACACTGTGGGTGTGGAGTGCCAATCCCAGCTGAATGCCTTAACAAGTCCACTGCAATTGGAATGTTAATAAAGAGGCCAGTTTTACCAAAAGTAACTGCGTCCGTGTCTCCTTGGGTCTGGGTGCAAATATTGACACCTTTCAATCCATATCCACAGATCTCCACCGTACTCACCACCTAGAGATATGCATAACAGGTGGTATAAAATATGATTAATAAAATTGGATGAATAAATAAATACTCTATAATGTGGAAGCCTTTTCAGGTCAACATATGTCCCACACTTAAAATTTTCTTTATGTACTTGTATCTCAGCCTTAGAGACACATAATGGTGCAGCGGGGAAGCAACCTGCTTAGAGAGCAGGAGGCAGTTGGTTCGATTCCCCACTGATGTGTTTCCCAGAATACAGGAAACTCCTATATCGGGTGGCAGTGATATAGGAAGGTGCTGAAAGGCATCATCTCATCCTGCGTGGGAGAAGGCAATGGTAAACCACTCCTGTATTCTATCTACCAAGAAAACCACATGGCTCTGTGGTCTCCAGGAGTCAACACTGACTCAACGGCACAATCTTTAATCACAGCCTTGCACTTGCTTCTCCTTCTAATTTACTAACGAGTGCCCCTGTTTCTTATGTTGGGATATGCATCCACTACATCTTAGATTATTGAATACTTGTGTGTAATCTGGTATAAAGCCAGAAAGGGCACTATACCAAGGAGTTCTGGTTTGTTCTGTTGTTGGTTGGGCTTTCTAGGAGCTTCTGTTACTCTTCCTCAGAGGTGTAGTAGATCGGGGATGCTCAGGGATGGAGTGCCAGTACTTTTCAACTTCTCTGGCTGTTGGGGTGGGCATGGCCATGGTCGCTGTCACAGAGAGCACCTGCACTTCTGAATTTGAAACTACATCACTGCTCTTCTTCCTGTTCTTATCTCACTCGTTGTGTGACTCAGCATGTCTTTGCACTGACCACTGGTGTTTGCTCTGCACTCATCATTCTTTAATACTCTGACCACTTCCTTCGGTGTTTGCTCTGTACTCATTCAGACAGAACACAATCTGCAACATCTTAGAATGAAACACTTGATCACCTCTTCTTGGCGGCAGTCCTCATCATTCCTCTCCAATACATCTTTATTAGTTCCTTTCTATCCAACACACTATACATTCTACTCCAACATCACCTCCCAAGAGCTTCAGGTTCTCTCCTTTCCACATTACCCGGCATCCATACTTCACAGTGCTGTACAGCTATGTTCTGCATCTATGTTTGTATAAAGTTCTTTTTAAGCATTAAGCATATTTCTTCTATTCACTCACAGAAACATAAGAAGCAGATGTTACAAAAACTGCCAGTTTAACCACATCTTGCTTTTTTATAACAAACAAATAGTAATTTTCCCACAGTACCTTGTAAAACAAAAATTGTTAGTGATTTTTCAATTTAAAAGGCCCTTCATTTCTACTTCAAAATTTCCTTTTATTTCAGTGTTTGAATTTAAAAAAGAATGAAAAATGACATTCAGAGCCCATACCAAAAGCAATACACAAACACACTTTTTAAAAAAGACCTTTTGAATTGAAGTTTCCTGTCAAGATAATCATTTCATTTATTTCCATTTGAACATTTTCATCTTGATATTTAATTTTTTAAAAAGTGATATTTTAAAATCTGAAACACACATTTTCTTCAAAATATCATGTTTCAGGATCAACTGTTTTGAATGCCTCTGCACTACCTTTCCTTTTTAAAATAAGATTTTTAGTCCAAAATGTATAGACTGGCAAAAGGGAAAAGTGATATTATAAAAGATTCAGAAAAAGACACATAGAAATCTGAAAAGTGTGCATGTTGTCTAAATGGGCTTCTAAAGTCTGCACTGGGACTAGTGAATTCACATGTGACCACTTCCCAGATACAATAGCACATCACTGTCAGAGGTGTGATTGGAAGGACACCTGGAATTCTATACTTCATACTGTCTTGTTTATACATTTTGCAGCATATATGTATCCTCTTCCTTTTAGGTAAACTGCAGAGCAAAACATTCTGCAGCTTGGACTCAAATGCAGTGAATTTGATCCCTTAAATTTCCTTTTGCATATATCTGAATTTTCAGTTCAGTATGGAAATAGACTCTTTTTTGAATCATCTCAAAGAATGTCACTGGAAGGGCAATAGAAATAGCTAGAAGCATGACATATAATACGGTTGCCATGAAACCTCAAACCAACTGACATCATCTTTATTCAAAGGAGGGGAAATCATGCTGGCACATTTGTAGGACATCCATGGACCTCAACAGCCCTTCAGATTACTAGTTCCAAAATAACTCAGTGACTGCTGTTTCATTGTGCGTAGTGTGTATTATTCTGAGAAGGAATGAGATAGAAAGTTAATAGTATTGGCTGAAACTAAAACTAAAGCCAAAGTGCATGAAGGTGGTGATGATTCTTGATTATGGTGATGAATGCATTGGAAAAAAGAGTATAAAATAATGTTGGTACACATAATTTTTATGTGAAAACCAAACAATAAAATATACTCATCACGCTCAACCAGCTTTCACGGATTTAAAAGCATTCAAGATTTTGATAGTCCCTCCCACCCGCAATTTTCTCATAGATCATTAAAAAGAAGGTAGGGGTACCTCCTTTTAGACAACCTTTTAGACAACTTGCCATGCTTCCCACTGTATGTGCAAGGCAATATGTGTCCACAGTGAAGCATTGTGCATGCAGTTTTTGTTTCTTGTGTGGTGTGCTGCTTGTATATATCAGTGCTTGGGTATTATTGACACATATATACCCCAAGAATTCCAATTGCATTTTTCCAAAAGAGTACAGTGACCATTTTCAGCTAAAGATCAGCCATTATCAGCCATGGATCTATGTTCTGCCTGGTAGAAATTAGTCTGTGGCTGACGTGCTTTTCCAACAGCACTAGACTGCCAAAATCAGATAATATGTTGTGTCCAAAGCCACAGAACCAGGATTGCCAACTCCCAAATGTTCCAAAGCCTTAGGCCAGAACCCTCAAAATCAAGGCATTGGTTTATAAGTCAAGAGATATCAAACCAGGCTGAATGCTTTGGTTTCTAAAGCATATGGTTCATCCTTCCATCATACCACATATTATTTTCAGACTTTCTTATGATAACATAAGAAGCAGAGTCTATTTTAAAATTAAGGAGAAAATGAGGGTTCTAGCCATTTTATGCAGTTCTCATTGTTGATATTTGGCAATTTTTTAAAACAGAAAGCAATGAAAAATATTACAGATGATTCCCCACACAAAGTACACCACTTACTGTAGATCTATGTCGTGCAATGCTCAGGGAGTCAGAAGCCAATAACTAACAACCAGCACTACAGATATTCCTGAGATCCTTGTATTTGTATTATGCCTAGATACATAAAATTGTTTTAAATCGCTAAAAGGTAATGGCATCTACCTATAGAGCATAGCTCAGTGATACAGCATATACTTTGCATTCAGAAGTCCCAGTTTCAATATCTAGCATCTCCAGCTAGGGCTTGGAAAGACTCCTGTTTGAAACCCTGCGGGCCCTTTTGACCATAGCATGAAACCATGGGTTGACGAACCTGAGGTTGATTCTTGAAACTGGGAATCACCTTGCAAACAATCTTTCAACCCAGGTTGGGCAACCTCTGGTTTCAGGCCAAAGGAGCACTTGCACTGCCACCCATGCAAGACCCCCATAGCCAAAGAGTCTTGCACACGCACAGTTACTGGTAACGGGGGGATGGAGAGAGGAACCATTTTTTCTGTAATTCTGGGAAGGGATCATGATGACTTCCTAGGAGGAAATATGCATATGAGGGCAGGCAAAGAATCCTGGGATCTGGTCCACTGTGAGAGGATCTGGTCCTCTACACTCAACCCCTACAGACTCCCAAGGAGTTCTGGCCACTCCATGTGCCTGGCAATTTCCCTTTGGGCTCAGTCTGGTAAGATCAGGGATGGCTCTTAGTAGACATTCATAATTCCCGGGCTGGAATTGGTGTTGTGGTATATGCAGATCAGCTGCTGTGGGGAACTGCAAGTGAGGAGAGCCCCTATTTTCAGTGATCCCTGGGAAGCCAGGTGGCCATGCTGGGCAAAAATCAATATGAATATGTGCCAAGGGATGACCAGACTGCCAGACTGAGTGCTTTTGCTCCTGCCGTCTGCCAGTTGCTGCAACCTGTAAAGGTGTTGGCGAGGTTCCCCAGGGTTTGCATGCAACTTCCCCAGGGTTTGCATGTAACTAGCAATGGAGCTGGGCAGTGAAAGCCCCCTAGCCCGCATTCATGTCTCTATGGCCTGCCACTCTCATGAAAGAGTGGGATTATTCCTGCGGAATTATTCCTGGGGAGAAGGGGAGTTGTTACACATTATTAGTGATCCATCCCAGTGTAGCCCAAGGCAGTTCTTCTCATGAGTAATGCCAGAGACTGCATGCTTGCACCCAAGGGACTGGGCCCTGCTTCCCCTACTAATTTGTACAATAAATAGAGCAGAGTCTCTAAAGAAAGATTACCTGGTTTATGGTGCCACCGGCAATCTATGTGCTTTTGTAAATACTTTTTCATCACTTGATTTGTGGAGATCTCTCCATAAAGTGCCCGACATCATCCCATCACCTATTTCTGCTGATTGCCAAAGGAGGGAACATGAGACACTGTAGAAAGCGAACATCCCCCAAAGTGGCCTTTCCCTTTGCCTAGGGGTGTGCACGGAACCAGTTTGTCTGGTTCAGTTTGAATTTGGACTAGTTTCAAACTGGCTGTGGCCTGGGTCCAGCCATTGAACTGGGCTGAATCGGTTCACAGACCAGTTCAGGTACTTGTAGGATATGGCATTCCCTATCCTATGGTGGGAGAGAACAAGAGAAAGGGTACTTTGTACCTTATCTGAAGCAGAGGTGGTGAAGACATTGGCGATGGTGGGTGGTGGTGGCTCCTTCAAGCCCCGCCCCCATTGGCCTCCTGAAGGACAGCCTGGCCCGGCTGCGGCCTGGTTCAGACCTCCACACACACAGAGGCCATATTTGTTAAACTCGGACAGGCACCCTGACCTTCAGGAGGCTGCTGGGGGGCTTGGAGGAGGATATGCCACCACCTCGGATAAGGTACAAAGGGGAAAATGAACAGTGGAGAGGAAGTCCCACCCATGGCTTCACATGTCTTACCTCTCCAGCCAAGCCGGCAGACTGTCCATGCAGAAACATGGGTGTGCACAGCACAGTGTTGCACTGAAGCACAGCACCTCAGCAGGGCCCCCACTTGATTAATAGTACAGATCACTGTACCAAAGGGTATATCTCTACTGCAGACTTAAGCTGGTTTGATAGTTATTCCTCCATGATCAGAGAATTCTCAGAACTGGAGTTATGGAAGTGGAGGTTCCATTAGGAGAGGAGAGCTGGTCTTGTGGTAGCAAGCATGACTTGTCCCCATAGCTAAGCAGGGTCTGCCCTGGTTGCATATGAATGGGAGACTTGATGTGTGAGTACTGCAAGATATTCCCCTTAGGGGATGGAGCCGCTCTGGGAAGAGCAGAAGGTTTCAAGTTCCCTCCCTAGCTTCTCCAAGATAGGGCTGAGAGAGATTCCTGCCTGCAACCTTGGAGAAGCCGCTGCCAGTCTGTGAAGACAATACTAAGCTAGATAGACCAATGGTCTGACTCAGTATATGGCAGTTTCCTATGTTTGCTATGAGGTTAGGAATTGTTAAGAAAACTATAATTCTTAAAATTCTGGGCGTGGCTGCGACTGCAGAGAGAGGGAGTGAGGAGAGGAGAGTTCCCCCTTTTACTGTGCTTGATGGCGGCGAGTTCCTTCCAGCTCCCCTCCCTCCTCCCAAGTGACTGCACAGGCTTCTTGCCTCTTTGCTTCCTCCATGTGGAGGAAGGCCGGAAATGGGCTGCTCAGCAGATAGAGGCAAGTGGCCCGTGCAGTCACTTGGAAGGAGGGAGGGGAGTTGGAAGGAGCTTGAAGGAGCTTGCCATGCTCCATCCCAGTAAAAGGGGAACTATTCCCTCTTCACTCCATCCACCCTCCCTGAAACCGTCACATCCCATCCCGTCCCACCCTCCCTCCTTGGGTAAAGGCAATAGTTCTGGTGGAGGGGAACTCTTCCCTCCCCTACTTTATTTTTTAAAGGGGGGTTCATGGCAGGGGGGACTCTGAAGCCCTTCATGTCTGGGCTCCAAATTACCTAGGTGTGCCACTGATTTCAGCACTGATGATGAAGACCAACCAGGAAGGCCTGTTGTGGTCACCATTCCAGAAAATGTGGATGCCATCCACAAAATAATGGCAGATGGAAGAATCTCTGCTAAAAAGATAACTGAGAGTCTGGGGGTGTCTTGTGAATATGTTGGATTAATCATTCATGATATGCTGGACATGAGGAAGCTGTCGGCCAAATGGGTGCTGAAATGTCTGAATGTGGATCAGAAGCATGATCAGGTTGTGGCTGCAAAGGCAATTTTGCAGTTTTGTCAACAGGGGGCGGACAGTTTCTTGGCTCATCTGGTAACCATGGAGGAAACTTGGATACATCTGTATGATCCAGAGTCCAAGGAACAATCCAAAGGCTGGAGACATAGAAGTTCCACTCACCCAAAAAAGTTTCGCACACAGAAATTTGCAGCAAAGCCAATGGTGTCTGTTTTCTGGGACAAGGACCGGGCGCTAATTATTTTATTTTATTTATTTATTTAATTAAACATTTTTATACCACCCAAAACTTACATCTCTGGGCAGTTTACAGCAGAATAAAAACAAAGTAAAACATTAGTTAAGACAAAAATGGGGGACACACACACACACACACATAACAACTGTTTAAAAAAATTAAAATAATATTTTTAAAACAGCATTAAAACCATTAAAACAACATTAATTAAAAGCCTGGGTGAAGAGATGTGTTTTTAAAGACTTTTTAAAAGCTGTCAAAGATGGGGAGGCTCTTATTTCACTAGGGAGTGCATTCCAAAATCGCGGGGCAGCAGCGGAGAAGGCCCATCCATGAGTGGCCACCAGACGAGCCGGTGGCAGCTACAGACGGACCTCTCCAGCAGTTCTCAGTGGGCGGTGGGGTTCATGCCGAAGAAGGTGTTCCCTTAAATACCCAGGGTCCAAACTGTTTAGGGCTTTATAGGTTATAACCAGCACCTTGTATTTTGCCCGGAAACATATTGGCAGCCAGTGTAACTCATTCAATACAGGAGTAATATGGTCTCTCCTAGATGACCCACAGTCCAGCCTGGCTGCCGCATTCTGAACCAACTGTAGTTTCCGGACTACGTACAAGGGCAGCCCCACATAGAGCGCATTACAGTAATCCAGTCTGGAGGTTACCAGCAGATGTACCACTGTTTTAAGGTCGTTTACCTCAAGAAACAGACGCAGCTGGTGTATCGGCCGAAGCTGATAGAAGGCACTTCTGGCCACTGCCTCAACCTGGGACACCAGGGAGAGGCTTGGATCCAGAAACACCCCTAGACTGCATACCTGTTCCTTCTGGGGAAGTGTGACCCCATCCAGAACAGGCAGATCAAAATCATCTCTCGAGTTCCGACTCTGCACAATGAGTACCTCCGTCTTAGCCAGATTCAGTCTCAGCCTGCTATCCCTCATCCAGCTCCTCACCAACACCAGGCAGGCATTTAGGGAGGTTATGCGCTCTCCCAATGATGCTGACATGGAGAAATAGATTTGGGTGTCATCAGCATACTGATAGCACCCTGCACCAAATCTCCCGATGATCACTCCCAGCGGTTTCATGTAGATATTAAAGAACATTGGAGACAATATGGAGCCCTGGGGAACACCATACAAAAGTTGAGATTTTGAAGAACAGCAGTCTCCAAGGGTCACCATCTGGAACCTGCCCGAGAGGTAGGAGCGGAACCACTGCAAAGCAGTTCCTCCAACTTCCAACCCCCTCTGATGCTCCAGAAGGATACTATGGTTGATAGTATTGAAAGCCGCCGAGAGGTCCAGAAGGACCGACAGAGTCACACTTCCTCTGTCAATTGCCAATTGGAGATCATCCATCAGGCCGACCAAGGCAGTCTCCACCCCATAGCCAACCCAAAAGACAGTTTGAAATGGGTCAAGATAATCAGTTTCATCCAAGACTGTCTGGAGCTGGGAGGCCACCACCCTCTCAATTACCTTGCCCAGCCACAGAAGGTTGGAGACAGGCCTGTAGTTGTTCAAGTCCGAGGGATCCAGGGTAGGCTTCTTCAGAAGTGGTCTAATAATTGCCTCCTTAAGACAAGGAGGCATCCTAGCTTCCCTCAGAGATGCATTTATAATCTCTACCAGGCCTTCTACAACAACCCCTCTGCCAGATAATATAGGCCATGTCGGACAAGGGTCAAGAGAACAGGTGGTAGGCTGCACCATTCCAATCAGCTTGTCCACATCCTCAGGAGTCACAAACTGGAACTGATCCAACCTAATCACACAAGAGGAGTCACTGGACACCTCCACATCAGACACTGAGGTAATTGTGGAGACGGAGTCTAAGTCAGCCTGAATACGAGAGGTTTTTCCCACAAAGAATTCATTAAACACATCACAGCGGGTAATCGATGGTTCCAGATTCTGATTCAAGGGAGGGGGGCACTCACTATCCCTCTCACAACCCTGAACAACTCCGCCAGATGTGAACTTGTGGATGCAATATGGGCAGAAAAGAATTGCTTCTTTACTGCACGTATGGCCTGAGCATGGGTCTTCAAATGAGCTCTATGTTGCAATCTGTCGGATTCAAGCCGAGTCTTTCTCCACTTACACTCCAGTCGTCTACCTCGCCGCTTTAGCCGTAGTTCTTCCATATACCTAGGGGCCAATTTTGAAGCAGGTCGGAGAGGATGCTTAGGAGCAATCATGTCTACCGCCCCAGTGAGTTTGCTGTTCCAGTTCTCCACCAGGGCATCAACAGGATCACCAGCAGAGCCAACACTAAATCCTTCCAAGGCTTCTTGAAATCCTATTGGATCCAATAACCTTCTTGGGTGGATCATCCTAATAGGTCCCTTGCCCCTGTGAAGGTGAGAAGTGATTGTGAGTCTGACCTTAACCAGATGGTGGTCCGTCCATGACAATGGGGAAATCACAGGATTCCCCACCCACGGAACACCACCCTGATCAGAGTGAAAGACCAAATCAAGCATGTGACCATCAATGTGCGTCGGCCCCAAGACCACTTGGGATAGGCCCATAGTCATCATGGCCACTATGAACTCCTGAGCTGCCTCAGACAAATTGGTCCCAAAGTGAACATTGAAGTACCCTAGCACCACAAGCCTGGGGGACTCCAACACCAAGTCCGAGACCAAGTCCGTCAGCTTGGTTAGGGACTCTGTTGAGCAGTGGGGCAATCAGTACACCAACAGAAGTCCCAGTCTATCCCTGGTCCCCAGACTTAAGTACACATATTCGATATGGTCCAACACTCTAACAGTCTACTTATGGCAGGCCTGCTCAACTTAGCCCCCCCCCCAGCTGTTTTTGGACTACAGCTCCCATAATCCCCATCCACAGTAGACAATAGCCAGGGATTATGGGATCTGTAGGCCAGCATCTGCACAAGGGCCTAAGCTGAGCAGGCCTGGCTTATGGACTACCTTGAAAAGTGGGCCACCAACTTATTATATACCCCTCCTGGAAAACTGAAGCAGGTACCAAAATCAAAGTGGTGGGGGAAGTTTATTCATTCATTCATTCATTCATTCATTTGATTTCTATACCGCCCTTCCAAATGGCTCAGGGCGGTTTACACAGAGAAATAATAAATAAATAAGATGGATCCCTGTCCCCAAAGGGCTCACAATCTAAAAAGAAACATAAGATAGACACCAGCAACAGTCACTGGAGGTACTGTGCTGGGGTGGATAGGGCCAATTACTCTCCCCCTGCTAACTAAAGAGAATCACCACATTAAAAGGCACCCCTTTGCCAAGTTAGCAGGGGTTGTCAAAAGGGGTTCTGTTTTTGCAAGACAATGCTTCTGCACACATAGCTGACAGCACGTAGGCCAAGTTTGTTCAAATGCACTTTGAACAGTTGAAACATCCCATTTACTCACCTGATATGGCACCATCAGTTTATCATTTGTTTCTCAACTTAAATAAACATTTAAAGGCAACAAAATATGTTGAATAAGGTACCAATATCATTCCCTTATATGTTGACCTCAGAGGGGCATATGTTGAATAAGGTACCAATATTTATTTATTTATTTATTTATTTAATAAATATACCGCCCTTCCAAAAATGGCTCAGGATGGTTAATACCATTCCCTTATCCCATTTCTTTCCATGCAAAGCCAAAGACTTATCAGCATCCCCTTGTATTTGTGGCACACTGCACAAGCTTCCACATGGCAGTAGGGATATGCACAGAACTGGTTCAAAGCCCTATTATGGGCCTTGGAACTGGTTCAAATGGTGGGCGGTTCCTCCTTCCATTCAAAACAGAGCACTGGGGGGGAAGTGGAGGGAGGGGTAAGTGCACCCTGCCCTGACCTTAAAGATGCACCCCCGTGTTTGAACCACCTCTGCCCGGTTCCATGCACATCCCTACATGGCAGTTCATGAGTCTGATGTAGTATGGTTTTGCCTGCCATGACAATTCATTTATTTTTTGAGGTGCTTCATGACCATTTATTGGTTTTTATCCATATTGTTTTGTTAGAGCATGTTTTCCATCCCCTCTGCCAAACAATGTGGCCTGAAATAGGAGAATCCTCATTCTTTGTAGCACAATAGGCATCTCCAGACATTTATCTGTGCCTCAGCCTACAGTGTCTCAAACAGGACCAGAGGTTTTGCCCCAACCCCATCACTCAGCCCTGCAACTCACCACTCAAGATTACAGCGGTGTTAGACTGCAGAGGCAAACACCACTTTCATGACAGTGGACACTTCTGTGATCAGCAGGCTGAGGCACAGAACACAAAGTATTTGTCCAAAATGGTGCAGAACTTTCAGATTCAGATGTCATGATAAACCATGGTTTAACCATGGTCTAGTGTTACTATTATGAGCTTCAGGCTTGTTTGCTACTCCCTCTCCCAATGCACGATGTATTGTTAATCAGGGAAGGAAATGTGCAACTTCCAGTCCTGCATAAAGCAAACTGGGATTTGTCTTTATGTACAAACTTGGGCAAATCTCGGCTTATCCTCCTAATCACAGTTTGTGATCAAGTCAAGATATCAACCCAGGGCTCAATTTAATATTCTGGCCTGCCTATAAACTATGGTAAGAAGAGATGGATTCGTCAGATTCTTACACAATGGCAAATTCTGATATGTTTTAAACCAGGATAAGAAGTTTCTTACCCTCTTGTGTGAAGCAGAGTGTGGAGGACATGAACCTGAGGTTCATGAAAAGAATTCAAGAGCATGATTAAACCATGGTTCAGTATGATGTCTGAATCCTACCCCCCCTTTTCCTAATTGAATAAAAGCTCCTCAGAATCCATTAATGATTGTTCTCTGCCAAGCTGCAAACTTGTCTGCAGGTCAGTAATTCCCATCAAGTGTTCTCCCTCACCCACCCCCTTCTTCATTCTTAAATACAGCCTCAACTCAAGACCTGTTTTACCAGGCTAGGTCTCTTTGCTTCCTTCATCCTTAATCTCCAGGGAGACTCTCTATTCCACATGTTTTTGTTTGCTTAAGGCCTCAGGCAGACATAATTACAAAATTTAGGGGAAAATCTGAACTGACCCCAAAGGTCTTACTCAAACAGAAATCATTTGTCATAATGAGCCTCCTTATAACCTGCTGACCCCTGGAGCTCAATTAGTTTCACACAGGAAAAGTGGTCACAGCCTCTAACCCCTCCTGCTGGAGAAATTTCCATTTACCAGGGGGCGGGGCTGGGAACCTATTTCCCACAACTTGGAAACTTAGAAGACAGGACAGCAAAAACTGTCATGGCCCTGCTTTGAAAGAGTAAGAGAACAGAGAGACAAAAGCATTATATTACCTCATCCATTCCTATGCACTAACCAAGCAGGCCTACATATAATAGAGTTCATAAAAGAGACAAGAGCATGTTTAGCATAGTATCTCCATAACAGGAGATACTAGGACTAGGACTGGGGAGACTCGAATTCAAATCCCCATTCAGCCATGATACTTGCTGGACCAAGTGACTCTGGACCAGTCACTTCTCTCTCAGCCTAACCTACTTCACGGGGTTGTTGTGAGTAGAAACTTAAGTATGTAGTACACCGCTCGGGGCTCCGTGGAGGAAGAGTGGGACATAAAATGTACATAAATAAAAATAATCTCACCATTAAAAAGGATGTCTAGAACCACTAACCACACTGGGCCTTGACAAACTGCTTATGAGTAAATCCTGAGGTTTTGGAAACCAGAGGTTGCCTGGTGTAAATTCCAGGAGCCTGCAGAGAGAACCTTTGATAGGTTTTTCCCCTAAGACAAATAATGCATACCCGTGAGGTGATTAGGATAACTCACCACAGGTTGACTTTTTAATGTAGGTAACAGGCATGCCTGGAAACAGCCTAACATGGCACTGCCATTGCTACCTCTTAACTTCTGCTCCATTAGAGTACAAAACAAAGTCTGAGTCTATTTGTGCATGCAAAAAACACACACCCCATTACAAGACTCTAAATATTGCTCAATGGAAAGGCAGGTGTGATCCATCCACCAGCCCACTGCATTAAAATGAAACACGGAGTCAGGAAGATAATCAGTCATAATGAAAGTAATTAGTTGTGGCACCAAACGATTAAATCTGCTTGTACGCTAGTGGAAAACATGGCCTAGAGAATCCAGAAGCAGGACGCATGACACAGGCCTAGGGAATCCGTGTGGGCTTTTCCTATAAACATTGTGACTTATATGTTGCCTTGCAGCCAGGGACTCCCTAATGCATATCAATCTACAGAGTCCCAAGTAATAGCCCTGTAATACATGGATGTTGTTCTCACGAGCAGCCAAGACTGGGCTAGGGAGCTGAAACACTGATGGCCGCCTGCTTGTCATTGGGGGGATTGTGTGCCTGTGGGATTTCTGGGGGCTTGGACGGTGCATCCTGACCCTGCAGTTCCGCCCTTGAATCTGAAACTTGAATCAAGGATTCAAGTTTCAGAATCCTTGATGTAATATATTGCAGAACCATGGGATGTGTGGTATCTATCTTTAAATGGAGGGTCACTCCAGGTGTAGCTGGGACTTTCTGGGAAAGATTCTACACAGTGAAAAGCCAAGGAAAAATGGGCAAAGTGAGGATTTCTTCACCATGGGGGTATTTTGTGTGTCTGCTAATGGAGGGGGAGAAGAGGGCGATAGGCACACCCTCCTTCCCAGCAGCTGTTACGTTTATGTGTTTTTGCCTTTTAACATGCTATAGCCTGCTCTGAATCTTCACGCTGGAGCATGCTAACAAAGCCGAGCAAATAAAAGTGTGGTTTAGAGGCTCATCTTCAGAATCGGTGGGAAAGGGACACTGTGTGTGTGCGTATAATATTTGTCTGTAGCTGAAGTTGTATCTTTCTTTGCAGGCGGATACAAAGTATTTTACCCTTGTATCTGTTAATTCGGAACAGCTCCCAGCCCTTTGCTCTGTGCTCACAAGTACTTCTGTGGAGTAGTGTCCCTACTTCATTTGTAAGCATGCACAGAAAGAATGGGAAATAATCCACTTTTTTCACCACTGTTCAACCACTCTGCTTATGTATAAAGCAGGAAAGTGTAGGTGCTAACTTATCCAGAGTAATTGACTGTAACTAACTTAATCCAGATTTAAGTGGCTTCTTGTACATATTGTAAGAGGGGAAGGCACAGACAAGGTTGCCCCCTGTTTCTCCACCCAGGCTCCTGTGCCTTGAACTATGCCTGTGACTGCAGCATAACAAACAGAAATTAAACAGACAAAGCTTTGTGCATCACTGCTTCTTCATGCAGTTCATGGCATGAAGTTCAGTGCAGTTCAGGTTTTGCCTGCAGTTCAGGTTTTGCCTGTCATACAGCTGTTAAAAGCACAGGATCCTGGGCAGGAAAAGGTGGCAACCCCACAGATAGCTGTGCATTGGCATCCAATGGATTTGCTGGCGCCTTGAGAGACATCTGCATATCATCACAGCAGATGATCACCCAAGTTTCCCATCACTCTCTCAAATCAGTTCACTCCAGTTAGCAAGAAAAGTGTTCAGAACAAATGCCATCAGGTATCACAGACAGCATTAAGCAAAGCACATAGGAGGGGCAGATCCATAACTGAGTGCATGTGTACAGAGCTGCCAAATAAGGCTGAGGCGGAGTCACTGCACACTTTTGGGTGGAGCTTACTCACTGTTGGCCTACATAGCTCCCCACCCATCTGCTGCCGCTGTTGCCACCAGCTTGCCTCTCTTTGCCAGCCACAACACTGTCTAATGACATCAGAGGCATAACTAGGGAAAACGGCGCCCGGGGCAAGCACTGAAATGGTGCCCCCCCCCGCCCTCCCAACATACTACATTATACTTAGGTTTTTCCTCACAAGCGCCCGCCGCCGCCGCCGCCAAGCCAGGCCACTGACTGGCCGCCAGGCGCCAGCAAAGCAATGGTGGGGGGGCGCGGGCGGCGCGGAAGGGACTGCTTGTGGGGGAGGGGGCGCCGACGTGCTCCCTTGACTGCTGCAGTGCTGCTGCACTGAGCAGGAAACATTTGTATTAACAAAAAAAAAATTTAAAAAAAATTGTCATGGCGGCGCCCCCCACGTGACCAGAAAAGATGGCGCCCGGGGCACGTGCCCCCCCTGCCCCCCCTATAGTTTCGCCTCTGAATGACATCACCACCTTGGTGCCTGTTCATGCTGGGATGGGCTCACACCAGGGTGGTGATGCTGGCAGTGCCAGCTGCATTGAGTGAGCAGCAAAGGTGGGCTTCTGGGAGGCTGCAGAGGTGAGTGAGGTGGTGGTGGAGGTGAGGTCACAAAAATATACATAGGTGGACAAATTTGTTGGTACCCTTATAGCTCATTGGAAAAGTGCTTTATATGCCTCCTGAAAAGTGATTAAATGAAAAGCAATTGTCCCATGTATACTTGCATACCTTTGATATGTCATCGAGTAAAGCAATGCAAGTGTGGAAAGAGATAAAGTATTGCTTATTCTACAAAGATATTCTAAAGTGGCCTGGACACATTTGTTGGTACCCCTAGAAAAGATCATAAATAATGGGATTAGAGTGATTTTTCAAATTAGCTGTTTTCTTTGATTAGTATCACACATGTCTCCAATCATGCAATCAGGCATTCAGCCTATTTAAATGGAGAAAAGTAGTCACTCTGCTGTTTGGTATCATCGTGTGTCCCACAATGAACATGGACCAGAGAAAGCAAAAGAGAGAGTCGTCTGAGGAGATCAGAAAGAAAATGATAGACAAGCATGTTAAAGGGAAAGGCTATAAGACCATCTCCAAGCGGTTTGATGTTCCTGTGACAACAGCTGCAAATATTATTAAGAAGTTCAAGGTCCATGGGACTGTAGCCAACCTCCCTGGATGCAGCCGCAAGAGAAAAATCGACCCCAGAATGGGCAGAAGGATAGTGAGAATGGTAGACAAAAAGCCAGGGACAACTTCCAAAGAGATACAAGCTGAACTCCAAGGTCAAGGTCCATCAGTATCTGATCGCACCATCTGTCGCTTTTTGAGTGACAGTGGGCTCAGTGGAAGAAGACCCAGGAGGACTCCACTGTTGAAAGAAAAACATTTAAAAAGCCAGACTGGAATTTGCTAAAATTCATACTGACAAGCCACAATGCTTCTGGGAGAATGTCCTTTGGACAGATGAGAAAACTGGAACTTTCTGGCAAGTCACTTCAGCTCTATGTCCACAGATGAAATAATGAAGCTTTCAAAGAAAAGAACACCATACCGACTGTGAAACATGGAGGAGGCTCGGTTATGTTTGGTGCTTTGCTGCTTCTGGCACAGGGTGCCTTGAGTCTGTGCAGGGAACAATGAAATCTCAAGACTATCAAGACATTCTGGAGCAAAATGTACTGCCCATTGTCAGAAAGCTCTGTCTCAGTCGCAGGTCATGGATCTTCCAACAGGATAATGACTCAAAACACACAGCTAAAAGCACCCAAGAATGGCTAAGAACAAAACATTGGACTATTCTGAAGTGGCCTTCTATGAGCCCTGATTTGAATCCCGTCGAACATCTATGGAAAGAACTGAAACATGCAGTCTGGAGAAGGCACCTTTCAAACCTGACACAGCTGAAGCAGTTTGCTCACGAAGAGTGGACCAAACTACCTGTTGAAAGGTGCAGAAGTCTCATTGAGAGCTACAGGAATCACTTGTTAGCCGTGATTGCCTCTAAAGGTTGTGCAACAAAATATTAGGTTAAGGGTCCCATCATTTTTGTCCATGCCATTTTCATTTGTGTTATTATTTGAAATATTCTGTTGCATCAAAGCTCTAAAGCAAAGTCTGATTTTTGTTAAATGCAGAATAAACAATGATGGGTGCCAATTACTTTTGTCAGTTTCAAGTTATTTCAGAGACAATTGTGGGTTCTTCTTTTTTCATGGAGGAGTACCAACTGTCCACATGTGTATAGACAGACACAGGCCGCTGTCACTACACCAGTGGTGCAGAGTAGAAAATATTTATGTTCTTATTTTGTTCCCCCAAAATTACAGAATCAGTGGACTTCAATGCATTGTATAAAAACTCCTCTTCTCCCCAAGATCAAACTGTGGCCAAGTATAAACTCACAGATGAGGATGGAGCTCAATCTGTATATACACTGCATGATGCATCCTTGTATCCTTGTGTGGAAAGATCCTTGTATCCTTGTGTGGAAAGATCATCAGGTGCTATTCCCTCCCCCCACCCCCAACACCTCTCAAGGTGTGCCTATGGTTTTCATTTTCCTTCTGATGAAATAACTTGTCATATTGTATATTCAAAATCTGAGAGCATTCAGACCCACCTATTCCCTGTAACGAACTGAAGTATTTTTATTCCTGGCTAACATGGAAGTGAAAATAATACATATATACACATCATGGTATACATCATGGTGTGTGTATATTACATGATTTCTCATCACTTCTGACATTAATCTTTGCTCATGAAGATGAAGAGATAAGTCACTCAAGAGATCTCCCTGTGCTCACTCATGAATGTCAATTACATCATGGTGATACTGTGTAATAAAATACCATGAAACTTTGGCCAAATTCGAACAATATGAGAAAAGGGAGTTACATGGGGCAGGGGTTGGAACTCCATTATGTCTGAATTAGTGCAACCATGGTTTTGAGCCGAAAGTGACCTGCAGTTTGCCTTGCCAAACTCCAGTTTGAACCTTTGGTTTGCTACTGAGACATAAGAGCATAAGAAAAGCCCTGCTGGATCAAGGCCAAGGCCCATCTAGTCTACGAAGACCTGAGGCCAAAGCATGACATCTGAACTTAGATGCCACAAATTTCATGCCAAATGTGTAACCACAATAATAGAGAGGGCGGCCCAGACTAGGCGTTAGCACTATACACGCTGTGGCTCTCAATGGCCGCCTCTTGACCAAAGCATCATACCTCCACCAGCCTCCTTTCTCTTCACCATTCTTCCTGGCAACAGTGTCACATTTGGAGTTTTTAAAGAGACACTACACTTTTGGCTATTCACAGCTACATTCAGCTGTCAAAGGGACTGGGTGACTGTCCCCCCCCCCGCCCAGATTTGGGGGAGAGAAAGATAGGGACAATTAATAGTGCAGATGTTGTCCCACTCACAGCTTCACATGTCTTACCTTTTCAGCCAAGCCTGCAGCTGTCCGTGCAGAAACATGGGTGCACAAAACACAGTGCTCCACTGAAGCACCACACCCCGCCAGGGCCCCCTCTAATCAATCATGGCTCTCCACAAAAATTCCTTTGTGTTTTTGTCCCTAACACAACCATGCCCCCCACAGAACAACACGTGCCGTTTTCCTGCCCACACCCTGCATAGGCGGCCTGGCATAGGAAAAATATTACCTGCTAGACAGGTGTGCACCAATAGCAGTCACCATTGCTGGGGTCCCAGGCAGATGGAAGGTGGTGGGCATGGAGTGTGAATGCACAAATAGCAAGGGCTCTCTTCTCCAGAAGCAGAACAAAAGACTTTGCTGCAGTTGAATGCCAGCAGCACAGGTGGCCCTTGCAGTGCTCTCTGAAGCATCTCCAGATTAGTTTTCTGCTGACGAAGTGCAGAAGGCCAGAGTGTGGGGGCGGAATCCCAGCAACAGTAGCTGCCCATAGGAAGGCTGCAAGGTTCTTCGTGGTCTCCAGGAGATTTGAGAGGCTGATAGCACACTCCAGGGCAGCCATCCAAACAGCCCAGAGACATGTGGTGACCCTCTCCTCTGCTTCCAACATGCTGCAGGAAGAGTGGACAGTGGAAAGCAGGTGAGTGCAGCCAAGATACAAAAGCACCTGGAGGTCAATGGAGGACATGGATAAGTGGGATGAGGAGAGCTTTGGGGGCAGCTTCATGATGTCCTAGATGACCTTCAGCTTCCTGGCAAGTGAGATGGAGCCCATGCTCCAGTCCACTGGCAGGACACTGCTGTGCAGTATCAACACACAAGTGGTTTACCATAACGATTTACAAGCTGACCTCCAAAGTGAACTATCTGTCCCTGAGAAACCTGTTTGCAGTTGGCACATCTCTCAAGAAGGCATATCCAGACACAGTAACCCATGCCTTAGTCATGTTATGGCTGGATTACTGTAACACATTCTATGTGGGGCTGCCCTTGAAGAATATCTGGAAACTGCAGCTAGTGCAAAATGTGGCAGCTAGGATTTTATCTGGCGCTACCTGCTGGGATCACATCACACCCATTTTGAAAGAGCTACACTGGCTACCAGTTTGTTTCTGTGTCCAATTCAAGGTGTTGTTTTTGACCTTTAAAGCCCTTAACAGTTTGGGCCCTGGATACCTAAGGAACCACCTGCTCCCAAGGGTTGCTGCCCGCTTGACAAGGTCATCTGAGGGGGCTCTGCTCCGGGTGCTGACAATGAGGGAAGCTCGGCTGTCGTGCACTTGAGACAGGGCCTTCTCTGTTGCTGCCCTCAGATTCTGGAATGCTCTTCCGGTGGCTATTCACTCCTCTATCTCAATCACAGTTTTTAGAAAGCGTGTTAAATCTTGACTTTTTACCCAGGCTTTCATATGATTGTCTCTACTGCTGCTTCTTTGTATATTGTATTTTGTATGGTTATTTTATGCTTGTATTTTAAATCTTTTTAGTCAGATTCATGTTTTTTTAATATATTTTAGCTTAATATTTTAATTGTGTATTTTTATAGTCTTGTTTTAATTTTTCTGTTTGAACCGGCCAAACATGCACGTCACTACTGTATAGACAACACATGCTGGAGATTTTAGCACACACACACCCCCAATGCAATTACTTCAGATGGAAGCTCTACTACACTATGACCCTTCGAGGTGTGGTGGCCTTGATGGGCCCATTTGAGGACGTTTGTGCCAGGGTGTCAGGCAGAAGCCATGACATGGCCACTTTCTGGACCTCCCCACTCGCATCCAAGCTCCGTAGCAGTACCTGGGTGAATATTTCACCCATGGAGGTCGGTGGGCAATGGATGAAGCTGGTGATATTTGGGGAACAGGGATTAAGCCATCAGAGGTGGATGGTAATGCCCTATTGCGCACCCAGAGATGCCCTAGAGAGGAGCTTCAACTACAGGCACAGCCGCATGAGGATCGTGGTGGAGCAGGAGTTTGAGAGTCTCAAGGCCCGGTGGTGCACCTTCTACATGATGCACATTTCCTAGATGTGGAGCAGGATCTTGTGCCAAAGCTGTTTGTGACCTGCTGCATCCTTTAAAACATACGTGAATCAAGAGGAGACATCCTGCTGGAGGAGCCCATGGACCTAGCCACTCATCCAGAGGGTGAGGGCGGTGGCAGAGGGATACCTGGCAAGGATGGGGATGCTGTGCCAGTGGGCCTCACAGCCCTGCTCCCAAGTGTCATTGGCTACCGCAGGGAAGTGCAGGCGGTGAGAATTGCCTTTGCAAGACATGCCTGGGAGCATCTCCCTCTGGCCCACCACCAAGGCAGGCAGGTGCATAGGGTTGGAAGGGTGCACCACCCTTTAAACATTGATGCTATATTGTTGATGCTAGCACGGGGTCATTGCCCACACATGTGGCAGCAGTGGGGTCAGAAATGGCAAATACACGACCCCACGCCACACCAAGACTCATTGTGTACTGCATAGTGCATGGAGGGCTTGGTTTTGCTGAGGCTGGAGGTGTGTTGGCCCATGTGTCCTCAGTTTCTGAGAGCAGAGGATGAGTGGGGAGGGAAAACCCATTTATTTGGCAACCATGGAGGGGGAATGGCAAGTAGCGCTCACACGGGCCCCCCACCTCAACCCACATCCAACAAAAATGCATCGAGCTTCAAATAGTGCGCCTGCCCGTGCCAAACTCTGCACCCCCATGAGGATGTGCCCCTCTGTTGTCAAGTATGTATTATTATTATTGTTGTTGTTGTTGTTATTCTTATTGTTATTATTCAATTTCTATACCGCCCTTCCAAAAATGGCTCAGGGCAGTTTATACAGATAAATAATATATAAATAAGATGGATCCCTCTCCACAAAGGGCTCACAATCTAAAAAGAAACATAAGATAGACACCAGCAACAGTCACTGGAGGTACTGTGCTGGGGTGGATAAGGCCAGTTACTCTCCCCCTGCTAACTAAAGAGAATCACCACATTAAAAGGTGCCCCTTTGCCAAGTTAGCAGGGGTGAGTATTTAGCCCTCAATCCAATGTCCTGCTGCAATTTTATTGAGATAACATACCTGGGAATACAGTGAGGAAGGGGTTAAACTGTAACTGGTCCAAGGAAACCGGCCAGCGAAGCCAGAGCAAGCCAAGCCCAATTGGCACACCCACTTTGGAATCATGATCAATGGAGGCTGCCTGGACTATGTGCTGAAGCCTTGCCCTCAGTCTGGCGATGCAAGTGGATCATGGCTACCTGGAATACAGCCTCAGTGGCCAAGAGCAGGGAGGAGCCAACCTTCCTTGAAATGGGAGGCTGCCAAATGAACATCTGAATGAACATCTGCAATATGCTTCAGCGGGTTCATCTACCTCCAGTTTCACGTTGCATGCGCACTCGGCCTTTATGGAAATGCTGTGTGTCATCCAGCCATGTGTGCCATCTCCCCCCAGCAAAAAAAAAATTGGTTCAGATGGTGCTGAGTTTATGCCTGTTTTTGAAGCACTACCCTTACTACAGTTATATTAAAGGGATAGAGAAAATGACTAGTACATTAAAAGTTTGAAACTGCATAATTTGGTGCCAGTGAGATCTTGGAAATGCAGCTCTGTGGTTTGTGTAATTAAAGGGAACCAGATCTACTTTTTAAAAACAAATACACTGTGCATCCAGCTCTTGTAAGCCAAAGTTAGATGTTGCAGTGTGTAAGTTGATTGAAATGATGTGCTTGCACTAAAACCATTTAATCTCATGGGTTACCTAGTGCCCTATGCACTAGGTAGGATCCACATTAAGTTAGTCATGATTAAGCCCCATTGAAATGAATGGGCCTTAAGTTAGTTGTAATATTAATTTCAACATTGTTTAGTCATGACTTACATACCCTGGGTCCTGCTGACTGATAGTAAGTCCCATCGGAAATCAGTGGGACATTTTTGAGCATCCATATATAGGAGCAGGCTACATGTGTCATCTAAAGAGCAGTTTGGTATTGTGAATGGCATTGACCTTGATCCAAAAAAACTGGGCCAAAATCCGAGTTTTGCCATTAATTCAGCAGTTTGTTTCAGAAACTAGAAATCAGCCCATGCTGAGGTCAACATGGAGCATCAAATTTCATGTGGTTGGTTCAGCATATTGTGATGTGGCTAGAAGACAGCACAAAGTGAAACTATGGTTGCCATGGTGGGCTGATATTATATACATGTGCCTTCACATGTCTCAAAGGCAATCTTGGGGATATGGCTTAGCCTTGTCAACACTAAAAAAATTAATTGCTTTAACTATCATGGCTAACTTTGAAGAACCTTTGGGAATTCCAGGGCCTATGGCTGTCTGACAAAAAACCCCTCAGCATGCTCATGAAATACAGAGCCTGTACTGATGGTCATGAACTGGGTAGGACAAGAGTCCAATCAGGAGGTATTCAGGGAACCAGATCATGATGGGGGCCTCAGCAGTGAGCCTGAACTGGAACAGGAGGGGGCTAGGACCAACAAACCAGAGATCCCAGACATGCCCACTGAAGCCCCAGCTTCAGGGAGTGGGGACCTGACTGATTCCTTCTCGAGGCCTTGCAGCCAGGGGATGCCACAGAATGGAGCACCCCAGAACCCTCCAAGAGGGAGACCTCCATACCTGGACCATTGTGGGTGTGGGGGGTCCTCAACACCCTCTGTGGAGTCTGTGGAGGATCAGGAGGACCCTTCCCATCCAATCAAACAGCGCTGCAGAATGGCCCCTGAAGCACTCTGCGAATGCAGGCAAAGTGCCCTCCTGGCTACTAGAGAGGAACTTGGGTTGAAGGCTACTCATGAGCAAGGCAGAGTTTTACTTGGAAGCCAGCAGGCAGCCCCAGCTGTGGGCAAGGCTCATTAGGCTCTGCTCGCCAAGTCTCAGCTTTATATGCCTCTCATTTGAGCTACTAAAGCTCTTGCTGGCCTTGTCACCAGCTCTTCTTGGACTCAGCCAGTAGCAGAGCCCTTCCAGCCTCAGCTTTGTGCTCTTGTTTTCTCCTGAAGCCTTGATCCTGCCTCTACCCACTACTAGGCGGTGGCAACTGCTGCTGCTGCGGCAGCTGCTGCTAGGGATGTGCATGAACCTGTTGGGAGGCCCTTTTACAGGGCTCCAAACAGGTTTGAGAACCGGGCAGTTTGAAGATAGAAGTTGGCAGGGGGTTGCACTTTAAGGGCGGGGGAGGGTGCACTTACCCCTCCCTCCACTTTCCCCCCGCTGGCACCCAGTTTTCCTCAAGTCCTACGAGGCGGCAGCGTACTTCCCTGCTGGCTTCCCTGCCTGTTTCTGCTCTTCGGCTGGAAGTGGCTGGAAGTAGCTGTCGCTTGTTGACAGTTCTCGCATATTTTACATGTCAGAGCTGTAAAAATATTCTGGGGATGGGTCTGCTCTGGGAAGAGCAACTGCATGCTTGCATGCAGAAGGTTCCAAGCCCCCCCGCCCCCGGCATCTCCAAGATAGGGCTGAGAGAGACTCCTGCCTGCAACACTGGAGAAGCCGCGGCCAGTCTGGGTAGACGATACTGAGCTAAATGGACGAATGTTCTGAACAGCTTCCCATGTTCCTATGATGCTTGTCCCACCTAGCTCATGATTGTCAGAAGAGGTTCACACAGAGTTTCCAAGTTTCCTTAGAGAAGCCACAATAGCTAAACCTATTCATTTTTAATAACATAGATGTGCTCTCAGTCTTTGATCATGGTGCTTGTGAACATTAGTGAGTTAAAGTGCCACACACAGACAGACACACAGACACAGACACACACACACAGTGCCATAGGAGAAAAGATTAATGGTAATCCAGTTTAAGTTGCTGGTTTATAGATTTCACAATAGAGGAATAAAAAGTCAATCTGAGAATTTGATGCTTGCTCTTTATTAAAAGAAGTTTTTGACAATGTAGCTAAAATAGATTTGCCACCTTTTGCCAGGTGGTTGAGACTTAAAACAATTAGAATCTAATACAGTGAATACATTGCCCAATGTAGGATTATCCTTACAATGAGGCCCAGAATGAGACACTTGATATACATGTCTTGAGTTGAATTCCCCATCTGTGTTTACTGGGTACAAATTAAGGTCACTTGTGTGGTATATATGAGAAACCAGAACTCCAAGAGAGTAAATCAGTAGCATTATGGTTCCAGTTGCCATATCCCCAGCTCCCTTTTGAAAGCACTAAAGTATTGATGCTCATAGCCCATCAACAGAAGTAAACACACTCTACTGTGATCTCTTCACCATAGCAACACTGAGATAAAAAGATCAAGACTATGGTCCTGAACACATTGTACTGGTGAAATCTCCATGAAGTTGGACAGGCCTTGTCTGAAGATAAAAGTGTCCCCCCTTTTAATCACGTAAGTCAGATTCAAAGGCAGAAAGCATCATCTGGACTGGCTCTAAAACAGTCCCAGGTCTGGTGTAAGAAGGTGTAACCGTAATATCTTAATGTATTGGTTTGTCTTGCAAAGGTGTAGGAAGCTCACCAGCAGCCAGGGGACAAGTTCCCACTGGCAGCCCTACTTTACTGAAATGGGGGGTGCTAACAATCGGGAAAAGATGTGCTCTTCAACATCAGATGCAGGGGACGTTGCCAACACCGGGAAAGGATGCACTCAGACCAGTGTGTTCCCTCTAACAGGGATTCCCCAGATGTTGTTGACTACAACTCCCAGAATCCCCAGTTGCAATAGCTTTTGCTTGAGGATTCTGGGAGTTGTAGTCAACAACATCTGGGAATCCCTGTTAGAGGGAGCACTGGCTCAGACTCTCTCCCAATCCTCCCCAGCCAGCGCTTCATTCATTCAGCACTTCATTCAAGCTCATGAGGCAGAGAAAGAAGTCCCCAGCCAGCATTTGAATGGAGCCCTAATGGGGGAGGATTGGGAGAGAGTCTGAGCACACCCTCTCCTGATGTTTGCCACGTCTGACGTTGACAAGGGGACATGACCAGTAACAGGAAGAGGGTGTGCTAAGATACACTCCAGCTTTTGCTTTGTTTAAGCACTGAGTGCCTGGGGGTTTCTTTCTTTGCCTCATTGTGAGCGATGCAGGGAAAGAATCAGAGCCCCCAGTCAGCCAGTGCTTGAATGGAGCACCAGCTGGGCAGGAGGGAGTGTTCCTCGTGCTTCCAGATGGCCAATGAAGTGCTCGCTGGCTGGGTTTGCGAGGAAATGGCCCCCTGTGGTGGGAAGAGGCTGCCACTTGTAGTGGGAAGAAGCAGCCATCCAGGGACTGCTGTCCCCCCTTGTCCAATGGTGGCTGTGCCCCTGAGTGTCTTGTTTATAAATCATGAGGTTAAGCCTCTACGTTTCAAGGGAGAGAAGGAAAAAACTGAAGAGACAGGAAGAAAAGATGAGCAGAAGTTTAAAATATTTTAAAACTCCATTTTAAATGCCCATTATTTAATTGATCTTTTTTTAAAAAAAGACCTTTGTGGGCATTTGTCCAATTTCTTATTTTCTAAAATATTCATTGTGATCAGTTACAACATGGAATGCTAGATGGGAAAGGTATTGCCAGTTGGAAGCTTTTGGAAGGGACACATCTGCCACTGATAATCCAAAGAGAACTTGTGCTCAACCCCCAAATGGTCCAAGCACGAACAGATCAATGCAACTGGCAAAAGAGCAGTGGCATGAAAAACACATTTTATGTAGTACAAAATGGCACCACACAAGCACCAAATCCTCACTCTAACTGGCCCTCTTCAGTAAAGGTTTTCCCTTTTGCTTTTTCATGCTACCTTTGCTGGAGAATGGGGATGGCATCAGTGTCAGTGTCACTGGGCCCATGGCTGTTCAGGGCCCCCTGAAACCTAAAGCCAACCTTGCTAGGGATGTAACTAGCATAAGAACAGCCCTACTGGACCAGTGCCAAGGCCTATCTAGTCCAGCATCCTGTTTCTCATAGTGGTCCACCAGATGCCTCCGAGAAGTCCACAGGCAGGGGGTGAGGGCTTGCCTTCTCGCCACCTGTTGCTCCCCTGCAACTGGGGGAAAACAGCAGACATCTTGCCTCTGAGGCTGGAGGTGGCCTATAGTCACCAGCCTAGTAGTCATTGATAGGCCTGTCCTCCATGACTTTGTCTAAGCCCCTTTTAAAGCCATCCAAGCTAGTGGCCATCACCACATCCTGTGGCAGAGAATTCCATCGGTTAATTATACACTGTGTAAAAAAGTACTTCCTTTGTCGGTCCTAAATTTCCTGGCCATCAGTTTCATGGGATTACCCCTGGTCTAGTGCTGTGAGAGAGAGTGAAAAATTTTATCACTGTCCACTCTTTCCACTCCATGAATAATTATATACACCTCTATCACATCTCCCCCATACTGCCTAAAAGTTCTCTAATTCTGTCCTATAGTAGACCAATGGAAGCATTTTGAGTGAATAGAGCTACTGTTACTCAAATCTGGAACTTTATCCCGGAGTACTAGCCATTTCAGAAACCTTTCCTCTCTGAAATGCCCTCTTACTTTGTTTTAGTGTTCCAGGTAAACCATGGAATAGCCATGTCCCCTTAGGACAGTGTTTCTCAACATGTGGGTCCCCAGATGTAATTGGACTTCAACTCCCATAATCCCCAGCCCCAGTGGCCTTTGGTTGGGAATTATGGGAGTTGAAGTCCAATTACATCTAGGGACACACACGTTGAGAAACACTGCCTTAGGAGCTGCCCATGCTGCTGGTCTGATGCTTTTGGCTGAACATTTGTCAAGTAATATCCTAATCGAGTTGATAAGTACCATGTGGCATAGCAGATTCTGATCACTCTTCCTCCATGTGGACTCTGCCACCACAGCTGATCTGGAGTTCAGCACTAAATTTTATTGAGATGCTTTGAGGCTTTCAGCTACTCGACACTAATTCTTTTGATTTTAAGTGGAAATCTCCTAAGTTTCTGTAGGACTTTCCTGTAGTAAACAAGAACTGAGTCAGCACTGCAACCAGAGGTTCATACAGTGTGAGACAATAATCTCCTCCCTGCTTACCATGCCTAAAATGTATTACCATGATACAGTAATAAATAACCTATAGTGAGGAATGCATTTCTTCTGAACTGGTGCAATTTATGGTGTCATATTGTCATTTCCCCTTTATTTTCCTTTGTCATTTATCACTTTCTTCAATGCATAACCCTGATAATGCTGATCTGGCCCAGCAATCTGAATGCAAGAGAGAGATTAAATGTGCAATATGTACATTTTCAATTCCTAAATGCAACTCGGCCAGCTTTGACATCTGGTGCAGCAACTCACCTTAATGATAAAGGTACTACTTAGGATATTGCACACTTTATTTATTTATTTATTTAACACATTTATACCCCGCCCCTACAGTACATTACTGCTTGGGGTGCCTCACAACATTTATAAAACAGTTACAATATAAAACCAGACTAATAAAATTAACCAAATTAACCAAGTTAACAATCCAAACTAAAACCACAATCAAAGTTAGCTTTTAAAATTCCAAATTAAAATCTTAAAACTAAAAACTAAGAATTATAAAAACTAAAAACTAAAGAACCTACCAGATATACACAACAGGTAAAACATTTAAAAGCCTCTTTAAAAAGGTGTGTTTTTAGTTGTTTCTTAAAAACACTGAGAGAGAAAGCATGGAAAAACTCTTCAGGGAGGGTGTTCCAAAGCCGAGGGGCCACAACCGAAAAGGCCCCATCTCTAGTCCCTGCCTATCAGATCTCTGTTAGTAGTAGGGCCATGAGCAGGGCCTGAGATGACAAGTGAAGGCCCTGGCTGATTCATATGGGTGAATGCGTTCCAACAGGGACCTGGCCCCAAGCCATGTAGGGCTTTAAAGGTCAAGAGCAGCACCTTGAATCTAGCCCAGAAGCAGACTGGTAGCCAATGAAGCTGATGCAGGATGGGTGTAATACTCATTAAGCGATTCACACCCATGAGCATCCTTGCAGCAGCATTCTGAACCAGCTGAAGCTTCTGAATCATCTTCAAGGGCAGCCCCACATAAAGTGCATTGCAGTAGTCCAATCTGGATGTTACCAAAGCATGAGTGATTGAGATCAGGTCCAACTTCTCCAAGTAGGGTCGCAGCTGGTGCACCAGCCGTAGCAGGTAAAAGGCTGCCACCTGTGCCTCCAAGGACATTGTTGGGTCCAGAAGCACCCCCAAGCTGCGGACTTTGTCTTTCAGAGGGAGTCTAAGACCAGATTTACCTTACTACTCAGATAATCAGTTTTACCAACCCAGAGCACTTCCATCTTATCTGGATTAAGTTTCAGCTTGTTTGCCCGCATCCAGTCCAAAACTGCCTCCAAACCATGGTTCAGAACATCCACTGCCTCCCTGGTATCAGCTGACTTAAAAGATAGGTAGAGTTGGGTGTCATCAGCATACTGATGGCACTGCAGCCCACAACTATGAATGACCTCTCCCAGAGGTTTCATGTAGATGTTAAACAGTATGGGGGGACAGAATAGATCCCTGTGGCACCACATAGGCCAAAGGCCAAAGGGTGGAACAAGCATCCCCCAACACCACCTTCTGAGTACGACCCCCAAGGTAGGAGCGGAGCCACTGTGTAACCGTGCCCCCAAGTCCCAGCCCAGAGAGATGTCTAAGAAGGATACCATGGTCGATAGTATCGAAAGCGGCTGAAAGGTCCAAGAGAATCAATAGAGTCACACTCCCTCTGTCTATCTCCCGGCCTAGGTCATCCACCAAGGTGACCATGGCAGTTTCCGCCCCATATACAGGTCAGAAGCCAGACTGGAAAGGATCTAAGTAATCAGATTCATCCAGGGCAGCCTGGAGCTGAGATGCCATCACACTCTCCAATACCTTGCTCAAGAAGGGGAGGTTAGAAACTGATCGTACGTTTTCCAGATCATCTGGGTCCAATGAGGGCTTTTTTAGGAGGGGCCTGATGACTGCCTCCTTCAGCTGATGGGACACCACTCCATGCCTTAGAGAGGTTTTCATCACCCCCACCACCCATGGACCCATTCCCTTCCTAGAAGCCTTCACCAACCATGAAGGGCAAAGGTCAAGCACGCACATGGTAGGCCTCAGCCTTCCAAGCAGCCTGTCCACTTCCTCAGGCAACATGAGGGTGGACCATCTTAACTGGTCCCCCACCCCTGCAAAGGTGTTTTGGGTCCACCCTCAGTCCAGTCTTCACCAGATAGTGATCCGTCCATGACCACCAGATAGTGATCCATATTGAAGCCTCCAGGACTATCCACGGAGTACCACTGTCCATCAATGACCCAAAGACTAAGTCAAGTGTATGGCCTGCCACATGTGTGGGACCAGAAATTAGTTGAGACAGGCCAATGGACATCATGGAGGACACGAAGTCCTGAGCTGCACCAGACAAGGCGGTCTTAGCATGGACATTAAAGTCCCCCAGGACTAACAGCCAAGTTGGTCCTCAATGCCATATCCAAGACCACCTCAAGCAGCTCAGGCAAGGAAACTGTTAGACAGCAGGGTGGGTGGTATACCAACAGAATCTCAACCTGGTCTCATGATCCCATTACTGCATGCAAGCACTTGAACTGGTCAGACTGGTGGACAGTGTATTTGGTGAGGGTGATGGTCTCCCGATGAACCAGGGCAACCCCGCCTCCTCGCCCACCCTGCCTTGGCTGATGCTGCACCCAGAAACCTGGTGGACACAGCTGGGAGAGATTTACATCTCCACCCTCATCCAACCAGGTCTCCGTAATGCATGCCGAGTCCACATGATCATCCAGGATTACCTCCTCAATAGCTGTGGTCTTTGTATTTATGGACTTGGCATTTAATAATACCAGCCAGGGGCATAGCAAGGTTGGAGTGGGCCCAGAGACAAGATTTAAAATGCACCCCCCTCACTGAAGCTCAGCTCATGTACATTGTGGATGATGCAAGTCATTTAATGGTACTAGAGAAAGACATGCTGTTCTGGTAGCTCCAGGTCTTAACACTCACATCAATTTCGGAGGATGAATAGAACTGACGGAAGCCCGGGCAGGTGCGCAGCTGGGGGAGTCAGTCATGTGACTTGCCTCTGCCCCCCCCAAGGCTGTGGGCCCTCAGACAACTGTCTCCCCTTGCCCTTTCATAGTTACACCCCTGGTACCAGCTTTAGGCAAGATGGGCTGCTGTGAGAGTTACTGGGGTCTCTTTGGGTGGGAGAAGGACCGGAGGGCACGATGACTTTAATATAGCCAACACGTCTTCCCCTCACCTGGCCTGTCCTGCCCACACCATCATATCGCCCTCTGCCAAGGACAACCTCAATTGGAAGGGCCTCCTCCAAAATAACACGCCCCTCCAGAAACATATTAAGAGCAGTACCTTAACAAAAATAAAAAATCTCTCTCCCATAGCCCCTACAGCTTACTAATGTCGTCCAAAGTACATTAGGTTCTGCCTCATGCTCCTACCCTCTCTCCCTCCCCGCCCCCCCCTATACCTAGCAGGAAATTATTGCCCACATTCATCAATGATCCTTTTATCATTGATGATAAAATGCATGGAGTGCTCCCTTCCCTGACAAACTGAGCACTGGATCTACCTTGATGAGTGACCCCAACCCCCCCACCACCACTAGTGAGGTCACTTTTGACACTCTAGGCAAAGATTGATTGCAGATAGAGGGTTGACACCCGGTCGGTTGCCTGCCTCTGGGATTCGGACAAATACTCTGTGTTTCAGGCAAGTGATGCAGTACATGACTAGGGAAAGCCAGGTTTCTTCTGTAAGTGCATTCACACAGCCAATTGTCATCGCACAGCTCTGTGAATGAGTTGATCCAGCCTGAAGATACCAAGGAGAAGAGAAGTAACCGTGAGAGAGGGGGTTATATCCCATAGTACTGTGTGCTGCAGCCTTTCCCCAGGTGACAGAAGTGTGATAGTAATGCTTTTTACCTGCTTGTCTTGGCGCCCTGTTCAGAGGGAGATTACCCAGAATCAGCTGCATGGAAAATCCGTTCCTGTGCAAAGAACCCAGCAAGCAAGTCAGGAGACTCACATAAATAATACCTGCAGGTTGGCAGCGTGCCGCCTGCTGGTTTGGCTGCAGTTTCTTTGATGTGCAAAACACGGTTTTTTAGCCAGCCTCTTCAGTGGATTGCAGTATCCTTGTCCCTCAAAGATCTGGAGTTTATTGTTTAAATCAAGTCATCAAAACCGAAGCTCATTATTTGCTGCCAGAGACTAATGGAAATGATGTAGCAAAGCAGAAACATTTCTGACCAGGAAATTGGGGCAAATGGTAAAAGTAAACACAAGAGAGACATAGCATAGGCAAAGAAAGTGTGATGGCTGAGGGTATGCAGGAGAGCTGTTCCTGTGTTCCCCAAACTTCTTTCTTATACCTGGATGCATTCTTCACCCTCACAGGTGAAAATGGTTTACTTTTAAGGCCAAACGAAAAGAGATTTAAATCACATTATTCTATATGGTGTCCTTGCTTTCGTACTGTAAATAACGTTTGGAGAGCCTGATCCAAATCATGGCTGGAGAGCGAACCGAGGGGATTCAGCCCTATCCAGGTTTCCCCTCCTTCAGTATTCCCTGTAATACAGATTCCCAGTTGTTATTGACTACAACTCCCACCATCCTCAGCTGCAGTGACTTTTGGTGGGGGATTATGGGAGTTGTAGTCAACAGCATCTGGGAATCCCTCTTGCAGGGAATACTGAAGGAGGGGAAACCTGGGTAGGGCTGAATCCCCTCGGTTCGCTCTCCAGCCATGATTTGGATCAGGCTCTCCACAGTCTGCCTGCCTCTGGATTCTGCATATTTTGAACCAACCAGCAAAGAATGATGAGAAAGCCAGCACTCCACAGGGAGGAAGTCATACTGCATTCCCTATTATCCATCTTTAGGTTCTGATAGGCAGCTAGATTCAAAGTAGTGCTACTCTGGATTTTTGCAAAGTACAATTGTTGCTGCAAAAGTTAGGAACATAAAGAAGCTGCCTAATACTGAGTCAGATCTAGCTCAGTATTGTATACACTGACTGGGAGTGGCTCTCCAAGGTTAAAGTCAGGAGTCTCTCCCAGCCCTACCTGGAAATGCCAGGGAGTGAACCTGGGGCAGAAGACAATTCATACTTGCTATCAGAAGATCAGCTCTCTTCCCTATTGGGATAAGCACATGAGTGTATTTGGATGGGTTGATTCCACTCTTACAAAGCTGTCTACTACAGTCATCGTTTCCTTAATCTGCCACTGTTTGGGTTGTGTGCATAAGGACCTTATTCCCATTGCTGAATCAACCAGGCCATTGCTATCTTGCATGGGGATGCACCAATCTGCTTTCCATTGAAAATAGTGCAGGGCAAAAAACAACATCTGAATGCACATGCAGATATGTATTTGAATATGCTTGTAAATGCAGGTGTCATTCTGCTGCACTGCACTGTGGACCCTTTTGGAAATGGACGTCAATCATTGCCAAAAAGGGAGACTCATTTCATAGAGGGCAGAAATGTTCATGAAACACACCCTCTGGTTTCAGTTCAGCACTAGTTCAAAGAACTCCAGGGCATAAGCTTAGAGTAGAATTTATGGGATGTTCAGCTTACTGTCAGCACAGGAGATCCTTGTGTTATTTTATTTCATTTTATTTTTATCTTGAACGGGTGCGTGAAGGGCACATAAAGGTTTATTGAGTAAAAGCCCTAAATGCTTGCAAACTTTTTACTATTCTTCCAGGACCTATAAATATTTTTTTTCTCAATCCCTCTCTTTGAGGCAATAAAAAATTAGTGTAGAGGTTAGCTGTGGGACACTTGACATGAATCTGGCTTTCGTCTTGGTTTGAGGTTATAGGAAGAAATAAGACCAAGTCAACCTGCAGTGTCAGAGAGGTGAAACTGGCAATGTCATGTGCACCTTTCCCAATCACTTTCCACCCCTTCGTGTCTGATGATGCTCAGAGATAAAGCCCAAGTGTTGCACAACTGTGAAAGCAAAACAATCTTTTTCACCCTCTATCTTCAGTATAGCTAAGATTATATATTCAACCTTGCCATGCTAGGTCTTTATTTAAGAGGAGAGTTGTTTTTCCATTACATCTCCAGATTTTATCCCTATTGAATTTGTAATTGGTGTTTATAAAGTACACCAATAATTTGTATCTCCCCATCTCCCATATACCTGGCTACAGCTATGAGAAGGTGATGGCAGGGAGGGAACTACCTTGTCTTCTACTCATTCTCCCTCCCTTCCTGATGATGGTTCCCCTGCATCAGCTTTCCAGTGCCAGGGTTATTACCATTCAGCATCCTAAGTACCCGATGGATGACGGAGGGAGTAAGGAGTGGGGAGAAAGATACTTCCTTCCTTCCCTCCCTCCATCACCTTGCTGAAGCAACATCAGCAGTTTTCATCATGGATGCTGCCCCACAACAACGGGAACTCCACAGCAGCAGGAGTGACCTGTGTGATTCCAGTTGTTCCTCTGTGGGCTTGCCAACTTACTTGTTCCAAACAGGCTACTGAAGCTGTGCAAGCAACGTAACAGGTGGCAACAGGTGAAGCCAGAGTTAGACAACAGCTGGTGCTCTACTGTCTTTTATACAGCCTGCAAAGGCACAGGAACCCTGCTAGGGTGAGATGGTTGGCAACTCTAACCATATGTCCTCCTTTCAGATACTGCTGAATCTCCAATGCTGTTTAATACCAGCTTTATCACAGTTGTTCCTTTGTTACCAAGGGTTAGGAGATCAGGATCCCTTCCCTTCACCCTAGTAGTTTTTTAGTCCCTAAGAACCTAGGAAGCTGCCTCATATTGAGTCAGAGCATTGGTAAGTAGCGTAGGGAGGCTGGTAGCAGATTGTATGCAGCCGCTGCAGCAGCCCCATGGCCCTGCCCCCTAGTCTGATGTCAGACGCGGGGGCCTCGGCTAGCTACGCCCCCAAATCTGACATCAGACACAGGGCATGTGGTTGCCCTGTTTGAAAGGGAAATCGGCTGCGCAGCCCTGTTTGAAAGGGAAATCGGCCCACATTGTGTTGGGCAGCATGGGCTGGAGTGACTCTCCCTGCCTTAAAGGCAGGGTTCCAGCTGCGCTGCCAATGCAACGTGGGCCAATCTCTCTCCTAAAAGGGGCCGCGCAGCCCCGTTTGGGAGGGAGATTGATCAGCCCCACTGCATTGACAGCGAGACCAGGAGCCAACACAGCATGGGACGATTTTGGCTCCAAATCCCCATTTGGGACCGAAATAACACCCCCTGCATCTGACATCAGACGCCTGACATCAGTTGGCTCACAGCCCCTGATTGGTGGCAGCTCGGGTTCTTTGAACCCGTTTGCCCAATGGTGGCTCCGCCCCTGGCATTGGTCCATCCAGGCCAGTATTGTCTGTCCTGACAGGTAGTGGCTCTCCAGGGCTTTAGGCAAGTCTTTCCCAGCCCTGTGTGGAGTTGCCAGGGATTGAACCTAGGACCTTCTGCATGCAAAGCAGATGTCCTATCAATGAGTTACAGCCCAATCCCAGTTGGCTACAAGATAGGAGTCTGAACAGCAGGGAGGAGAGACCTCTGCTATCAGGGCTCAGGAGCTGCAGCTTTGCCAACCTGGGAATTGTCCCATGCACAGCTCCCTCTGCATGGCTGAGACATTTCAGTCTCTCATAAAAATAAAAGAAAGTAAGAACATAAGAACAATTTTGCTGGATCAGGCCCAAGGCCTATCATGTCCAACACCTGGTTTCACACAGTGGCCCACCAGATGCCCTGGGAAGCCCACAACCAGGAAATGAAGGCATCCTCTCTCTCTTGCTGCTGTTCCTCTACAACTGGTATGTGGAGGCATCCTGCCTCTCAGAACATGAAGGTATCCTACAGCCATCAGGCATGCCCCCTTTGCTAAGCCCTGGTTTGCATTTGAATGGGGGACTACCCCTTAGGGGATGGGGCCTCTCTAGGAAGAACATCTGAGGTTCCAAGTTCCCTCCCTGGCATCTCCTAGATAGGGCTGAGAGAAACTCCTGCCTGCAACCTTGGAGAAGCCACTGCCAGTCTGTGTAGACAATACTGGGCTAGATGGACCAATGGTCTGACTCCATAGAAGACAGCTTCCTATGTTCCTAATTTGTCTAAGCCCCACTTAAAGCCATCCAAGCTGGTTGTGATATCAAACGTATCTGATTCTTTCCAGTCCTTGAAGCGGGCCAGCACATCTGAAGTTTGAACTTGTGACTTCTTGTACATAAGACCAATGGTTTTGATGGAACATCCACCAGGTCCTCTGCATGATTTGGAGGGCTGGGTGTATGTACACATCTCCCTCCATCCAGTGTGCTTTCTTATTGCCACATAATCATGTAGGAATTTAACATAGAATAAATTCTAAGGGGCAATTAGGACAATTATTATGCTGTGGGATGGTGTGGTGGATGTGGAAAGTTATACATGTTCCCCGCCCATGCAAAGCAGAGGGGTTAGCAGAAATATCATCTGAGTTAATCCATTTTAATGATGCCATTGTGAAGTGAACTAGATTTATGGATAGGTGAAATTGGCATGGGGCTGCTCATTTCAGCAGCAGCCCGTGTTCTGTGCAATGTATAGTTCTGCTCTGATTGTATAGTGATTGATTGATTAAGTGCTGTCAAGTTGGTGTCGACTCTTAGTGACCACATAGATTCTCTCCGGATGATCTGTCTTCAACTTAGCCTTTAAGGTCTCTCAGTGGTGCATTCATTGCTGTCATAATCGAGTCCATCCACCTTAAGAACATAAGAACAGCCCTGCTGGATCAGGCCCAAGGCCCATCTAGTCCAGCATCCCGTTTCATTCAGTGGCTCACCAGATTCCTCTAGAAGCCTATAGGCAGGAGCTGAGGGCATGCCTTCTTTCCTGGTATTCACCTTGATGCTGGACATCCTCTTTCCTTTCCTTCAATGTTCCCCAGAATTATAGACTTCTTGAGGGAGCTGGGTTTTTGCATAATATATGATAGTCTGAGCCTGGTCATTTGTGCCTCAATTTGTTTTTTTTCCTGGCTGTCCATGGTATCCTCAAAAGTCTTCTCCAGCACCAGAGTTCAAAAGCGTCAATACTCTTTCTATCCTGCTTCTTCAAAGTCCAGCTTTCGCATCCATAGAGTGTAACAGGAAAAACCATTGTCTGAACGATTCTAATCTTTGTAGGTATAGACACGTCATGGCATCTAAATATACTTTCCAAGGCCTTCATTGCAACCCTACCAAGTGCTAGTCTGGGGTGTATTTCTTGACTGCTGGATCCTCTACTGTTGATGGTCGACCTAAAAGGCAGAAACTATCCACCACTTCAATGTCTTCATTATCAATTCTGAGGCCGGTTGCTGTACCCACTGTCGTTAGTTTAGTCTTCTTTACATTTAGTTGTCATCCCATTTTTCCATTCTGCTCTTTGACTTTCATTACTAGAGCTTGCAGATCATCCACGTTCTCAGCTATCAGATTGGTGTCATCAGCGTAGCGCAAGTTATTGATGTTTCTTCCTCCAACTTAAAAACCATGCTCATCTTCTTTCAATCCAACTTTTCCAATCCTCTATTCTCTAGAAGTTGAATAAATAAGGAGAAAGGAGAAAGCCTTGTCTCACTCCTTTGCCATCTGGAACCAGTCCGTTTCATCACGTTCTGTCTGGACTGTGGCTTCCTGACCTGTGTATAGGTTTCTCATGAGAACAATGAGATGTTCTGGGATTTTCCTAAGGATATCCCACAATTATATTATTATTATTATTATTATTATTATTATTATTATTATTATTATTATTATTATTAACTACATTTTTATACCGCCTTTCTGCCTTGACAAAGGTACCTAAAGTGGTTTGAAATATTAAAAGAAGCAAATAACACAATAAAACGTTATCTCAGGCTGTTGGTCTTTTCAAGAGCAAAGAGGACAAGAGCTCCCTAGCCTGGGTGCCTCCTTTCATGCCTTCCTCTCAGGGCACACTGGTCTTTCTGCACTCCTGGGAAGGTGGGGGAGGGGCTGCCCCAACAGTCATCAGGGCTGGACTGGGGGCACTGAGAGGGCGGTGAAATATATGTGGGGAGGGCGCTGGGTTTTGAGCAGAATGGGTACTTAAGGGTGGGAGTATTCATTGTTGCTGAGTGCAGCGGGGTGCAGAGGTGCCCCGCAGGTGAGATGCACAAGGAATATGCCTTGTTGCCCTGTGGGCCAGTCTGGGACTGACAGTCATCACAGGCCAGAGCTGATCTCTATGGGGGCCAATGTTATGCTCTCCCCTGGCCTGGGCACCCCCTTTCATGCCTTCCTCTCAGGGCAGACTGGTCTGTCCATACTCCTGGAAAGGTGGGGCAACTTGACATGGTTGATGCAATCAAAGGCTTTTCTGTAGTCAATAAAGCACCTTCTGAGCTGGGTCTCACGATCCATGAGACCCGGTTCAGGACAGTGAGCGGGGAGGGAGCCCTGGGTGGCCGGATCAGCTGCCCACACAATTGTTGGCTCCATGATGGAGCTGGTGGGGGCTGGGGGGAGCGGGGGCCAATTGTCCCCCACAAGCTCCAGCATGCCCTGCACGAGTGCGCAGGGCAAGCTGGCGAGACCCCCGGAGCCAGGAGGCGGCTTTTAGCCTCCCCTCCAGGGGTCTCCTTGTGAGTAGCTGCAGCATGGAGCCGCACCATGGCTACTCATGATTAAATAGCCGGGGTTTGTGGAGCACTCACTCCACAAACCTAGGCTAAGAGGCGGGCTACTTGAGCACGTTAGCCGCTCAAGAACCACTGGGCTCGCAGCCGAGCCCGGTGGTTCTTATGGTTAGCAAAAATTGGGCTAGGCTCTCCTAGCCTGATTTTTGCTAATTGTGAGAATAGCCCCATTGACTTCTTTCTGGTATTCTTTGGCTTTCTCAATTATCCAGCGTGCATCAGCAATGAGCACAGATCCCCTTATACATTGTCAGCTCAACATGAACAAAATAAACAACAGACCAGAGAAGTGAAGGAATCTCATTTAGAGGGTGAGAGATGATGGGCACAGAATGCCAGTTGCAGGGGAGCAACAGCAAGAGAGAGGGCATGCCCTCACCTCTTGCCTGTGGGCTTCTTGGAGGCATCTGGTGGGCCACTGTATGAAACTGGATCCTGGACTATATGGGCCTTGGGCTTGATCCAACAGGGCTGTTCTTATGTTCTAATCTCACTTAATGAAAACATCTTTCTAGAGATCCCAAGTCCAGTGTTGCAACATTAGTAGAAGCTGAATATCTCTAGCTATGAGATATTCTGATTTGAAACAAAAGGAGCAGAACTGGGGAGTGTGGGGGCATGGGATAAGGGAAGGAGGAGCAAGGTCATTCTTGCAAGGTTCTATTTCCCGAAACACTCACATTATCTCTACACAGCAGGCATTTCTGAAGGGAAGTATTTATAAACATGTACAGTCTGTAACATCTCAAGGAAGTCCTATCTGGGCAGACTATGTGGTTATCTAGAGATACAAAAGATCTCCTCTCAGCACCTTTTCATAACATGAAATTAACCCCTCCCCTCCCCATTCCATTCCTACATACCAGCTCCCCCATTCCTGATTAATGTGGTATTATTGTGATTGTTCATTCAACAGAGCTGCTAATTTATCAGCCGAGCCATCCCAGGGTTTAACTCAAAGTGACATGAAAACAATACGTTTGTGATCAGAACACAGGCGAATGTTTGCATGGCTAAATTGTTGAAAGGAAGTTTTGATGTGGAGCAGGGGTGAGAACGAGATACAGCAAAAAAAAGAAAAAAGAAAGAAAAAGGGGTGAGGGGGGAGGTGAACAGGATTAGGATTTTGAAAGCTGAAAGAGATTTTGGAAACAAAAACAAAGAGCTACCCCATGGACTATGACAGAATTGTGGGGTGGGGATAACACTTGAATAGGACTAAAATGCATTGGAAACATACATTTGTTAGGCTGATACCAACTCTAATCTTATGCCCCAGATATTGACAAAGCACTCAGGGCCAAAGCCAGTAGGCTTAGCTATGGCTCTTTGGGAAAGACCCAAAGCAATCTCAATCATCAGGCCACTTCAGTCCTCAAGTCCAGCTTTCAGCCCAAGGGAAATCTGGAACCGCCAGCTGCGACAGTACTGTCACACTGGCTACTGGGGCTGCCACTCCTGCTCCAGACTGCTGCTAGGCCATCACATTTCTTCCTGCAGAGCAATCTGTTTTACATCTGCCCGGGGTACGTGTGTGTGTTGATTTTGAAAACAAGATGGTGGTGAAGGGCAGGCAACAGGGATAGCCGCACCAACTGTGGCGGCAGGAGCAGTGTGGAAATAGGGTCCTTTCTCCCAAACCCCAAAGTACAGGAGTTCTGAGAAGATATAGAAATAGCTGATAGTCTGTCATTCACATTTAAATGCTCAGCACGCCATAGAAGAGAGACACTCACTCCTCTCCTGTAGTGAGGATGTGGAAGCAGATATTGGGACTGCCCCGCTAACATCACCATACCCATCAGCACTGTCCCAACTAGGGGTTTGCAAGCTGGCTTGGGTCGAGCTGGCTCGAGGTTGAACCACACTGTCCTTGGCCAGTCCGAGTTCGAGCTGAAGCAAGCCCAGTTCGAACTGTACCAGATCAGAGCTATACTGGTAAAGGGGAATCTGATGAGGATTCCCCTTTACCATTACAAGAAGGGGCAGGGGGGCTTTAAGAACATAAGAACAGCCCTGCTGGATCAGGCCCAAGGCCCATCTAGTCCAGCATCCTGTTTCGCATAGTGGTCCAACAGATGCCGCTGGAAGCCACAGACAGGAATTGTGGGCATGCCCTCTCTCCTGCCATTACTCCCCTGCAACTGGTACTTTCCTAAGTATAGAGGGGGCTGGAGGGAAATAAATATGTACTTACAAGTACAAGCCACAGCTGCTGGGTGGCGGGGCAGTGGCAGGTCTCCCCAACCCTCGCCAGCCTCCCCAAGTAGCCTGGGCTAGTGGCAGCCCACTTTGGGCCTCTGCACACATGCAGGGACCATTTCACTGACCTCCATGCATGAACAGAAACCATTTGCATGACCACGGATGTCAGTTAAATGGCTCCCGTGCAAGTGCAGAGGCCCAAACTCAACCAGAGAAGACCCAAACTGGGCAGCCACCGGCCCAATCTTCTCAGGTGGAGGCCAGTGGGGGTGGGTGGGAGACGCCCCACCACCACCACGGCTGCTGCTGCAGCCATGGCTCATATTTGAAAGTACATATTTACTCCTTTCCCACCCCCTCTATACTTAGGAAAGACCCCCTATCCCTGTCCTCGTAAAGGGGAATCCTCACCATCCTCACCGGATTCCCCTTTACCAGTATAGCTTTGAGCCGGTTGAGCCAGCTCAGTTTGAACTCGAACCAGGTCAAACTTGACTGGGCCAAAAGCAAGCTGGGTTGGCTCGAATCTCATTCGGATTCTACTCCAACCAGCAAATCTGGTTTTGTGCACACTCCTAGTCCCAACAGCCATGCCAGATGCTGGGAGGCAGGGTTAGCAGACATGGTGCTGTCAAACCTGGGACCAGTTCACATGATTCCCGTACTTCTCTACACTTCCAATGGACCCATGGAGGGATCATGTGAAGACTTCTAGAAAGAAAGCGCAGGAAGGTAGTTCTCGTTTTACAGCTTGCAGCTGCTTTATAGATGTATACAAGGTGAACTAAGCAATATTTGAACAAAAGTGCTGGTAAGGCTGATGCAGGTAGTACATAAAGCTATATTTTCACAAGCACTGAACACCTAGTTGTTTTCTATGAGTATGCTATGAAAGGATTTCCACCCCCAGACCTAAGCAAGGCTGGATAATAAGAGTTGTGGAAATTCTAGCCTATAATTACCCATAAACACAACTACTTCTTAAATACAGCTATATGTATTTTATGCAAAAACAGTTATTTGGAACCCAAAGAGAAATGCATATTGAGAACACAATCATACTGCTGATCTAACAATGTAAAAACATAGGGCTGGTTTGGACTATTCTCCAAACTTGCCCCTTGAATGCATGGCAGATGTGTGAGCACACAAATCTCTACCTGCTCAGCATGGTGGCCTAATTGCACATGGGGTACACTTCATTTGAACTACCCCCAATGTGTTGTTTTAATATTGCTTTAAAGTCAGCATGGTGTAGTGGTTAGGGTGCTGGACTAGGACCGGAGAGACCCGAGTTCAAATCCCCATTCAGCCATGATACTAGCTGGGTGACTTTGGGCCAGTCACTTCTCCCTCAGCCTAACCTACTTCACAGGGTTGTTGTGAGGAGAAATCTAAGTATGTAGTACATCGCTCTGGGCTCCTTGGAGGAAGAGCGGGATATCAAATGCAAATGCAAATGCAAATGCAAAGTAGTATTTAAAACAGTACTTTAATACTGTTTTAAAGAAGCATTAAAACCTTATGTCGAACCGCCCCCCCCATGTGATCAGATACCAGTGTACTGGCAGGGGGGACACACACACACACACGGGGACAATTTAAAGTATCATCCAAATAGGGCCTACATCTTTACACTGATAGATCAGCAGTATGATTTTGTTATTAAAACACATTTCTCTTTAGGAACATCGGAAATTGCCTTATACCATGTCAGACCACTGGTCCATTTAGCTCACTATTGTCTACACCAGGGATGTCCAACTCAAATGCCCCAGTGGGCCAGAACCAACCATGACTTGGTGTGCGGGGGCCAAGGTTAATGTTCAATATTCATCATTACATTAAAATCAATTATTTAAAATATTAATGAAAGCAGTTATTAGCAGTTATTAGTTACTTGACAATCTTCTCCCAAGCCTGTGGGTCAAGGGACCCACAATTTTAAACCAAGGATATTGGCCAGGAAATAGGACTTATTCCTGCTGAGTTAGTGGGGAGCCTGGAGTGCATGCCAGCCCCAAACAAATGCCAGGTCCTTTCCTCGCCTCTCCCTAAATTGCTGTTGCTTTCAGACTGCAATCCTAGGCATGCTTCCTTGGGATGAAGCCTCACTGGGTACATTGTGGGATGCATTTCCGACATAGGATGGCCGTTTCCAGATGTCATGTTGTTGTAGGATATTTCTACCTGGGAGCCAGTAAAGAAGTACCCAGGGGCCGGATCTGGCCCTCAGGACTTATGTTGTGCAGGCCTGGTCTACACAGACTGGCAGCTCCAAGGTTGTAAGCAGGAGTCTCTCTCAGCCCAATCTTGGAAATCTTGAGAGCCAGCGTGGTGTAGTGGTTAGAGTGCTGGACTAGGACCAGGGAGACCTGAGTTGCAATCCCCATTCAGCCATGAGACTAGCTGGGTGACTCTGGGCCAGTCACTTCTCTCTCAGCCTAACCAACTTCACAGGGTTGTTGTGCGGAGAAACCTAAGTATGTAGTACACCACTCTGGGCTCCTTGGAGGAAGAGCGGGATATAAAATGTAAATAAATAAATAATGCCAGGGAGGGAACTTGGAACCTTCTGCATGCAAGCATGCAAGTTCTTTTCCTAGAGTGGCCCCCATCCCCTAAGGGGAAATCTTACACATCTAGAAGTTATTCTCATGACCTGTTGGAACCAGGCTAAGGGAGCCCAGCCAGTTTCGGCTGGTCATGTGCTGCAGCATGCACTCCACTAACCACATTTTCCTGTTTGTGTTTCACCATGGTGCGGCTCCATGGTGACTCACAAGCAGACCCCCAATGAGGAGGATACAACAAGCCTCCTGGCGTCAGGGGGCTCCCAAGAATGTCCTGCATACTCACACAGAGCATTCTGGTACTTCCGGGGGCCAGGAGGTCCCTGAACCCCACTGCCCCAACCAGCTCTGTGACGGAGCCAGTATTTGTGTGGGCAGCCGATTCGGGCACCCAGGGCCCGCTCTCCCCGCAACCCCCCTTATGGCACTTCACATTGCTTGCGTGAAGTGCCTCGTAGCCCCCCATTCAAATTAAACCAACATGGACCCTGCTAAGCAAAAGGACAATTCATGCTCTTTGGTTTCCAGATAACTGTTTTTGCTTAGGGTACAAGTAATTGGCCTACATGATGTGCAGGCTAACGAAACCAGAATGCTCCATGTCAGGATGGCAGTGGAGCCAGAAGGCAGCTGACTAATGACACTTTTGAAAACTGGGAGCTGTGCAAGCAGCACTACCACATGTATCACCACCATTTGCAACAAAGGGGATAAACACAGATACAGTAACACGGTATCTGCAGCAGCCAGTTATTAAAAGCATCGGGGCTGCCTTCCAACTCTGATGCAGCCCCAGCATGGAATATTCTGGCTCCTCTAGCCTGCACATCATGTCAGCCACAGTATTTAAAGAGTGGTTATGTTTATGCATAATTATAGGCTAGGATTTTCAGAACTCTTATTATCCAGTCTTGTTTAGATCTTTTGAAGAAGAAGAAAATCATTCGGAGTGTCTTCAATCCATAATGAAATCTGCCCCATTGTGAAATCAAAAGCCCTGTTAGAAAACTATTCTAATTTAAGTTTTCAGTGAACCATCTATGTAAAATGCTTGCCACATGAGTCTTGGCTTCATGTGTCTGGAACCCCTAATCTCCAAGATGCAGTTAGTTATACATTCATTGATAGAACAACCCCCATTTTTGGCTGCAACTGCAATGAGAGTTTTTCAAAGCTGACAATACTAATTACTATGTACTGAAGCCTCCCCAGTCTTTGTTCGTTTGTAGGACATCTGATATGTCCCTTCCAACTCCTTGCCTTCCAGATCCTCAGTGCAGATATTTCTTTCAACATCTGCAAAAGAAATCATTTCACTTGGACTCGGAACTGGTGACTATAAGCATACACATGCGCGCGTGCGTGCGCGCGCACACACACACACACACACGAGGAAATACTGTTTAAGGCCCAGAGGGGAGAGCCCATATCAACTATGAAATGTATTATTGCAATACAATATTCCAAATAAAGCCTGCTCCTGCTCTTCTTTCCCCAAAGCATGGCTGAACAACTCTGTCTAAATCCAATGGTACTCCAGGGAACATATGTGGCAAAACAAAATCCACAGCTTTCCATAAAGAACAGCCAAAAATAACGTTGGCTTGACAAGCATATAGTTCTCAGATAGTTTGTTTCTCGAACAAGTAAAAATGGTGATCCTGTTTTATCTCTTAAAATGGTCAGGAAAGTGTCCTTTCTGTCTGCTTTCCAGCCCACAGCAGTTCTCCTGATGGAGACACCTTATATCAATATCACTGAAATACTTTGCAGGTGTTGGGAGGAAAGCAGCTGCGTATAATCGTTTCCAACAGCAGAACTTCCAATCTAGGTGGCCAAAATCCAGCGTCACCTACGCAAAGAGACACCTGTATATACACGTCTGGATTTGGGTAGGAGTAAGATGTGTTGCTTCAAGGTTATTCCTGTAGAAAGGAAAGACTGTACATATAGGAGAATAAAGTCCAATTCATGGTGGGGATGTTTTTGTATAGCAATTTAAAAAACACAGGTAGGCTCCCCAGTCCACCCAGAATGCTTGCTGTGTGGGAAACAGATTTCAATACACGGATCACTCCTTGGGTCTGGACCCTTCAGCTGTTGTTGGACTACAATTCCCATCACTCCCAACCATAGTGGCCAGTAGCCAGGGATGATGGGAGCTGTAGACCAAGAACAGCTGGAGGGCTGAAGTTGTGCAGCTGTGGTCTAGACTTGTGTGTGAGAAGGAAGAATAGCAGGGTGGTGGGGAAGCTGCAATCCAACAGCTTGAAGTGTCATTGTGTACTTTTACCTTGCACACCCTGCTGAATAGAGTATCAGTGCTGCCGGTGTTTTTGAAAGTGCTGATCATCTGGTATATTTGGGGGGAATGGAAAAGTGACAGCTTTGTTTCTGTACTGCACTTTAGCATTTTAGAACTGGCACGCTTTGGTATTAAGAACCTGATTGTGTTTGATAAATGACATACAATGCGTATTTCATTGCATTTCCTTGTATTTCAGATGTCAAATAGGAAATGTGTTAACCTGTTTCCTATCTGACATCTGTCAAAACTAAAACAATCAAGAGATATCAATAACTGTAAAGCATGCAACATTTGTGGGGGGGAATTCACATTCGAAATATTTATTTTGAATTAAATATTTTTAATGACTTTTGGAATTTTTTAAAAATCAAATGTTGGCCAATTTCATGTATTTGCAAATATCTGGTTTGGTTTTATTACAGACATTAGGAAGAGATCTTGTTGGTCAGTCAACAAACTGCCTGATATGGAAAACAGGAGCAGTGATCTGGATGAAAACTGTTCTTTTTTGCTGATACACGATTGTCTAGGAAAAAATAAAAAGAAAGAGAAAGAAACTCTCTTCATGCCAGTCTACTTCCTATAGTCACTGCGTCACAATCAACATGGTCCACTCTGGCCTCTAAAAGTTCACACCACACTAACTGCATGCTTCAGCATCCCCGGCAGTGTGACATAGATTGCACAAGAATGACTATTCATTAATCTTCTGACTTCTCCACCCAACCCTCCCCCCTCACTTCAGGAAAAATAAAACATAAAGCATCTCCCCCTCCCCATTTTGCAAACACAAGATGATGTTGTAATTAATTCCTGTACATTGTGCCATTCCTGAGATATTTTTACACAACATTAAACTTATTACATAACATCTTGACACATAATTAATGATCCTTCCCGCGCATCTGTCTACGTCAATGAGCATTTGGGTGGCATCCACTAGGCAGCACATCATTTACAGTAATATTCAAGTTGGAAAGAGATGCCTCTTCATTTTTGCTTCGTGCTGCCTATTACTTCTATTTATTAAAAGTAATAAATGATGGTGTTTCACATAGAATTTTCCCCCAAGTACTCAATGCACTTTGCAGACACCTTCTGTCTAATTGTACTAGAAGCATAAGCCCTGTTCAAACACTGAGGTCATTCACACAAGCAAAAACTGTGTTCTGCCCCGGTTTGGAAGCTGTGTATGCTCCCAATTTTCAGTTGTGTGGAAGCCAAAAACCTGGGTAGAAGTGATTGCGTGGAAGGTAGGAGGAAAACCTGGGTAGCTTTCCCTCCTAAATTGCTTGCACACCATCACTTCTACCCAGGTTTTCCTCCTACCTTGCTTCTGCACAATCACTTCTACCCAGGTTTTCCTCCTACTTTGCTTCCACACAACCAAAAACTTGGAGCACACACAGCTCTCAAACCTGGGTAGAACAGGTTTTGATTGTGTGAATGACGTCATCATGTTGTACGAGTGTACTGGTCTCTGTACATTCGTATGTGTTTTTGTGTGAATGACTGTACACCATTTTAATTCTCATGCCGAGTCATGAAATTTTATTCATGAGTAGGACTTCATACACTCAAGTAGTCCCTTTGGTTATACTGGATGCTACCCCACCCACCCCCGCAATATTTCCAAACAATGGAACCTACAATTATTGTATATTTTACTCCAGAGGAGTGCAGTGGTGACTCCCATCCCCACTCCAAGCAATTGCACAGCTCACTGAGAACATGAGTTGCTAGCTAAGAAAAATGAACATTTCAAGCCCATCACTAATGAGGGTCCAAACATCAACTTCTCAGTTCTCAGTGAGCCCTTTCTCATGAGAAGTGAGAAAGGGTAGGAGGGTTAGCAGGGAGGAAGCCCTAAAGAGCTTACCTCCCCACAGATGAGCATCAGTGTCCTCTTCAACAGGTGGATCGACGGGCCTGATCCTGGAGGTGCACATGCACAAGCAAAACTGGGTTGGGCTTCCTTAGCGTGTGAATAGCTTCAGTATTTCAGTTGAAAGGATACACTGTGACTGTCCTAAAGGCAAGCACCACAGGTCTCGTAGCTGGTCAAGTGCATTCAACAAACCAGTCTCCCACAATTGTCACTTTGGGGACCGGGGGTGGGTGGGTGGTTGTTTTCCTGTTCTTGGACACAGACATCTTGTGCATACAATGCCAACTTCTTCTGTCTATCCAAGCCAAACACAGATATCAGTAGTTCCCTTTGTGAATACGTTGCAACTCTGGGAATATGTCTGGCTTGTTGTGTCTCATAGTGCCCACATCAGCTCCTTGATCAGGAGAGCCTCTGACAGCTTTACTCTAGGAACTATCCCAATGGAACTTTCCTTTCCTCAAGCTTTACCACAGGTTTTCTGCGAGGCTTTACTGCAAATTCGAAGTTGCCCAAAAAATCAGACACAAAAAGCAGATTTTTTAAATACTGGATATAAATTAGGCTAGACTCTAACGCACAATGAAAAACCCGAATTGTGTGCGAAGTGTTCCCTGATAGGTCGCAGGAACTTCGGGGTAAATTTGGCCAATATGTGAGGAGATGCGAACTAAAAGCCGGGTGTGCAACACTTCATGGAGAGAGTCCTTGCAGTTTCTAGGGATGTGCATGAAGTGGTTCGGAGGCCCTTTTACAGGCCTCTGAACCAGTTCGAACCCTGGCCGGCTCAAAGGTTTGACAGCGAGGGGGTGTCTGCCTTTAAGGGTGGGGGAGGATGCACTCCCCCCCGGCCACATTTCCCCCACTAGCGTGTGATTTCCAAAAAGCCCATTGGGGCAGCAGCATACCTCCCTGTTGCCCCAATGCTATGCTTACCAGATATACCCGGAAGTACTGAATGTGCCTGCACCAGTTCCATGCACATCCCTAGCAGTTTGGTGTGGTTTTCCTCCCAATTAACTTAACACGGGGCTAGGATAGAACCTACCTAGCTACATGGAGTCTATGTATTTTGGGGTGGGTTTCTACCCCATGTCATATTTTTATTAATAACAGAAATATCATAAATGATGAGGGGCCATACTTATGGATATATTGTGTACCAAAGTGCAGGGAACTATGTAATAAGAAGGACATAGCTGGGAGTGCAGTAGTTTGTTCAGTCAGGGGTAGGAATTTAACCCATAACTCAGGATGCGGGTTAAAAGTGGTGTTGTGCAGCATGTCAGCTATGTTTTGTTTTCGTTTTTAGTTAATCCTGCCTTTTTAAAAATTGAACTCAAGGTGGCTTAAAATGGAATAAAATACAATAACAACAAACACAGCAGCAATAAAATATTATGTAGTTGGCCATTTACCTTTCATAGGAAGTCCTATAATCTATTTCTTATTGTAAGATAGGGAATTTACTTGGAAATTGTCAAGGAAAAATGTAGGATATTAACAGCAATCTGGTACGGAGTAAGGAAGCACCATCCTCCCCTGCTAAATGATCACAGAGACAACCTTCAAAGTGGCAACGTTTTTATATTGAGCAATGGATTCGCAACTGTCCCTGTCCAGCCCACCCAGCCTAGCATCTCTCGACTGTTGCTGGTGTGTCCCCTGCAGTGGCATAATAATAATAATAATAATAATAATAATAATAATAATAATAATAATAATAATAATTCGATTTCTATACCGCCCTTCCAAAAATGGCTCAGGGCGGTTTACAAAGAGAAATAACAAATAAGATGGCTCCCTGTCCCCAAAGGGCTCACATTCTAAATAGCAAGTTGAAGGAGGCCTAGGTGCAAACTCCAGAGCGCCCCACCTCCTCCCCTTCGCTAACCACTTCTCCCCCATCTGCCAGGCTGCTTTGCTCCCTGCCTTTGCTCACCACTTCCTCCACTTGCTCATAGGGCTCCCCCCACCTCCCACTGCTTTGCTTGCCACTTCTTCCCTCTGCTGCCTTTGCTCACTGTTTCTACCCCTCTCACTGCTTCTTCCCTGACTCACTCACAAGGTTTTTGTTTGTTTCCCACCACAGCACAGAGTTGGGGCGAGCACAGCAGTGTCAGCCAACTTAGGAACAAACATACTAGAATATGAGGTGGTTCCCACGATCAGTGGGAACTGCCAGATGGGGTTAAGCGTTGAGAGTGCACTTAGCCTGCTCTCCCCACAGACGAGCGCCCGCAGAGCCCTGGGTGGCCGGCTCTGTCATGGAGCTGGCAGCGGCTCTGGAGATCAGGGGCTGCACGGCCCCTGAAAGTTCCAGCATGCCCTGCACGAACACACAGGACATGCTAGAGAGACCCCCGAGCTGGGAGGCTGCTTTTTTAGCCTCCCAGTCGAGGGTCTACTTGTGAGTTGCTGTGGCGCAGAGCCATGATGCAGCAACACGCAATCCAAAAGCCCGGGTTAGCGGATCATTCACTCCGCGAACCTGGGCTTGGGGGGGGGGGGGCAGGTAACTTTAGCGAGTTACCCACTTTGGTGAGACCAGGCTTGGCTGCGAGCCCGGTGGTTCTTATGACACTGGTGAAATCAGGCTAGGCTCCTTTAGCCCGATATCTCGCGATCATGAGAATCGCCTCTATGTCATTTAAGTACATGGATGACAGGAGAATGTAGGTCAGATAGGGAGAACAAAATGAATCAGAGACTAGATATTCTGGGAAGGAAAGGAAAGGAAAAAAACAGGAGAGAAGAAAAAGGGCAGAAAATAAGGACCAGCTCAGATGACCAGACATTAGCACACAGCATGTGGCAATCTCTAGGGAACCGAATTTATGCTACAGCTGACAACCATATGATTGCTCCATCCCATAGCCTTGACATTGTTCAGGATAAAATAAGGTAACATTTCCCATTCTCCTAATCACACATTGAATAGCAATCTGGATTAGTAATGTGCACTCTCTTACTGGCTCAATTCAGAATCAGCAGAGTAATTATGAGCTTTCTCGACAAACGTTCAGGGGAAAAAGACTTGTCTGTTTTTCAGGAGTACTCTCCTAGTTGTACCCAAGTGCCTTAAGTCTTGTCCCTTGAGAACTGCAATCTCCATCACTAGCTATAGTGGAAAGCTACTTGCAAATTCAGATTCAAATTAAATTTGGTATTTATTTTTTTAAAAACCAACATACCCAGGAACAAGAGAAGATTTAAAATATGGATGGGTGATGAGAACAACAATATAAAACATTTGCAAGAGACACTCAAGATTGACTGAAATACAGCAGATATTCAACAAACAACTAGTTGTCTGTTCAGGTAACCTGGTCATGTACTTCACAGCACTGAACCAGAGTTTCAGGGAAAATAAGGGGTTTGACTTTTGTGCATGCACCTAAGAGGAATTGGCTTTGGACACCTGGTCTGATGACCACTGACTGCACATACACAGAATCTAGTTTTACATTCCAAGCCAGAGAAGAAGTCAGACCGTAATACAATTGAGCATTGCAGAGCAAATCTCTTTTTATTCTGAACCAGGTGATTACAAATTTCAGCAACATCACTAATCTGGATATGTGATTGGAACTTATCACATATAAGAACTGGGACTTCCCCACACAGCCTGAATAAACACTACAACGACACTACTACAAATATTTATATAACACTTTTCAACAAAGTTCTCAGATCATTTTACATGGAAAAATAAACAATTTCCTGTCCAAAAGGGCTCAACATTTTAAAAAGAACCCATAAGGTAGACATCAGCAACAGCCACTGGAGAGACACTGTGCTTGGGTTAGATAAGGACAGTTGTTCTCCCACTGCTAAATCTGAGAGTGTTTCTGGATTCTCACACACACCCCAGCCCACCCACCCCCGTGTCTCAGATTGAGGCAGTGGCCAGAGGTGCTTTCTATCAGCTTTACCTGATGTGAACACCACCAAGGGGTCTCAATTTGGCAGTAAGGAGACAAACAGGAAGGGGAAGAAGAGGAGCAATGGGAAGAAAAGGACAGAGGGAGGAAGCTCCATTGGCACAGAGACTCATGGGAGAGGGAAGGAGACGGTGGTTGAGAGTGAATCAGTATGCTGGTATTACTACTAGTAGTCTCCAGACTTGACTACTGCAATGTGCTTTTTGTGGGGCTGCCTTTGTACGTAGTCTGGAACAGTTGGAACAGAATGTGGCAGCCAGGATAATCTCTGGGTCATCTTGGAGAGAATATATTACTCCCATATTAAAAGAGCTACACTGGCTAACCTCTAAAGCCTTAAACATGGCTTAGGGAAAATATGACAGGGTAACACCTCTCCTGCAATCATTGCACTGGTTGCCTATTCACTACCGAGTTCAATTTAAGGTCCTGGTTTTGACCTTCAAAGCCTTGCAGGGTTTGGCACCTGTTTACCTACAGACCCACCTCTCCCATCCAGTTACATCCCGTCCGGTCAGATCTGGTCCGATGGCCCTTTTGTCGGTCCCCAATTTCCGAGAGGTTCGGGGAGCTAGAACTCATGAAAGGGCTTTCTCGGTTGCCACCCCACTTCTCTGGAATTCCCTTCCCCTGCAGATTCTTTTAGCTCCTTCTTTGTTGATTTTTAAATCTTTATTGAAGACTTTTCTTTTTCGCCAGGCTTTTACCCTGCAGTTTATCTATTCCCCACTGCCCCTGCTGTTAGTTACTTTAGTTTTATTTAGAATGTAATTTTAATGCTGTCTTGTTTTGCATGTTTTTGTACACCGCCCAGAGTCTTCGGAGTGAGCCGTATATCAAATGTTTCAAACAAACAAACAGCTTAGGTCCAGTGTAATTAAGTGAACATTTTCTTCACTATGAGCCCCATCACCCATTGAGATAATCCGGAGAGGTTTGTCTGCAGTTGCCACTAGCTCATCTGGGAGCTACAGATGGATGGGCCTTTTCTACTGCCACCCTGAAACTCTGAAGCTCACTCCCTGCTGAAAGCCTCCCAATCTCTGACAACTTTTAAAACGTCTCTAATGACACATTTATTCAACCAAGTTTTTAAACTTGACTTATGGTTTTAAATGCTCTCCCAGCCGGCATCCGCTCCTCAGCCTCCATCACAGTTTTCTGAGAACAAGTCAAAATGTGGCTCTTCACCCAGACTTTTATATGGGGGTACAGTTTTGACTGCTGCTATTTATTGTTTTTTGTGTTACTGTTTTGTATAGGCTTTTAAACTTTTAAATAGAGAGATATTATTTTAATATTTAATATTTGTACTTCTAATTTGTATTTTAATTGTGCATTGTTTTAATTATATTGTAAACCGCTTTGGGATTATTGTAATGAAAAGTGGCATTGAAATGGAATAAATAAATAAATAAAAGTTTTAAGGTTTTGATTTGTTTCATTTTTCTGTGAACCACCCAGAGATGGACATTTGGGACACTGTACAACTATAATAAAATAAATAAATAGAGAATCACAATTTTAAAATGTCCTTCTTTGTTCAGTTAGCAATGAGCACTGACAAGTCTCTTTTCATGGGTAGGCAAGTTTCAGTTACACCAAACAATGCTCAGAAACAGCAGGAAATATGTAATAGCTGGATCCAAAATAGTGTAACAATACAATGGGCACACACATAGAAGACTATGCAGATAAATATATACGTAAAAAGGAGCAAGTGTAAAAGATTTAACAAGCTCCTGAATCAGCCAGATACACTCAAGGTTTTTTTGTACTGGCATGTTGCAATGTTGCTGACACCGATATGACCCAGTGACCTCATCTGAGTTCACTCACACAGCTTTTAGGACTTAGCATCCCAAAGTGTCTGGCAGATGCTAAATCTTCATGGGTACAATCCAACCACAGTTAAGCACTTTTAAGCCCAAGTGCAGCCGCGTTTAAATGATGTTACTTACTGAGTTTACAGCGAGTTACTACAAATAAGTGCATATAGAGCTGTAGTCTGAAAGTTCAATGGGTGAGAATTAAGCATATGCTCATACTGAAACTAACGAGAATTAACATTGCTTAGCTTTGAGTGACTTGGACTGCATCAAAGGTCTTCTCACGACATCTTAGGACAGCCAACTTTGACTTGATGTGTGAGTACTGTAAGATATTCCCCTTAGGGGATAAATCCACTCTGGGAAGAACATCTAGGTTTCAAGTTCCACCCAGGCATCTCTAAGATAGGGCTGAATGAGATTCCCGTCTGCAACCTTGGAGAAGCCGCTGCCAGTCTATGTAGACAATACTGAGCTAGATGGTCAGACTCAGTATATGGCAGCTTCCTATGTTCCTATGACTTAAGCACAGAAGAAAGGAGATAGGTTGTGCTTACACACATGTGCCAAGACTCATCTAACCTAAGTTTTGGTGACTTTCTAGATTTTCAATGGTTGTTTCTGCATGCGATTTTGTAAGTGCAATGATGCAACAAGTGCTGGGCAAAGGAACTGGCAACCTATTCCATGTTCTACTGCAGCTCTGTGTAACAGCTTGATAACCCCCCTTTTTTCCACAGTGCCCTTGGGAGAGGACAGAAAAGGAATGGGGCATGAGGAATGCTTAACCCTTATCCTAACATCCAGTTTTCCCCTGAGCAGCTGGTGGTTCCTGGGACTGAGGGGGCGGGTTTCTAGGCAGGGGAGGTGATGGGTGGAGCCATAGGTAGTGCGAGGAGGAGCCAATTGTGGGTAGCTGCAGAGGTGGAGCCAGGACTAGGTGGATGCCTTAGCAATAACTGTCAACGCGCAGATTTGAAGCTAATCAGTGGAATTAAAATACAATTACAAACACACAAGCACACAAATCTCAATTGTTCATCTGCAGAGATACAGAGAAATATGGAAAACATTTGTTGCTTTATAGTGCTTAAAAGGACTACAGCAATGTGTAGATTTGTGATTTGCAGGATCAAACCACAAGCGCGCACACACACGCACACACACACACACAGAGGAAAAGAACTGTACAAACCACAAGTAAAGCACAGATCAGCTACAAAAGGTTTCTACTCTGGAGAGTAAATGCATTCTGAAGTTACAAGGGCAGCTCTGCCTGCTATTTAAAAAATGCATACATAAGACATAGAAAAGTCATGGGATTTTCATTGTTGCTTGCTGCAGATATGAACCATCACCTGTAATGTAGAGCTCATCATGGGAAGCAAAGATGTATGGGGACACCCTCTCCCTACTTGGGCCTCCTGAATAGCTGGGTGCTACTCTGCCAGCCTTGAGTGCCCACCACTAGCCTGGGTGTCCATCTTATCAAGCAACAAATATTTTTTATAGAGATTACTTCCTTAAAGCTTGCCCAATGAACCATAGCCCCCACTGGACATATTAATGTTACAGATATTACAACAGCTACAACAACAAATCTTTGCAGATACTGGTCACAATACAGAGAAAAACCTGATTAGCTCTCTGCATAGCAAATGGATTTTAAAAATTACTTTCCTTCCAACAGAATCCATTCCTTCTCTACACCACACCCATGTGGAAAGCTACTTCTGCAATTATTTGAAAAGCAGTTTGGACTCAGAACTCCATGCACAGGCCATAAAAGAACTTTCGGGCTTCTTATGCCAGTTTCTAATCTAATTAGTCCAGGCTTGCAGTTTGCTGTTCCTTCCAATGTTTTATGGCATATCATTTTGGGAATGGGCCATAATGATTTGCATACAGATCAGAGAGCAAGGGAGAGAAAAATGAGGTTGCATTACTCTTTCCAAAAAACCACAAACAAGCCAGCAAAAGACCAGACTTACCAACAGTCAGTAAGCCTACCTATGCTCTAACCAGAATGTTGATTGAATTCTTCTGAGTAGTTAAATGAAGAAAGACTTCCACACCCTCTGGGAACTCTGACTGTCTGCCTGAGGGGTCAATCAGCCTATTATTTATTTATTTATTTATTTAGCACATTTTTATACCGCCCTAACCCAAGGTCTCAGGGTGGTTCACAACCAACAAATACTAAAAACAATTTAAAAACAAATAATAAACAATCAAAAGTTTAAAAATTAAAAGTTAAAAAGCTAAAAAGTTAAAAGTTGAAAAGCTAAAAAGCTTGGGTAAAAAGATAAGTCTTTAGACCCCTTTTAAAAGCCACTAGAGATAGGGAGACTCTTATTCCCATGGGAAGTGCGTTCCAAAGTCTCAGGGCGACAACAGAGAAGGCCCGTCCCCGGGTGGCCACCAAACGACATGAAGGTAGCCACAGATGAGCCTCCCCTGATGAACGTAGTGGACGATGGGGATCATGCAGAAGAAGACACTCTCTTAAGTACCGTGGGCCTAAGCTGTTTAGCCTAGACCCTCTATGATTGGTTTATAGGCAGTCGTAGAATCACCTATTTTGCAATAATAAAAGTGAGCATGTTTATTGGCTCCTGCCTCATTAGTATTAATATTTTTAAGATATGGGGCTTTTCATTTGTCTGGGGCTACTGTTGCTCACCTTGCAACTCTTAAAGCAGCAGGGATCAACAGAAGGAGGCAGCAGGCACACAAAATGGAGGAAGAGACAACATGGATGATTGAGAAACATAAGGTGAGTGCCTCCCCCTTTGCCCATATACATGATCTGCCCCTTATCTAGCTGAGACCCTCAGTGTTCTAAACCTATGTTTACCTTGGATGTGTAACCTAGAGGGAGGGGAACAGGTTGACAGAGTTTTAGGGGGAAAGTGGTTGGTAGTAGGAAAAAGCTAAAGCACTATCTGCAGTCTTGCATACTGTAAAGCAGGGCTTTCTTAACCTTGGGTCCTCAGATGTTGTTGGAATACAACTTCCATCATCCCCAGCTACAAAGGCCATGGCTGGAGATGATGGGAGTTGTAGTCCAACAAAATCTGGGGACCCATGATTAATAAATCCTGCTTTACAGTGTCTCCCTCTGAGAGTACTGTGAAATAGAGAAGGGAGTGTTGAGGTAAATGCACATGGCACTGTAGTATAAGATGCACTTTCTCCATTAAGGAACTCTGAATTTTATTTATTTTTCTTCTAGATTCCACTTTGGAGAAATTTCATTGAAGTCCTAAACCAGAGCAATCATCCCAATGCAATGCATGATTTGAGAAGAGGACCTCAGCTGATACGGGAACATAAGAAACTGCCTTATACAGACAATTGTTTCAACTAGCTTAGTATTGTCATCACTGATTGGTAGTGGCTCTCCAAATTTTCAGGCAGGAGGCTCTCCCAGCCCTACCTGGGAGGGACAAGGATTGAACCTAGGACATTCAGAGACATTCTGCATGCAAGTATTCAACTTGGGACATTCTGCATGCAAGCATGCAAATGCTCTTCCACTGAGCTGTATTGCCCATCTTGTACCAATTGCATGTACTCTCCCATCCAAATGCAAACTGAGGCAGACACTGCTTAGCAAAGGAGACAATTCATGCTTGCTACATTGAGACCTGCTCTTCTGTATAGGTGGAGGTGGTTGCTAAGCTAGGGATGTGCATGGATTCGGCGGAGGTGGTTTGAAGGTGGGGGGCATACCTTTAAGTGTTGGGGAGGGTGCCCTTACCCCTTCCATTGCATTTCCCCCACTGGCGCTCCATTTTAAAAGTCTCCATCGAGGTGGCAGCGTACATCCCTGCCGCCCCAGAGTCCTCGGCCGGAAGTAAAAGGAAGTATCCAGCGCGCAGATCACTGTTTAGCTGTTGGAAGTGCGGATCTTGCTCCCACATGATCCCTGCTGCTCCATGCAGTGCGGATCGCTCTGAGACCAGGATTTGTTGTCCCTGCCTCCAAGAATCCCACAGTGCACTGAGCACCAAGCACAGTGCACTGGGGGGGGGGGGGTCCCCCAGGTGATGGGCACTCTAGGCACCCATCTCTGTGTCAGAGATGACGCACATTCTTCAAAGCCGGGTTAAGGGCAAATTTGTGCCTTTAACCACGGCTCAGGGCTGGCTGTGGTGCATGGATCCTGATGGTTCTCATGGGCCGCCAAGCCCAGGCATTTGTGGGAATGCCCTCAAGGTACATGCATTTCCTCACCCAGCTATGAACAGAAGCTTGCTCTGCACAGAACGTCTTCTAGCTAGGTCACATTTTCCCATGGGATATGAATGTTTGTCCAAAGGAAGTTCTGAATTGTGAGCAAGAGTCGGTTTTTTTTTAACAGTTCTGTTTTTGGCTAACCAGTTTCAATAGGGAATGGTTTTCTTAGAGTACTCAAATGACATTGCCAATCTTCCAGAGGGCCTAAAATGTCCCTGAATGATTTTGTAGATAAAGCGTCTGTTTGTTCTTTTCACAAACATGTGGTTGTACACACAAATGCAGACATTTACCCACTGACTCACAGTGGATCCAAACAGTATGTGCTCTTCTTACTAGTTCAAACATGTCACTAACACTCTCTCAACCCTGTGGGATTAACCTCTGTCTGTCTCCTGTCTAGTTTAGACATCATCGCCTATTGCTAGGCAACAGGAAACAAGCTCTGATTTTGGCCTGATGGGCACTCTTACTGATGATGCAGGGAGACAGACAGATTTTTTATGAGCTCACTTGACCCTTCAGGATAGGAAGTGGAAACACTTGTTTTGTAGTAAATTGAGCAAAACAAGACAGAGACTTTAAGAGGGAGTGACAGGGAGGCTGGCTACATAGATAACAGGCATGCTGCATCATTCTGTGTATCATGAATGTTTGCCACATTCCCTAAAAACCAAGGTTTATCTGTGTCATTTACCGAACCCATGGAATGATTTATATAAGGCAATCTTTTTCATTCATACATATATATATATATATATATATATATATATATATATATATATATGATTTATACAAGTGAAAATTTAGATTTGGATTGTTGCAGATATTTGAAATTAGCTTTCAAAAAGCATTTTACTCAAATTTGGATTGTTGCAGATATTTGAAATTAGCTTTCAAAAAGCATTTTACTCAAATATTGGGGTTAAATAGACCCCAGACAAGTACTAGTTAAAAAGGAGATGTATTAACGGTTATTATTTATGTATAATGACACAGCAATGGGGGGGGGATTGGGGGTTTCTAAGACCTCCCCCCTTTCAACTCAAAAAGCCGGGTCTCACGATCAGTGAGACCCGGTTTGGAAAGGTAAGCGGAGAGAGTGGGCTAAGCCTGCTCTCCCCACAGACGAGTGGGGCGGGAGCCCTGGGCGGCCGGATCAGCTGCCCACACGACTGCCAGCTCCATGATGGAGCCAGTGGGGGCTGGGAGGATCGGGGGCGGCGCAGCCCCCGGAAGCTCCAGTATGCCCTGCGCGAGTGCGCAGGGCATACTGGAGGGACCCCCGGAGCTGGGAGGCAGCTTTTTGCCTCCCTTCCAGGGGTCTACTGATGAGTAGTCATGGCACGGAGCCGTGCCACAGCTACTCACGATTAAAAAACTCAGGTTTGCGGAGCACTCGCTTCGCAAACCCGGTTAGAGGGGAGGGGTTGTTTGGCGGGTTAACCACCGGGAGGCAACCAGTGGCTCCCAGGATCAGCCAAAATCGGCTAGGCTCCCCTAGCCCGATTTCGGCTGGTCATGGGAATAGCCTCAAAATCTCCAGGGAATATAGTTAAACATGGGTTACATCTCCTTATCTTAAATGTAAGATAGATATTTGTGCTTTTAAATTAGAATGTTCACCAAGTTTGGGGTCATTTAGAATGTGATTTATGGTAGAATAATATTTGGATCTTTTTTATTCCTTTTGGGAGTTAGTTCTGACCCCAAGCAATGCGGAGAGTCGCATCTTCTCAGGGCCAGCCTTAGGGTTTTTGGTGCCCTATGCAAAGCTTGACGTTATTTATTTTTTATTTTATTTATAATATTTGGTGCACACACACACATCCCCACCGAGAAGTGTGGAACTTCAGCTTTAACGTGAGCTGCTCAGTCTGCTTTTTCGTGAGGTTGAATGACCAACCCACATGGATGCCCAGAAAATAACCAGCCCACTCTTCTTTGAGGATACTATGGGAGATGGTTCCCAGTCTATTTGTGGGGCAAAACTCTAACGTTTCAGAGATTAATAGATGTTGCTGTTAATTTGGAAATCTAATCTGACCATTTGTTTCTGGAAATGAATGCTGAGGCAGGCAACTCATATTCAAGAGAGGGAATGCGACTAGCTGTTTATTAGGGGCTGGGGTGCAATGAGCAAAGATGACTCTATTTTGGTGGGGGCAGAATGTGCAGGCCCTTTGGGGAGCTGAGTGCCATATTACATCTTATATTCTTACATCACCGTGCAGTATTTCTGGGGTGCAATATAAGAGGCAGAGGAAATAATTGGCACAGTGCTATATTCTGGAACTTTATGTGATTCCCCAGGAACTGGTGTCCTAGATGACCATCTAGGTCTGCCCAGTGGGAGGAGAGCTGGTCTTGTGGTAGCAAGCATAATTTGTCCCCCTTTGCTAAGCAGAGTCCATGCTGGTTTGCATTTGAATGGGAGACTACATGTGTGAGCACTGTCAGATATTCCCCTCAGGGGATGGGGCTGCTCTGGGAAGAGCATCTAGGTTCCAAGTGCCCTCCCTGGCATCTCCAAAATAGGGCTGAGAGAGACTCCTGACTGTAACCTTGGAGAAGCTGCTGCCAGTCTGTGAAGACAATACTGAGCTAGATAACCTATGGTCTGACTCAGTAGAAGGCAGCTTCCTGTGTTCCTAGTGGACAGGCCAGCCCTGTATTTTCTTTTAGAAGAAGAGGGTTGTCAAATTATTGTTTTTTAAACAGATTTTGCTCCTCTGCTTTTAAGAATGGGCTCATACATTAGATATACTAAGCAGATGCAGATAAATCAGGTATGGGCTATTTGGTACTTCTAGGACATACCCCTCAATGACATGAAGCCCTTAAAGCATACTGCAAGCTCCTCGGCTTCTGCTCTTTCCCTCTGGCTGCTCCCAGGTGTGGGACATGAGTAAGTGCCAATAGACAGACTGTCTGTCTTTTTTTAGCCTAGTTATACTTGGGGGCTTTTCAAACATTTTTTCCCCTTGATTTCCAGATATTCAGTGTAGCAAAGTCAGTGAACCCCTTGATGAAGGAGACTCTTAAATATCCTGCTAACAGTCTACATTTCAGTAACTGGAGGTGATTCATCACATGCCAATGCTGGTTGTCCATCACCCAAGCTTTCATCAAGTATATAAGCAACAATATTTAAAGGGGGAACCATGCCCTGAAATAAAACCCAGGAATAGGGTTGGCTCTGAAATGTTAAGGGGAAAGTAGCCCAGTGAGAAGCAGAGGCCACATTGGGGGGCAGGACTGAGAGAAGAGCAGGACGGCAGTGAGTGAAACAGGCCACAAGAGACGGTTACAAAGAGTTTTCTCCCTGCATCTGTACCCACTTGGAACCCGTTAAAGGCCTTGGGGAAAGGATAGGTGAGGCTTTCATTTTCCACTCCCATCGCCTCTGGCCAAAATAACCAGCAGCCCAGAAGCAGTGGTGGTTTGTAAAGCTATTTGCCAGTAAGAACCACAGATCACTGTTGCTGCTGGCCATTCAGGAGGGGAGAGGACTTGCCCCCATTATTTGTAATTATGGAGGCAGAGAGTGCCTCGGTCAACACTGTGCAAGGGGAGGTGGTGTAGCAGAGTGGCTAAGAGGCCAAGCTACAAATCAGGACTTTCCTGGTTCAAATCTCACCTGTACCTTGAAATCACTATGGAGGCCTTAAGACAGTCAAACTCCCTCTCAGCCCCACCCCCATTTGCAATATGGGGATAACAAAGGACCAGATCAGATGATACTTTTCTGACCCATGCTATTAGAAGGGGGACATGTCGAGTGCGTATCTGTTGTGACTTTTCACAGACATCCTGACATCCTTCTAGCATGTTCCTTTATCACATGTGAGGAGCTGATTGTCCAAATAACCCTTCTGCATGCACTGAGAGGAAATAGAGCTTGTGGAATGCATGCAGATTTGTGGTTTGGATTATTCTCCTCCTCTTTGCAGTAAAGGAATGCTGCAGGAGGACATTGTGACATCCACAAAAGATATCACAATGGGCATGCTCTCAGTGCACCCTCCTTTTAATTATGTGGGCAGGTTCTGTGAGGAGAAAGTATCATCAGAACCAGCCCAATGATGTATTAACTTGCAGCGTTGTTGCAAGGGAAGCAACAGAATAATTCATGTGATGGGCAAGTAGCCAATCAGCAGCTATGGACTTGCACAGGGCCGACTGAGGGACCACTACCACTGCCTCCCAATGGCTACAAGTAAATTCTGAAATTCCCCTTCCCCCTCAATCACGCCACAGTGGTGGCTGGTGGTTTCTCCTCGTGAGGAACTAGAACATTTCACCAGATGCTGCTGTCAAGAAGTAGGGGTGTGCAGAACCTGTTCAGATCAAAACTGGTTCAGTTTGAACTGGCCCCCAAAAGGAGGCCTGCCTGAGTTCAAACTGAACCGGGCGCAGTTTGGATCAAACTGCTTTGGCCTGGTTCGCCTGGTACAGCTATGCTTGTAAGGGGGAATCTGCTGAGGCGCTGCTGCAGAACCACCGTAAGGTGCCCTCTTGCCTGCTCCCCCGCCTGCCCCTCAAACTCCTTTATCGTTAGAGAATCCTCTTTGCTTTTAAAGGGTCATCCTTACCAGATTCCCCTTTACAAGCAAGCACTGTTCCCTCTAAGGCGTGCGCATGTGCACATGGTCATAGGTTTTTGGATGTCCACTCTGTTCAATTTAGATCCTGCTCAGGTTGATTCAGGAAGGCCCCATTCTGAATGCAGGTGCGCACACACTGCCTTGATACTGCCACCCAGAACAAAACTCATTCTGCACAGAGATGAAAGAAATTAGAGGGACCACTGCCATGCCGACCAGGTTTGACAATACAAACTGAACTGCCAGCCGGTTCTAATGAACTGGTTTGCGGACTGGTGCTTCAGTTCAAATTGGGTTCAAATTTGAATCAAAATGCCATAGTCAGTTCCGTGCACTAGGGGTGTGCACAAGACCAGCTGGCCCGGTTAGGTTTGAGTCTGAACTGGACCCAAACTGGACTGGGCCAGTTCAGTCTGGCACCCCCCCCCAAACCCCTGCTGGTTTGGTTTGGGGGAGTTTCATGAACTATTTTTAAAAAATTAGTACTTACCCCCTCCGGGGGCAGTGTTCCCTCTAACAGGGATTCCCAGATATTGTTGACTACAGCTCCCAGAATCCCCGTGCAATGGCTTTTGCTTGGGGATGATTATGGGAGTTGTAGTTTCCCATAACATGGGAATCTCTTTTAGAGGGAACATTGTCCAGGGGATTTCTCCAAGGCCACGGGGGGTGGGTAAGTCCACAGAGGTTCCCCTCTCCCACCAGCCTCTGTTAGGCTGCAGATCACCCCATTTGTGTGGTCATTGGCCCATTCCAGGCCTCATCCCCATCATGATGGCCATTTTGGACACTGCTGCGCTTGCCCGATGGGGCTCTGTGTGGCCTGGGTCATGACAGGAATGGGCCGGAGACTGCCTGAACAGAGTGGTTTGCAGCATAACAGAGGCCAGTAGGGAAAGGGGGAACCTCTGTGGACCCCACCCCCCTGGTGGCCTTGGAGAAGCCCTCTGGAGGGGGTCAGTACTAAAAAAATATTTTAAACTGTTCACAAACCCACCCACCCTGAATGGCTGGGGGTGGGGTGGGGGTGGGGGGTTCGGTCTAGTCCGAAACCGAACCAGGGCATGTTCGGTTTGACACCAGACCCTTGAAACAAACAGGTTCATGGTCAAACCTGTTTGGACACCCCTACTGTGCACAGCCCTATCGAGAAGGGCTTATTTCCTAGGAGGATAAACAGGTTGGTAACCTACCTCCCACCCCATCTACACCCATTCGTTTTCACCTCACCATTACACTCTCACAAAGCCATATAGCCTTAGTTAGGAATATTGGAAGCTACCTTATACTGAATCAGACCATTGGTCCATCTAGCTCAGTATTGTCTACACAGACTGGCAGTGGCTTCTCCAAGGTTACAGGCAGGAGTCTCCCTCAACCCTATCTGGAGATTCCAGGGAGGGAACTTGGATCTTTTTGCATTCATGCATGCAGATGTTATTCCCAGAGTGGCCTCATCCCCCAAGGGGAATATCTTAAAGTTTTCCAGGGGCAGATCTTATCTATGGGCAAAGAGGGTGATGCTCATCTTACATTTATCAGTCTGACATGATTCTCTGCCTCTCTTTTGTGTGCCTACTGCCTCATTCTATTGATCCCTTATGCTCTTGCCTGCAGCCTCCTGCTGCTTTAAGAGTTGTGAAGAGTGTGTAGAAAGTAGCACAGAACAAATGAAAAGCGCCATATCTTTAAAATATTAATAAGGCAGGAGCCAATAAGCATGCTCACTTCTATTTTTGCAAAGTGGGCATTCCTAGGATCACCCTATAAACCATTCAGCAAGGGACTATGCTGATTGTCTCCTCAGGCAGCCAATCAGAATGCCCAGAAGGTGGGAATTTTTTTCTTTTAACTATTCAGAAGAATCCAATCAGCATTTCGGTTAGAGAGGTAGGCTGACTGGCTGTTGGTAAGTCTGATCTCTTGCTATATTCCTTACTTGTGGGTTTTTTTTGGAGGGGAGGAATGCAACCTCTGTTTTCTCTTCCTTGTTTTCTGGTCTGATCAAAATATTATGCAAAATATTATGGCCCATTCCCAAAATGATATGCCATAACCCACTGCAAGGAACAGCAAACCATAAAACTGGACTAATTAGATTAGAAACTGGCATAAGAAGTCAGAAAGTTCTTTTAGGGCATATGCATAGATTTCTGAGTTCAAACTGCTTTTAAAATAATTGAAATAATTCAAATAATAAACCACTTTCCATGTGGGTGTAGTGTATGTAGAGAAGGAATGGATTCTGTTGGAAGGGAAATTTTCCATTTCCATTTGCTCTGCAGAGAGCTAACCAGGTTTTTTTCTGGATTGTGGCCTGTATCTGTAACATTAATATGTCCACTGGGGGTTTCGGTTCATTGGGCAAGGATTCATGAAGTGATCTCTATTTAAAAATAAAACAAAAAACAGGTAAGGTGGTGAGCACTCAAGGTGGGCAGAGAGTGGCACTCAGCTCTTCAGCAGGAATGGAGTAGGGATGGGAGAGGGTATCCCCATGCAAATTTGCTTCACATGGTGTCCTCTAAGTTATTGGAGATGGTTCATAGCTGCAGCATTAAACATTGAAAAACCTGTGGTTTTCTATTACGTATGTATGCATTTCTGAAGTAGTAGGCAGAGATGCCATTGTAACTTCAGAATGCATTTGTTTTTCACTTTTGTAGCTGGTCTCTGGTTTTTCCTGTGGCGTATATAGATGTATTTACTTTTGCATGTATAGCCTCTGCTTCCTCCAAGGACATAAGAATGGATCAGGCCAAAGGCCCATCTAGTCCAGCATCCTGTTTCTTACAGTGGCCTACCAGATGCCTCTGGGAACCTACATGCAAGAGCTAAGGGCATGCCCTCTCTCCTGCTGTCACTCCCCTGCAACTAGTATTTAGAGGCATCTTGCCTCTGAGGCTGGAAGTGATGTATAGGTGGCCTATAGCCCTCAGACTAGTAGCAATTGATAGAAGCCCAGAGAGATGCACATGGTTACATTTATCCTCCCAACAGTCCTATGAGGAATGTTATTCTGAGAGATAAGTGACTGTCACCCAGTGAGTTTCATGGCTGAGTGGGGATTTGAACTTGGATTCCCCTGGTCTAGCTCAGCACACTAACCACTGTACTACTCTGGCTCAGAGTTCTTTTTTTGTTGGTATTTATTAGTAGTAGTATTCATTTTTGAAATAATTAGAAACAGTTGCCCTGGTGACTCTGGAATGCATTTACTCTCCACAGAAGCATCCTTTTGTAGCTAGTCTGTGCTTTACTTGTGGCTTGTACACTTATTTTCATCTGTGTGTGTGTATGTGTGTCTGTGTCTGTGTGTGCTTGTGTTTTGATCCTGCCATGTTAGATACAAATCTGCACACTAATGTAGTTCTGTTAAGGAACAGATGCTTTGCATACCTCTCTGTATCTCTGCTTATGAGTAATTGAGATTGCTCTGTGTGTGTGTGTGTGTGTGTGTTTGTATTTTGATCCCACTTGTTAGCTACAAATCTACACTTTGCCGGTTATTGCTAAGGCACCCACCTAGTCCTGGCTCCACCTCCACAGCTGCCTACAATTGGCTCCTCCTCTCATTACCTGTAGCTCCACCCATAACCTGCCTTGCCTAGCACCCCCACCCCAGAAACCACCATCTGACACTGCAGTGTTCATATGTAGTCTCCCATCCAAATGCAAACCAGGGAGGACCCTGCTTAGAAAAGGTGACAACACCAGACCAGCTGTACTCTAAGTTGCTATTTTAGGAGGTGGCAAGCCTTAGCTCTAGACTAAAAGAAATGTGCAAAATACATTGACACTGAAGGCAACATTTGAGCTTGGATTTCCAAGTGCAAAGAGGTACCGAGCAAATCCCCAGGTGCCTCTTCTGTCAAGCAAATGGAAGAACTGGAAAGGGCAGGACAAAGAAATCTAGCCATTTTCATTCACCCTGAATACCAATTTCCATCTTCCAGAGACGGAAGACAAGGAAAAATATCCTAATGTAAACTGACACAGAGACCAATGCACAGCAGTTAGCATTAATTATGTATTACACAAAGCAATATAGATAGAGAGGAATGGGAGGTGAAGGGGGACCTCGCAACACTATTAATAATGAAAGGGAAAATTTGTAAACTCTCTACAAGGAATAATTTGCATAGCAATATAAACATGGCCCATAATGATGAAAAGCGGGAAATGGTGCTATGATTTTTTTTGTTTAAAAAAAGCCCCCAAAAACTGAGCCACAGCTTTAAACATTTAAAGCAATGATTAAATTATAAGTACATGCTCTCTATTATAATTTGCAGGGAAGGAGTATTTATACTTTACTAGGTGACTGCAAGTTGCAAGATATAATAATACAAGTGGCCTAAAAGTTCGACATCTTCTAATAGACATTGCCTGTGAAACTAAAAAGAATTTTTTGGATGCCCTTGTATGAATGCCACTGCTTTGTGGCCATGGCTACATACAGTATACTCCAGCGGCCCCAGTTTTTCAGGAATGGCTACTATGGCCTTGATGCTTTCTCTGCTGTCTAAACATAACGTGCCAGTGCACTCCTTGCCTCCTTCAGTCAGGTGCTTGGGCAATGATTTTTCCAACAATGGAATCTAGATTCTTAAGAATAGTTCTCACACTCAGAAAAAACATTTGTGGGCCTAAAGGGCAATCGAGACATGATGGGAGAGTCATGATCAAAATCTCCTTGGCTTGAAAAAAAGGTTATTACTACTTCCTCTGGGGAACTCAGGGCAGCCTACATGGGCTCACATAACACACTTTGCTCCATCTGCCTAGCAGCGGAGTGTCTGTATAGTTGTACAAGAGTACTCTCGCACAAGGTGCTAGAATTGCACAAAAGCAGTTGCACAATAGAGGGCCATTGGAAATAATGGCCCTCTATTGTTTATCAGCATTTGGTTCATGCAATTCTTGTGTCTTCCACAACTGCACCCACATTCTGTTGCTAGGCAGATGGAGCACAGCACACGGTGAAGTGAATTAGTCTGAAAGAGAAAGAAAGAGGTCATTCTCACAACCATGAGAATTATGGGAGCAGTAGGGAAGGCAGGATCCAACCTTCCTGCTCTAACATGACATGAGCATCCTCTAGGCTCTGCCACTCACAAACATGAGAAGCATGGCGGCAAGCTCCAGAGCTCAGAGAGAAGGGGAAATACTTATGCTGGGTCCTTCCATGAGCAGCGGAGTGTCCACCCTCTGCATCACATCAGCTCCACTCTGCCTGGCCCCTCTTCCCCCACAACTCTCTGATTAACATGGCCGCCCGGGATGGAGCTTCTGGGTCAATACACAAAAATCAGACTTTCTATAAACCTTATAAAATCATGAATCACACAGTGGTCTTAGAATTACATAGATCTGTAGAGCACACCTATAAATTAATAGATCACTTAACATTTGCAAGGTTCTAAATCATAAAAATGCAGAAGCATTCATTTGTGAAGTTTATTTTTTAAAGATTTAAGCTGATATCCTAACCAAGTGTGCATCTGAGGGCTGCACAGCCCTTAGGGACATCGTTTCTCAGTGACACAGAATATTTCTGGGGGAAGGAGAGGCAGATGAAAATCCCACCTTTGCATGATAATGTTTGCACAATTCATGCGGCTGGTGATCATAGCAGGATCCTTGTTCTCTATGGATGAGTGAATCAATAAAGAGTGCAATGGGGAATGGGTGGAATGTACTTCTCCATGTCAGATATGACAGGTGAGTCTTCACACATCCGCTTCGCAGAGCAGCCTCCACCGGCAAAGCCCATTGCTGGCTCTGCTCAATTCTTCACAGCTGGAAGTTGCTTTTGTGCAAGCGGCTGATTCCTCTCAGTGGGCTGAGACTTGATTTTCAGGAAAGCCCTCTTGGGAGAGGATGTCAAACACAGGCCAGGGAGTGGTGGGGAGGAGAGAGAGGAAAGAAAAGACGTGGTTACAGGCATGATCAGAAAAGCAATAATGAAAAGTGGAGTGAGCAAGGCAGCAGTGGGAGTTTTCTCATCAATCCTGGGTCCTGTTGGGCCAGCGGCCTCTCTGGTATGTCTAGGGATGGTGTGCGCTTTAACAGCCTCCATTTACTAATGCAGTAATGACCTGCTGGAGGAGGATTTTGGCCGCTGTGCTAATTGCATTCCTCCACTGCACAATAACTTAGCACATTATTAAGATTCCATGGAATGGGCCCAGGGGAATTCATCTCTCTTCACCAACTCCTTCCCCCACCTCCACCTCATCTCTCTCACACATCCTGGTTCTCTCCCTTCCCAAGTCCAGCAGGGAGGCTTGGGAGGCTAAAAAGCAGACAAGCCATCCATCATTTAAGAGGCCAGAGAAGTGACAATTTACCCTTCAATTAAACACTGCAGGGATGATGCTCTTCTTCTGGACGAGAGGCTCCTGAAATATTCACCAGTTTCCCGCAGCAGTTTCAGGCTCATTGGCTTAATTTTGTTCCCTACCATCTCTGTGTGCTCTTTGTGTTAGTTGAAGTCACAGACAGTTCAAGGAGGCACTGTGGTTAAGTAAACAGAGCACTGGGTGTAGGCATGATGAGGCACACCTAAATTCAAAGGCAAGGCAGAGACAGAGGTCAGGTTCACACAACTGTTTCTCTCTGGGATATTTTGTCCAACCCTGTTTGACTCTTTACAGTCAATCTAAGTTGTATGATCAAGAAATGTCACCTGGGCCACAGTGGAGAAGTGGACTAAACCTGCTTCTTACACCCTGACAATGGGGTCGTGAGGAGTGTAGGGAGCAGGTTTAATCCACTCTCATCAAAGTGGTGCCCTTGAGTGTACCCCGTGTTTTCTCCCATATGAATGGATGACCGCCACTCACTCCCATGAGCAAATTTAAAGCCCTATATTTCTAGGCTCTCCACTCACTCCTCACACTGGATTACCGATCCCCCACTAACAGGGATCCTGTGGAGATGTACGGTCTCCCCAAGAGGTCATTGCAGGTTCTTTTTCTACTCGCACCTCATCCAACAACTTAACAGGATTTTACTTACTAGTATCTTATTATTAATGGCTACCAGTCGGAGGGCTGTGGTCCACCTCCAGCCTCAAAGGTAGGATGCCTCTGAGTACCAGTTGCAGGGGAGTAATGGCAGGAGAGAGGGCACGCCCTCAACTCCTGCCTGTGGCTTCCAGCAGCATCTATTGGGCCACTGTGCGAAACAGGATGCTGGATTAGATGGGCCTTGGGCCTGATCCAGCAGGGCTGTTCTTATGTTCTTATGTATATAAAATTGGCAGAAGCTTTGATTTGGTAGTACTTAGTTTGCTGTCAAGTTTACATGTAAAGATTTAGCAGCAATCATTCACATGTCAGCATGTGCAGAACGTCTGCACTGGAGCAACACTTTGATCAAGTTGTTAAGTGGCTCCTTTCTAAACTAATCCGTGTGGAATGATTAGGCAGAGCATTGGCCGCGAACAAAAGGCACCATAGCTCCATTCATGCATTATAGCCCTGTTCAGACGTTCAAATGAAAAATGTTGAGCCACATTTACAGTACTAAACTGGGCCAGAAGTCCCGCCCCAATGTGTCACTCACCCCCTCGACCTCACCGCTCATGGTTATGCCTGTGTTTGTCTGCACAGGAAGATGCTGTAATAACTGTGATGGGAGGCTTCAGAGGGAGGTGCTTGTCTGCAATGGGAGGTGCTTCTGTGATTGGCAGCCTGGGGCAATCTAGGCTACTGATCACAGTAGCACCTGCCACCACTGTTATGATATTTCCCTATGCAGACAAATACCACTGTAATCGTGAGCGGCTAGGTCACGGGGGTGAGTGAAGTGCTGGGGGTGGGACTTCAGACCTACTTGGGCACTGTAAGTGGGTTCGGACGTTTTTCATCTGAAAATCAAAACAGGGCTTATGTTATATGAGTGCACAGATATCTGTACAGATTTTGTGTGTATGACTGTATTTTCATTCATTTAAAAAGTGAACCCTGGTACAGGCCTCTCAAATGCAGATAAAAAGTGTATTGCTGTACCTATCTTCAACATGACATGAATAACTGTATCTGCATACAGTTCCATACCCATGTATACTTTTACTGTACACTCGTCGTATGCATATATATGGTTTCTTGTGCAGTACATCGGCCACTATCCCCAAGAGGCAACCACAGGGCCAACATAAGGACCATTATTTCTCAGGAACAGATTTCAAAAACAGGGACTGTCCCTGGTGGGTAGGGGCAGCAGGAGCCTGTGAGACACACCCTGAACACATGAGACAAGGCATCATCACGGAGAGTGTTTAATGGCGGTGGCACACACAGGAAGTGACCTGGTGCTGCAACTGGCTGTGTGGTACTGGCACTGCAGCCAGAGAGTAGCTGACAGCATATAGGGGTGGCACAGGCAAATGACATCATCATCCCATGCTGGGTACTTGTAGCCATTCCTTGTGCATGGCAGTTGCACCATGCAGCATGATGTGGGCCCAGCTTGGCCCAACCTCCACCCCGCATCTGTATCACCCTTATGTACTAGAAGCCCCTGCCCAGCCTTGGCCATCACTCAGCACTGCTTTCAACCACCTCTTTCTGCAGGCGTTAAGCAGCCTTTGTCATCCGGAGAAGGTACGCCAAAGATGGAAACTAAAAGTAATGGTCTGTGCCCCCTTCTTTTCCTTCTGCAGTTGAAAGACCCTAAAATATTACTGAACTGATGAGCACAGGACTGGCCCACATGTTGGGGGGCTGGGCTTGGCAAGGCTGCCTGTGACTCTGGTTTGATGGAGACTGAGGGGGGCAGGGTGGAAAGGTCAGGGGAAACTGTCTACATAAAATATTTCAAGCATGATACCAATACCCTTAAGTGTTTTAGAAAAGCTTTTCAATAATAATAAGTTCTTTTGATGGGCAATTACTTCCTGTCTGTAGCCAACATTACATTGGCTGCACGTATAATAGATGTCACTCAGTGCCATTACTTTTCAAGCATAAAAGTTTAATGTGTTGCAAGTTTTTTAAAAAATGCGAAAAGTTATCTACTTGGAAGACACTCCGCTTTCTGTGGCCGTCTGATCATGCTCAGGTGTAGACATGAAGATGGTTTGGACTCCCCCCAAAGAAGCTCATTAATGTATTAGTCACAAATGGGTTCCAAGGCTAGCTGACCTCAGTTTCTACACTTCCTCTGTGATCTTCTTCCAAACTCTGCATCAGCTACAGAAAATACCCAGAAAGAAAAATGGCAAAATGGACAAAAAATTATGTTTTCTTTAGAAAACAGGACTCATGCTGCTTCTCAAATACCATGGCTTAAATTTGGCTTTTAGGAACAGCAATGTGAGCATATTTCTTGTGCCAATCAGATGTGAATGGTAAAAGCAAAAGCTTCCTGAAATTCTGCCCATCCAGCCACTTAAATGTCACCCTTTTCTGGTCATTTAATGCAACATATCCCACTATTGTTAGAGTAAAATGGATGACTAGGTAGGGAATATAAGGTGGTAGGGATATAAATGCAGGAAATTGCATTTTATGAACATTTTTAGTTCTGTGAAACGCACATGTGCACGCACGCACACACCTTCAGAAAGTTTTAAGGTGTTTTTCCCCACACTTCATTTGACAGTGTGTGCTGCAGAGGGGTGTTCCACTTTCTGATACATTCAGGCAACCTGTGTCCATGCATGTGTGCATATGTATGCATGCACACACACACACACACACACACTCTATTCAGATGTTCGTAGCAGTGTTCCTGTGGTTCTCTTTGCAGTGCTAATCAGCTGAAGCTTTGGTGCTCTTTGGTGCTTTGTTTGTTTGTTTGAATCCCTTGTTCCTAGTAATAGTAACATCATCACACAACAAATTTGATTAGTCTGTGTTGTTGTGCCTGTGTAACAATTCGGGAACCACTGCTCCCACCCCGAATTAGCTTCATTTTCCGTCAGTGTTGTCATCAGATCTGATTGGTTATGTGATGATGTTACTATGAGGGTGGACTCTTTTTCAAACAAACATATACCGGTCCAGGGGAGATGCTGGCAAAAAGGACTGTGAAGAGAAGGAAACTGGCACAAAGTTTTGTTTGTCACAAGGGAAACTTTTCAGCTGCCCCCCCCCCCAGCTGCTTTTTCACACTGAAAAATTTCACTTGAGAACATTCACCTCAACTGTAGTTATACATACTTTAAGGGCAGTTTAATGCAATCATTAGCACACCTTAGAGTGGAAGAGATGGATTTGAAAGCTATTGAGTCTGCTGTGGCTGTATCTACCTTTTGATCATGAAGGAGGTTTTTCCAGGTTGAGTCTCATTGCACTGCGGTTGTGCTGACCCCTGCGATTTCCCCAAATGTGGTAAACAATACTGTATAATTTGTCCTGCAATTGCATGTCACGTGGAACCATGGATTCAATGGACCCGCAGTTCTGCTATCCGCTCCCCCACTTTCCTGCCCACATTTGGATGACAGGGAGAGCATCCTCCTTGCAGTCAGTGAGACTGCAGAGAGGAGGGAGAACTGGCTGTTCAGGCTTCCTTCTTCCATGAAGGACAACCCGCACAGCCAATCATTCCTCCCTCAACTCCAGTTCCAGAGGATGTAGCCTGCAGTTCCAAATTTGGATGACATGCAGGCTGCATCCAACATCAGATTGCGGCAATGAAACTCACTACAACCTGAGGGTTCAGACTGGAGTTTCTAATCTGAATCCTCGGTTTCGTCACCATGCCAAATCACATTTCCTCTCATTTGGAGGAACCACAGAACCATTGTCCCATTCAACTGCAGCTCCATGTCACGTGTGAATGAAGCCTATATGTAAGGCTAAGATTTTTTTTTTTTTTAAACCCACATTTTTTTTCTCACAATAAGCATTGCATAGCAAACCACTAACCAATCAGGATATCCAGACTTGACTTCTGCAATGCGCTCTATGTGGGGCTGCCTTTGTACGTAGTCCGGAAGCTTCAGTTGGTACAGAACACGGCGGCCAGGTTGGTCTCTGGGTCATCTCGGAGAGACCACATCACTCCTTTGTTGACAGAGTTACACTGGCTGCCAATAGGTTTCTGGGCAAAATACAAAGTGCTTGTCATAACTTATAAAGCCCTAAATGGCTTAGGCCCTGGGTATCTAAGAGAAGGTCTTCTTCATTATGATCCCCACCACGCATTGAGGTCATCCAGAGAGGTCCGTCTCCAGTTGCAGCCAGCTCAGCTGGTGGCCACACGGGGACGGGCTTTCTTGGTTGCTGCCCCAAGACTGTGGAATGCACTCCCTACTGAGATACGATCCTCCCCATCTCTGACCATTTTTAGAAAGCATTTGAAAACCCACCTCTTCACCCAAGCTTTTTCTGGATTTTTTTTTTTGGGTTAAATTTCAAGGTTTTAATTCGTGGCTGGTTTTTAAATTGTTAAATTGTTCTAAGTTTTCGTATATATGAAAACTTGTTTTATACTATGTAAACCACCCAGAGATGAAAGTTTGGGGCAGTGTACAAATGTAATAAATAAATAAATAAATAAATATCTTTTTAGATTTTTTTACACACTCACAAACAATTTTGCTGCTTTGCTTAGCCAAAGACAATAATTTTAGGATTGTGTTTCCTTCAGGTGGCCCATTTAATGATATTTATTTATTATTTATTTATTAGATTTATATACCGCCCTTCCAAAATGGCTCAGGGCAGTTTACAGCACAATAAAAACAATTAAAACAAGTTAACAATAAAAATCAAACTATTAAAACACAATAAAACCAATTAAACAGCTAAAAACCCTGAAAATCAGGGCAACAATTAAAACATTTACAACAGTTAGTCAACCATTTAAAACTCTGGAAGGCCAGATAGGTCAGATAGGGCTCTCCTGAAGGACAGTAATTATATCAAATTTCAAATTTCTGCGGGAGTGCATTCCACAGCCCAGGAGAAGGCCCACCTCTGAGTCGCCACCAGATGAACTGGTGGTAACTGGAGACGGACCTCCTCAGATGACCTTAATGTGTGGTGGGGATCATGTAGAAGAAGGTGCTCTCTTAGATAACTCTGATAAGACAGAGTGCTTCAGCATAGGGGCATAGCAAGGGGAGAGAGGTCCCATGTTCAATACACGGGTAGCCTCCCCTCTCCCCAGGGTGCCCCCCAGGGGTAGCACATGTACTCACACATGTGTGACCCCCTCACACAACTCCACCCATCTTTCTTCCATCAGCTCCCTGAAGCAGGGCACAACAGGTTATTTGAACCTGTCTGCTCTATTACAGCTCTGCCCCTGCTTGAGCATCATTTCTCAGAATTCAGTACACATTTGTACATTATGATCCCAGACCCAGCACCACGCCGCAACTGTGGGACAAGCTGGCCAGTTCAGAAGATAACACAGGGTGGAACGAACCTGTGACCCCAGGTAAGCCTGTGCCACCAAGACCATCCGCATCAAGACAACCAGGGAAAATTGAGCCAGCACCTCCACCACCACATGAGGACACAGCCCTGTCTTTGTCCTCTGACCCTGACTTCAACCTCTGCTGATCCTAGTGGAGGCTCCCCCAGTGCCGCTGGAGCCAATGCTTAAGGAATTGGGCAAGACCCTTTAAGAAACAGAGCCTTCACTAGTAAAGGGGTGGAACCAATTCACTCTGCCTGGGCAGCAGTCATAAAAAACAGCAATCTCCTCCAAGAAGCAGTTGGAGCAAGTTCCTTTTTATGTTGCTATACCCAGCTCTTGACTTCCTGCTCGGAGTTGTTGGAGGGATAGTTCATTTAACTGTCCCTGATTGCAGCAGAATGGCTCAGGTGAAGAGACTACACTGCTCATTAAGAGTCGGGAGATATGTAGTTAAGATTCAAAGTAAAGAAGTTTATTGGAGAAATACCAATTTGGATAGATAGCCTGCATCACTGCTGCCAGTTATCTCATGGTGATGGGGAGGAAAAAGTAGGAGGGTGTCTCTCTCAACTGAGAAAACGAAACCTGAGAATATCAGTCTACTAATTGAGGACTAAAGAGATGAGAGGTTGGATTTTGAGGTCAAAACTCAAAATCCTATTAAAATACCATGAGGTCATTCACACAATCAAAAACTGTGTCCCACCCAGATTTGGGGGCTCTGTGTGCTCCCAGTTTTTGGTTGTGTGGAAACAAGGTAAGAGGTAAACCTGGGTAGAAGTAATTGTGTGGAAGCAAGGTAGGAGGAAAAGCTACCCAGGTTTTCCTCCCCCAGTTTACAAACCTGGGTAGGCCACAGTTTTTGATTGTGTGAATGATCTCAGTGGCTGACATACCTCAGAATGTTATGCAATGTAAAGTTCACACGGTTATGCAAGTTCACTGAACAGTGCGAAAAATTTTAGAGTAGCTTAACAGTATAGCTATTTGAAATAATGGCTGTATTGTTGCACAACTCCATTTGTACAATGTTTGCATGTGCACATGAGCCCACTCGTGCAACTGCATGAATGTTTTGTTGCAACACACATGCACAATATTGCACAGTATTCAAACTGAATAAGTATGTCATGCAGTACAATCATATGTGTGCCTCTTCAGAAGTATGCCCCACTGTGTCCTGTGGTGCTTACTCCGTAGTAAGTGTGTGTAGGAATAAAGCCTCCAAGTGTCAGCTGATCTATATCACTGAATGCTTGGATATGTGAAAATCACAAAAAGTTCTTGCACAGACTTGCTTGCCTTTGGGGCTGATAGTTCACACAGAGGTCAGGTCTGGGATATTGAATCACTGTTTTCAGATAACTGTAAACACAGCAGAAGAGACAGTCCTCCAATGGTCTCACATGATAGTGTGCACAGTGTTGCTAGCTATGTGGAAAGTGTCAGTTACTTCATAGCCAAGTAAGTAATTTGAATATTGATTATAAAGATTAAGAGCATTAAACTGCTATTCACACATTTTAGGCAGTTATCCATTTTTAATTCCCTCCTGGTATAAAACGGTTGTGCTTCCCCGCATCCCCCCCCCCAAAGCATAATAGAACATTTTGCTTAATGGAAAGGCTTCTGTTATGTGAAATAATTCCAAGACAGCAGATCTTTTGCTGCCTCTCTTTGTTTGGGATTTGCACACCAACCTCTCTCTCCAATTAAATGAACATGTTTTAGTTTCTCCCCCCCCACCCCCTATTTTATTGCATTCCAGCATTTGCTTTGCACTTTATTCTGTGCTGAGACTATAATAAAGCACTTTACCTTAAACATGGCTCTAAAAATGCAATAGAATTCTAAAAATGGCAACAAGAGTATGTTAAAGCTGATAACTGTAACAGTCTTCCTTTTATTTCGATTCAATTTGGCTAGCAAGTGAATGATCACTTGATATCCAACCACATTTAACAGGAACATTCGCAATATCAGAACATTCACCCGCAACGAAGACACGGTTGCAGGTTCCTATTGCCACCTGCACATTTTGCCAATCTGATCTACTAACCAGGTTTGTGTGCTTGACTCCAGAAGAGGACCAACTAGCTCTTTGGGATGAAGAATGCGATTTAGTCAGCTCTCCCCACTAAACAGTCATCAGAGCTGCTAGCATACAGAGGCTTGGATTGAGGCCATTATGTCTACTTTCCAAAGACTTTTCTTTTTGCTTTGCCAACCGAATTATGTAAGGGAAAGTTTTGAACCCCAGATTATTCCAGAAGTATTTTAGTATGCCTTTTGCTAGAGGTCTTGGAGGCCTTTGTGTTTTCCTAAGATATGTGCAATTATATTTTGATTATTATTGCTTAATGAGGTTAATGAATTAATAATGATTCTTGCAAAGGTCTGAGCAGCAAAAATGGAAAAAAGAAAGATATCTTATTGTTTAAAAAGAACATCTGTCTAGATAATAGAGGAGCTAATAGCAAGGTAGCTGAGCTGACTTCAACATACAGTGACTTTCTGGACTGGTAAATTTCCCTCCTCCTACTTCATTGTTCCATATATGCTTTCCTTACATGAAGGGAGCTGGCAAGTCTCATAACATTTGCAAATTAAATACCCTGGCAGAAGAACAGGAACTGCAGTTCCTTTTTCTGTTCTAGCGGAATGTTTTTAATTTTTTTTTGCCTACTGTTTCTGGTAACTCTGGCTGGTGGCAGGACCTGCTTGTAACAGTAACCACATGTGGGACATTCATGGACAGAGAAGCCAAATTTAAAATTAGCCCCCCCAAAGTACTTTTTGAAGGCTGGGGGTGTTTAGAAGTCCAGAAACTTCTTTTTGGTGAAGGAAATGACAATGCATGTATTGGATTCCTATGCATAAAAGAAGTTTTTAGATGTTACTATGTAGATGTGCACTTGTAAATGAAATTACCATCAAGAACACAGCTTGGTCTGAAGTTCTTTAGCCTGGTGCAGACATTATGCTGTATGAGTGTACAGTTGTCTGTACACTCATGCATGTGTTTGTATTAATGCCTGTACCTGTGTTCATTTTAGAAGTGAACTTGTATACACAGGCCTTTCAAATGCATGGTACAGATAGGAAGTGTACTTCTGTACCTGCATTCAACATAACATGCGAATGACTGTACCTGTGTACAGACTAGGGATGTGCGCAGAATGGGATTTGCATTCTGTTCCGAGCTTGGAATGGAACGCAAATGCCTAGAACATTCCATCTGAACAACTGGGCGAGCAGGTTCTTCTGACGGAATGAGCTCAGAACATTTTGAGTGTTCTTGAAAAGTTCCAACTCGGAATGGGGTCATTCCTTTCTGAGCTCAAAACCAGCCCTTCATTGAAGGGGCATTCTGTTTCGAGCTCGAAACACTCAAAATGGCCCATTTGGGGTTGGAATATTTCGAGCTCAAAACATTCTGCCCATCCCTAGTACAGACCTGTACCTGTATACACTGTACGAGTGTCAAACGCAACATGTGAATGGGCCTTTTGTGATCACATGCTCTCAGGGTCAATACACACTTTATGCAGAGACAAAGCAGGTTTGCTGCCACAGTCCTTTCTGGACATTATTTGGTTTGAAATGAATTCTGCAGCAGCAGCCTCTATTTCTGACTTACGCACTACTAGAACATTCTCTCCCAGAAACTGCAGTAAAGAAGGGGAGGGGGCTCACAAGCAGGGGGCTCCTCCTCTTCCTGGCCCGATGTCTTTTTCAACTGATTCTCCTCCCAGCAGTGGTGGCCCACGACTGCCTTGCACCTTTGGCAGGATGTCAAGGCTCTCTATCCTCCCTTTTTCCAAACAGAGACGGCAGTAGCTACTGCTGCTTGATTCTGTACACACATGGAACATGTTGCACGGTAGCAACTATTGCTGCCACAGAGAAGGAAGAGAAGGCAGCAGCAGAGGTGACAGTGTGCGCATGGTAAAGATGAGGAGAACTGAGGAGCAGCTCTTTTCCAGGCAGTGGCTGCTCGGCTGGCAGGGGCTGCAGAATCAAGCAGGTGAGATTGTGGGTGGGGTGTGTGAAGCATGTTTCCATCTCGCCGGCAGGCGCGGGCCGTGAACACGCCTCCGGAGGGGTGGCGGGCGGTTTCTTTAAATGTAAATGGAGCCGGTGTTCCGTGCTGCCCTGCAGCCCCCGCAGCGGGGAATTGCCTCTGCCACTCACCTGGCCGCTGGTGGGGGCTCGCCTCCATGGGAGCCAGGTGAGTGGCGGCGGTGATTCCCCGCCGCAGGGGCTGCCGGGCATCACAGAGCACCAGCTCCATTTACACTTAAAGAAGCCTCCTCCCACCCCCGCCCCCGGCCCGCGCCTGCCCGCTGGTGCTTCACTGATTCACTGTTTTGAGGTGACTGCCTCACCTTGCCTGATAGAAGGACCATCCCTGTCTTCCAGAGGCACAACCACCTTTGCCTCCTCTGTCTCCTTCCTGAAACACCAACCAACCATCCTCATAGTCTGGAGAGATTTCCATGCTGTTTCATAGTATTCATGCCCATTACCCTGGCAACACACACCTTGCCTGACCAGGCATGCTCCATCACACTGACATGTCATTTGGCTGTGTCAGCAACATACCAGCTGTATGTTGAGTGAGGACTTTGGGCTTCTCTGCTGGGCCAGGGGTGTCTATTGGGTCCCTCCCTGTCACTGAGGTGGAGACAAAGTCAGGAACTGGGACCAGCGGTGCGGCTATAATTGAGCGGATGGGTTCAAAGATCCACCCCTCCCTATTTGCTTCATTATCTCTCTCACTCCCAGGGCCTGACGGGGAGAGGGGTGAACACGGGTCCCCTCTCCCCTGGCTACCATGACTGGGACCCCTAGCTTGCATATTAATGGCAATGTGTTTATGGGAAGCCTCCATGTATACAGCATGGGAGCTCCAATGAGACCATGAGGGTGGCTGGTGGGAAAAAGAAACTCTTCAGCTTAATGAAAATGTAATCAATCTATGACTGAGACTCTAAAACTCATTTTGTCTACGGAACTCCTTAAAGGACATTCCTGGATGCCCGTTAGTGGGTAACATTTGCTTCTTGTAGAGCATAAATAACAACAGATGATTTTGGATTTTTTTATCACTTAGATTCCACTGTAATAGCCATGCTGCACATCAAACATGTAGAGAAGTGATTGTGTATAATGTACTTCAGTATCATGCCCTGTACCTTTAACAGCAGTCTGTGATACAGAAATATGTATATTTTCCCCCTGATATGGAGATAAAATGATGCAGAAAGTGAAATCCTGCTAAATTTCTATATGCCAGGCTGTTGTTAAAAGGCAGAAGATCAAGGCCTGTAATAAGCTGGCAACCCTGACCACATTAAACTTTACAACACTTTAGAAAAATGGAGTGAACACACCTAGGATTTGCTCAGGTCAAACTGGTGGGCTGTCCATAAATTACATAATACTTTGGGGGTCTAGATGGGTTCCTCTGTTTATGAAAGAGGGAAGTGGGTGGGTGTTTTGAGGCTAATTTCATAATAGTTTGCAGGCTCTGAGCAGCAGCTGCTGTAGGTTCATCTCTTTTCCTCCTAATCCCAGATGTTCTATGGATGGAGTTTCATTAGTGTTTAGGGACTGAACACTCCCCCATGTTATGAATAACTGTTTATTATCTAATGGAAACTGGCTGTAACATCTGTCCTTTTGATGTTACTTTTTTAAACTTTTTTTTCCTTTTAATGTGTGGGGCTAACAAATCACATATTTGCAATCTGCTTGCAAGTGTGCTCTACCCAACTGTGTTCTTTGACTTCCTTAACTGTATCACATATTGGAGCTTTTCTGTGAGGATGTATCTCTTTTGTCTGTTAGTAGTCACACCTCATAAAACTGGTTTTTCTTGAGCTACCACCAGGACCCAGTACAGAAGATACTGGTAAGGCATGAGTTCTTCCTTGGACCACTTCCTGCAGCAAGGATGGCTCCAGAGGTGGGGCGAGGTGGGCAAGCACCCCGTCAGACAAATCATTCGCCCCCCCTTCACCTGCCTCCCCATTTCTGTTTCAGAAATCTAATAAGGGGGACACAACTCGCCCACTCATAAATGCATTTTGCCACATCTATTCTCCCCCCACCATATTTTGCTGGTGTTGCCCTTGCCCTGCAGTTGATGCAGTAAACTCTTACTATGAACTAGCTGGGCTGGGTGCAGAGAATCTGCGTCAAAACACTCCTTTGTGCAGCACTACGACCTGGATGTCCAAGCCAGAAAAGACACAGCGTTTGGCAGGGCGGTGTTACAGTCCATCTTTGCCTGATCCCTCCTCCAGGTGATCATGGCACGGGTGCAACTTGCTATGCGCCCATTCGTGTAAAGCACAGAGACCACGTTGAAGAGTGACAGGTTGCTTACCTGTAACTTGGGTTCTTCTAGTGGTCATCTGTGCTCTTACACGCCCTCCCATTCTCCCCTCTTTTAATGTATTTTCTGCAAGTCTTTCAGATTGGCGGACTCAGAAGACTGAAAAGGGAAGCCCGCGCAGCCGCCTATATACTGTGGGGGCACAGTTACCGCCAAAAAGTTAGAACTCTAGCTTGGAAGCTCCGATGTGGTCTCTGCACAGGCGCAAAGCCCATTTGTGTAAGAGCACAGATGACCACTAGAAGAACCCAAGTTACAGGTAAGCAACCTGTCGTTTTCTTCTTCTTTCCTCTTATCAGTAGGGTGAAAACCAAGTGCTATCTTCTCAACATCCATTTTAAAAGAACTATACTGACTTTCAATAAGTTTCTGGGCAAAATACAAAGTGCTGGTTATTACCTATAACTCTGAACAGCTTGGGTCCAAAGTATTTAAGAGAATGACATATTTATGAACTGTCTAGAACCATCTGGGTTAGGTGGTATAAAAATCAAATCAATAAATAAATGTGTTTTAAATCGTAAGCTATGTTCACATAAAGTGTTCTTAGAATGTAGAGTGTTAGATTGCTAGATCTGCATATAAAATAAAAATGCAAAAAAAACCCCACACCTTGCTCCCAAGCAATTCTACAGAAAGAAAAGTTAAATCTGCAACCTGTATAAATTGTGGAAGCAGCATGCCTTTGCAGCATGTCTATTTTGCATTATCTACTTTATGGGGTTTTTGGCTGATTTGCTTAATGGATTGTGGCTTTGATAAGCCCTGCCCTTAGCCACTGAATGAACATCTGATTCAGCTACCTCTCTGGCCTCAACAGGCACTGCCCATGTATCTTTGAGAATATCTCTTCAGATATCGCACAGTGCAGCCATAAGTGGGTATATTTGTTTTTAAATGAAAGCCGAGGTTTTTTTCAGGAAGCTGACTTCTGAAGCCACTGTTGCATTCTGTCTTGTTTCTGCACTCTTGGAATACAACAACAATAACAACAACAAATATTTATATGCCGCTTTTTAACAAAAGTTTCCAGAGCAGTTTACATGGAGAAATAATAAGTAAGTAAATAAGTAAGATGGCTCCCTGTCCCCAAAGGGCTCACAATCTAAAAAGCAACGTAAGACAGATACCAGCAACAGTCACTGGAAGTACTGTGCTGGGGGTGGATAGGGCCAGTTACTCCCCTCCACCGCTAAATAAAGAGAATCACCATGTTAAAAAGGTGCCTCTTTGCCCAGTTAGCAGGCGAGCTAACACAGAGCCCTGCATAGAGACATAGAGCCCTGCATAGATCAGTTTTAAGCCACTCTCTGCTACTAGTGACCTGGTTTTGAGCCCTGCATGGGACAACTCCATGTCAGACTTCTGTCTCCTGGAAACTTGGGATGGAAGCTATAATGAAAACAGAGACTCACCTTATGAATAGTTATGGTGGAAGGTCTATTGAAACCAGACATCATCCCATCTGCTTATCAAAGTCATCATATGTTCTCAGTTCAGGGCAGATGAAAGAGTAAACAATGAATAAAGCTTACTGATCTGTATCTGGAGCTTTTTAATGAACACAAAAATTAACAACAGTGAAACTGCTTATTATAAACTTGTCTTTTGTCTGTAATGATCATCCATTCCCCTACAGGTGATAAAAGCTATCATGTGATTTAGTGGACAGAAAAAGATTATGTGTCCCTTTGAACTTTGGGGAGCCAGTTCCATCAGTTATAAGCCATCAAAAAGGTAAATAGAATGTAAGGAATTATCATTATATCCCCTCATAAATCAAAAGTGTATTCAAACCTTGAGTATCATGTTCACTTCTGGTCACCTCATCTTTTACCAGAAAAAAGAAGTCAGAATTGGAGGAGGTACAAAGAGAAATACAATAAAAATGTCCCTGGATACTGAAAGCTTTCCATACCTGCAGAGGCCAAAAATACTGGGTCTTGATGGCCTCAAAAAGAAGCCATTTAGAAGGGCTATGAAATATATTAAAATTCATGGCTAGATCAGCAAAAGTGATGAGGGAACAGCTGTTTATCCATTCAAAATTAATAAAGGAAGAGGGTTCTTTCTCATAGCGTACAATTGGTTTGTGGAACTCTTTGCCACAGGAAATTAAGACAGGAAATGGTATACTTATTTTAAATGAATATATATATATATATATATATATATATATATATATATATATATATATATATAATCAACATCAAACATCTGTAGATAGGTTGGACAAGACGGGTATTCATACAGTAAAGATGCCCTAAAATTGGACTGCTCCTTCTAGAAATCTGTGTTTTTAAGATGTGAGCCAACAACTGCTTTCCCAATGGCCTGTTCACACTGGATTTCAGCCAGCTTACACTTGGAAAATAAACACTCAAAGAGGCTGTTCTCACACGTAGCCTAACCCAGACTAGGGAAGCCCAGCCTGGGTTAGACTGTGTGTGGGAACTGGGCCCAATCCCAGCAGAGCAGTGCTACCTAGCCCTGTTTCTGAGCCCAAGGTTAAGGGAGTGAGTGATCCCTTAATCCGGGCTCGTGTGTTCGCTGGGGCTGTGTTTAGACTCCTGCGGGAATACCCCAATGCATTGCGTGTGTCGCGCAGTGCACTGTGGGATTGCCAGAGGCCAGGATGCATCATGCCGGCCTCCAGAGCCCCGCACTCCCCACAACATAGAATTGGTCATATGGGGGGAAGGTGAGTATAACAAGCCTTTCCCATGCCCATCCACAACCTTGCCTGACCATGTGAATAGCCCCAAAAGGCTTAGGCCATTCATGGGAATGTCTGTATTCCTGGGAATGGCCTGGAATTGGGTTTCCGAATCTGAATCATATACACAGGACATGCATGGAAAAATGATATGTGTGCACTGGGGAAATTGCAGTCTGTCTAATTTGTATAATCTCGTCTGCCCCTTTTGAGATGATTCACCTAGTTCTCACAAGACATCATCTGCATGAGACCAGAGGTGCACACTTCCAGAACCTCAGCCCAGACCATGAAAAACGACGTGGTTATTATGGGCACTGATGTTTGAACTGGGCCTTCATCTGGCAAGGAGCAAAACCTGTTGCTTTAATTTTGGACAAGGCTCATATTAATATCATCTATTGATAAGAAAGGACATCCATTGCTGGTGGTGGGTAGAATGGGTCCTCATGCTGCACTGCCATGTGCAAGCACAACAGGATGCTGAGTCCTGGCTGTCCTGGCCAGATATTTACACCCAACAGTAAGAGATACATTGCAGTTCCAAGCACTGGATCAAGTGTGTAAACAGTGCCTAATAAGGATCAGCAGAGACCAGAGCAAGAAACCACATGTGGAATGAGCAAAGTTGCAAGGATGGCACAGTTGCACTAAAAAACAGGGATCTGGAGAATTGTGCCATTGTGCCATGGCTTTATAACACTCTTGCAGAAAAGTTCCAATTAAAGCAAATGAAGTGTGCTACAGTTGCAACATTAGTCTGGAGTTTCTGCTCCAGTTAAAAGTCTGGATTAAAATTAAAAGTCTCCAATTAAAAGCTTCTGCTCCAGATTAAACACAACTGTTTGTTTTATTTATTGTTAAATTTATATAGTGCCTTTCATTAAAACAATCGCAAGGTGGTTTACACAAAAATTAAAAACAAGACTATAAAAATGACACAATTAAAATATTAAGCTAAAATGTAAAATAAATCTGATTAAAAAGGTTTAAAATGCAAGCATAAAAACTGTACAAAATACAAAGAAGCAGCAGTAGATACAATCATATAAAAGCCTGGATAAAAAGCCAAGATTTAACATGCTTTCTAAAAACAGTGATGGAGACTGAGAAGCGAATAGCCACCGGGAGAGCATTCCAGAGTGTAGGGGCAGCAACAGAGAAGGCCCTGTCACAGGTGCACAACAACTGAGCCTCCTTCATAGCTAGCTAACACAACAGCTTTGTGCAATCGAAACATCCTTCTGTGTGCTGTTCATTGCTCTGGATTTCAGCAACTGTCTCTGGAGCAGTGTGCAGTTGCAAATGTTTGCCATTTAAGAGAATGCCTTACTTTTTGTGAAACCTGCCACCTATTAAGATAATCAGGGGAGGTCTGGATGTGGTTGCCCCCAGCAACTTTGTGGGGCAGCCACAAAGTGGCGACTCAAAACCAAGCCACTTCTAGGGTTGCCCCAGGACTTTGGGATGTGCTTCCTAACAAAATTAGAGCCTCCCCTTCTCTGGATGTTTTTAAGACAGATCTGAAAACATACCTGTTAATCAGGCTTTTAATGTATAGTTTTAAGTTTTAGAGTTATCTATCTTTTAAATTGTTTTAATTGTGTTAATGTTTTTATTGTTGTGTTTTAGACTGTAAACCACCCAGAGATTTGCATATGTGGTGTCATGGATCACACCATGCGGCCAGCAAGTATCATGGCCATGTTGCCACCACGTATCATCTCAACGAGACCCGTGACTTTTAAGTTTAATTGCTGCCACCGGTTGAAATACTCACCACCAAGTAAACTTATAGGTTTTCTCTGGCTGAGTCTACTGAAACGAGCCTTCCAAATTCTGTTGTATTAAAAATTGAGTCATGTGGTAAAGGCTTTGGGGAGAAAAAAGAGAGAAGCTACACATTTTTAAATACAAACAAGAAATTTTACTTTGAAAACAGTTCAATTTAAAACTATCATTCCTTTGGAAAATTTAGTATCAAAACAGCAACCCAATGAGCACAAGGAAGAAATAAAATGTGATCAAAACACATGCAAACTGACCTAACACTGGGCCCTAACTTCAGAGTCCTTACCCAGAGTCTTCTGCTATCACCCCAGCTTCTCCAGCAAACCCGGCTTGTCTCTTGTTTAGCCTTAGGTCCTGCTCTCACTTCCCAATTCTGGGGTTTCAATCCCAGACTGCTGGTGAGTGATTCAGCAGTCCAGAGAGATTGACTCTCTCCTAGTGATTTTCCAGCCCTTATTCTCAACATCTCTTTTCAGTTCTTCTTTTCCACTCCAGCTCTGCAACTCTTTCCAGATCTGATGTCCACTTGATCTTCACTCTGACTCCTTCTGACTCTTGACTTCTCGGTTCTCTAACTTGAACTGCACTAAAACTCTGCTGAAGGCAGCCTCCTTATATTCTCTAACTTCCTTCCAATTTTTCCAAACCATTCAATCAACGCGACTTGTTCCCTCCATTTTAAAAAACATACCAAATAAAATCAAACCCTCTCTTCCCTCCAAAATCAAAACAGTACAAATTCTTCTCCCTCCAAAACCAAACTATAGAACAGGACCCATGAACCTTTGATCCCTGCACTACTTTCTTAACAGATGGAATAAGCAAGGCAATTGCAACGTAAACTCTTATACAGAAGAAGAAGAGGTTTAGACCTTGTTCCTTCACATGGGATGGCATCGAAACATGCCTAAATAAATAAATAAACAAGTTTATGGCTTGCTTTCAGACATGTAACTCCAGTTTTTCAACTTTTACAATGTAATAGTAATATGCTGTAACAATTGAAATTATTATTATTATATTTAAAAGGCAGATTTTTAGGGCTACTAAATTGTACCCTGGGCATTTTCCAGGTTCCACCCTGAACCAGGATCATGGTGGATCTTGGATGTGTGCTTCCACACTTCCTGTATTGTGACACCACAGTCCCTGATAGCAGGGTGCCGTTCACATTTCCGATGCCTTGTTTTGAATTAAATCACTGCAATATAGTGCTATGATGTCGTGTATCCAGCGTAAAAAATTTGCTGTTTCTTTGGTTTGTTAGTTTTTGCTTCCCCAGCTGTTTACGTTTCGAATGTGATTTTCCTGAATGGAAGCATTTTGCTGCTGTTGAGCAGCTAAACTGGAAAGCGCCCTGGAGAAACTGCATATATCTGTAAATGTCCATATACAGCAGGAGCTGAGGCATTCCTTCCCTTCCTCTGTGCCTTCATTTGATCCTCCTGCACCAGTTATGTGGCATACCTGGACTCCTACCTCTTATAGCATGAGATATTACAGATAAGCAGGCAGGTTTGGTATATTGTGCAAGGAGGGCATAATTTTCTCTGATCCTTTCTTCCCAATGAAATGTCCCATACTACCCAAAATATGTCCCTGATGACTGTGTAACCCTCAGGGACATGTTTTGGGGTGGCACAAGGCACTTCTGGGAGAAGGGGAAGCGAGTGAACCCCCTCCCTTGTGTGATAGGTGATGCAGAGCTCAGGAACCTCTCCACAGTAAGCAAGCTGCTTCCAGCCACAGGCTTAGTCAGGATGTTAGCCAGAGAGTTGCACACCACTATACAGTTGAAGCACACCTCAGAAATCCCAGGAACTGGAGACAGAACTGACTTGCATGTAGGAAGGAAATCCTGAATTCTTCTCCTAATGCTTTCAGGATTCTTTTCTCTTCAATAGCACTGATACCAATCAGTATTCACAATGAGAAGTCTTGACACTGATAATTGATCAAAAATGAGAGAGCCAGTTGACTCAAGTGGATTCATGATTAATTGTCAGGTTGTGAAATGGCAGTAAAAAGCTGCAAATGGCATGAAAATTTGTGGTGAATTTTAAACCAGTGTACATTTCTTGACTCAAAGGCACTTTAGTCCTCTAGCACCAAAGCCGAGAAACATCTCCCTGGCTTCCCTCCTTCAATCAATACCATTAAAGTTCTTAAAGAAAATCCTTCTCTGTGTAGTTATAAAATATCAATTACATACATTTTCATTAGCTGAATGTACTGATCTGGGCAGATTCATTGGTTGTTTGTTTCTCAGCAAGATATTGTTGGCATCCGACCAGAGGAAATTAACAACGAAAGTATGCCTTGGGTATTCTGAGTCCTTTGCCCTGAAAATTAGCCTCAGAGCTTTTAGCTGGGGGGTGGGGACTACAATTCTTCCTATGAATCAGCAGTGTGTTAGCACTTTCAAGCACATTCTGTTCAGGCAGGTCAATAACACAAGAATGACAGAGACAGAGGTCCAAACTTGATGATTATTATCTTTAAAAAATAAGCAGATACATGTAACATCACCCCAAACTTCCTTTGGAAACCGGAAAAGTAGCTTCCGGAGGCTGAACACTGCTTTTCTTCCATCCCCCATAACTGCTTTTCCAGAGAGTTAATGTCACTGAGTGTGTTTGAGTTGCAGCTATTCTGTAATAAGTTCAGCCAGATCCATCATGAGATTCGACATTTTATTAAACATTATTTCCAAAAGTATACCATTGCAGTCCATTTACTACTGTGTCCAGATGAAAGGAAAAGAGGCACCATTATCGGGTTAAACAAGGGCTGCATGTTTTATTAACTGGATTAAAATTATCTCAGATAAGTAGTTCCTAGTGATTTGTTCTCTATATCTCACTCCCCTGGGCTGAGACTGTGGTTGCCAAATTTCCGCTTGCCACATACCATGTGCCCAGTTGAGCTTCACCCTGCCTCTCGCCCCAGAAGCCGTTGCAAGGACTATTCCCAGCTCCTCTCCTCCACACATCCTAGATAGTGATGCTCCTAAAATTTGTATTTCCTAACTCATAAATATGAATGTGGATGTCTTGTAATGCTCACCTCAAAAACAAGGCATGCATTACAAACTCAAAACGTCAACTTAAGTGGTGCAGTGGGGAAATGCTTGACTAACAAGCAGAAGGTTGCCGGTATGAATCCCCGCTGGTACTATATCGGGCAGCAGCGATATAGGAAGATGCTGAAAGGCATCATCTCATACTGCGCGGGAAGAGGTAACCCCCCCCCTTGTATTCTACCAAAGAAAACCACAGGGCTCTGTGGTCATCAGGAGTCAAAGTCAACTTGACGGCACACTTTACCTTTAGAGAGCCAGTATAGTGTAGTGGTTAGAGTGCTGGAATAGGACCGGGAAGACCCAAGTTTGAATCACCATTCAACTATGAAACTTACTGGGTGACTGGGCCAGTCATGTATCTCTCAACCTAATCTACCTCACAGGGTTGTTGTGAGGAGAAAAATAACCATGTACACTGCTCTGAGCTCCTCAGAGGAAGAGTGGGATATAAATGTAAAAAAAATAATTAAAAAATTTAAAGTACTGCTCCAGGTCTAATTTTAATCCAATCTGGAGAAAACCTTAAGTTCTTCCTGCCAAAGTGCACCAAAGTGTAGAGGGGTCCTTCTTTCCTGGTCTACACAGGGTCTGCCGTGGCTTGCATTTGAATGGGAGACTACATGTGTGAGCACTGTAATATATTCTTCTCAGGGGATGAGGCCTCTTTGGGAAGAGCACCTGCATGCTTGCATGCAGAAGGTTCCAAGTTCCCTCCCTGGCAGCATCTCCAAGATAGGGCTGAGAGCGACTCCTTCCTGTAACCTTGGAGAAGCCGCTGCCAGTCTGTGTAGTCAATACTGAGCGAGATGGACCAGTGGTCTGACTCGGTGGGAGGCAGTTCCCTATGTTCCTGTGTTTCTCAAATTCTCTTGCTGCTGCTGGAGCAGCAATGAAGGCAGGTGACTGAAAGAGGGGGAGCCAGGGAGGAGGCTAGGTAAGAAGACTCATTGAGGGTTGAGAGACTCATTGAGGGTTTGGAGGGGGTGTCAGATATTGTCACACTCCCAATAATATAACAGGGTTCAAACTGGAATTAGATTTGGAAAAAACTGAGGTTTTTTTCCAAGATGGGGAAAAATGCTGCTGCTGTTCCTGTTGTTCATGTCCAATTCTAAGCCTGAATGAGGTAGTTCTACTCATCATTAACGATGGTGTTACTGAAGTTTGTAATTGCCTGGCTGGTATTATGCTCAGCATTTAATGCTTAGATTTGTTTTTATTTATTTTCTTCTATTTATTTATTTATTTATTTATTTATTTATTTATTTATTTGATTTCTATACTGCCCTTCCAAAACTGTCTCTGGGCAGTTTACATTAAAATAAAAACAACTAAAATCAATTAACAGTTAAAACCAGAAACTCTAAAAACAACATGAAACTATTAACAATTAAAATATTTTAAACGGTTTTAAAAAAACAACCTGGAAAACCTGGGCGCTTTCCAGACTAGCTGCTCATGAGCAGCAAAATGCCTCCATTCGGGCAAGTCTCATTCAGAACGTAAACAGCAGGGGGAGCAGTCTCGCAGCAACTAACAACCAAAAAACCAGCAACTTTTTCACGGCAGATATACAATGTCCTTGCTCAATATCACAGCGATTAAATTCGCAACAAGGCCTTGGAAATGTGCACGGCACCCTGCTGTCCGCAAAGGAACTGCAGTGTCACAATGCAGGAAATGTGGAAGCACACTTCTGAGATTTGTCCTGACCTCATTGTAGGGTCTAGCCTGGAAAGGGCCTATTATTTATTATTATTATTATTATTATTATTATTATTATTATTATTATTACATTTATATCCCGCTCTTCCTCCAAGGAGCCCAGCGCGGTGTACTACATACTTGAGTTTCTCTTTCACAACAACCCTGTGAAGTAGGTTAGGCTGAGAGAGAAGTGACTGGCCCAGAGTCACCCAGCTAGTTTTATGGCTGAATGGGGATTTGAACTCGGGTCTCCCCGGTCCTAGTTTGGCCTAGGCCAAACACTTACAGTTTAAAAACCCTGGAAGTCCAGGCAAACAGATAGGTTTTAAGGACATCCCAGAAGGCCAATAAAGAACTTAGATTATGGATTTTTGCTGGGAGATGTCTATTCCATGCTAGACATCGTTTCCCCAAAAAGTTCTTCTGTTGCTTGAATGTAAAGCCAGATCCCTGCTCATGCCTCTGTAAGTCTGTAGTTGTTCTTATGAGTCAGTGCAGAATATGAAGACATCTACCAGTGTGTGCATGCAACTGCACTCATCCAAGGGAAATGCTTAGTTGGGCTTTAAAAAGAGAAGGAGTGCAGTTGGCATCAGAAGAACCACATTAGGAATGTTCTGCGATGAACACTTTACATCCCTAAAAACCCCATCTGATAGCATTTTAATGAAAGGCGGTATACAAATTTAACAATAAATAAATAAAATTTGGAAAATTCATACTAGTGAAAGATGAATCTGCTGGGATTTTCAGAGTGCCTTCCTGGTCTTGACCATGGTGGCTGCTACAAAATGAGCAATTCAGCAGACGCCTCCCCCACTACTCCAACTCCTTCCATGGTGTGATTTGTCAGTTAGGTAAGAGATGATGTCAATGAGTCACTTTCCCTTTCTTGGCTTCTCTTTTGACACTGCCAGGAACCAATTGCACATCTCTTCATTCCTTCCACATGCAGATATTATATTACATTGCTTCCATTCTGAAGCCAGTACCTAGAATCATAAAGGAAACTGAGTCAGCTTTGTTCATTGGGTCTGCTGAGTCCTTCCAAACCCATGTCTTAGCTAAACATTTTGGCCACCTTTGAAGAGAACAGTGATGTTGTAGGTTTAAAAATGTTTTGGTGTCTTGCATTCAAATGGGTGCATAACCTCCTTCTACAGCCCAAGTCCATTTGCAATAGGGATGCCTCCAAGGGCTCTCTCTCTCTCTCTCTCTCCCCCTCTCTCTCTGATTAAGTGCCATCAAGTTGGTGTCGACTCTTAGTGACCACATAGATAGATGCTCTCCAGGATGATCTGTCTTCAACTTGACCGTTAAGGTCTCTCAGTGGTGCATTCATTGCTGTTGTAATCGAGTCCATTCACCTTGCAGCTGGTCATCCTTTTCTTCTCCTTCCTTCAACTTTCCCCAGCATTATAGACTTCTAAAGGGATCTGGGTCTTTGCATAATGTGTCCAAAGTATGATAGTTCAAGCCTGGTCATTTGGGCCTTGAGTGAAAATTCTGGATTGATTTGTTCTATGATCAATTTGTTTTCCTGGCTGTCCATGGTATCCTCAGAAGTCTTCTCCAGCACCAAAGTTCAAAAGTGTCAATGCTTTTTCTTTCTTGCTTCTTCAAAGTCCAGCTTTCGCATGTCACGGGGAAAACCATTGTCCGTACGATTCTAATCTTTGTAGGTGTAGACATGTCATGGCATCTAAATATCCTTTTCAGTGCTTTCATTGCAACTCTACCAAGTGCTAGTCTGCAGTGTGTGTGTGTGTATATATAACCCCTGCTAACTAAGCAAAGAGGCATCTTTCAAAATGGTGATTCTCTTTATCTTTAGCAGGGGGAGAGCAACTGGCCCTATCTAACCTCAGCACAGCATCCCTCCAGTGGATGTTGCTGGTATCTGCCTTATGTTTCTTTTTAGATTGTGAGCCTTTTTGGGGATAGGGGACCACCTTCTTGATGTATTATTTATTTTTCTATGTAAACCACTTTGAGAACTTTGGTTGACAAGCGGTATATAAATATTGTAGTAGTAGTAGTAGTAGTAGTAGTAGTAGTAGTAGTAGTAGTATATACTTCCCATTCCCCCTTTTGCACCCCCATTAACCAGAATGGAACACTTTACAGCATGCTTTATTAAAGCTTAAATTAATTATTTTAAAAGTTCTGTGTTGTTTAAATAAGCCTCATACAATCGCTCCTCCATCCCACAGCAAGCAGCAGAAGCCAATACAGCCAGGTAGGTAGAAGAGCCCTGCAGCCTCTCAGGAGCCAGGCCAAGCCCTTAGCTTCTTCCCTCGTCAGGAACTGAACTGGGTGTGCAGGGCCATCTCCCCTTTATATTTCAGCTGGCCTGGTACTGACTTCTCTCCCCACCCCAGTCTTTCCTGCCACATGATCTTGGACAGGGAGTGAAAACTAGCCTGGAAAGCAGACTGGAAGATTTGGTTTAATCCCAAAAGACAATGAGGTCATTCATATGACCAGCCAACCTGGATAGGATAGTACCGACCTACGTAGATCTGGTCATGAGAAGTGCTGGGATTGCTCCAGATCCAACCACTCCTCCTTCGGGTAGCCTTGTTTGGGAACCCAGGCTCAAAGTGAGGTAGGAGGATGCACACATACCTTCTACCTCACTGCCCGGTTGTGTGCGGGATCGGGCTGCTGGTAGCTGCTCCCAAGCTGCCGCCAGCCACCCTCACCATAGAGGCTGGGGGGAGGAGCATGCCAGCAGCTGGGAGATATCCCAGTGCACCAAGCTGTTCACATTGTGCATTGTGGGATATTTGGCAGCCTGGCTGTATTTCCCCGCTAGCTTGCTTTGCTGCTACGTCACTTTTCGGGGCACACAAGCAGCAGAGGTCTCTGCGGGCTCAGATCATGTGGGGGAACATAAGAACATCCCTGCTGGATCAGGCCCAAGGCCCATCTAGTCCAGCATCCTGTTTCACACAATGGCCAACCAGATGCCTCTGGGAAGCCTACAGGCAGGAGTTGAGGGCATGCCTTCTCTCTTGCTGTTACTCCCCTGCAGCTGGTATTCAGAGGCATCCTGCCTCAGAGGCTGGAGATAGCCTATAGCACTCCAACTAGTAGCCGGGGGGGTGGGAATTAGCCGATATGAACATAGGTAAACTCTTGCCTCCCCCACCCCACAGCCTTCCCCAGCCCCAGCAGAATAAGTTGTGTGAATGACCTTAGTATTTCCTAGGAGGAATCTGGCCCATTTACTGGATAAGTTTGAAAATATCAATTAAGCTTCCTTAATAAGATAAATAAACTAAATTTAATTTCTCTATACAATGTATAGCAAAATCCTTACTCTTGCAATAACATTCTTTGCAGTCCCTTAGCTTTTTCAACAGTTGTTCTAGAGTCACTCCTGATTAGCAATTATAGTTACAGGGAAAGTTGCATTTTCCTAGTTGACAACCTATTTCTATTTATTTTAAGTGCTAGCAAAATGAAATATCCTCCCAACAGAAATTCTACCTGGAGAGTAGAAACTGCATGTTTATTGAGGAGAGAATAGTCTGGATGGAATAGCCAAAATACTACTTAATGTTATTTGGTATAAAATGTGTTGGACTCATTTCTGTATTGATTTTTAGCTGCTGGTGCCTAGAAGCAGCTATATTCCTCTTTTCATAAACGAAATAACAAATTTCAAACACTTTGTGAAAATATCACATGCATTAGGTTCTCAGGATCACAATGAGCCTACTTCCCTCTTCAAGGGGACAGGTCCTGTTATGTACTTTATTTATTTATTTAACATATTTTTATACTGCCCAAAACTTATGTCTCTGGGCGGTTTACAACAAGATAAAACAAAGGTAAAACATTAGTTAAAAACAAAAACAAGAAAGTTAAAACACAACAATTTAAATTAAAAAAAACACCAATATTCTAAATACAACATTCAAATAATTAAGACAATATCAGTTAAAAGCCTGGGTGAACAGAGGTGTCTTTAAAGACTTTAAAAAAATTGTCATAGATGGGGAGGATCTTATTTCACTAGGGAGTGCATTCCAAAGCCTTGGGACAGCAACGGAGAAGGCCACTCCCTGAGTAGCCACCAGACGAGCTGGTAGCAAATGCAGATGAACCTCTCCTGATGATCTCAATGGGTGATGGGGTTCATGATGAAGAAGACTAAATACCCAGGGCCCAAGCTGTTTAGGGCTTTATAGGTTATGACCAGCACCTTGTATTTTGCCCGGAAAAATATCAGCAGCCAGTGTAACTTCTTCAATACAGGAGTAATATGGTCTCTCCTAGATGACCCAGAGACCAGCCTGGCTGCCGCATTCTGGACCAACTGTAGTTTCCGGACTACGTAACAAGGGCAGCCCCACATAGAGTGCATTGGTGGCGCAGTGGTAAAACCGCTGCCCTGTAACCAGAAGGTTACAAGTTCAATACTGACCAGGGGCTCAAGGTTGACTCAGCCTTCCATCCTTCCGAGGTCGGTAAAATGAGTACCCAGAATGTTGGGGGCAATATGCTAAATCATTGTAAACCGCTTAGAGAGCTCCGGCTATAGAGCAGTATATAAATGTAAGTGCTATTGCTATTGCTATTGCTATTGCAGTAATCCAGTCTGGAAGTTACCAGCAGATTCTATGATAGCAAATGAGATTTTCAATGAGACACCATGAATCCACTCTAATTTGCTATCATAGAATCCACACTCAGAAAACCTCTGAAACAACAGAACCCTGTACCCCATGGGTTAGAAACCCATGGGGGTGGTTGGCACCCTATGTGCACTACACCACCACTCTCTCTGGGCCACCCCAGCACCCCCCAAGTGCACTTATGGGGCTGCTGAAAGCTCCATTATAACTTATGAGGAAAAACCTTAAAGACGCATTAACTTCAACAATTCGCCAAAAATCAGCCCTCTGCCCAAATCCTTTGAAAAAATTCAGGTAGCTTCCTTGCCCCTACCCGGCACTACCACCAACCCCATCCAGCACTAGGACACCCCTTTCCCCCCGACGTGAAGCAATACACCCTTCATGGGGGGAAACCTTAAAGACGCATAAACTTCAGAAATTCACCAAAAATCATCCCTTTGCCCAATCCCTCTGCAATTGGGGTGGTAACCACCACTCGTTAGGCACTACCACCCCACCCCACTCTTTTGACCCAGATCGCACGTTATGCCCCCTATCTGCCCCAAAGACACGAAAACCTCAAAAATTCACCAAAAATCAGCCCTTTGACCTATCCCCCTGAAATTTGGGTGGTAGCCTCCACCCATTGGGCACTACCACCCCACCCCACTATTTTGCCCCTGAGACCCATTTTTCCCCCAAATCGATTTGGATTCAGATTTAATCCGAATCCGAACCGAATCAGGGGTGATTCGGGTAGCCAATATCTGGGCACAGAACAGAACGGGGGTGATTCGGTTTGGGTCCCAAACCAAATCACCAAAAACCCAAATTGCACACCCCTACTAAATTCCTCAGGAGTATACTGAGGGTTTCCAAGTCTGTCCCCAATGCATGCCTCAGATTGGAAGTGGGCTGGCCGACAGTTGAGGCCAGAATTTGGAAGGCCATGTTCAGCTATTGGCTCAAGCTGTTTTTATGCCCTGATGGGCTTGCCCCGCTAGTCTTAGAAGATTATTTTAAGATCCACTGGAAATGGGACATCGACAATAAATTAAGCAGGTTGGGTTTCTCCTTTTCGGTGATTAGACAGATGGGCCTTGAGAAGGCCTCAGACACCATAAACCAACGTATAATGGACATTGCCAAGCAGGAGGATGCTAGCAAAATAAGATCTGGGATTTTTATGGGGGCCCAAATTGATAGACGGCTCCCGGCTAGATACCTGACAAAGCTATCTTTCGTTAAAGATCATAGAGCAATGACTGTGGCTAGACTCAATGCTCTTCCTTCTGCTGTCCTGGAAGGGTGATTCCAGAAAATCCCTATCTCCAGAGATTGTGCCTGTGTCAAGCGGGAGAGGTTGAATCTACTGGACATGTTTTGTTGAATTGTTGTTTTTATAAGGATCTAAGAGATGAATTAATTTCTCCCCTTTCAAGAGATCATAGATTGACCTCAGGCCAGGAGAAAGTGGAGTTTTTACTCGCAGACCTGGACGATTTCATTTCTGCAAGAGTTGCCAAGTTTCTTTGCATTGCAAGTAAACTTCGCAGAAGATATGTTGAGAGGGTAGATGCGGGCATAGCACTTTAGGACAGTGTACAGATTTTATTTGAAACTTTCCTATGTATGATACTGCAGCTTTTATTGTATTGTTCCTATTGTACTTTCTTTTGATGCTACTGCTGTGACGAGATGTGTAGTTTTCTGTGTGGTTCTTTTGTAACGAGAGGCTGTTGGCTGTAATAACAATAAAGTAAGTAAGAATGAATAAATAAAATAAAACAAAATAAATTTTATGGGGCCAGAGAGACAGGTGGCATGCTTTGTCCTCACAAAATCAGTATTTAGGCCTGTATCTCCTGAAGTCCAGTGAAAGGCAGAATTTGGTCCTGTCACAACTCACAAGACTTCAGAAGAAAGCTGAAATCAGGGCATATAAAAGGTTCTGTTCCTGCCCAAATGAACAGTCAGGCAGACCTGGAAGGCCTAGGCCAAAATGCTTTGGACCAATTTACTATTATTGCACCCTAAGCATTTATAAAATAAGTTTAAAAACTCTTCATAGGCAGACTGCACTGGAAATAAGCAAGCAACATATTGTGCTTGTAAAATAATACAAGGCCCTTTGCATAGCTCTAGCAGCAAACTTGGTTATGCTTCATTCAGTGTCTCTTTTCCCCCTCATAAGTTTATTATCTTTAATGCCATTATTATATAATCAAGAGCAAATGCTCTAACACCAAACCTTATTATAACAGACTTTTTACCACAGAATTTATGAGATGACTGTTTAATGCATGTGTTTCATTTTACATATGAGAAAATCCCCCCACAAATTAAAGCCAGGCATGTTTGGAAGATGAGTAATAATCACCCTTGTTTTATTTTATATATAATACCTAGAGATTTTTAAAACCGTGTTCCTTTGTATTTCCTTAGTTCTTTTTGCTGTGTGATTTCTCTAAAGTGCTTGAGGGCAATTTCAAGTAACAATAAATGCTGAAGTGTGGCTGAAAACCAACATGATTCTCAAATAACATGACCATAAGGTTTAAAGAAACCTAAAGCCTTTCCCTTGTGGGAAATAATCCCGTTTCCTTCAGATGTGTTATTTTCACATGCATTTTATTTATAATGTAGCTGACATTTACAAAGTTGTCTCAATTAGGATCCCAAAGGGTCATTGTGAGGGGAATCTTTTTCCCCCAGAAGTGCAAAAATGATTTAATGCTAAAAATGATTTAATATTAAAATTCATGTGCAAAATTATTTGAGCCTACAGATTTGATCTAACAAGAGTGATCATAGCGCAAATATTTGTACTTATTTATTTACGGCACAATCCAGCAAATCCTAAATATTTCATTTCCTTGGGAGAACTGAGCACTGCCATTGAAATCCATTGCCTGGTTTTGCCGATATGTCTTACTGGCCCTTCTGAATCACATGGGGATGACACTAGGCACACATCTCCTCCCCACCGGCATGCTGTCTTGTCCCTTAAAACATGAATGGGATAAGATTCATGATTGGAATGCTGTACTTGAAGGGTATAACTTGTTCAAAAGGCAGTGCTGGATTAACGGTGAGGCAGAGTAGGCATTCGCCTATGGCAGCAAAATTTGAGGAGCAGCAAATGTTGCCCTTCCTCTAATTTTGCTGCCCCTCTCTGTGAGCAGTGGCGGCTGCAGCAGCATGGGTGGAGTGGGCACGGAGAAAGTCGCCCCTTTTACCTTGTTTAAAAAACCCAAACCATTTTTGTTTAAGGCAAAAGGATGGCCAAAGCCTTTTTGCCTATGGGTGGCAAAAAGCTTAATCCTACCCTGTCAAAAGGAATAGAGCAAATGGGAAGGAAGGGAGAGCTACATTATGGGAAAAGAATTAAGGATGTGCACAGGATGGGATTTGCGTTCCTTTCCAAGCTCGGAATAGAATGCAAATCCCCAGAATGTTCAGTCAGAACAACCGGTTGAGCCGGCGGTTCTGAAGGAATGAGATCCAGTTTTGAGTGTTCTGAGTAGGGGTGGTGGTGAGGAGGGGCGGGAGCACCTTTAACAATCATTACCTTGGTACCACTCACACCTGCGAGCCCCCATACACAGCAGTGACCCAGCCAGCATCTTGTGCCGAGGCTGCCCCATCTATGGCACTCCTCTGGCCTCTGCATACATGTGGCAGCCATTTTGGTGCATGCAAATGGTTGCTGCATGTGCACAGAGGCCAGAAGAGCACTGTAGACAGGGCAGCCTCAATGCAAGATGCCATGCGGGGTGCCACTGCTCATGGGGGCTCACAAGTGTGATCAGCAACCAGGTAATGATTGTTAAAGGTAACTCCCATCGTCCCTCACCGCCCACCCTGGTGCTGCTTGGAACATTCCAACTCAGAATGGGGTTGTTCCATTCTAAGCTCAAAACAGGCCCTTCATTTGAAGGGTGTTCTGTTATGTTTTAAGCTCGGAACATTAGAAACAGCCTGTTTCAAGTTGGAACATTCCAAGCTTGGAACCCTCTTTACATCCCTAGAAAGAAAGAATACACCTGCATAGAAATCCATGAATCTGGGCATGGAAGCCCTGTTGAAAGTGCCAGGGTAAAAATAAAAGGACAGAGAAATTAAAGCAATACCATTGTGGAAGTTTGCTATAGGCCACTTGGCCAAAGAGAAGGTATTACCTCAGCTTTCCTAAATCAGATTAGCAAATTTTCAAAAAGACTGTCCATAGTAATGAAGACGCAGAACTTCAACTATCCTGATATCTGCTGGAAATCTATTTGCTACAAGTGGGACATCTCATAAATCCTTGCTCGTCTTGCTAAAAATTTCATCTTTCTGAAGGTGGAAGAAGGAACAGAGGGGTTGGCTGCTAGGGAATTCTGAAAAGTGAAATATTGAAGGCACAATCACAAACAATTTGCTTGGGAATTAAACAATAGGAGGCTGCTAAAGAAACCAGTGTGGATGCACAGAAATCTATCTGAACATCTGAGAAACAAACACGGCATGTATAAGAAATGGAAGAGGAGATGTATAGCCAGGGAAGAGTACAAAGCGTGACCCAAACCTGTAGGGTTGGGTATATGGAAAGGTAAGATTCAAAATGAGCTGAGGATTGTACAATATGTCAAAAACAAACAAAAATCTGCTTTTCTAGTTATGTCTAAAACAGAAAGGTCAAGGAAGAGGCAGATCTCTTGCTTAGAAAAGATGGTGCGCAGGGGCAGATCCACCATTGTGGGGCCGTGTGCTCTGCTACCAGGGGCCCCACCATGGGAAGGCCATTAAGGGGAGCCACCACAGGTCCTGCCATTAACCATCTCCACCTCTGCCACTGACCCCCACCTGCTTGGTCCACCATTTGCTGCCGTGGGCCTTGACCATGTCAGGCCTCCACCATCCACCCACCCACCCACTGCTGGCCTCTGCTGGCCTCCAAAGCCCACTAACTACCACTGCCATGGCTGGTTTTCTGTTCTTTGCTGGACACTACTAGTATAATGATGTCACTGCCCAATGTCTGCTATCCCAGGGTGGTAATCCAGCTGCAGGGGCAGTGATTAGCAGGGCTGCAGAGACCAGCAGTGGATGATGAAGGGGCTGCAGGTGGTGGGTGGGTAGGGGCCATGTGCAAAATTTGGACATGGGCCACCACCAATGTTGCTCTGTCACTGATGGCAAAATGTTAACAGGCAGCAGAGAGAAGACAGAGCTGTTTAGGTTCTATTTTGCATCTGTCTTGCACAAAGAAAATGTTGCTCAACCTTCTCCTATGTTTCTCTGTGGAAAGAACCTTAAAATGTATCTTTGCATTTCAGATTCTCTTTGAAGGAACCCTGAAATTTTCTTCTGAATTTCACTTTGGATAGCTCAACCTAGCTCAACCTGGCAATAATTACACTAATGAAGAAAAGAGGACATTGTGGCTCAAAATAGGTAAAGGCAAGATGGTAGGAGAACATCTTGCTGTGTTAAATGAGTTTAAGACTCCTGGGCCACATGAATTACATTTCAGGGCACTGAAGCAACTTGCAAAGGTAACCTCAGAGCCACTGTCTGTCATCTTTGAGAACTGTAGAGAATGGGTGAGGTGCCAGAAGAATGGCCACAATCAAATGTTCTTTCTATGTTCAAAAATGGAAAATTGAGGATCCAAGGAACTACAGACTGGTCATTTTGATGTTGCTACCTGGCAAGGTCCTAGAAAAGATATTTAAGCAGTTGGCATGTGAGCAATTAGGAAGCAATCTAGTAATTGTTAAGAGCCAGCATGAGTTTGTCAAGAACAAATCATTCCAGACTAATCTTATCTCCTTTTTTGATAGAGTTACTAGTTTATTAGTTAGATCATGTGAAAGCCTTAGACATAGTGGCCAAAATCCTGATTAGTGCTGCCTGTGTGTTTGAAACAACAGCATACACATAGTGTTCCATGCTAGTCCCATGCTTGCAAAGCACCGACCCTTTTGCGCAATAGCATGATTTTATTGGAGCAACTCCCATGCTCCAGAAGCACTCTAATAGAGCAGAAAGATGTCCTTGACCCTCAAGGACGTGTTTATGATCTAACTGAGTTCTTCCAGATCTCCCAGCAATGATGTTCCACAAGTGGGCAATACTAGTATTGCTGACTCTTGAGTGATTGCACATTGCATGCCACTTCCATTGGAAATAATAGAAGTAATATGTGACATGTAGAACCAGAAAAAGCCAGCCAACAACTCAGCACAAAACAAAACAGCCAGTCAAAGAGACAGCTGGTTAAAAAGCACAAACATTTATTGAGCAGGAGCTAATAAAACCAAGTTGGCCAATTCCTCCAATTGTCTTCTCAAATAAAGATGACTTCTAACTAAGCTCCTAAAGGTAAAAACAAAAACAAAAAACAGACCTCTCTTTGGGAAACTACGGGATCTTTCTGTTGTTAGATTTGATAGCTGACATACTGTGCAAGGCTCTGTCAATCTAGGATCGGAGGATTTGTGCAGTTGCACAAGAGCACTATTTCACAAGACAGAACCATTGCACAAACACAACTTTGTGTGATATTACACAAATATCACACACATTTTGTGTGACATTACAATTATTTAAAAATTTAATTTAATTTAATTATTTTTAATTAAAAACAAAATTATTTCCATTATCTGGAAATAATGGCTCTCTGTAACAGCACTGTGTTTTTGCAATAGTTCAGTCTTCCACAAGAGCACTCTTGTGAAACTGTGCAAATGCTCTGTGCATATGCTCAGAGTCTTGCACTGTATGTAGGCTGATTTTCATATACACTACCAAAGAAACCTTCATAACATTTTGATGAGAACCTCCAAGAAAATACATTCCACAGCCAGTCATGACCAACTTGTTTCATTTATTTCAATGATGTTTAGCTATGACAAACTTAGTCCAGATCCTAGGCCACCTGCTTTCTCTGCTGCTGCTTCCATAGCGCCTTTGGGACCATCATGACCCCCTCAGCCAATGGCAACTAGGAGCTTCTTCACCAGCACAAAATCCCTTAACCCATTGGCTAGATCTTTTTTTCCTTGGAAGTAGTGATTTCCACACTGGTCTGGCTGTTGTTGGAAAGAACTGAGCATGTAATCCAGAGGAGAGGATACTTTGCTCTTTTGCATTGACTGAGAGAAGAATGAGAGATGTTTTTCCACTTGACTCAGACTCCCACAGGTCAGATTTTGATGTTTCTCGAAGACAAATCACTGCTGGAACAATCACTTATGATGGTGTAAAGTTGTGCCTACTCTCCTGAATTTATTCACCATTCACTTCCAAAGGGGGATTTTGAAAGTTGGATGCCTTATTGGGATGCGGACCCCTGCCAAGTGTGACTCAGGAAAATAATTTAAGTTTGATGACCTCAGCATAGTCCTTAGTGGAATATTTGTCCACATCATAAAACCACCGGACACGATATGGAAAGGCAATTGACATTAAACCAAATGATATAATCCCGCCTAATGAGATTATAATGAATCCCAAGTGAGCTGAATACCATTGGGCAATCCTTTCAAAGTGTTACTGAAATAGTTTTTATAGAGTAAAGGCTGCTTGTTTGCCAACTGGTGGCCAGACGCTCAGAACACACTTAATCAGTCAGCTGATGCCTGTGCTGTGATCTCTGGCTCTCTCTTTCAAAAGACATCTTTCTTTAATTAGTGCTTTTACTTTTTAAAGCAGAACTCATTTTGGTAAAGTACTTACTCTTTTTACACAGATTCCCCCACCCCACCACTTGCTCTTACCTCGTCAGCTAACTGTTTTCTGAATGGAGTAAGCCTCCCCCGGGGAGTTAAGTTATTCTGTAAATTTACAGTTTATGAACTTCCTGGTTTCTAAATGCAATTGGCCTTTGACCTCATGCCTCATCACACCCAAGGTGTCTGTAGATCTCCCCCTGCCTGTTCACCTAATCATGTGATGTTATTTTTACAAACCTTGCATAAGGTAGGCTTTTTGGCAGCATTATGCAAATATGATCTCACTGGCATATAACTATTATTGACGCTCAGCTTGTTTGAACGCTTTCCAAGTGCAACTTTCAGCACTTCCTTTGTTCGGGAGAAATAATAAAAACAGACTTTTCCTACAACCTAGGATAGCACTTTCCCCCCTCTCTTTTAAAAATGGACTTCAAGTCTTCCATTAAGTCTGGTTCACTTCTACCAATTATCTCCATGCCTTGCAATTGCTGGGATGAGCTTGATTTTTGTCAGTAGACTCCCATCTTGCAAATTTAGCTTCCCCTTCTCAGTCTTTTCCTGAATTTTTATTTTTATTTTTTCAATGGTGTCTAGCAGGTGCAGACTGAATTATCATAGGATTCAAGAATTTACTCCAGTCCTAGAAGTTTGTCCATTGATTACAAAATTATGAAATTTTACCTATGATATCTCAATGGCATGATCTTTTACAATATTTTATCAATAGGACCTTGAGTAGATGGTGATGAGCAGGTCCTGCATTGTGCTCGAATGAATTATAATATGCATGCAGCAGCTATCTCAGATCTGTATGGCCACATCGAAGACTGCAGAGCTTTATGGTGCCACTATCTAGAATGGTTTAAGGGAATGAAACGATCAGGAACTACTAAAGTTGGCAGATAAAATGGATTCTAAAACCTGAGATTCCTGAAACTGGGCCTAATGATGTCACGGGATGGCTCCTGGTGATGCCATAAGACTGCCAGTCATTGAAAAAATGGGGAACAAATTTGCAACTGGGACAGAGCCCAGCAATAGAGTCTGTAGTAGCCAAGAAAAAAATGCCCTCAAATTAATCTTTGCCAATTCATCTTTGCCTGGGGAAAAAGAGAAATGGCTGTTGGAACATTATTTTTGGCAAACTGGTAACCCCATCAACTACGACCACATAGATGGCATCAGCTCCTCCCTTCCACTTGCACTGAAAGTGCATGTCCAACTCCAACACCATCCAGGGATCTGAGGGCACATGATTCAGCCATGTTGCTGAAGCTTAGCAGATACAAGTCTGGTTAGTGCCTAGATGGATGACTGAGGTTCTGAAGGCAGCCCAAATATCCCCAAAAGAGTGTGCCATGAAGGAACAAGCTAGACCCATTATGCCATCATTAAGTGCCCCCCGACCACAGAGTCAGCCATGAAGAAAATCGAGGACAACAATACCCTGGTCTTCATTATGGAAACTCCATGAATCAAGCTGGGAGAGAGATGGAGAAAGAAATGATGGAAGAAAGGTGAAGTACAAATGTAGAGCTGGTTCTCATGATCCTCCTGCTACCAAAAGTCAAAAGCAGAAGGGAGAAGGAGGCATGTATGCTCCCTCAGCACATGTCACGAGAACCTGGGGACATAGTGCCAATCTCAGTAGGACACGGGTGGGCAAACCTGGCCCTCCTGCTGTTGTTGAACTACTATTCCCATCATCCCCAACCACAATAAATTGTGGCTGGGAATGATGGGAGTTGTAGTTCAACAACAGCTGGAAGCCAAGTTTGTTCACCCCTGCAGTAGGAGTTCATGGCACCCTGAACTTCTCCTCCTGAGATCAAATCCCAGCTTACTGATCTCAGGAGGATCGTGGGCTGGCACAAGCTCCTACCAAGATCAATGCCATTTTTCCATACATTCTCATGACACTTGTGGTGGCAGGGGGATCTTGAGAACCAGCCTGTAATAAGTAAATAAAGCTACTGCACTGCACTAGCTAAACTGCATGAGAATTTTTTAGCCACAATATGAGGGCTGCAACAAAGAATGCAAAACTAGTTGTTCCCCAAAAGGTGAAAAACAAATCATTATCCATCAAAGCTTCTGGAACTCATTCAATTGCGGGTGCTATTCTTGAATGTTTTATAGATCAGGATTTCCCCAGAACAGAGAAGATTCAAAACTGTACTGTACAAAGAATCTAGGTTACAAAGGAAATTGACCAAGAGAGTTACAGCCTACAGAAGAATGATAGAGTTGAAGCAAGGTAATGCAAGTCACATTTTCATAGCCTTCCAACCCAATGACTGTTTCTAAGATCTCACATATCCTAGCTGCCATCAAAGACATGAAACATTACTTGAAACCATCCATCCAACTTGCAGTACCTATTTCCGAAGTCAAACTGCATAAGGGGCACTTCAGTCTCTGCTCCTTTCTCTCGAGTGCTTAGCAGGCCACTATTTATCCTTCTCTTTTGTCAGATGCTGCACAGCTGCAGATCATCTGGCACCTTCATGCACATGAGAAGGCCCCTTATAAGGAGCAGAGTCAGGATACTAGGAGTTGAAAAGAAGCAGAGGAAGAGCGGCCAGCAGGTGTGACTAACAGAAAAGCAGAATGCATCCACAGGAAGAATGAGACAAAGCCAATCACGTTTTTCTCCCAACTGAAAAATAAAACCTGGGAAAACTAAGACCTCCTGTATCTGCCACCCCAACATCCGCGTCCCTACCCTCTTTGTTAGGGCATTGTTCAGCTTAATTCCAGGTCAGACCCAGCAAAGCATCCTTATAACATTTATATTTCACCCTACTTCCAAGGAGCTCAGGGCAGCATTCATGGGTTACTCACTTTTACCCTAACAACAATCCTCTGAGGTAAGTTAGTCTGAGAGAGATTAACTGGCCCAGGTCACCCCAGTGAATTTCATAGCAGAACAGGGATTTGACTCTCGGTCTTCCCAATTCAGTCTAACAGTGAGTCCCAACATTAGACCATGGATTTTGGAGCAAACAATGACTGCAGCAGTGACAATAATATAAAAGCTTTGCCATATCATGCCAAAAGTCCATGTGGTCCAGCATCCTGCCTCCCCCATGACCAACCAGATACCCTGAAGAAGTTCACCAACAAGATGAAGGCAAATAGCTCTGCCCTGCTCTTGCTCCTCAGCAACTGCTATTCAAAGGCATACTGCCTCATACCAATATAATGTAGAAAGGCGTCAAAGAGAGAAGGGTAGTAATAATGTGTGACTTCAACTACCCACAGAAAGATTGGGTAAATTAATATTCAGGTAGTGAAAAAGAGGCCACATTTATAGACAAGCTAAATGACTGTGCCTTAGCCCGCTGGTATGTTTCTCAGTCTATGGGAAATGACTATATCGGGCAGCAGCGATATAGGAAGATGCTGAAAGGCATCATCTCATACTATGCAGCAGGAGGCAATGGTAAACCCCTCCTGTATCCTACCAAGGACAACTAAAGGGCTCTGTGGTCACCAGGAGTAGAAACTGACTCAACAGCATACTTTACTTTAGAACAGTTGGTTGCAGAACCAACTAGAGGGATGACGACCTTGGAATTAAACCTGACTGGTGCCCAGGACCTGACTCAAGACATCAGAGTTGCAGAACCATTGGGAAACAGTGACCATAATGTGATCCAATTCAGCATATATGCAAGTGGAAAATTGTCAAGAAAGTCCGACACAGATATGTTTGACTTCAGAAGAGGAAACATCAAAAATGAGGGGACTGGTAAAAAGGAAGTTGAAAGGGAAAGTCAAGTGGGTCAAATCACTCCAGAAAGCATGGAACTTATTTAAAACTACAGTACTAGAAGCTCAGCTGGAATATATACCAAGAATAAGGAAAGGTGCCACCAACTTCAGGAGGACGCCAGCATGGCTAACAAGTAGAGACAGGGAAACTATAAAAGGGAAGAAGACTTCCTTCAGAAAATGGAACATAACAACATAAGAACAGCCCTGCTGGATCAGGCCCATGGCCCACTTAGTCCAGCATCCTGTTTCACACAGTGGCTCACCAGATGCCACTGGGAGCAGATGGGCGCCCAGCACTTCCAGCCACTTCCAGCCAATGAGGGCAACAGGGTGGCAGGGAGGTACACTGCCACCCCGAGGGGCTTTGCTACAATGGAGTGCCAGCAGGGGAAATGTGGGGGGAGGGAAATGTGCACCCCTCCCCCGCCCTTAAGAGAACACCCCCGCCTCCACCAGAATGGTTCTGGGCACATCCCTAAAGCATAAAGCTAGAAGTATCAAGGGGAATAACAAAAACTTCTTTAAATATAGCAGAATATAACCACCAGGGAAGTGGTTGGACATTTAGACAATAAGGGTGAGAAAGAGATTATTAAGGAAGATAAGGAGATGGCAGAGAAGCTGAATGAGTTCTTTACATTTGTCTTCATGGCGGAGGATACTGACCATATACCCTCTATGAAATTAAGCTTCTCATGTTTAGAGGCTGAAGAACTGGGCCAATTTGAGGTGACAAGGGAAGATATTCTAACTTGAAAAACAAAAAAATTACAAATTGCCAGGACCAGATGGCATCCACCCAAGAGTTCTGAAGGAACTCAAATGTAAAATTGCCAATCTCCTAGCAAAAATATGTAACTTGTCCCTACAATCCGGCTCTGTACCAGAGGACTGGAAAGTAGCCAATGTAACTGCAGTTTCCAAAAAGGGATCCAGGGGGGATCCAGGAAACCACAGGCTGGTCAGCTTAACTTCAGTGTTGGGTAAATTGATGGAAAGCATAATTAAGGGCAAAATTGTTAAACATATAGAATAAAGGGCCTTGCTGAAGGAGAACCAGCATGCCTTCTGCAAGGGCATGTTTTGCCTCACTAACCTTTTGGAGTTCTGTGAGATTGTCATGTGAACGAAGGTGATCCAGTTGACATAGTATACTTGGACTTCCAAAAAGCTTTTGACCAAGTTCCCCACCAAAGGTTCTTGAGTAAACTTAGCAGTCATGGGATAAGGAGACAGGTTCATATGTGGATCAGTAACTGGTTGAAGGACAGGAAACAGAGGGTAGGAATAAATGGACAGTTTTCACAATAGAGGGAAGTAGGAAGTGGGGTCCCCCAGGGATCTGTACTGGGGCCAGTGCTCTTTAACTTGTTCATAAATGAACTAGAAGTTGGGGTAAGCAGTGAGGTGGCCAAATTAGCAGATGACACTAAACTATTTAGGGTAGTGAAATCCACAGCAGATTGTGAGGAGCTCCAAAAAGACCTCTCCAAACTGGGGGAGTGGGCAATAAAATGGCAAATGTGGTTCACTGTAAGCAAGTGCAAAGTGAGGCATATTGGGGCAAAAAGCCCCAACTTCACATATACGCTGATGGGATCTGAGCTGTCGGTGACTGATCAGGAGAGATCTTGGGGTCATGGTGGGCAGCTCATTGAAACTGTCAACTCAGTGTGTGTCAGCTTTGAAAAAGGCCAATTCCATGCCAGGGATCATTAGGAAGGGGACTAAAAATAAAAATGCTAATATTATAATGCCCTTATACAAATCTATGGTGATGCCACATCTGGAGAGTTTTGGTCACCATATCTCTAAGAAGGACATTGTAGAACTGGAAAATGTGCAGAAGAGGGCAACCAAGGTGGTCAGGGGCCTGGAGCACCTTCCTTATGAGGCAAGGCAACAGCATTTGGGGCTCTTTATTTGGAAAAGAGGTGACTAAGGAGAGACATTATAAAGGTGTATAAAATTATGCATGGAGTGGAGAGAATGGACTGAAGGTCGGGAAATTAAGGACAGACAAAAGGAAGTACTTGTTCATGCAGCACATAATGAGTCTATGGAACTCTTTGAAAAGGGATGTGGTGATGGCCACCAGCTTGGGCCACTTTAAAAGGGGCTTAGACAAATTCATGGTGGAGCGATCTATCAATGGCTACTACTCTGGTGGCTGTGGGCCACCTCTTGCCTCAGAGGCACATTGACTCTGAATACCAGTTACAGTGGAGTAACAGCAAGAGAGAGGGCATGCCCTCACTTCTTGCCTGTGGGCTCCCCAGAGGCATCTAGTGGGCCACTGTGTGTAACAAGATGTTATACTAGATAGGCTTTCAGCCTGATCCAGCAGGGCTGTTCTTATGTTCCATATGGTCATCATACCAATCACCACTGAAAAACCTAAGAATATAGGAACATAAGAAGCTGCCTTATTCTGAATCAGACTATTGGTCCATCTAGCTCAATACTGTCTACTCTGACTGGCAGTAGCTACCCAAGGTTCCAGGCAGGAGTCTCTCTGAGCCCTACCTAGTGATGCCAGGGAGTAAACCAGGGACCTTCTGCTTGCAAAGCAGATACTCTTTCACTGAGTAATGTCCCCATCTCCTAACGGGAATATCTTACAGTGCTCACATGTAGTAACCCATCCAAATGCAAACAAGGCAGACCCTGGTTAGCAAAAAGGACAATTCATGCTTCCTGTCACAAGACCAGCTCTTCTCCCCAATCCTCCATGAATATGTCTGTGCCTTAAAGCACGGGTTTCCCAAACTAGGGACCCAGATATTGTTGGACTACAACCCCTTCATCCCACCAACAACATCTGGGGACTGAAGATTGGGAACCCCAGTCTTAAAATAATTTAAGACAGTGGCATTGACCACATCTGGTGGCAGCAACACATTAAATATGTGAATAAGCACATTCTTATCTGTTGGGTGCAGAAGCACTTTCTCTTGTCTGCCCTGAATATGCCACTCAGTTCCATTGATTTTTAGTTCTAATATTATGACAGAGGAAGAAAATATTACCTCCCTCCAATTTCTCCATACCATGCAGGATGTTATAAGCCTCCATCACACTTTCTTAGTTATCTTATTCTAAGTTATCTAAACCACAACACCGTTGAGATCAAGACATGCTTCTCTAGCACATATTTCAGGGTAACCAGAGTCTCTGTTCAGGCCAAAGCTGTACCTTCTGATGTATGCTAAGGTATGCAATCTGTTTTTACCTCCATCCCTGAATTGTTGGTGCATTTCAGACCTATTATGACACTTCAGATTTCTTCCTGTCATTTAGAGGGGGTCCAAATAACAGGCCACAAATTGACTGCTTTAAAAATTACAGCATAGGAACTAGGGAAGCTGCCTTATACTGAGTCAGGCCATAGGTCCATCTAGCTGAGCATTGTCTACAGAGGTGCACCTAGGTAATTTTGGAGCCTGGACCAAAAGGTCTTGGGAGGCCCCAGCATCATCATGCTTGGCTGGGTGACCACACCACCTAAAGAGGATTAAAGCAGACTAAAGAGGATTTGGGGGTGGGCCCAGGGGCTGTGGAGGCCCTGTACTTCAGCCCGGAAGTCCAGGGGTAAGAGCACCTCTGAATTTGTCTATAGTGACTGGCAACAGCTCTCCAAGATTTTAGGCAGTAGTCTTTCCCAGTCCTACCTGGAGATGCCAGGGAGGGAACATGGAACATTCTACATGTAAAGCAGATGGTCTACCCCTGGCCTACAGCCCCATCCCCCATGAAGGCAGCCTCTGATCACTAAGTAACCATGGTGTTCACCACCCTACCACATTCACTCCGAAATCCAGGTAACCCTGTGCTTAAATAAGTGACCTGGTCATTTAAGAAAAGCAGAAGTAACGATTTTGGCACTTCTCTTTGCTTACCGCATCGAGTATCATTAGTTGTAAAATAAACAAAAGCCATCTCTCTGAAGCTTTTTAACTTAAAAGCTCAGATCAGCTTGGAATGGTTGAAAGCAATAATACTCACATATTCCTTTTGATCCTGTGGTCTTGGATGTCCATTATGAAACCATCAATACGGTGCGAAGGTTGTTAGGGGTGTATATTATCTGGGGAATGTCCAAATGATACATACGCTTGCTCTTTGCTCGTCTTTCTAGTAATTTTCGCCCGCTTTCTTAGGCCATGCTTTGATTCCATAAATGAGCAAAATTTGCATCAGCCTCTGGGTAGTTAAAAAAACAACTAAATTACAACATTAAAAGAACTCCAAAAGTCAGTATGCTACCTTGCATCTGTACTTGATTGGCTGGCCACCCTGCAACAATAATACCATAGTGCTAAGTACTATATTTGCCTCAGGCCTTTTCTTTCCACATTATGTGAAAGAAAAATATTATATCTACAGACACTGATACACACTGGCTTCTAGTTTAGGAAATATGAATGTGATTCCATCTCTGCAAGAAATCAAGATCATGAGCATGGGTGTAGTGCCTATTGGACAGACACGGACAAATGTCTCTGGGGCCACCAAGTAGGTCACCTCTGCCCTTGGCCAAGCAGCAAAGACAGCCACCGTGGCTGGCTGGCTTCTCCGCTGGCCTTTCCGGCTGAAATGTGTGGCTGGTGCCCCTGCCCCACTGCCGCTATTTGTGTTGCCCTGGGGGTGGTGGGGTGAGCTGGGTGGAAGCAGCAGGTGCTCTGGCCGGCTATCTGGCCTTTCCATTGGCCTCTCTGCCAGAACTGAGTGCCTGCGCAGTTTAGATATGGACATCACATGCCTGTGACATCATGGGCATGCAGCTCCATATCTGAAATACGCAGGCACATAGTTCGAGTGGAAAGCCTGGCGGAGAGGCTGGCCAGAGCACCCGCTGCCACGCAGCTCACCCACCCACAACATAAATAGCAGCGGTGGGGCAGAAGTGGCAGCCTCACAGTTCGGCCGGAAAGACCGGCGGAGAAGACGGCCAGCCACAGCGGCCACTGCTGCCACTCAGCTCCCCCACCCCAGGCTGACACAAATGGCAGTGGCGGGGCAGGGTTGATGAGATTTTGTTGTCCCACCCCTTGCATCTCACATCAGGGGGCATGGCTTAGGAGGCTAGGTGCGTGCATTCAGTGAGGAGGCCCCCTAATGAGATTTGTCCCCTGGCCCCCAGGAGTCTCGCTATGCCCCTAATCAATCATGAGGTCTCCATCTCCTGGGCAACTACTCCAAAGTTTTATAGAGACTAACAGCATCCACCAAAGACTCTCGGAAGATGCTGTCACACCTTACCATTGATACAGTGAGAAGTGTCACATGAAGGCTTCACCTTTAAGTTTTATAATGCTTTGGGGAACTGCAGCAAACACTTCCCATTGGTTGTGAATACAAAGCAGGATCACTGAACAATTTAATGATTTACTTTTTAAAAGTCCACGTTGAAAACTGAATAATTACCATGGGTAGTTTGTAATGAACAGCAATCCTACATGCCAAATCTAGTTAGAAGTAATCATGGCCACACACACACAAATCTATTGACAGCAATGGAAACAAGATCATTGTGATTAATCATGACTCGGTTATCATTAGCTTTAACTGCATTGGGGGTTCATGTGTAACTCACTATGTTTACTTGTAGTGGGAAGCCACATTTGCCATCAACTCTCCATTGTATGCCCACAAAACAATGAATGTGCACATATTTATGGTCATCACAGAGTCAATTTACACACATAGACTTGCAATCTAAAGCCAACAGAGAAGGGGATGGAAGGAGGGAAGGAAAGGAAGAGGCCAGAGAAGGCAAATAAATAATGGAATAGTCAAATGTCAGTGAATCAGGAAGGTGAATTTTATTTCAGTTGTAGATGAGGGATAGATGGTTAAGCTCCTGGACAAAGAATAATTTTGAGAATAGCTTTGAAAGAAGAGAAATGAGAGAGGTCATCATTACATAGCTGTTACTGAGCACAGAGACACCTTTTAAAGTGGTGATTTTCTTATATTTAGTAGGGGGAGAGCAACTGGCCCTCTCCAACCCCAGCACAGCATCCTTCCAGTGGTTGTTGCTGGTGTCTACCAGTATGTTGCTTTAAGACTGTAGCCTTTTGGGACAGGGAGCCATCTTTATATTATTATTATTATCTCTTGTTTACACAGTCAGACAGGTGTTATTGGCTGCTTTGTTTTAGCCAGACATCGAGTCGTTCCCAAGGACCTGGGATGGCTGGATTTTATTATCAATGTTGTTGCTGTTATTATAGACATCGTCACAAAATATAGGCTGTTTGCAGTAAAGCTGCTTTTTGTAATTGGCTGATAGTGATCTCTGTGGCCCCTATGGTGTTGAGGTGCTCTTCAAGTTGTTTTGGAATTACACCTAGGGCGCCAATTACTACTGGGATTATGTTGGTCTTCTTTTGCCACAGCCTTTCAGTTTCATTTTGTAGATCTTTGTATTTTGTGATTTTTTCTATTTCTTTTTCTTCTATTCTGCTATCCCCTGGTATTGCTATGTCGATTATTTTAACTTGTTTTTCTTCCTTCTTGACTACAGTTATATCTGGGCTATTGTGTTTTTAATAATAATAATAATAATAATAATAATAATTATTATTATTATTATTATTATTATTATTATTCCATGTATTCCATGCATTCCATGTAAACTGCTTTCAGAACTTTTGTTGAAAAGCATTATATAAATATTAATAGCAGTAGTTGTTGTAGTAGTAGTGGTGGTGGTGGTAGTGAAGGTCATGCACACAACCATTTTCACTGGCAGAGTAGAGAGGTGGCATGGAGGCATGCCTCCTTGAACACGATCTCTGGCCCTGTCCAGGCTCCGCCTCTAACTGAAACACACGAGCGGTGCCATGGTGATCAGCAGAATCCTCCAGCATCCCTCAATTTACCACACCTGGAGCACAATGCATTGAGGGATCCTCCCTCAGCCAGGTGCTCTTGTCGCCTGGCTCTGTGTGTGCACAAGCTGCCTGTGCACACTTGCACCCTTAAACTCAGGGTTAAAGCATGGGGTAAATTCCTGGGCTTGGGGCCTAGGCAGCGCCGGGATTGGGCTCGTTTCTGGCCAGCGTTCACGGGCAGCTAAGCCCAGGCTGGGCTGCCCATGTGAATAGCCTCATAGAGTAGTAGCAGTAGCTGTTCTTGAAGGAAGTTGCAGGCATACTACTAAGCAGTGTTCAAAAACAGAATTACAAGTATGTGGTCAAACAGATGTACAGAAGTTACTCCATAGATATATACATGATTAGCACAACTGGTTTCAACCACCTGGTTATCATTAAGGATTCAAATATCTGCCATGCCATCGGAGTTCTCCCAAAGCAAAATTCAAAATGATTTTGGAGAGATCTTTGGGCAAGCCATTTGGGCTTCCAAATTCAGAGAGAAGATATATGAATTGGATAGGCTTAGCACAGTTCCTCACATACGGTTCACATGTCAAAGATTCTGCTGACTTTCACCGGAAGCAAAGTACAAGGCAGATTTGCCTGAGCAGGCAAAACATTGGTAGGATTTCGGAAGGAAATTAAATGAATTCTAATAAATTTCATAAAATTCTGGTGGTGTGTTGGTGAGGTTGCACAGCTTTCATAGACCATTTTTGCAAATGAGGCTGAAATGCTGGGAAAGTGAAGTAAAGTCTCCCAAGGATGGGATTTGAACTTGAGAACCTAACTTCAGCTTTTGCTTAAAAAAAAGCTAAATTAGACTTAACATTCTTTTCTAGCTATAGAATGCTTCTACATATAGACTGTACTGTGCCATAGGCTATGGCTGGATCCTAAATACCCCATGTAGAAGGAAATCCCCACACGGGAATTTCCACAGCAGCTACCTGCACCTCCTGAAAAAAACTCTCTTCAGGGCCGGGTTTCTCAATGTGTGGGTCCCCAGATGTTATTGGACTTCAACTCCCATAATCCCCAGCCCCAGTGGCCTTTGGTAGGAATTATGGAAGTTGAAGTCCAATTACATCTGGGGACCCACACGTTGAGAATCCCTGCTTTAGGGTGAAAGGACCCTTGGGAACAGGATGGGGTGGGCACAGGAGGCTTCAGAAAGAAGGGGGATTTTTCCCAGACTGGACAAAGAAACTTTCTACAGTGGGAGTTCTGAGTTTAAATTCCTGTAATGACTTTCCAGACTTTACATTGTATGTGCATTGAGGTATCATATATGCTTTGTCAGTATGGTTCATATGTGTTTTTTAAAAGTATACCTGAGTACAGGCCCCCTCAAATGCAGCATACAGATAGGAAGTTGACTGCTCTACCTAAATTCAACATAATGTTTGAGTACCTGTACCTATCTACAGATCTGTACATCTGTATACTGTACACAGATTATGTTCAATGCATGTACAATGTGTGATTTGGGCTTTTCTTTCACTTAGATACCTTGTGCAGGCAGAGCTTCCTCTCTCCCCCTCTCACAGTAGGTGCCTCTGCCTGGTTTGGGGTGATTTCCCCCCTCTCCGTACAATCTCTGTGCCCTACCTTGCCCTGTTCTCAAAGATCCTTCAACCTTCAGGAGAGCAGAAGGGAGCACAGGGTACCGCTGTGAGTAGCAGGGAGCAGGAGGTTCTCCTGAATAATCTTCCATTCACATGCGGTACTTAGGATCCAAACCTATGTCTATCCATTCAAAAAATATGGGGCAATATAATGTGCAGACCACCAGCCCTGGGAGTAACTCATCGGATTTGTTGCACAACTTGAAAGGCAACCCCAACCATGTAGCGATGGGGTTGCTGCAGAATGCCTAAAAACTGCTTCCAGGCAGCAGTGTAGTGCCCCTTTCCCTTCCCCGCCTTTAAAGCAGGCCTGCTCAGCTTTGGGCCCCCAGCTGTTTTTGGACTACAACTCCCATAATCCCCATCCACATGGCCAATAGCCAGGGATGATGGCAGTTGTAGGCCAACATCTGTAGGAGGGCTGGAGTTGAGCAGCCCTGCTTTAAAGGCATGCCACAGCAGACCCCTCACTACACCATCACGGCTGCCTTTGAAGTTCTGCAGTAGCATCGACAGATCTCTAGCATTGATGGTGGACTGTGCATTAGAGTAAGTAAGGAAAGTATGCCATTAAGTCAGTTCTGAGTCCTGGCGCCCACAGACCCCTGTGGTTTTCTTTGGTAGAAGGGATTTACCATTGCCTCCTCCCGCACAGTGTGAGATGATGCCTTTCAGCATCTTCCTATACTGCTGCTGCCCAACACAGTAGCAGCAGGGATTCGAACCGGCAGCCTTCTGCTTGTTAGTCAAGCATTTCCCCACTGTGCCACTTAAAGTGGCCAGGTTGAGAAACTGGCAGCCACATACAAAGGACTGAAGTTTGTGCGTGTGTGTGCACACACAAACAGGTGCACCAAATTCACAAATGAGCATATCATTTTCAGTAGCAGAAACCCAGTTGTGGAATCTTATTTCCAGAATAGTTTGTCTGGTGCTGCGTTTGTTACCTTTTCTACATCCTGCTTTCCGAGGCCTCTTAGTTGTGATTTTAGTCCCTGCTAGATTTTGTTGGCTGCTTTTATCTGCTATTTAATTTTTTTTGTTTTGTTTTTCATTGTTTTAGTTTGAATTATTGTATTTTATCGATTGTATTTTTTAGCCATTCGGGGCGTGGGGAGCTTATTTTGAAAGGCAGGATATAATTGTTTAAAAAATCAATCTATCAATCAAATAAATATAAAGCTGTCCAATTGACAGCTTCAATGCTTTCTTTGTTCATCCTAAAGGAAATCTTTTGGGTAGCCTGAAGAAGACTTGATTTGGAGGAGAGGTTTAGAGAACAATTCCTCAACTCCCACTGTGCAAACTTTACATGAAAGGAAGCATCTTTTCTTGACTGTTCTCTGTGTTGAATTGTCGCTCGTGGCCTGCCTGCAGCAATACTTGTATCCCTAGAGCTCTGGAGCCTGTTTCTTTTCCATCCACTGCCTGCCCTCTGGCACCATTGCTAATGTGCCCCTAAAGGCTTTGCTCCTGTCATTCCCAGCATGTAGGGTTGTGCAAGTGAGGCTGCAGGATAGCAAAATATGAGCAGAGTGGATGGGGTTGAGATTTCTACAGACAAAAGTCTTTGGAGGCGATGAAAGAAAGGGACAACAACTCCATTACATTCAGTCAGTACCTGCCCCCCTAAACAGCTTGGTCTTGATCAGGCCCAGCTGATGTTCTAGTCCAGGGATGGGCAAACTTGGCCTTCCAGATATTTTGGGACTACAACAAAAATCTGCAGCGACAATTTATTTCAACAACCACTGAAGGGCCAAGTTTGCCCACTCCTGTTCTAGTCTGTCTCCTTTCCTATCAATGTTTTCTCCACAGCTCTCCTTGTTTTTCTTATTTCCTATTCCAGATGACAGCGGATGAGAATGGTGACAATGGTGATGGCAGTGGGTTGATGTATGTATGTATGTATGTATTTAGTATATTTGTACAGTGCCCCAAACTCATGTCTCTGGGTGGTTTTCAACCAACACAAAACCAAGTAAAACAGAAATTAAAACATTAAAACCACAATTCTAATTAAACAGCTTGGGTGAATAAATGTGTCTTAAGATGTAGTAGGAGAGATACCAGAACAAGAGCATAAGACGACACCTGCTGGATAACACCACTCTAGTCCAGCATTCTGTTTCCCACAGTGAGAGCCCAGATGCTTTTGGGAGACCCACATGCAGGAGATGAAGGTCATATTGGCTCTCTTGCCATTACTCCCCTACAGCTAGTATCTGGAGGTAGCCTAGAACCATCATGACCCGGAGCTTATCTTCTGCTTGTCTTCTTAATTCTCTTCTTTTAAAGCAATCCAAGCTAATGATCATTGTCTGTGTTTAGGTAGGAGGAATTCTCTAATCAAACTTCCCACCCACTTGCACTAAATTATAGGCATGGGCATTGCCTCAGAGTTGGGGGAGGAGGGAAGTATATTCACTCCACTGCTTTGCCTATCAGCAGGAGCAAAGGTCTGAGCTCCTCTCTGGGAGGCCACCAGACCAACAAACCCCATCCCTGCTGATCATGTCATCTTCAGCAGCCCCTGCCTTAAATAAAGCCCTACATTTAGGACACTCTTCCCCCATTCCAGCTTGCTTCTTCTTCCCCGGCCAGGCAAGTGAATTGGCCCCCCCAATCCCTGGCCTCCCAAGGTGCCTTTTTCTCCAACTCCACCCCCTTTACTAGCATTTTCACACAAGGCTGCAGCTGTGGGGCTGACATCATCACTCTTCCATCTCCACAACTCTGCTGCCTCTTGGGCTGCCCCCGCCCACCCCCCAGCAGCTGTTGCCCACCTCTCTGAGCCCTTCCTGACTTCTGAAAGGTAATTACTGGGGTTGTCTTGGTGACTGGAGCCTCTCTCGGCACACCACAGTTTGACTGAGTAAACAACCCTTTCTCACGGAGGAGGGTAGGAAACCCTGACAATCTTCACCACACCTTGTGGCTCTGAATTCCATAGATTAATTGTATGCTGTGTGGAAATGTACTACCTTTTATCCATCCTAAACCTGCCAGTCAATTTTATTGGCTGATTCTTGGTTCTAGTGTTGTGGAAGAGGGAGAAAAACATATCTATGTCCACTTCTTCTGCACTATACATAATTTCGTATAAGTAGATAACAATGTCACACCAAACCAGTCATAAGTGGCATGAGCAGGGTAAATAAGGAGGCTGTTCTCATGTGGAGTATAACCCAGGTGAGGGAAGCCCAGCCAGGGCTAGGCTGCACATGCGAACTGCCAGGATTGGGGCAGCGCCACCTAGCCCAGCTTTTTAAACCAACTTTTAGCTGGGTTTGAAGACGCAAGATTTCCCTTAAGCCTGGCTCCAGTATTGTGTGTTTGCTTGGGCTGCGTTCAGCCCGAGTGGGCCACAGGAATGGATGCCTAGAGCACCCATCTCCTGGGGGAATCCCCCAAGGGACCGCTCACATTGCGTGGTGCAGACTAATGCTGTGTTTGCACAATTATGTGGCAGCTCAAGGATATCCAGAAGCCGAGATGCATGGTCCTGGCCTCTGGAGTTCCATGCTGCGTGGTGCAGTGTGGATCATCTGGGAGCACAGTCTGCGCTCCCAGCAACATTTGGTCACCTGTCTGGAGGGAAGATGACCTTGGCCCAGCCTTCCTTCCTGCCTACCCAGTTGTGTGAATAGCCCCAAGGTCTGGAAGGAGCCACCACTAGAAATATTATCCCCCTGACTGCAACTGCACGTCGTTTCTCATAAGCCATGCTTTTTGTCAAGCACTCTTAGTAGCAGAAGACTGAAGGCAGAACCTTAGCTTGAAGGCAGCAATCTTATTTGCAGAAGACTGAAAACAAGGAGGTTGCCTTACTGAAGTAAACTCACATACACAGTATGAGATTTGCACAGTGTTCCTAGAACTATTCCTGAATATCCATGTGGGATGTTTCACAAAGTGCACATTGTCCCTCAAAGCCTTGAAAGCAAATTCTCGGCACTGGTAATTGACTGTCTACATGTTGCTTCACATTGCTGAATGTGCCCACGCAACTGTGTGCATGAATGCACAATCAGGTGGAGAAAGGTGTTGATGGTGCTGTTCATGTGCTCAGCCAGCAGCCATTGCCATGATGGCAGCTCCAATTACCAACTAACGGGCTATAGATGGAAATGTTGAAATACCTGTGCACGTGTATTTGATTACTGAAATAGCATTTTAAAATATTTGCATGTAAACCACTATATTCCAGAAGCCTCCATATTTATCAGGACTGGCACGTGCTTACAAAGGATTACAGTCATGGGGGACCCCCTCTGATTGGCCACTATTTCACAATGAATCTCCCCCACCAACACACACACACACCAGGGCAAGCAAGGCTTTTAATGAAACTTGCAATTTGGCCTGATATAATGTGCAACCCTTTGTATGTCTGCTTAGAAGTCCACACTGAGTTCAATGGAATTTATGCCCAAGTAAGCTTTAGTGGTACAGTGTGGAAATGCTTGACTAACAAGCAGAAGGTTGCCAGTTTGAATCCCCGCTGGTACTATATTGGGCAGCAGTGATAGAGGAAGATGCTGAAAGGCATCGTCTCATACTGCACAGGAGGAGGCAATGGTAAACCCCTCCTGTGTTCTACCAAAGAAAACCACGGGGCTCTGTGGTCACCAGGAGTAGAAACCGACTCAACGGCAGACTTTACCTTTAAGCATAATGCACAGAACTGCAGCTTTAAGTTAGCTCAAGGCACAGCATCAGAATATGGCTTGATTCACACAATAATTTGAATTTAGATTTCAAGTCAGTAATTATTAATTAATTAATTAATTAATTACCATCATGACCATTAATTGATTGATTAATTAGTTAATTATTAACCATTAACTAACTAACCATTAGTTAGTTAGCTGCCCATAATCAATTATTGTGATTGTGTGAACTCACAGCAAGATTACTGATGTCATTTTGTGTCCGGAGATGAATCTGAGGTTCCCACCTTGGCATGGGTTCACACAATTATACTAATGTTGGTTGCCAACTTCAAATCTAGATTTGAATGAACATGTGAACCAAGCCTATATCTTGTTCAAAGTCTTCATGCTCCAACCAATCTCTATAACTAGGGTCCTCAGCAACTTGTTGCATTGCCTGTGGTGCTCCAACGCTGCAGATAGCAATAGCAATAGCAATAGCACTTACATTTATATACCGCTCTATAGCCGGAGCTCTCTAAGCGGTTTACAATGATTTAGCATATTGCCCCCAACATTCTGGGTACTCATTTTACCGACCTCGGAAGGATGGAAGGCTGAGTCAACCTTGAGCTGATGGGGCTGTACAAGAATTGTCTCACTGGACCAGAGCAAGATGTATTTAGTTCAGCAGCTTTCTGCTTCCAACAGAGGGCAGCCACTCAGATTAAAGTGATGTCCTTCCCATACTGGAAGGACATCACTTATCTCAGCTCTGGATATGTAGGCTGCATTAAGCTACTTTGGTAAGTTGTTCTCTGAATAATACTATGGGCTATCTGCAAATTGTTCAAAAAAGCCCAGTTGCTTCATTGTAAATCAAAGTTAGGATTATAGTGTAGTGTCTTCAGTGAGTGAGAGTTTACTAGTCTTTATAGAATCCAGGAAAAGCTTTCTTGGCAAGTGCGTGCCCACCATGGATCATGGTATTTATCATCAAAGCCCCAAATCCCTACTCGTGCCTTCTGCTTTTCTTAGCAGGTCATTCCTCTGCAAGGAGGGGAGATGCTTTCAAAGGAAGGTGTGAGTAAAACCAGAGAGCACGAGATTCAACTTCAATTAATGGATAATAAATTTACATTAGGAATGATGAGTAGCAAATTTACAACACAAGCATCCAATTAAAAGGACATACCAACCTCTGATATTCCACTTTCTCTGAAATGCCTGGATCTCCAAATCCAAGGTGAGGTCAATCTTTTGCTTCTTACAAATGAGAATATGGATGTATCCTTCATGATCCCCTCTTCTTAGTAAATCTTCCCATTGCTAAACCCTATGCTAAGCAGTTTCTTCAGATTAATTAAAGACTATTTTCTTTTATTAACCAATCCCCATGCTATTGAATGCAGTGACTGAGTCTGGGAACCTTTTGAGGTAGGCACCAGGAAGGAGAATGACAAAAACTGCCATAGACCTTATGCTCCTTGCGATATTGATTGCCTAGCCTTACAGAGGGAACGTTTCCAATTTTTCCCCCCTGCCAAATAATTAAAGTATAATATTTTACAGCCTGATAAAATTTACTGGGACCCTTGGCACGTAATTATAGTGCTTCTTTAAAAGAGACCCCATAAAAGATACATGATTAGAAAGTTAAGGATCTGGATAGAATTACTACGATGTGACAAATCATTTACAAGTGATAAACCATTGGGGTGGGGCGGAGGGGGGGAGTAAGACCACTTAAAATAACTGGTGATGAAGTCTTGCTATTAAACGAATTATCCTACTTCTCTCCTAGGATTGGTGTAAGGCAATGAGTTTTACTTTTTACTTTTAGAAAATCCTTTCCATAAAATAGCTATGCCTTGCTGAAGATTGTGAGAAGTCTATGCTGAGTGATGGCTGGACCGTTTTGGCCTCATCATTATGCTGTGTAAACTGAGAATACAGTTTCCTATTGTAAAATAATGTGTGGACCTGCAAAAAAATGTTGCAGTAGATGTGTGCTTGTTTTACCTGAACCTGTGTGTGAGCATGGTGAAAGTTTTAGGCACTTTTCCCCCAAAGATGCAGAAGGGGTTGTGACTGTACGGAGGAAGTATTCTTCAAACTGAGAAATTTCCCACTCTTTTTGTTCAAGCTCTCCTCCCTCCTTCCTTGCCACTGAGTTCCATTAGCACTGTCTCCCTGATTGTCTGTTAACTGTCCTCTCAGTCTGCAAACATTCCACTCTATTGAGTTATACTGGGGCAGTTTGGGACAGTTGCCCTCTTAGGGGTTTTTTCGTTCCGATTTTTATAAAATTGTTGTATCTGTGGGTTACCCCAAGTCTGCTGGTCCCTCCCTCTTGCCTGCAGGTGCTCTTTCAGAAATTGATATAAGACAATTGTAAGGTGTGTAATTGGAGATGAAAATTAGTAGTGTTGGGAGCTCTCTTTCAGGGAAGCATGTTCACAATGACTAATCTTCTCCTTGAGGAACCCCTGATAAGCTTCCAAGAAACTCTGGGATACCTCCTGAACACAGTTTTTAAAATACTGGTGGAAAAGTTTGTTACTTAGCTGATTAAGAAGACTTCTGGGTGGGAGGGAAACCAGGAGTACTTACTCTTCACAATTTTAAAACAGGGCTAACTATTAAAACTATGTTGTGATTTATAAAACTCTTATAAAAGTCCGGTTACAGTTGTCACCAACTCATCTGGGGGTGACTTGGGGCCGGGCCTTCTCTGTGGCTACTCCAGGGCTTTGGAATGTACTCCCTGTCAAAATAGGAGCTTCTCCATCTCTGATTGCCTTTAAAAAGACCCTTAAGACACACCTGTTTTCTCAGGCTTTAAATTAAAATTAATTTAATTAACTGTTGAGTTGTTTTCCTCCTGTAAAATTATGTTAACGGTTTCACTTTGTGAATAGTTTTTAATGTTTTTTTAAATTCTGTGAAAGTGTTTAAAAAATATTTTAATGTGTATTGTGTACACCACTTAGATATGTACTTATTTGGGGCAGTATAAAATAAGATTGACTGATGAATAAATAAATAAGATAAGAGTATAACACATATAAAAGAGCAAAAGCTAAAGTTCCTCAACATTTCATAGCAGAGTTAATTAAATCACATTCTTCTAGTGCGGTTCTACTTAAGAACATAAGAACAGCCCTGCTGGATCAGAACCAAGGCCCATCTAGTCCAGCATCCTGTTTCGCACAGTGGCCCACCAGATGCCGCTGGAAGCCACAGGCAGGAGTTGAGGGCAAGCCCTCTCTCCTGCTGTTACTCCCCTGCAACTGGTACTCAGAGGCATCCTGCCTTTGAGGCTGGAGGTGGCCTATAGCCCTCCGACTAGCAGCTGTTGAGCCACTCCTGGTTCTTTGGACTGCGATAGTTAGCATCTATTAATAAAATGTCAGTATTTTTCAATCAGTTGAATGCTTACGCATCTCTTTTCCTTACAAACTTAGGAAGGGGATCCTTAATGAGTAATTTTCTTACACTTAACTATGAAGCATTGGAAGTTTCACTGCCATTAGGGTCAGGATACCACAGTTTTGCATATCTGCAGATGGGTCTTAGAGATCTAGTTTCTTTATGCACAGTGCGAAAATAGGCTTGAAAATGTGTATTTGTGGTTGCCAAGTGGCCAGAAATGACTTCCGGTGTAACTTACGACCACCATTTTAGAACATGGAGCCATTTTGAGGTTCTTTCTTTCTTTCATGAAAAATCCAGTTGATTCAGGGGTTTCGGGAGCATTTATGGAGCCCTGCAACCCTAGAGAACAGGGTACTGTGCATTCCTACTCTTATTTCTCCCCTTCCCACATGTTAGGCATTTTAGGCCTTTCCCCCCCTGTTCAGAACCTAACCTCCCCGATTTCTATAGAGTTAAGGTTCTGTTATTTGTGGTTTCATTATCTGTGGAAATTGGCAGGAATGGTACTGCCACAAATAATGAGGGACACTTCTACTATGGTCATATCATAAAAGAGATGTAAGAATTAGTCAAATAATTTAGTTGTCACTTTCAATATCCATCAGAATTGCCTTTCTTGTTGCTTGTGTGTGCTGGAGTAGATATCCAGACTACACAGAAAGAGTCTACTGGAAAGATGTCCCAAGAAACACCTCTTCTGCTTTCCGTATTCTAGCCCTAGGATTCTGATGTTGTAACCTTCTGCTGTATTCTTATGGTTTGTTAAGTGGAAAATGCACATTGTTGAAACAGATGTATTGTTAGGAAGCTCAGTCCTAAACACAGTGAAGCATCTGTAGGGCATGACACACAAGTGTCAACTGAAGTGCATAAACCTCATGATAATGATATGGTGTTGTGTGTTGCCAGAGATGTCTGTTAGAATAAAGGTGTCTTGCGGCATATCTGTGCCTCGCACAATTTGACATTCTCCAGCTGTACACTCAAAGAGATGTTTTCAGTCTGATTTTCATTCATATCCCTCAGCTGACAAAAACAGCACTGCTATGCCCAGAATCTGCCTGTCGTCTGTCTTTCTGTCTCAAAAGCCAAACCATACATGTCTTTACAATCATAATTTTATCATGTCCACCAACCCTCTCCCTTTCCAGTGGCATTTTTAGGAGATGGACTCAATCAGTGATCTTCAGTATTTTCCAAGCAGGGACCACTTGGCCAAAAAAAATATAAATAAAATAAAATTCAATGTGAGATCCTTTTTCTAATGCGCTGACCTCTGCACCTTTCTCAGTGCTAGGAGGTAGGGCTGTGCACGAACTGCAATTTGAACCATGGTTCAAGCCGTTTTAGGGAAATTCTACCAGGAAATTTAAGAAAAAGGGTAGAAAGGTCCTTACCTGCTCTCCGCTACCCCATGCAGGTTCCTGGTGGGGTGGCATGCATCCCAATAATCCCCTGCATGGCACCAGCACGCACATGCACAGGTGCCAGCACGCATACACAAATTACATGTGCATGCTGGCACCATGCTGGGGGTTATTGGGATGTGTGCTGCCCAAGCAGGAAGCTGCAGGACCTGTTCTCCTAAAATCTCCAGTCCAGTTTCCCTAAAAGTGTTCGAACTGTGCTTCATGCATATCCCTACTAGGAGGGCACTTAAGAAAGACAGATTCCTCTCTTAAGAGCTCTATGGGGAAAGTTCTAGGAGGGACTAGAACTTCTCACCACTTCTCAGCACTTTATGCATACCTTCCAGAATGGTGCAGGGGCCCAAGAAGGCTCTGTTTCCCTTAAAGAAGCACTCCTGCACCCCAGTGCTGGACAAATTGCAGCACTGCACAGTGATAATGGTTATCTCTGCATGGTACCAGGGGGACTGTACAGAATATTCAGCTTTGGATGAAGATTTACACAGGCCCAATCAACAATTAGTAAGAAGGCCGCACTTAGAGTTGATGGAGCTGCCACTGGTCCCCAGGCCTTACAGTGAAGAACACTGGACTAGACAGACCTCTTAGTAGGCCTTTGCAAAGTCAAATCGGTAAAATTGAATATGGTCTGATTTTACCGAAATCAGAAAGGTTCAGAGAGAGTCTGAACCTGAACTAAGCCAGCCCAGTTCAGGTTGGACTTCTCTGACCCCTTTTGAAAAAAATTGGATCACCCCAGTGCCTCAAATGGCGGTGAGGTGTGTGTGTGTGTGATTACAGCTCGGGCGGGGGGCATCTTCTGCCCACCTTCCCATACATATTTGTTTTTTTAAAAACTTTTAAAAAGTTTTTTTACCCATTTTCCTCTCACAAAGCAGCAGCCATCAGCGAATTTCTGGGTTTCTCATGTGATTTTCTCATGTTACATCAATTCCCCTTGCATTC